>NC_060214.1:72712500-73405000 GCF_021130785.1 Homalodisca vitripennis | reverse complement strand
ATCGGGGAATTGTCTGTTGAGGAAGTCGTGAACACCTTAAATTTAACCTTGGAAAATTGAAATGCCCCATTTTTTAGGAGAACTCGTGATTACAAACACGACGACAAGTTTACAAACTCGAAAACGAACTAATGTACAGACTTGATATTTTTCGTGAAACTCCATTCCTTGATTTTTATGGTGCATATCACTCCATGAGAATTGGGTGAGCATTAGATAATTTTCCTATTTTGGTCTTATAGGAAATGTGATGACATGAAGGAAGTTGCATATAAATAAATTTTAAAAAAGACACAGATTTTGAAGTATTATATATTATTTCATTCCCCTAACTATGGGGTAGGTACACACATACACCTTTATGTGACTTTTTGACTACACTTTTATACTCTAATCTTTTATTCATAGAACAAACGGAAAGTAAAAAAGTAGAAAGTAAACTTTAAATGTCCGTGATAAGATTTTATTTCAGCCCACTATTGGATTGTAGTACCCTCCCTACACTATTGAAACTTTCATTATTTAAGCTCTGCTTTGAAATCTAAATTATGAAAGAATAAATTGAATTTATCATGTGACAACATAACTCAAAAAATATTTCATCTTCTGATATTAAATTTGGCAACAATCTTCATTTCTACGTACGCAAGAATTAGCTCTACGATGGTGCATGTCAAACCGTAGAACGGATCGTCACTGAATCCTATCACTCAGTAGGATGACACAATATCTTTTTTGTCTTCCAGGGATGCAAAAATGTATTTCCGTATCACTGTCTGCAGAGCATAGAAGATAACAGTTAAAACACGACATTCCTGGAAATTCAAAAAATTGATTAGTGAGTTTACAGTTCTATAATACGTACATAGAAACTTGTTACGAAGACTTCCAAGAGAAATTCAGGCAAATACAGATGCAATTCATCTTATTTTGTTACTTCATATCCAAACAATATCATTAATTTAAAAAACAATTCTTCTTGCTGTGAGTTTTCTTTTTTTCCTATAGAAATGTAAGACTTAAAATATCAGAATCCCAAGGGCAAGTTATATTACTCCGGACGTTGAGTTGTGAAGAACTTTTTTAATTTTAAAATTGTACTTTTAAATTGGTGATGTCAAGAAATATATTGAATACCTGAGAGGCTTGCCGTTGTATCCTACAAAAATAATATACCTGAATAATATACCTGTATAATAGTATTTTATTACATGCATTTGGAGTATAACATGTGTGGGATAATCCCACAATAAACTAAAACTTAAACGCATCAATATCCTAAAAAGTTACTAAACACTCTCTAACTTTCTGATTTTCCATCTCATAAACTTCATCTATACGTTAGCACTACTGTTATGATGCTCCAGCACCTTAGTCTACAAATTATGCAAAGGCATCAGACATCAAGTTACAAGACTTCATGAAAAGATGATTGAGGGCAACATGCTTAATGGCAGTACTCGAACCAGGACTATCGGTTGTTTCATCCTATACCTAATATCTTCTGACAATCCATTCCTGTTCACGAATTCCATATAAAGGCTTATTTCGCTAGAACTATCAATCAATACCAAGAACAGTCCACAAAATAGTAGGAATTTATTTTAGGAAACACTTTCTTAGCAAGGACAACTTTATGTTGCTTGAACGTGAGGCATTTAAATAACTAGCACCACCGAAAGAAGTTTCAAACTTTTTTTTATAAACAAAGATGTATATGATGCATAACTTACAAACGTAAAACTTATTGTTCTCTTTCATTTAAAATTACTAATGATCATAGTTGGGCATATTTTGGAGTAATAATTTTACTATTGTTCTTCCAAGTGAAGCCACGCTGGTAAACTATTTATACTCGTCAAGGATGTGGTCTCAAGATCATTCATACCAATATATTGTGCCGTAGTGTGTCTATAGTTTCTAATGTTTTTCGTCTGGAGTTAATTAAATTCAAGTATATATAACATACAACTTTACATTATAAATGCAAATATGTATTGGTAATGGGCATCTTAGTACAAAAAGGTTAAGCTTGACTTCAAAATAAGAAATAAGTAGTTGCGAAAATAGTGTTATAGTCCGTATATCGCATCAACTTTGAACTCTAAAGACATAATTTCGTAAGAAAAGTAACTTTTACCATTTCTTTCTCGTTGACTAACGTTGATTTACTTGCCCAATAATTGAGAGTATCAAGTATAAAAAAGGTCTGTTACAGAATGTCTTATTCGGCATATTTAACTATTTTGCTATCCTTTTGTTTTAATTCTTGCTTAAACAAAAGAGCTTGTCGACCGATTCCACTTTTTTAATTTCTCAAAAATAGGGTTCACTTATTATTATTTTACCTTCCAGTCATTATTAACTAACTTTAAAGAAATAATAAACGAGGAGATTTTTGTTTTCAAGGTATTAGATATTAGTGGGTTATATTTTTAACCCACAGTAAAAAGCGTATTTGATTTAGTTTGAGATTGCTTATAGTTACCTCTTAGTACTGTGGGTATAACTGGAAATATTAAATATTCTAACAACTGCAGACACTGAAATACTGCTAATGACATTTTGAATACTAATGGATATTCACTAATATTCACTAATACAACTAAGTCATAAAACAACTAGTGAGTTTTCACAAAATAAACAATTCCCATAAAATATGTTGCTATGTATTTTAATTAAGTTATGTTAATAAACATTTTGAGCTTTTTTAGGCCTGTAAGTAATTTTTCTTCACAATATTCTAAGAGGAATAAATGTAAATTTAAGCTTATCAATATGTAAATCTATTTAAAGTTAACATAACTTTCTTTGGGTGCGGTAAACACAAGATAAATGTACGTATTCAACAATAAATTCACAGCACATGTGCTCTGTATCGTTGAACAACGTCGAGTGGGGTGTGGTTGATTTAAGACATTTCTTCGCGTACCATTACTGTAATTACTTTGTCCTAGCAATGACATTGACAGGTAAAACTTCAGCTGTCAGTATATGAAGTGTTACTATTATTTCGGGAAATAATTATAAGCTAGTATCGGTAATACAGGTTAAAAAATAGTTATACGAGTGCTTTCTTTGCAAACGTGTCTAGCAATTCAGAAAAAATACGGTGTGATTAGTTTATGTTAAAAATCATACAAAAAAATATAAAAAGACTAAATTTAATAGCTTCTCCCTTTCTACTGGTATGAAATCCTATAAAGTTGTAAACATTGGTAACAATCTTCAGTTGAGTTAAAGTTTCTGAAAAATGTTTCTTACTTACGTTAAACATTCATAGACATTGCACCTGAAATTCATTTATTTAACGTGAAATATCTTCTCATAGGAATTTGTATTGACATCATTTTACAGTTATTTTGTATGAATATTAGGCTGTAACAGACATGAACAAGTGGAAATGTTTCTAACAAAATAGAAATATATATATATATATATATATATATATATATATATATATATATACTGTAACATAGAATTAAAATACTTAACATTCATGCTTCTTAACCCTGCCTCTCAAGGTTGTATTAAATAATTACCGTTCAGTTAATTTTTTTCCCGAAATGTGCTGTTATTAAAGAATAAAGATGACTTACTAAATTTACATTTTAAACGCCTAAAATCCATAATAGAACAATCGAATATTTTACCTTACCTTCTTGTTCTCCAGAAGAACAGAAGCTAGCTTTATAAAAGTTACGGAAGGTTATCACAGTAAAACAAAAAGTTGCCAACCATACAACAAAAACTGTTGTAAGACACTAATATCATATTGCTATACATCCGCCATCGTTCAAACCATTGGTTATCCCTTGCCTTATAAACAATCCAATATGCTTGTTGAATACGCAAGTGTTCAATACGGATAGTGATTAAGCTATTTTAATATTTAAATATTGAATTATTCCAGTTCCACATTCCAAACTTACCCATTCTGTTATTCAAGAATAACGTAGATAAAAATATGCGACTATGACACAGCTTAGTCAGTGGTTTGAAATACAGTGTTTTTATTTCTTTTTTTATCAGCTTCGACACACTCTAAAAAGGAAGGCCCATTTCTGGCTACTTTAGAGATGTACATACTCTTCTGAATGTTGAACGAGATGAAATTCGGGCTAGCCTTGAACGCTGCTAGCTGTAAACAAGCTGTTCATTAAGCTCCATATTTCAAATTAATGGTATACCGTTTAAGAACTTTTTATTTAGCCTTAAATATTGCGATAAATTTTAATTTTTAATATGTAATAACGAGTGGACTGAGAAATCAATACTTATGTGAGTAATATATTGACTAGTTAGTAACCAAACTTAGATTTGTATTCGATTAATACAGTTTTTGACGTATTACGGAGCGACTCGCTTTATAGACCGCTAACTAACTTTCGACACAGTAAAATCAATGTGGCATAGACGTATTCTAGTATTGACGAGTTCGTAGGTTAGGTTACTACTGTCTCGATAAACTTTGTATCACTAAACGATTTACCAAAAATTTGGTCTACTAAATGTATTGTTAATTAATTATTATATGTTTTATACGTTGTATTTGTTGTTAAAATTATTATCTGTACTTTTTATTTTATGTTTATAACGTTTATCTTATTTATTATCAAATTTATGTATTACATTGATTTAAAATTATATTCTTTTTCATTATTTTTATATATAGTATATTACAGTTTTTTAACTGCTGTACTTAGATATTTATTTATTCTGATAACTTAACCATTTTAATATGTCGTTCAAAACGTTCAAAACTGAACGTACAAAAACTGACAAACGATGCATGTGTTCAACAAACAACATATTTAAATACATGCAGTGAAGGACATTAAAAACGTTGATGTCTCACGGCGTTCCCTGGAGAAAAGCTGTGGTGAGACGATAAAGACTTATATGACCACTGAGAGTAATCCAAACACAGTGGCGCACACCCAGCTATTGTGAGACAACTGATGTCTCCACAACACAGACAAACTACCCCTTCACCCGCGCCCGGGATCTCAACGCCGCCATCACTTACTCCACGCACTCTACCGAGCAGTTCCTCAACAAAGGATGACACCTCGTTTATTCGGACACCAACAGTTCCGGATTATTTGGCAGGGGAAAACGTTTCAAAGGGGGAAAATATCAGAAATGTAAACATAGGAGAATCGGTTTTACTGGACCAATCAATTGAATCTGATACTTTTCTGCTCCAGTACACTAAGCAAATATTTGCCATCAACATCTCCATTTTCGCACACACAACTGCGCCTTACACTACGTTGATAACCTCCGATATACCTCAGTAATCCAGACGATACTGTCGCAACAGTCGACGCCTGCGTGCAGTACGCGGCTTCAGTAACCTCGGCCTTGTGTGACAGCGAACAATGCTGTGTGAACGGCGATCTCGTTCACAGCCTCAAAAGGGCAATTGAAGCTTTAGAGACAGAGATTTAAAGCCCTATAGTGGAAACAAACAAGTATAAACGCGAGGAACGCACTAATGGAGATGTCTGGAGAAACGTATAAACCAAGACGTTGAATGTGCCAGCTAAATCTAAAAATAAGTCTGATGTCTATGATTTTTTTAAATAACAAAGTCAATATGAAGACGTCAAATAAATAACATAATGTTGCAGCAAGACACACAAAATCCAGAGTTGGCTTTTAAAGTGGGAAATTAAATACCGCGTACATAACATACGAATACGTATACGATACGTATTCGTAACATAACATTAACATACGTAACAAATACGATATCATAAAGTTATCTTCGAATGGTTTACTTGAAATGTTCCATTCAGAAGTGATTAAATAGTTTTATCCAATAATTAATCTGTTTCATATTTTATTTCACTATTTTAACTTTCTTTTTACGTGGCTCACACAATTTCTGTATTTGTTTCAGAACAATGAAATTGTTAAACATGCGTATCAATTAATCGAGTGAAGAAATTTATTCGCAATAAAAATACTTTTCAAAGTATACACAGAATTTTAATACCTTTCATTCTCGTCTCTGTATAAAAATGGAGTATATAAAGGCCGGCTGAAGAAGTGACTATTTCCATTTCAACCCTGAGCGAACAATAGAGACACTTCAAACACCACATGCCTCTATTTTTAGTCACAAAATTATGTGCAACATTTAATCGAATACGTTATTAACACGCTTCCAAACAGTTTTTAGTATTTCGGTATCTGTAATTTGTACTAAAAACTTTTTTAGTTCTTCGTGTTAATGTTCGAAAATTATTCAATTTACACGAAAAACGAAAATGCGTGTTATTCCTTTACTGGACCAAATCTCGTGTTTATAATATACATAATATCTTTATGATTTGTTTCAATTAGTGAATAATGAATAAAAACCAAACAGTTTCCCTATCAGTGACTGTTTCCCTCATTAATCTTAACTACTCGACTCGTAACACTAAATCGTTAAGTCTGCATTTTTTTATGTACATATAAAGTTGAAATATACGAAGTAAAGGTATGATAAAATATGTTTTATGTTGTTGCTTCCAAATAAACATGCGCATTACATTAAGAAAACTGTACATAAACGTAAATACTACATAAAATGTTTATGCACGTGTAGTTTTAGGTCATATATAAAAGCTTCGCATAAAATATTTATGGTTTATCAATGTTTATGTAGATTTTATCAATATTCTGCACATATTTTATAGGGTAACCATGTGTAGAATGGTGGATACATCTGAAACAATATTTTATTGTCATCTATAAATATTGTATTATACATAACTAAATCAATATATCACATTATAATTGTAAACAGTGTTACGAAACATATCTAGGAAGCAAATTGTTAGAATACAGGACTTTACAATACGAATTTTGAATTATTATCAGAATCGTAAATTATGATAATAAATTACGACTTTAAGATCACAAGATTATTAAAATATGTGAATGACCGTATCAGGTCATTCATAGTAAAAGCAAACCATTTTTAATACACATTTAATAATATTTCACATATAACATAAATAATTAATTAGGATATAATAGGATATAATATAGGATAGGATATAATAATTATAATAAATATTTATCAGTAGGATAAATACAGTACAAAATAGAAAGCTCAAAAAGGATATAGGTATTCAAAAACATGGAGGGAGGATTTATTCCAATGCAGCTAGCAAAGAATATTAAATGAAACAGAAATTAGAAGAAAATTATTTTTAATTTAACAATTCAACTCCTATTATGCATAGAACATTAACTTTTATTGGAATTTTCTCCTACTTAAAAATCAGTATTTTTATCTCTACCACTTAATAATCATCCATTTCTTTGTAGCTTGCTGAAATAAAAACACAGCAATATAATAAAATAAAACGGTCAATATAAACGAACAAACGTTGAGGAAGAACAAACATAATATCAACATCACATCAGTAGGATGTCTCTATACAGATACATTGAGAACAATAAATACAACTGCCGTTTATCAGTGATTTAAACTGGTCTTCTCATTTTAATTATTTATTATAATATTCGTGAAGAACCCAGCCGGGTCATGCATCTCTCCATGGACACGTCCTCTTGGTTCAAGAATAAATTCTTGATTTTGAGGTCAAGACGTAAAACTTCAATTTAAAATTAACGAAAGACCACATAACACTTGAATACTAAACAAACAATAACATCATATTGTTAAACTTTGAAGAAGTTCAGTGGAAAAAATAACAATGGAGACATTAAAATACGTACATTTTGAAATCATAGCCTTATTAATCATATAATCATATGTTATTATAGGGTACTTCACTTTTGTATTGTAGAAATCCTCATATCCTGAATCTTAGTATCAGTTATTAGACTTAGATACAAAAGCCCTGGTCTTACGAGTAATCAATGTTATCTAATCCATAACAGTTTAGTGCAGCCTAATTAACAACATTTGCCACAGTACCTACACAGATCATTATCATCTGATTATAATTATCTGGACTGTGACGAGTTAAACTATAAATTATAAATTACTGTTGAGTTAACTCTAGAACTGGGAAGTCATAACGTGTGATGAGCTTTATCCACTTATAAACTGTTGGAGTCGTAATGCACGCCTCATTAAAAAGCCACTTGCTGATTACGTCACAATCCAATTATCTGCACTCAAATTAAGCCAATCAGTTGTGTGTCAATTAAGCTTTATTTTTTCTGTCAATGGCCTTATAAAACAACTGGTTGCGTGACTCAAGCTCGACAGCTGTTACTAACAGAGATAATTATTTGGATGTTCTGTTTATTTTAGATTTAATGGCACTTTAAAATTGTGTTTCTAAGAATGAAAGTGACTTTTGAAATCAGGCATGAGTCTAAGTAGATATTTAAACCTTAAAAAGTTACTATAGAGCACGTATACTTGTATGCTAATTATATGCAGGAGCGTATGCCACAATGCAGGAGTGACTAAATATCACACTAATTACGCAAGAAATAACATTTCTTTACCTCTAGAAATTTTTCAAAGTCGTGTAAAAATCGTATTTATAAATTTGTTTACCAAACCGATAAAAGAATAACAAAATCGATTCAAAATCCTAATAAATACACTGTACAGTAAAACCGTTACAGTAACGTAATATAACAATGTCGAAAGCTGAAATTCCAACCCCTGGTCCACATTATGTACGAAATGTATCTATCGAATGGTTTTATTTCAAATGTGGTCGTATATCACAAACCACTATCATCCCTATTGACACATGGCCTGGCTATAAACATCGTCGCCTGTGCTTCACCCTTATGCTAACTTACAATGTCATGTGGTTTTACTGTAAAACAAAATATTCTACAATAGGTACCTATATTTAACTCTTTACTTAGCAGTATACGGTGAGTGTCATATTAATGAGATTAAACTCACTTAAAACTACTGCTGGTATTTACTCATTCTCAGTATGATTTCATTTAATGATACACAGAAGTAACTGAAGAGTTTAATGGTGCATACCCTATAGTCATTTACGATTAAACAATCCATCAGGCTAACTATATTCGAACAACTGTATTTTGACAAAAATAATACCCTGTTTTAGGAAACACATATCAAATAATTTTCATTAAATGATACGGAAAGAGAGTGATATTAAGTGATCTAATCGACCAAATAGATAGAAATGTGGAATGGACATAGCAATACTGAGTTTTATCATTATCTGTACGAATTGAGTACAAGCTAACACATTTTTCTTTATTCTATACTCTTTCTAACACTAAAGATATATTTATAAAAATTATGCATCCTATTGATTCAGTTGTAGTGCTTGTGAGCAATAAACAGTTTATTATTCATTAATTGAGTCAGAATGTTTCACTAACCGTAACTATTAAAAGTCTTTAAGTTTGTCAAGAATGGTGGCAATATTGATGGGAAACACGTCAGAGAATAAATGAAAGTCAAATTTACTTTTTTATGTTTAACCTAATTAATTATTAAATCATTAATTAATTAATAGTTTTATCTTTAATTATATTATTACTTAATGATTTTATCATTATTATATCATTAATTAATGGTTTATCTTTAATTATATCATTAATTAAATAATGATTTTATCTTTAATGATCTCATGACTGTTCTGTTGCAGTATGAAGATGTCCTAGTGCGCCCAAGCATGGCAGCGTGTAGGTGGGAGTGGCTGTTCCTGGTGCTTTGTCTGCCCATCCCCCTGGCCCTCGCCCAAGGCGTCCAGAACTGCCCACCCCGCAATGAGCTCGAACCCTGCGTATGCACTCCAAAAAAGAACGGACTGGACATCCTATGCGAGTTCACCGACCTGAACCATATCAGCAAGGCTATGGCCGTCCTGAAGGGAAAACCCTCCATCATTATCTTCTACCTCAAGCTGAGACACAACAACCTCCCCAAACTACAGAGCTTCGTTTTCCTCGGAATCGATATCAGGCATCTGACTATACACAATAGCTCCTTGTCTGTCATAGAGGAGTCCTCGCTTAGCTCTATGGGTAAACTTTGTTTTCTACATTTGTTATCAATTCCTTTTTCATGGAATGTTTTTCAATATCAACGTTCTAAAAATGAATGTAATACAAACAATAACTATTTTCTTTAATTGAAAAGAAATGAGATTTTAACTTTTGAATTGGTTTCATTTTAAACATAGGAAATTTAAGTTGACTTTCTTCAATTTTCTGCAAATATTTATGATTATTCAAAGTAAAAATTAGTGCTTGTGTTGATTATATGCATTAGTCTACAATGAACAATAATAACGGAGCCGTGTGGCAGCTAGTAATTATATTAAAGAACAAGGTGCAGATTTACCAACATAATACTTTGAATGTGCGATGACCCACCATACGAATACTACATATTGTGATACTAGAACACAACTTGAACTTAAAATTTTAATATAAACTTTAGAATAATACAAGTTTAAATACTTTATTTATGTTTATGACAATATCTTCAAGTGTACCCAAATCTTCATAAATTTAGATCAAGTTTTCCACCAAACAGCTCTTACGGATTCTTCATATAAAATCTATAGAAATCCAAATTAAATTTGTAAAATACCTTGTGCATACAACAAAATTAGAATTTGCTAGTGAATATCATGATAGTTTTCAACATTATTTAATTATTTTATTACCGTTTTATGAAGTTCCTCTGTGTCATACGTTTAATGAAATTGGAATACTTACTATCGCTCATTCCCCACTCAACCTTGTAAATTCGTAGAGGTATATGGTAAATTCGTAAGTAAAATAATGATTTTAGTTATTTATAAAAATTTATGGCAATAAACATAGTCTTTGCAATGCAATAACAATCCAAGCTCAATGCTACTTTCTAATCCATATAGAACGTATACAACCAGTTATAGAAAATATATTTATTTTTCATAAATATTTTTATTTAAAACACTTGCATAATTGAATATGCATAGATGTATATCCATCACAATATACCGAGAATATTACTATACCCCTGACTAAGAGCAAGAAAGCCAGTTTATTTTCCACACTCTATTCATTGATTTATTAATATCATTGCTTTCTAATATATAAATCAAAAATAAAACTCCTAAAACCAAAAATTAAACTCTTATAAATTCTTAAATATTTCAAATCTATCTAACAGATGCAGGTGAAAACAAATTCGTAGGTCAAGGAAATAATCATATTATTTAAATAGAACTAACCATTAAATGTATCATTAGCTGCATTAATTTAAAATATATATTTACATTAGCTGTATTTTCTGGCTCCAATATTTCAAAAAAATAGTTATTATAAAGTAATTAAATACCGGAAACATAATTGGTGGATCATATTAAACAATTTTTTTAATTTACATGTAAAGAACATTTTTTAATTTAGAACTGATATTTGGATTGTAAGTAATATTGAAAGCTCATTAATAACTTAATTCCATTCCAACTGTCGGTAGACTCCCCTTTCATTTCAAAACCAAGTTTTATTTTGCGTAGAGTAACGTTCCTATCTGTTTATACTCTTTACCTGCCATGTTCTAGGGAAAGGGTTGACCCAGCTGGACCTTTCTCAGAACCGGTTGAGTACTGTGCCATCCCCCGCGTTCCGCAACCTACACCACCTTCTCATCCTCAACATGAACCACAACCGGATCACCGCCCTTCACTCCAAGGCCTTCGAGGGTCTCGATACCCTCGAGATACTCACCCTGTACGAGAACAAGATCTCCAACATCGAAGGAGATGCTTTCAAAGGGCTCGACAAGTGAGTATAAGATGTTTTTATAGTCTATGTACCGATTACCCTTAGAACTTAAATTTCCATTGCACTTTCATTTATTCATAGAGATACGCAATTTGCTACTTATGTTTTGTTTTAAAATGTGGGGTCCCAAAAATATTAGTAATATATCAAACATATGGAAGAACTTTTACAACCAGTTCCAAAGAGGAATAACAGTGAAACCTGTCTAATCTCTTAAGAATTTTATAAGTATAGTTTTGACTAAAGAAGCAGTTTTTAAGACTAAACTGGTTTGCTTTATTTCATTTTTTTTAACTTTAATTCATATTTCTCAAACAGTCTCAACAATCATTTCAGACCACTTAAAACATTTTAAGCTATGTTTTGGTTGCAATTTCTTATCACATTTTATTGGACTAGTTGTATTTGAAAACCCGTATTGATCACATAAATTTTACTTAATAAGGAAGCTGAGAAGGCTCAACCTCGGCGGGAATAAGCTGACGAGCGTCCCACAGGAAGCGTTCTCCATCCTTGACACACTGAAGAAATTGGAGATGCAGGAGAACAGCATTACTTCAATAACGGAAGGAGACTTTGAAGGTAGGTTAAACAATACACATCAACTGTACTTTCAGTAGCAAATTCAAGTTGATTAAGTGTTTTATCACAAGTTTCTTAAAATACAAATTTTAAATTTTCATCTCTGGTTCTTTCATAGCACTATGGTATACTATACAACACTACAGTTTCATAATCATCAAACTTCTTGTTCTAAATATTTCAATGTAACTAAAAAATATTATAGTACATCTTTAAGGATTTAAGGAAATACATTTTAATAATGTTTATCATATATAACGAATATAAGAGGTATTTTTTCCAATACTTTATTAATCCAAAAAAATTATTAATTATACTTCTACTGCAACTGTCACATTCGTTTTACTTTTTTTGTCACTAACTTGATAGTTTTTATATTGTTTTTACCCCTGTTTAAACATGATATTGCTAAAAGAATAAGTATTGGAAAATATCTAACCACATATTTTCAAAATCTGTACTAATTTTACTGTCTTATATAAATCATGTTCCATCAGAGATGAGAAACAATTAGAGGCAGTAGCCCTCTAGAGGTTAGAAGTTTTATGAGAACGAATGAAGGGATTGCTGACCACAAAAAGCTTTCAGAAGTAAGGAGTACCTGCGAGCCTAAATTGTCAAGTCCACAAAAACTTTAAGAAACCGGGAATTCTAAGGGGCACGTAGACCCAAGAGCTTAGAAGACCTACAAGAAATTGAACTACCTCTAAATCAGACGCTAAATATTGCCAATGGATCCAAATGGCTGAAGAGTCAGAAATCATGAGTCTTTTTGAACGGTTTAAACAAAAAGAGTTAATCGCCATAAATTGTTAGAATTTCAAATATTAGGGCTTTCAAAGAGCTTTTCCAATCTAGGAACATTGAGATCTAGTGCTCACAGTGGCTAAGAGATATAAGAAACCAAGAACCCCTTTTTTGTGAGATATTTTGTATTTCAAGAGTTCCATGAGCTTGGAAAACTCCTAGGTTGAGAGTTTAGAGGACAGATATAAATGAAGTATTCTATGCAAAGAAAACTTTTATTGGCCAAAAACTGGAGATTAATTGGCAATTAACTAGTCTATGAGGACTCAAAAACTGCTTTTTTCAGAATGAGAAGTACCCGTAGATCCAATTTAGTTTCAATTCTAGTTTGCAGTTTTTAAGAAGCCAAGCACTCCCAGAATGCGGGAGCTCTCCGAAGCAGCCCACTAGCTATCAGACATTTGATGGCTTTAAAATCTGCGACTTTTCAAAGGCTAGGAATGTCCAGAAGTAGGAGTTCTAAGAAATAAAATGTTTCAAAGACAGGAAGCCCTAAGAGTTCGAGAGCGTCACGAATGAAAATTAGTGTTCAACAGCTAAGTTTTTCCAAAACATCTGAAGGTTTCAGAGCCTCTAATATTATCTACAGCTTAAGACTTAAGAAATGAAAACTCCTCGATATTCCTCGAAGGCCAATGTCAGATCCTTATAGTACCAGGCCTAGTAATTATAAATTCTTTACAGAATAAAAGGAATCTGGAGGACGAAGGAACTAATAGGTAACTAAGTTTATAGTAGAAGTTTCTAGTACAAAGACTACTAGACTAGTAATTTCAATACAACTAATTCTTTTTAAGGATGGATTTTCAACAACCTTGTGTTCTATAAGTATGAAGTTCCAAGCACTCAGATTCTATGAACTCTCAATGTCTTTAAAATCTCAGATTTAACAGCTCTTAGAGTACCTAATAGTCTCAAACAGCTATATACCAAAGAAAGAAAGAGAATAACTCAGAATTATACAGGAACATTCTGGCACTAGTAATTATTGTTAATTGTCCTTAAAGCATTAGGCAGGAGCTTTAAAGACTACGTAATTCAGATTTTAAGTTATTTCATATGTGTTTTAATGTGAAATCAGAAGCCAAAGCTTTCTGAAGCCGATTTCAATGTTTGGAAATTAAGAATACCGAATTTCATTAACTATTTCTTAAATAAGCCCCATTTGAGCTTACCTAGCTTGTATCTATGCATTTAATCACCCACCATATGTAATAAAATTTAGTTGAATCTTGGTCATAAGTATTTTTATTTTTATTTATAGGGCTCAAAAACCTTGACTCCCTGGGTCTTGCCCACAACCACCTGAGGGAGGTACCGGGGAGGGTATTTTCACACCTTACACTCCTCAACTCGTTGGAGCTTGATGGTAATCAAATTACCCACATCGACGTAGAAGCTTTTGTTGGACTTGAAGGTAATGTACTACTATATTATTATGTTGCTTACAATATATTTATATTTTTTTTTAATCTTGTTGCTATAAAAATATATAAACATGCTATATTCATTGAAATATAAAACTTCATTGACTTTTTAGTGCATTAGGAGAAGAATTTACGGAGTGCATTTGTACTATGGTTTGTTTAACGAGTCATTAATGTATAAGACAGAGTCACAATAACAATTATAGGGGTTTTAGCTTATTTCTTTTTCAGATACTAGTAATCTGATTTGTATTATTAATATATTCTTCACTAGGCTGACATAGTCAAAATTGGAATTTATTTAGAGACACAGCGACAAGTCTTGTATTTGATGTATGGCCTAGGTTAATAGTTGAGGAACAGTACTTAAAGTGATGAAAAATTCATTTTTGGCAGCTTTAAATATTTTACACATATAAGATTTTTCATACTTTCCTTACAGAGAAACATTTTCTCTCCTCAAAAACCAAACCAGTTACCAGTTACAAAAACTTGAAGGTTTACTCGGTGTTTACATTTTGTATTAATTCATCTTGAAATACAGGGAGGAGCAGAGGAAACGTATGTTTTTCACTATTGAATTACCTGTAGACAGTTTGATAAAAATTTATCAAACAAGCATTAAGTTTTAGATATTTTAATGCAGTTTTAAAATATACATACTTTAATTAGGTTCAAAAAATAATGTCTTGGAGATGACGTCCTTCTTTCTGGATACAAATATGGATTCTCTGTCGAAAGTTACGCATGGCTCTCTCCAATACTTCATTCGGCATGGCTTCAATTCCTGACGAATGTTATTCTTCAGGTCATCGACTATGCGAGGCTTGTTCATTTTATTCATTTACTTTTTATTTTAAACATTCCCACAAAAAGTCCCATATCGACAAATCGGGTAAGCAAGGGGGTCAGTAAACTTCACCATATCTCGAAATAACGTGTCCTGGGAACATTTGTTAAACCAATCGCATGGATGTTCTCGCAGTGTGAGCTGTGACACCGTCCTGCTGTAAGCACATGTTATTATTATGTTCACTTGACGCCTTACAAGTTATGGACGAAGAAAGTTGTTTAACATTTAACGTAACATTTAACGATGTCACAGTAACTACATTTCTTTCCTCTTCATAACAATAGGGACAATCTCCATCTTTGAAATGCAGCACCACACTGTTACTTTTAAACTGTGGAGAGGTCTTTGTGTGGGTTCTCCAACGCCCAATACGGACAATTTTGAACATAGACGTTACCGTCTAGATGGAAATGTGCTTCATCACTCATGAATACTGTAGCATCTGAATCTTCCGTAAAAATCTCGTCAATTACACGACAAAACTTTCTGCGCTGCACAAAATCCCCTTCACTAAGTTGCTGGACGATCATTATCTTGTATGGGTGAAACTTAAGATCATCATTTAAAATGCGGTGAAGTAAACGACGTGATATACCGTCTGTCGTCTAGCCGATCGATTCGGGCTAGCAAGAACTGCCGTTCTCACTCAGTTTACATTTTTTCCGGATTACGAACCAAACGGGGAAGACCAGGTGGTTTCTTTTTCATCACAGATCCGGTATTTCTAAACGCTGCAACCCGTCGGAGTACAATATTTCCATCCTGCACTGCACCCCGACGTCCAACTCTAAAATGTATACGGAAAAACGTTGCACTGTTACTACGGAATCATTGTTTTTAAAGTACTGCTCGACAACGAACACACGATCCTCTACACACCAACGCTCCATAGCGACTGAAACTGTATTCTATGGGCCTGTCTGCCAACATTCGTTCAAGGTCAATACCTCCTCTTGTCGCTGCGTACAAGCAGTTCAAAAAACATGCGTTTCGTCTGCTCCACCTTGTATTATTGTTTCTATGCTCGTAACATTTCTAAAGATGTCCACTTATCAAAACAAAATTTCTATATTCACCTTAACTTCTTAATGGGTTTAATTAGGACATAACTTTTAAGAGGATGGTTTTTCGTGATAGTAAACTCAGAGAGCACCACTGAGGTTCATTTTTCTTTTTTTATCATTTTTTAAGGAAAAGCTGCTATCCTTTTCGGTCTTATTAGGTCCATTTTCATGAACCACTGATCTGTGCGAATATTTTAGAATATAAATTAAGGAGAAGAGCTGATACATTACAAGGTCGATGCCACTGATAAAAAGTGCAATGGTCCAAGGCAGGATTTTCCTGTGCTATTTTTAACTCAGATCTAAATTAAGACATCTGAGATCGCTTGTCAATCGGCGTATCTTCTTCTTGAAGAAAACGTAAAAATATATTTTCTCTGTGATTTCCAGAAAATCTTCAGTACTTGCGTTTGGGTGACAACAATCTTCATGAAATCCCCAGTGAAGCCCTACGTCGCCTGCACCGACTCCGGCACTTGGACTTGCGAGCCAACAACATCACAGTCATCCCCGAGGACGCCTTCACAGGATACGGTGACAGTATCACATTCCTCAATCTTCAAAAGAACGAGTGAGTTAGATATAAATTGGGAGTCTGGTAGATAAAATCAAGTCACATCCAATACTCATTACCTTGAATATCATAATTTCTAAAAATTAAGGTTACAATAATGAATATAATAAAAAAAATGTAGTAAAAGTTCTTCTCAGAGGTGGTTGAAGATTTATTTTTCGTCATTGACTCCAATTTCATGGACGTAAATACGCTAAGTATTAATATTTCCCTCAGTAACTAATTCTAAATATTGAATCTGAAATACTTATGCAAGTTACACTTTCAAGGATCTTAATTATTTGCACTTAAACATATATGAAACAATGTCGGAATAGATTTTGAAAATTTCTTTTGTTACCACGTTTGTTTATAACGCACTGCAGAATGGTGGACGAGTACACAATGTAGTCTAGTAAATCTCAATTGTACTTAAATTTCGTGTATGTTACGTTTTCAAAAAAGTTTGAAACCATTTAAATAGCAAATATTCTCAAATAAGGATACATAATTTTTATAATTAACAAATTTTTAATTTTTGTTTTATATTTTGTCTGTGATAGTTATCTGATTAATTACCTTTAACTATTTTTGTTTTCAATATCTCACGAATGACTGACTACAAATACATGATGATATGAAATATTGTAATAAGATATATTGTAATACTATCAGTTACCCACTTGATCGCTCGCATTTCGTAGGTTTTGCTCATTGCACGTGTTATGACCACGTCTGGCACGAGTGAATTATATTTTCAACGCCAATGTAGAACATGCCTTGTTGCCACGTTCAAGAAAGTATTACAAAATTGTTTATTCATGGATAATGTTATCATTCCAGTTTTTTGATATTTTTGTGCTATGGATGATTGTTCTTTGTTTCCCCGATTAATAAAATACATTCACTTTAGCCATTAGTCTACTATTGGCCATTAAAATGTACTTCCAGTCCAAGGTATTTCTGGTGCCTCAATTGAGTTTACTTTATTGCCAAAATTTATAAGATTTTAGTTTTTAATTTTAATTGAAAGTAAAAGGTAGATAGTAACTTTATCTTTGATATCTGGATTACGGTATGGCACAAGCACTGTATACGTAACATTTGATAAAACGTACCCTTAACAGTATATTTTTTTTTTTTTTCAAAAAAATTATTTTCTGACATGGATATTTCCTCACACATGCTCAACAGCGGTTGCAGAAAAAGTTAAAATAAGAAGTGTTATTACTGCAAGCTTAATCTATGCTCTCTACACTATAAATATAAACAAGTTAATAATAGTGGTTAAATTAATTAAATGTATGGTTGTGCTGGCATAAAACCGTGTTTACGCATAGCATTTGATTATATTTTACAGGGTGTTTTAATTAATACGAATAATATTTATTTGCTGTAATTCGACTTTAGAAACCAAGATGAGATTTCCGCAAATATAGACTAGTAAAGTGTATCACGGAGGGGCTTTCAAAATAAGAATAGGCATACATATTAACCGGAGACCCTAAAAATCCACGTAATCATTCTGTAAAATCGATCCTGCAGTATGACGTTATTGAGCACAACACAGAAGCACCATTAGTTTGTTATACAACAGCATATATATATATATATATATATATATATATATATATATATATATATATATATATATATATATATATATTCGTGACAAAAATCATTTATTTCATTGTGTTATTAATAACTTATGTTTGTTTTTTTTTCTAGTATAAAAATACTTCCGGCAATGGCTTTCGATAACCTGAATTCTCTAGAGACATTGAATCTTCAAAACAATAAGCTCACTCACATACCAGAGGAGATTATGGAGCCCATCGTAGATACGCTCAGAGTGGTTGATATAATGGGTGAGTATACAAAGAATAAGTAGTTACTTTTATAAGGTATACATCTATTGTTCAAATCTCCAGATTAATAAACCCACTCACATACCAGAGGAGATTATGGAGCCCATCGTAGATACTCTCACAGTGGTTGATATAATGGGTGAGTATACAAAGAATAAGTAGTTACTTTTATAAGCTGTACATCTTTTGTTCAAATCTCCAGATTAATAAACCCGCTCACATACCAGAGGAGATTATGGAGCCCATCGTAGATACACTCAGAGTGCATGATATAATGGGTAAGTATACAAAGAATAAGTAGTTACTTTTATAAGCTGTACATCTTTTGCTTCAAATCTCCAGATTAATAAACCCGCTCACATACCAGAGGAGATTATGGAGCCCATCGTAGATACACTCAGAGTGCATGATATAATGCGTGAGTATACAAAGAACAAGTAGTTACTTTTATAAGGTATACATCTATTGTTCAAATCTCCAGATTAATAAACCTGCTCACATACCAGAGGAGATTATGGAGCCCATCGTAGATACACTCAGAGTGGTTGATATAATGGGTGAGTATACAAAGAATAAGTAGTTACTTTTATAAGGTATACATCTATTGTTCAAATCTCCAGATTAATAAACCCGCTCACATACCAGAGGAGATTATGGAGCCCATCGTAGATACACTCAGAGTGGTTGATATAATGGGTGAGTATACAAAGAATAAGTAGTTACTTTTATAAGGTATACATCTATTGTTCAAATCTCCAGATTAATAAACCCACTCACATACCAGAGGAGATTATGGAGCCCATCGTAGATACACTCAGAGTGGTTGATATAATGGGTGAGTATACAAAGAATAAGTAGTTACTTTTATAAGGTATACATCTATTGTTCAAATCTCCAGATTAATAAACCCACTCACATACCAGAGGAGATTATGGAGCCCATCGTAGATACACTCAGAGTGGTTGATATAATGGGTGAGTATACAAAGAATAAGTAGTTACTTTTATAAGGTATACATCTTTTGTTCAAATCTCCAGATTAATAAACCCGCTCACATACCAGAGGAGATTATGGAGCCCATCGTAGATACACTCAGAGTGGTTGATATAATGCGTGAGTATACAAAGAACAAGTAGTTACTTTTATAAGGTATACATCTTTTGTTCAAATCTCCAGATTAATAAACCCACTCACATATCAGAGGAGATTATGGAGCCCATCGTAGATACACTCAGAGTGGTTGATATAATAGGTGAGTATACAGGGTGTTTGAAAAGTATGGGTACGGCTTAATATTTTAAAAACCATAGGGTAACATCTATAAACTTTGCACAGTGTCGTATGGCTATGTAAACTATGTTCCCTTGCTATTACCATGACATGCCAACTATGGGGGACGGCCCATCGGTATCTATTGTGTTTTATTTATTGTAAGTTATAAATTTATGACATAATTTTCTTTTAAAAAAAGTCAGTGAAAACACATTGGTTAGTGGAGTGAAACGCCGCCTACCGCATCAGAATACGACGATCCAGTCAGAAATGGCAGCGCATAATGTACTTCACAATGTGTACCTAAAACAACCCGCCATTTCTGATTGGATAAACATTTTGAGATGCGGTTTGCGGAATTCAACTCTACTAAGTGAGCTCTTTCAAATGAGGTATCACTCGACCCATGCTTCAATTTAAGATTTCCATGTTTTCCTCTGTGGGCCGTCCCCCCATGGTTGGCATGTCATGGTAATAGCAAAACATAGTTTACATAGCCATACGACACTGTGCAAAGTTTATAGATGTTATCTCCTATGGTTTTTAAAATATTAAGCCATCGTACACTCATACTTTTCAAACACCCTGTATAAAAGAATAAGTAGTTACTTTTATAAGGTATACATCTATTGTTTAAATCTCCAGATTAATAAACCCGCTCGCATACCAGAGGAGATTATGGAGCGCATGGGTGAGTATACAAATAAAAGTAATTATTTTTATAGGTATATATATCCATTGTTAAAATTTCCAGAGCAAAGGACGTCATGGAGCCTATCGTAGATGTAATAAGCACACTTACATAACAGAGGAGATTATTGAGCCTAGTGTATGATTGCTCAGATTGGTTGATATATATTTAACTTTTATAAGGTATACGTTCATTGTTAAAATATCTACAATAGTAAGCCTTCTCACATACTTGAACAGATTATGGAGCCCATCGTAAATACACTCACAGTGGGAACGGTAGTTAGCTCACAGTATTCAATGGAACGGTAGTTTTTTTAAAGTACCCACCCCTTTTCAACTATTCTAAAACCAACGAGATATGCTAGGCTTTGGTATTTCTGCCGAAGCAAATTATAAATCTAGCATTTGATATTTATTGTGAAGCATGAGAAAGGATATTAAGTAGGTCTATAAAACTTAATCACGCACATATAAGTGGAACGTAATTTTAAATCGATTAAATCATAGTTTTCCCGTATACATTATGTGTAATTAGTATGCAGATAAGGGGTTGGTTTTAGTTCTTAGGCTTATACGACTTACCCGTTTATGCCATGTAAATTAATCAATACCAAGTACATATATATATATATATATATATATATATATATATATATATATATATATATATATATATATATATATATATATATATACATAAAAAGTAAAAAATACAGAAATGTTCAATAACTTGTAAAACTGCAGGTTAGCTGAGATGACAATTACAGAACTGTACTTGGAAGATTCACCACCAGATTTCTCTTATTGTTCAAGTTCCAAGGGGATGTGCCATAGAGAGGTTCTAACGTATTAAATAATATGGCAGTATTAAAAATAAATACAAGTGTGTGCCGCATATGGCACTCTGCATGTTATATGGTTAAAGATGTATTAATACATATTGTTATGTATGCTATGTTCTGTTATCACTATTTAAATATGACATATCTGAATATAATTTAATTTTAAAACTGTGGAAAATTACAATTTACTTTTACCCAAATAATATTAAATTGATTATTTTGGTTGAGGGTTGTTCAGTAAAATATATTAACTATAAAATACAAAGATTTGCCATGTTATTGCTCAGGTCACCACAAACATATTTCACCATACGAACAAGGGTTTCTGATGCTTAGCCCACCTGTCTTTCTGTATGTGTTTTTATTAAATATTTATATCTTAAAAACTAATAACTTCAACTATATCAAATACTGCTTAGGTTTTTATGATAACAAGGCCAGTTACCGAAAGAAATATCAAAATATTATTTAGTATTTTCAAAAAGGCGCTCATTAAAACTTTTCAACTATTCAATATTTTTAAAACCAGCAGGTTTTCTCAAAAAACACGTGAATTACAGTTTTTTATAAGATATTATCCCAATTCTATTGACACCAAAATTATTAAAATGCAATAATAAAAACTGATTTAGAGCAAATTTACTGTGACAAGACACGGCTCATATTGTTGGCCCAGTGAATAGCCAGCAATATAAAAAGGGAATAAACGGCAGCTCTTATACATACACGATAGAAAAATTTCCATTTCTTTTAAGACTATCTTTTCGATTTTCAGACAACCCTCTGGTCTGTGACTGTCAACTGCGGTGGTTCCGGGACTGGCTGAAGAACCTGAAGGATAAGGACGACGAGATGATGCAGAAGAAGAGGACCTTGTGCACGATGATGCCCGAACACCAAGAGTACTATGTGCAGAATCTGCCTCTGGAGAAGATGAACTGTGTGAGCAAGAGTCAAGTAAGGGGCGGAGCCTCGGCCTCAACGTGTCTACTGCCGGCAACCTTTCTGACACTCGCCTGCTCAGCCCACACCTGGACTTAGACCCTGACTCCACAGGTGTCCAATCATTCTAAACGTGCTGGAATCAAGTGGCAGGCAATTTGTAAAAAAGCAATCAAACACCCGTGTACGTTGTGACGGTTATATTGTGATCCAGACCAATCAAAATCAAGGGACTTCTTTCTC
Source organism: Homalodisca vitripennis (assembly GCF_021130785.1). Taxonomy (NCBI): domain Eukaryota; kingdom Metazoa; phylum Arthropoda; class Insecta; order Hemiptera; family Cicadellidae; genus Homalodisca; species Homalodisca vitripennis. The sequence continues at coordinate 73,382,094 of NC_060214.1, read as the reverse complement.
CTTGAGTGCTTGCCAACTGTAGCCGAACTTTAAATGATTTTGTCGCTAGGAAATGAAACGGTGATTTGTGATTTTCAAAAAGTTGCAGTGAAATATTCAACCGGAATGATGATTGACTGTACATTTATGTCATGTACTTATTAATTTCAAAAAATTATTAATGGAATTTGTTTTAGCAAAAAATTATATCGAGTGTCCAAAAATCTTACTAATCAATAGGATGAAATGTTATGGATCCAAAACGCCTATGTTTATCATAGACCTTCAATATATTATAATCAATCTACTAATTGGTATTGATATGTATTTGTAAATTATTAATTGAAAACAAATGCATAATGCCATAAAAATGTAATTCATAATATTATGGCTAGTTTTGAATTAAATATATGGCTCAATAAGCTTTGAGCCTTATGGAAAAGATTGTTTTCTGCGATACTTCCTTGTATTACCAAGTGAACTCGGGCACATATTTGGTCTAAATTTAGTCGCTATCTGTGAATACACTTCTTTATTCTTTTACTCCCAGACCTCTCGATCTGAGTACACTAAGGTGTTGCGTAACCTGAAGTGTTGTTCAAAGCGATAGATAGCGTTTCACTTTTTTAAATACTCGTATATCTGTAATAGCTATTTTATGTCTACATATTGGATGCTGTAAAATACCAAAAAATGCACATGCATTATCAATTTAATGAGTTTCAATACTTCTTACGTTTCTATAATATATTTACACAACCTGCACAAACTTAAAGTATAAACTTTAAAAAAAATCCCCATAAATTATTATTGATTTTATGTATAATGGCTTTATAATTAGTAGAAAATTTTTATATTTCTGAAATAAATTGCGCAAACAAGCTCTAAAAATAATTAATCTGCGACAAGCCATTATTAAAATTTAAAAAAGCCTTCTACTTCAACCTGTTTTAGTAAAATATTTAAAATTACTCAGCAAGTAATTGTAAGTACATTGTTTAATAAGCCATCAGGCAGATGGGCATAGAACTAGCAATCATTAATAATGTTGGTATGAATTATTAATCTTAATAATTCTGACTCATTAACATTCGATTATCGGATGGAATCGTGTTAGGAGTTAATTGTATTATTACGTGTCCTGATGGTAACAACATTGGTATTATTTTAACCGAACTTGAATGTTGTTTTAAAAGTCAATCTTTGACACGCTTCTTTCAAATGTGTCTTCGTAGACTTCGCTGTTTTTTAAGCTTTTAGTCATGATGTGGAAGAGAGAGTAGATACTATAAATTAGTTCTTTGTATATAATAGGTTCGACCACAAACCATTGTTCATAACTCTAAGTGTTCCATCGCTGGCTTCAACTTTATGTAAAAATTAGCCTAGAATAGATTTCCAACCCTTGATGTGCTTCAATGGGTGTTCTTTTAATCAAAATGTATTTTTAACTTAGCTTTTGGTAGTAGTATGTGTGATCAACATTTTTGGAACTGGCTCTTGTTAGATTTTACTTTATAGTAGGTTATTTTCTGAATCGTTATTAGTTTTCTTCCCGTTTGTACGCGAAACGCAACATCACAGACTTGTAAATATTTGTCGTGTCAGTTAGCTCTTTTTTAATCTCACCTAGAAAATCTGACTCTATTCTTTAACTATGTTTCGTAGTGTTCTTTTGTATAAAAATATGTAAATGTATTTTTTTAATATAGAAGTTAGGCCGCAACTAGGGCGAAGAACCATTCAGAAACATATCTAAGCACTGGGGGGGCCAAAATAGGTCTAGCATAGCCCTTACCTGTGGCCAGATCCACCCAGTGTATACAATTTTGTACATTCCTGTTAAATTTTAAAAATTAAAGTTGTTATCAATTAGATAGTTATATGTAAACTTACATATCAGTGGTAACTTACACATATCTCTAATACATATCATACAGTATATTGTACAAATACTGAAGCCAATTTTGGTGTATCTAAGTGTGTGAGTGTGTGTTGTCCTGTTTTCTGGAGTCTCTTTGTCTGCTAATGTGTCTTATCAGTGATATACAATTACATATCATCCAGTGATAAAATTATAAGTTATATCTAATTGTATCACGTATGAAAATCATTGTAATGCAGTGTGACTGAATGAATAAATTATTATTAAAAGTTCCTGCTGTGTTTTTGCAAAGGATTCCTCTCTTTACTGTTAGCTTAGCTGAAAGGTGCTTGTCATTAAAGATATAAAGAAGGTATTGTTTTCAGTAAAGTAATTACTTACAGGTACCTTTACAACGTCAAATTTATATACTAGCTGTATTAAGTTACTAATATCAAATCCAATATTTAAATATATTGCTAAATCACACGGTACTTATTTCAAGACGTTTTCCTTAATTTACTGTAGTTCATTCCCCATATACACAAATACAAGTATTGGTTAAGTTTTATTATGTAAATTAACGATTTTTCCATCCAGAATTTTAAATTTCCGACAAATCTTACCTTAATGTATTCATCTACATAGTTTACGGTAAAGCATTTGAGAATATTCAAGAGTTTCGGAGGTAGAATATATTGAGTAATAATGTATATATGGATGTGTATAAGACCTCTGTCCATCAATAAGGAGGATAATTTCATCTATAATAAATAATCATTGACGATTTAGTAAAATAATTCTATATATATTTGCTATATAGGTTATGCTAAATTAATCGGTATTAACTTGAAGTGTGGAACAGTCGAGATTATTTCAAAAGAATGATCGAAGTTGAAACATCTCAAGATATATAATTATGTCAAATCGAACAAGTAGTCTTAATGGTTCACAAAACAAACTTAGCTCTTATAATCCAGGAGCATTACCTTTGTAGAAGACTATACCTTGAAGTCCTGGAAACTGAATGTCTAGCCTAAGAAACCTCAGCATCAAAAGTAGAAAACTGGATTTAGGATATAGAGGGCTTTACGTCTATTTAAAGGATCTGAGATTTAAATCATATTAACTCATTTGGCCACGAGGCTTAATGTTTAGTTCAGAAAGATAGGCATTATTGCAGGAAACGTGGCTCTACGTCAGATAGGCAACTCTCTTGTCCAGGGGACTGTATACAGATGAGCGGGACCATTGATATGATTTGAAAAACAGAGAGCACTATCCGCTCCCTGCTACTCAGTGCGTAACAGTATTGTCTAGTACTACTCAATGCCTGCTACTCAGTGCGTAACGGTACTGTCTAGCACTACTCAATACCTGCTACTCAGTGCGTAACGGTACTGTCTAGCACTACTCAATGCCTGCTACTCAGTGCGTAACGGTATTGTTTAGCAATATCCGCTCCCTGCTACTCAGTGCGCAACGGTATTGTCTACCACTAATCAATGCCTGCTACTCAGTGCGTAACGATATAGTCTAGCACTATCCGCTCCCTGCTACTCAGTGCGTAACGGTATTGTCTAGCACTACTCAATGCCTGCTACTCAGTGCGTAACGGTATTGTCTAGCACTACTCAATGCCTGCTACTCAGTGCGTAACGGTACTGTCTAGCACTACTCAATGCCTGCTACTCAGTGCGTAACGGTATTGTCTAGCACTACTCAATGCCTGCTACTCAGTGCGTAACGGTATTGTCTAGCACTACTCAATACCTGCTACTCAGTGCGTAACGGTATTGTCTAGCACTACTCAATGCCTGCTACTCAGTGCGTAACGGTATTGTCTAGCACTACTCAATACCTGCTACTCAGTGCGTAACGGTATTGTCTAGCACTATCCGCTCCCTGCTACTCAGTGCGTAACGGTATTGTCTAGCACTACTCAATACCTGCTACTCAGTGCGTAACGGTATTGTCTAGCACTACTCAATGCCTGCTACTCAGTGCGTAACGGTATTGTCTAGCACTTTCCGTTGTCTGCTACTCAGTGCGTAACGGTATTGTCTAGCACTATCCGCTCCCTGCTACTCAGTGCGCAACGGTACTATCTAGCACTACTCAATACCTGCTACTCAGTGCGTAACGGTATTGTCTATCACTTTCCGTTGTCTGCTACTCAGTGCGTAACGGTATTGTCTAGCAATATCCGCTCCCTGCTACTCAGTGCGTAACGGTATAGTCTAGCACTATCCACTCCCTGCTATTCAGTGCTTAACGGTATAGTCTAGCACTATCCACTCCCTGCTATTCAGTGCTTAACGGTATAGTCTAGCACTATCCGCTCCCTGCTATTCAGTGCTTAACGGTATAGTCTAGCACTATCCGCTCCCTGCTATTCAGTGCTTAACGGTATAGTCTAGCACTATCCACTCCCTGCTATTCAGTGCTTAACGGTATAGTCTAGCACTATCCACTCCCTGCTATTCAGTGCTTAACGGTATAGTCTAGCACTATCCACTCCCTGCTATTCAGTGCTTAACGGTATAGTCTAGCACTATCCACTCCCTGCTATTCAGTGCTTAACGGTATAGTCTAGCACTATCCACTCCCTGCTATTCAGTGCTTAACGGTATAGTCTAGCACTATCCACTCCCTGCTATTCAGTGCTTAACGGTATAGTCTAGCACTATCCACTCCCTGCTATTCAGTGCTTAACGGTATAGTCTAGCACTATCCACTCCCTGCTATTCAGTGCTTAACGGTATAGTCTAGCACTATCCACTCCCTGCTATTCAGTGCTTAACGGTATAGTCTAGCACTATCCACTCCCTGCTATTCAGTGCTTAACGGTATAGTCTAGCACTATCCACTCCCTGCTATTCAGTGCTTAACGGTATAGTCTAGCACTATCCACTCCCTGCTATTCAGTGCTTAACGGTATAGTCTAGCACTATCCACTCCCTGCTATTCAGTGCTTAACGGTATAGTCTAGCACTATCCACTCCCTGCTATTCAGTGCTTAACGGTATAGTCTAGCACTATCCACTCCCTGCTATTCAGTGCTTAACGGTATAGTCTAGCACTATCCACTCCCTGCTATTCAGTGCTTAACGGTATAGTCTAGCACTATCCACTCCCTGCTATTCAGTGCTTAACGGTATAGTCTAGCACTATCCACTCCCTGCTATTCAGTGCTTAACGGTATAGTCTAGCACTATCCACTCCCTGCTATTCAGTGCTTAACGGTATAGTCTAGCACTATCCACTCCCTGCTATTCAGTGCTTAACGGTATAGTCTAGCACTATCCACTCCCTGCTATTCAGTGCTTAACGGTATAGTCTAGCACTATCCACTCCCTGCTATTCAGTGCTTAACGGTATAGTCTAGCACTATCCACTCCCTGCTATTCAGTGCTTAACGGTATAGTCTAGCACTATCCACTCCCTGCTATTCAGTGCTTAACGGTATAGTCTAGCACTATCCACTCCCTGCTATTCAGTGCTTAACGGTATAGTCTAGCACTATCCACTCCCTGCTATTCAGTGCTTAACGGTATAGTCTAGCACTATCCACTCCCTGCTATTCAGTGCTTAACGGTATAGTCTAGCACTATCCACTCCCTGCTATTCAGTGCTTAACGGTATACGGTATATAGTCTAGCACTATCCCTGCTATTCAGTGCTTAACGGTATAGTCTAGCACTATCCACTGCTATTCAGTGCTTAACGGTATAGTCTAGCACTATCCACTCCCTGCTATTCAGTGCTTAACGGTATAGTCTAGCACTATCCACTCCCTGCTATTCAGTGCTTAACGGTATAGTCTAGCACTATCCACTCCCTGCTATTCAGTGCTTAACGGTATAGTCTAGCACTATCCACTCCCTGCTATTCAGTGCTTAACGGTATAGTCTAGCACTATCCACTCCCTGCTATTCAGTGCTTAACGGTATAGTCTAGCACTATCCACTCCCTGCTATTCAGTGCGTAACGGTATTGTCTAGCAATATCCGCTCCCTGCTACTCAGTGCGTATCGTGATTGTCTAGCACTTTCCGCTCAAAGCTATTCCAGAGTGTGGTGTGATTGTATCTGGCACTATTTTCTCACTGCTACTCAGTAACTGTGTTTAGCATTGTCCATACACTGATATTTTAAACCCTGATTTAATTGAGAATGGCAAATTAAAAACAGTCGTTTTAATTTGTAATATATTTTAATGTTCAGTACTTATTAAATATAAACACCGTATTAGCTAAATAGATTGAAAACTTAAATTCAACTGTGGTGGACAAAATTATGTTTTATATTTGAAACTAAGCAAACATTTTATTATCTTTTGTACCTCAATTGCAATCCACAATACGTTATCGCAATTTGGTAGACTCTTTACTCTAATTGTACATTGTTCCTCCGTCAATCTTTCTTGAAATAAGCACATATTGTGATTTGAAGGACATTAACATTAACATTAATTTTTTACATAAAATATATAGGTATTTTTAATCATTTCAATATTTAATACATTTGGTATTGTTCAAGCAAAACTTAAACCACAACGGTACTTAACATTCCCTCAATGGTAATTATATGAGGAAACAAGAATCATTTTAGGACTGATTACATATTTGGGACAAATTTGTTTAACGCATGACATATATTTTGTTTAGGGTATAATTTATTCATGTATCTCATTTCAGAACCTATAAATCGGTGATGACACTTATTATAGTCAAGAATGGTTATTGACTTTTAGTTTTATTGATAAAAACAAGTGTGTGTTTTAGTGATCTGCTATTTCGTAAACAAAAAAGAAATACTCAAAAGATTAAGATAGGGACTTTGGGAGGTAATAGGGCAGAGCCGTTTAGTCAAAAATATTTGAAATCAACCAATCTTGAACATTTCAATTTGAAAACTCACATCTAGAATGTAAGTTTTTTTATTGTTATCAAATACGTATGTATAATAATAGTTTTAGATACTTAAAAACGCAAAAAAATGCTTTCAATAAAATGAAGTTTTGACTGGAGTAAAATACGTCGGATGTAGAGTATATCGTAATATAAGTTTAAGGAAGGGAAAATAATGTTTTTCTTCAGCAGTAACGTGATTATGACAAAGAGGATTAGCGTTAAAAATGTTTTAACGTGTCATGTCGCCAGCAGATGTGCTGTTTCGGTGTTTTAACACATATTTCCTTCTTTACTCCAGGAATATTAATAGGTTCTTACGTAATTTATCAGATCTTAACTAAACGCAACGCATTTACGTTACATCATTATAAGTGAGTTATTTTTATAAAGTAAATGCTATCTTACATTGCTGTATATAAAATGTTTTGTAATTTGAAAATCACAAGCAGACACTTACATCTCACCTGCCGATCGCATAACTGAAGTTATAAAATTAATGGAATCTAGGAAACTAAATTTTCTCATGTTACTATAGTTTAAAATCTTTAAAGAATAAGATCGCTTTTGGACTTCTGGAAACATATTTGATCACAAATCTTTTACCCAGTTTTGGGTGAGCATTCTTGGTCATTCTCATAATTCTACCTAGTTGTCTTAGAACAACTTACAAACCCTTACAGACTCTAGGTGCTATTAAAATAAGGAAAGGGACTTTTTTTACATAATAATAACAGTACAATTCTCAAAAACTTCAAAAATCTGAGAAGTACTGTGGTCCAAAATGTTGACATTGTGGGTGGCCATCAAAGCCTCAATGTTTTAAATCACAGTAGCGAAACTATTATTAATCATTAGTAACAATTTTCCATTCTTTATTCATATTTTTAAAGGGCACTAAGTGAATATTGCTTAGTTTGGTTTAAAAAGTGTAATACGTCATTCAAGTTTCGAGCATAAGTTAACAGATCTTGTGGCTTACACGAAGAATAAATCTTGTTGTAAAAGTCTGAAATGTCTTAGCTATATCTCGCTATCAAAAAGGATTCATTTTCATAAGAGATTTTAATAGGTTTTTGGTAAGTTTAAAAATACTCTAATGATTCAACAAATTATAGAGCAGTTAATTGTGCTATAAAATCTAGTACTGAACCTCATAAGGTAATATGGTTTCATTAATATTGTACCGTTTTACTGGCACATGAGGGGTTAGCTTTGAAATTTAAATTTTTGTGAAGGTTCAAAAAGGAAAATAAAATCTTCTGAAATAAATAAAGTTCAAACTAAAATAAAAATTCTTTTTGAAAATAATTACTGGATTTAAAATTAAAATAAAAACTTCTTGATGACTTTTAAATTCAAACTTGTAATATATTCGTCACTCAAAAATGTACAAAGTTCTTACAGCTTGTCTTTTATTCAACTTTCAAAATTCAAAACTTTCACACTCTAATCTGATCTGGCAATTCTTCACTTTAATTTATCTTCAAAATTCAATTTCATTTTGTTACTAATTTTCTTTACTTTACTTTAAATATTACTTCTTTTCAGTGTTAGAGAAATAAAGAATTCTTCAGTGTTAGAAAATTAAATATTACTTCTCTTCAGTGTTAGAATGTTTAATTGCTGAAAGCATCTGTAATAACTACAAAACTCTTTTAGTATTTTTACATAAAATTTTATATACATGTGCTCACTGCACCAACAAGTTTTATATTGCACAGATTACAAGGACAGTAATTTTTACAATATTTCTTTCCCCAACATTGTTCAAAATAACAAAGAATGAATATTGACTGGACTCCAGTTAAAAGGTTTACTTACCCGCAGGTTCGATGACGATTAGCAAGAACAACTCTAAGCACTTTCAAAGACTTTACTCGTTACTGTTTCTACAGATCAACGGAGACGGAAGGTACGGCACGTCTACCTCACCCCATCTCTCAATTTCGTTATCAAATACTCGCATCTGCGATGCGCGCCTCGCTGATAGAAGCCTCTTTTGTACTGTCCAGTCCTTATCATTCTTCTGGGCCTACTCCTTCCACCGGTAATCCAGTTACCCCAGAATTACAATTTAATACAATTGGTACAATATCAATGATACTTTATGAGTGACGGGTTGATAACGTCTTTCACTATGAAAGACAGAAAAATACATTGAAGACTGTTGAAGCAATTGGAAAATATTGTAAATTGTAATAAATGTAATTAAAACAATACTTTTCTAATATAATATGTTTTTAACGAGGCCTTTCGAAACCAAAGGTTTCATCATCAGGGCTTTCCGTATAGTAGTAAATAAATTGTTTACTAAAATTTACTACTATACTAAAATACAGTCTAGTGTTCTTTATGAAGAAATATTTTAAAAGTACTCGCTAGTAATAAATTATTTATTTTTGCATAATAATAATTTACTAAAGTTATTATATGATAATGACCATTACCCATAATCTAGTAATTGAAGTTTAATAAACATTCGGAAAGTGATTTTTGGAATGCACTAATTATGAATTTAAAACAGACAAACATGGTGTTCTTGCAACAATGAACCAATGTTGTTGTAGCATAAAATCGACGTTCTGCATTGAAATGTTTTAATTTTGTGTTCTATAATTTTAATTTACGTATTTATACTTCTCTTTATACTCTCAGCTTTTATTATATGTATCGCATCATATGAATCGCCTTTATTGTTATAAAGATATTTCAACGTTACGAAAATAAGAAAAAAAGTGCAATACTACAGAAATCTATTTATTCGTAACAGTCGTAATAATACATGTACAGTCGACGTTTAAACTTCAGAAATAACTTTTATCTAAAATATAAAATGTTACTGAAGTACCATAATTGCTTTTAATAAAGTGCTTGCATTAAGTTTTAATTGACTCACTGTTTTAGCCATTAAGCAAAGAGGTGCCTTAATTACATTTAGAGGTCCCTGGTGGGAGACTCAGGGTATAGAGTGCCGTCGGCATAGTTAATTTGACAAAGCTGTTGTATTTGATGTGTAAGCTACCGTATTAACTTTTAACCCCAAAACACCTGGGTATAAAAGGTAGGGATACAATTAGTAAGGATAGTATTTTCAAACATCTTTTTCATCAAACAAATTTTCTAACAATATAATGTTGTTCTCAGTTGATTAACAAGCTAAATTAAATCAAATGATTGTTATAACTCACAATCAATGCTATCAAATAATGATAGATGATGCTGTTAAGTAGGCTGCTTTAAAAAAATGAAATATCTTTATTACCTATAGTAGATTTTCTAAAATTTTATATCGCTATATTTTTATTAAATCGTATACAAAATAATAATAACTTTATTTATTTTAGTATATTATGTTTCTCAAATATTTTATATTCGAAGTTTGAAATAGCCGTGATTTAGGAAAAGTTGTTTTGTAAGATATTTTGCTCTAAATAGGTATTTGCATTATAAAAACTATATACCAAATTTCAAATGATTACAGCAAAATTGTAGTAGTCGTATATAAATGTAATAAATGTCGTAAACTCGAATAACATTAAATATACAAACAATTCCAACGTCCATACTGAAACTGTATTATTTTAAATGGAAAAAAACCTAAGTTTAGTTCACATTTAACTTTGAACAATGTTTTCATGTGACAGTATATTTTTTCATCAGCGGATAAACCAGAAAACAAGAATGTACCAGAAAGAGGAGTGACGTAGCAGCAGCACACTTTAACCTGTCTACTATCCACTACTACTGATACTATCCTATCGTGATGTGTATGTGTGTGTGTGTGTGCGCGCGCGTGTGTGTGACCCATGTGGATAAGATTTTATTAATCATCTGAGGATGGAAAATGTAGTGGACATTTACAACATTTAGGAACTGTTTGACAAAGTATAGTAGGCCTACCACATTTTAGTTAATTATATAGTTATATAGGGGCTATATAAAATTAATTATAATTACAAGCCATTATCAAATTCAAATTACTTAAATGGATTGAACAAGTTTACTTATGTTTGAGAAAATTTTAAGTTTCATTATCATAATATGGGTTTTCTGTATCCAAGAATAATAGAACCTGTAATGGTTGGTAGAGTTGTGAGACGCCTTATATATAGTATAAAGGTATACATTTTTGGATTACGCTGTTTCTATAATAATAATAATTATTATCTCATTATTGCATTCTTTTAACAATTTTTACATCGTATCGCAATCGTCAACAGTTTGTCAGTTTACACTATTTCATCTACACATTCACACAACCTCATACTCACCTCAGATCCAGCAATCTCAAATATCCCAGCGGCTTGACATGAATTCATCAACAGAGTAGAAAGCCTTGGACTCCAAAAGGATTTAAATTGAAGTCGCTTTTTAAATTGATTTTAATTATTTTTAAATTTGTATTTCTTCAACGATTAATCTGACACCAACTTCTTGCGGTAGATGCTGCGCTAATGTCAGTCTGCGTTGATGAGTTCGTAAGTTGTCCCTGCCTCTAGTTTCATATTGATGAACGTTTCTGCCACGAAACAAGGTGCACCTTGATCTCCAGTACATGATCACCTCAAAAATATAGAGGCAGGGCAAAGTCAGCAATCTCAACTCCCTGAAATATTCCCTACACGACTCTCTGTAATTCAAATTTTCAATGATTCTGACAGCTTTTTTCTGGAGTCTAAATCTGACAGCTTTTTTCTGGAGTCTAAAGACGCGCTCCATTTTGCTTTTTGCACAACTTCCCCAAAATCTCATTCCATACGCAAAATGAGGATGGATTAGGCCATCGTAGGCCATTCTTAAAACTTCAGAGGAACAAAATTTTGCTAGATTGCTTACAAAATCAAGACATCTTATCCAATAAAATGCTAGCTTCTAAACTCAATAACTGCCGTAATTTTTAATAGATCTAAACAAATTTTGGTACGCAGGCAATATTTCCACGTTGCCCGGATGAGATCGTTAGCCAGTCATAACACATCATATAACTATTATGTGGGTGACTGACGATCGCATCAAACGCTTCTTGGTTTGTAAAACTACAATATTTTACCTTTGAAATAATTTATCATTTAATACCATTAATCTTTTCCGTACCCTCCTATTTGGATTCAATGATAACTTCTATCTACAATTGACTGTGCAATGCCAGGAAGGAAACAGGGAATCAAAACAAATGTCTGGGTTTATTATTCTTCTAAGTATAATACCAAAATTTGACACAGATAATCTATTAAATATGTGGGTTTACCAAGAGTTGGTATTGGTTTTTTTAACAATACCGTTGTTACATATTGTTATTTTCATATATCTATCAATATTTCATGTCTAAAATATATGGGCCATTAGGCTGTTTATGGTTAGATACCCTCACATGTAGAACAAGACACATCATAAATAGAAGTATAATATATATTTTAAGTAATTATATGTTACCATATTACTGGAATAATAACAAAAAGGAATAAGAATTTCAATGCAAATACACTTACTAATAGGTGGGCGATCTTCGTAACCTCATTATAGCATCACTGCAAATATTATATGGTGTTATATTTTGTATAATTTTATTCTCACAATAACCACCCCAAATAACGAACACATCAAACCCGATTAGTAACGAACATGGTATATTTTCAGGGCATCGGAGCAAAGCTTTATATTTCAAGAGCTTCATTCGTTTTAAAGTTCCTCTAGTGATATTCCAAGTAGGCCTTTAAAGTTATTTTGATATTAGTTGTATCAAAAGTATTTGACGACCAGTTTCGTTGCAATAAATATTTAACCCTTTCATGAACTCACTAATTATTTATTATTCTACTTTTGTTGATATCTACCTATACTTTAGTTGTTTTTTATGTAAAGTACAATTTATTTGAATCATTTTTCTGAGTTGTTTCCATACTTGAGTAATTATTGTTGTTTGTTAATCTTTATTTTTATTTTTTGTTATGTTTTGGATATTTATAACTTGTTATATCTTTGGATACTTATTATTTATTATCAAATTTTTGTATAGGCCTACCTATTTTGTTACTTTATGTAGATTTTTCATCTGATTGTATTAAATTTTTTTCCCCGCTGTATTCTACCATCTATGCTTGTCTTTGTAAATTGGCTGCTGCCGTTGGAAATAAATAAATAAATAAAAAAAACTCACGATCCAAGAACTGACAATAAGTTTGCATTCTATAAGTACACAACATAGTGTTTCTTGAAATTTATACAGAAATTTCCACAAGATTAAAAAAAAACTTAAAACAATCGTTAGACGAATAGCCACAATCTTAATTCAGCGTTAGCCAAGCATATACTGACCGACTAAATGGAAGAAATTGGCAATTATCTTATTCAGATTTAGACTGTATGAGGAAGCTAAGAAAATATGTTAATCTTCTCCTGCCCCTCCCCCCGCTCAAATTTCAACCTGCGATAAAACAAGCGTCGCTAATGGTTTATTTATTTATTAGGAGAAATTAGTCTATAAGCTGTAATAAAAACCATATTACGTGCTTATAAAATGGAAATTACCTCACGGTCCTTTAAGATTCAGCGCGGATCCTTTTTCTCGATTTTATGTGTATGCAAGTCTATACTTTAGCATAATAATTATTAAAATAGCTATACAAAGCAAATTTAACAAATTCTTTATTTTTAAAATTAAAGTTACTTAAACCTTTTGCACAACCATTTGACTTAACTATATTACGTGGTAATACAAATTATTACAATTTCATTACTGAAATACTGTTATGTAAATGCAGTTGTAAATTTCGTATTATTTGACCGCTTTGAGACATTATTATTTATTTCGAAAGCGAACAGGTTAAAACACCAGGAAAAGTGCTTAGCAGAGTTAGTCATGATAAATTACCCAGTAGGCAACCATTACACGCCCCGTTGCCTTGGCAACCGGGTGAAAATACGTGGCTAGATGTAGCTTAGTTACCATAACAGTATAACAGTAATATACCCTTATTAAGTGTACAAGACGTATTAAGAGATTTGAAATATTTATTACTCATAGCAAATATTTCAGTTCGATCTGGCTTTGTGTTCACTAAGCATAATATATTTATGTGAATGGTATAGCAATTTAAGTAGGTTATGAGATTTAAGAAGTTTCAATAGAAATCTTCTGATTAAATTTGCCCTCATAACGGGTATATGTGGGAAGTATTTTGCATTTTATAATCCCTAGAATCCAAAACCATCATATGCACAATGTTTATATATTTCTGGCACACTATATCTACAAAAGATAAGAAATATTGGTTGTGTTCAATTATTGGAGTTGATATTAAGAATAGACTTATGTACCTGGATGTCAACCATCTTTCAAATTCTCGTGAAACCAATATAAAATCTGCCTATCAATGAAGAAACTTTTCACAAGGAAATCACAAAAAATCTCTCAAAATTATTTAAATATCTGCATGAAATCAATGGAAAACCAGTTTTAAAAAATCTGTGACAATCAATGAAAAATGTGTTAAAACAAGTAAATAATCTTTTACAATCAATGAAAAATATATTGAAATCAAATCTTCTTCGAATAAACGAAAATATATTACAAATGTTGTCTAATCTGCTTCTAAATCCTATAACAATGTTGTATAATCTGCTTTCAAAACTCTATCACAAATTTTGTCCTAATCTACTTCCAAAAATCGCATTTGTAACTGAATTTTTAAAATCCATACTGATAACTATATTGTTATTGGCACGTTTCAGGGTTTTTTGTCACGTTTCACGTTGTTGTTGTCTCATCTTATGTTAATCTTATCAAATTTTACTTTAGTGAATTGATAAATCCTTAAAAACATGCTTCACCTTTACAGGTCCTTACATTGGATTCTTACGATAGAAAATATATTACAGAATTTGCAAAACAACTTGAAAAAAATAGATCACATTGTAAAACATTTATTGAAAACAATCAATTGAATCGATATTATGAAAATGAAAGTGATAAAAGAACCAGGAATTAAATGACAAAAATGACAAAATTGGCAGCAATCTCGATCAAAAATGCATACAATTATTACATAAAAAATAAGGTATAATTCTGTTTTAAAAATATAGAGAATCAGGTAATTCTTCAAAAAAATTTAATTTTAAATAAATCTTTAAAATATGTTTACTTTCCAATTATTTAAATAAATAGATAGCCATTTTCTCTAGCCCTCTGGTCCAGTTGTCTGCAATTGGTCGTTGAGTATTCTTTAGCTCATTTTTAATAATTAGTGTATTGCTTTCATTAAGAGAATTTTTTAAGAGTCAGTGTACATTGAGTTAACATACAACATGGTTGTTCTTGTGCTTCCTTACTTATGCGTCCTACAACGCTGTGGTATTATTTGCTTATTTTAACTTATTGTAGTTATGCTCTAAGTTCTTCACCTGACGAAAAGATCAGATTTCAGATATCGAAACGTAGTGTTACCTATTTTTACCAATGAACGTTGGGAAAAATTCTTGTTTCCTTCATAGTAGCTACTAATTATTTCATATATTAAGTTTTTTTTCTAACAAGCAGTTCAATTGTATGTTTTTTATTGTTATTGATACAAAAACTGGAATTTATACTTTGTAAAATGTTTTATTTATGTTTCAAAACGCATAAAGTATTTCATTGGTTTAGAGTAGAGGTAGACAATACTTCTCCCTTTACTCTTTAGTATACTGCTAAATCCAGAAATACTTAGGAGTTTCTATTTTCGAAATAGTAATGTAGTGCAATTGTGATCTAAGGAAACATTTTTAAAATTTGCAATATGGAATTTGTATGCATGTACTCGTATTTATAATCAATGTTTGGCAATCTACAGTGGGGTTTTAGTAGACGGGTTTAACATTGGGGTAACATTTTAAGTTTTAAAAGTTGTTGCAATGTTTCTCTGTAACTATGAGATCTAGAGCAAACATTGTGGGATACAAAATGAATTTAAATTAAATCTGGAAATAAGTCCAAATCAATAACTTGCTATGCCAATATTTTATAGAGATATGAAAGGAGAAATATGTCACTATTTTCACTTCAATCTAAGTTCTACACCTTGGTATAAAATTAGCAACTCATCGATTAGGATAGTCATGACTATAAGGGTTAAATTTGTATTTTGTACATTATACAGTAAATCTCCTGTATAGAAATAATAATTAAGGTTAACAAAATATTTGATATAGTTCATAAGTCTTCCGAATCGGTTATAGAAGTTAATATGAGGATATATATTGAACGTATAAAGTTATTTTATTATTAACTTTAATTCATTACTTATGTTACAAGTTAATAATATATTTATTTCCATATACAAAACAGTTGATAGATTTTTTAAATGAAGATGAGTTTGGTTGTATGTAAAGTTGTTATAACTACTTTTAGTTTGTTTCATTGGTTTATTGATAGATTTTTTTAAAATGAAGATGAGTTTTGTTGTATGTAAAGTTTTTATAACTACTTTTAGTTTGTTTCATTGGTTTATTGATAGATTTTTTAAATGAAGATGAGTTTGGTTGTATGTAAAGTTGTTATAACTACTTTTAGTTTGTTTCGTTGGTTTATTGATAGATTTTTTAAATGAAGATGAGTTTGGTTGTATGCAAAGTTGTTATAACTACTTTTAGTTTGTTTCATTGGTTTATTGATAGATTTTTTAAATGAAGATGAGTTTGGTTGTATGTAAAGTTTTTATAACTACTTTTAGTTTGTTTCATTGGTTTATTGATAGATTTTTTAAATGAAGATGAGTTTGGTTGTACGTAAAGTTTTTATAACTACTTTTAGTTTGTTTCATTGGTTTATTGATAGATTTTTTAAATGAAGATGAGTTTGGTTGTATGTAAAGTTTTTATAACTACTTTTAGTTTGTTTCATTGGTTTATTGATAGTTTTTTAAATGAAGATGAGTTTGGTTGTATGTAAAGTTGTTATAACTACTTTTAGTTTGTTTCATTGGTTTATTGATAGATTTTTTAAATGAAGATGAGTTTGGTTGTATGTAAAGTTTTTATAACTACTTTTAGTTTGTTTCATTGGTTTATTGATAGATTTTTTAAATGAAGATGAGTTTTTGGTTGTATGTAAAGTAATTGTAAAGTAATTGTAATTTATTCAGCAATTACAGTATTTACACAAGCTTTCATATCATCCAAATACACAATAGTGTTTTTTTTTTCTAAAATTTAACTTTTGCAGTTCAGATTGTTCGTTGAGCTTGTTCGGCAACAACTAGTAGTGAAACGATTGCGATATCCGTGAGCCAAGCTCCACAACAAGTCTGCAATAGACTGTACTTGACGTTGCGAAACTTGACGCTTCGAACTCATCTTAAAATTTAAATATTATTATTAACTGACTGTTTTCAAGGAATTCGCTCATTTCGATTAAACCGAACTGGAGCAGTTTTGAAGTATAAACTGTTGAGCACACTTTGCGTTTTGAACCTTTAAATTCTGAAACTTCCTCTTTGTACATTAATTTAGGTACACTGTACTGATAAATTATTTTGAGGAGAATAGATTAAGATAGAAAATTAAAAAAATATAACCTTTACTCAAAACACTTCCTAAATATAACGTGTACAACATAGAAACTTTTAAAAACGGTTACCAATATTTATAAAATCATATAATATAATTCCTAGTGAATTAGGTAATAAAATAATTCAAAGTTCAAGAAAGAAATCTGTATATATTAGAGCAGTATTGAGGAATGTGTAATGTGTACACCTCTGTGTGTTGGAATTATTTATTGTCTGACATTGTTTTTCTCAACTTATTATACCTAATTATAGTTATTTGTATTTTTATTGTTATAGATTTCCTAGGCATATTGATATCATCTTTTTACTATATGTTATATTAATTTATTTATGATTACTGTTTATTTATTATGTAATTTTTAATTTGTTGAATTTTATGACATCCACGGAAAATGGAACAAATTATTTACCTAAGATTTAAATATAACCTATTTAATATGGTGTCTTGCACTTTGCTATATTTAAAGCGTTAAATATATGATTTTTATTTACTAGCCACCATTGTGCAATACATATGTTTATGTAATTTATATATAAATGCCTAGTGGGGCTCATTGGTATGTAAGATTTTCCAAATAAACTCTATTCTATTCAATACTATAAATCTATTCCAGTGATATTAATCGTAATGGCCCTAAATGTAATGTTCTATATTTTCCTGCCTTTCTTTGAAGCAACGAACTTCTTAAGGTTTTCACATCTTGGAATTTTCCCCTGAATTATTTTCTAAGCGCTGTAATGTAATCTTTAAAATCATCCAAATTTACAAAACATTCTTTCTAGATGGAAATTAAACTATGAAGGCAATTCAAGAAGTAATATAATGACCTTGTTTACATTAGGTGTCAAGAGTAGTAGTGAACATAATCTTATAGTTCTTCAATTAAAAACTAAAACCTTTTATTAATAGAAAGCATAGTTTATGTTAGATAAATCTTTAATCTGCACATAACAGGAATTATATTTTAATTATTAAATCAGTTTTCTTCAACGACTTAAAAACAAATTAATTTTTTTATTATCTTTTATTGTACACATATGTTAGTTGTGACTTTAAATTAAATTAACGTTGTCTTATTTCAAATTCAAATTGTTAAAGGCATTTTTTGGAAACTTTTGCATACAAAATAGCAAATAATGTTCATCAAAAATGAAATTTATATATTTGTAACTTAATACGTAATTCGTGTATACGAGTACTCAATAAAAAAGTCACTTACATACATTTTATGCAGGATATATATTCTGAGTATCTCCTCATACCAGATATAATGTTCACATTAAAAAACTGGTTGTTTTTTTATTTATACAGGTATTCTTCGTTGGTAATACAAAATCCCTACCAAAAAAAACTAATATACACAAGCAGATAAACATTTTCTAAGTCAGCTTTGTTTCACTTAGCCAATTATATTTACGATGTTTACAGCCAAGAGCAAGTCAAAGTTCTAGATTCAGACCTTAAAATCAGTGAACGGAAGAATAGAGCTATAAGCTATGTTTATAAAATAGGTGACTCGTCATTCATTAATACAGAATTTTCATGACAGAATTAACAATTATGCTAAAAGAATTGCATCTAGATATTTTATAAGCATTTCATAAGCGTTTCTGCACATATCTTTATTTCATATCAATAACTGATGTAAAACTTTTCAACTGCAAATATAAATTCTTTCATTTTCTCATTTTTATCTAATCACTCTACAAGTAAAATTCCTCATTGATTAAATGTTCGTGTGCCTTTTAAAAATATTATATGTAATTAACTTGCAGGACACCTTCGTTTTATATAATCAGAAAAAACACTTGTTGTGGGGAAATTATATTATATGTGCATTTGCATAGTAAAAAGTTTTTACTACCATAAATATTTCAAATCTGATATGACCATACGCAGACAAAGCCAACACACACAACACTAATGTTATAGTGATTATCATGGTCCTGTTAAGTCACCACTCTGATGTAATATGTCACGTAATACGCTGCATGGTGCATACAATCCACGTAACATATTGCATTACTGATAACAGCTAGGTCCAGAGTTAACATTTGATTATTAATTTGCCTTAGATTAACACAGATGTTTGTGCCATATAAAAAATTGTGATTCATATGAATTTATATATATATATATATATATATATATATATATATATATATATGTGTGTGTGTGTGTGTTTATTCACTGTTTATTAACTTTCGTTTGTACTGTTTTCTTTTATATTTTTATACAATTTATGCACCTGAAGACGGTTTTCACCGAAATATAGTGCCAATGTTTTAAAAATATTTTATTTTTACAGTAATTTACTAAAAATAATATGTTTATATATATATATATATATATAATTCATATACATCCTATACATACATATATATATATATATATATATATATATATATATATATATATATATTAACAAATATATTTACTAGTTTAAAATACAGTTTGTTTATTAGATGTTAGATTTTAAACATGACAACATTGATACTTTCAAAAGAAACCCCCAAAACTTTCTTCCCTCAACACGATATCGTTATTGAATAATACAGTGTGTGTGGAAAAATTATAGAAGGAATTTTCAATTTAGTTTGATGGTAAATTGTTTCAAAAATCAGGTTCGTGTGTTAGTGATGTTTTTTAAACAAACATTAGTTGTTGTTACCCGCTGCTTAACAAGCAAATTAAAAAATATTTAGTCTTAGAATATTTAGTCTAGCACTTTTTAAGTAATATAATGGAGGCCTTTAAGTTTTTTAAACGTAACTAAGCACCAGGTACATATTATTTCAGTATTCGTATCAAACTTAAACCTGACACATTTTGTAAGTTTAAGAGCATTTCTGGTATATTTCCATAAGTTTCAGAAACCTACTTCGGTTAAAAATTATTTATTTTAATCCTTGTCATTTACTACCAATCTAAGATATACTCAGGGTCATAGTAGAGTTTGCCTTGTTCTTCTGACGAAGAAACAGTATGTTCATACATAGGTCTGAGAAGCCAACTTCCAAGTATCAGGTGTCTACTTTAGACCATAAAAATTACTTTGGTAAAAGAGCAACTACTTCCGGCTCTTGTAATGTACTTTCGACCTAAAGTATTTCCATTGCAATAGTTGTTTGCAATACCGTGATTAAGAAAATATACATACATAGGTAGGCGTGAGGAGAATATTACGGTCCAGGGGGAAACTCTAACTTCCTATCTACTTTCGGCTCTTGTAATGTACTTTCGACCTAAAGTATTTCCATTGCAATAGTTGTTTGCAATACCGTGATTAAGAAAATATACATACATAGGTAGGCGTGAGGAGAATATTACGGTCCAGGGGGAAACTCTAACTTCCTATCTACTTTCGGCTCTTGTAATGTACTTTCGACCTAAAGTATTTCCATTGCAATAGTTGTTTGCAATACCGTGATTAAGAAAATATACATACATAGGTAGGCGTGAGGAGAATATTACGGTCCAGGGGGAAACTCTAACTTCCTATCTACTTTCGGCTCTTGTAATGTACTTTCGACCTAAAGTATTTCCATTGCAATAGTTGTTTGCAATACCGTGATTAAGAAAATATACATACATAGGTAGGCGTGAGGAGAATATTACGGTCCAGGGGGAAACTCTAACTTCCTATCTACTTTCGGCTCTTGTAATGCACTTTCGACCTAAAGTATTTCCATTGCAATAGTTGTTTGCAATACCGTGATTAAGAAAATATACATACATAGGTAGGCGTGAGGAGAATATTACGGTCAAGGGGGAAGCTCTAACTTCCTATCTACTTTCGGCTCTTGTAATGTACTTTCGACCTAAAGTATTTCCATTGCAATAGTTGTTTGCAATACCGTGGTTAAGAAAATATACATACATAGGTAGGCGTGAGGAGAATATTACGGTCAAGGGGGAAACTCTAACTTCCTATCTACTTTCGGCTCTTGTAATGTACTTTCGACCTAAAGTATTTCCATTGCAATAGTTGTTTGCAATACCGTGGATAAGAAAATATACATACATAGGTAGGCGTGAGCAGAATATTACGGTTAAGGGGGAAACTCTAACTATTTCCTATCTACTTACGGTGTAGTGGGGAAATTGCTATTAAGTTCGTGCAGCTTTCAAAAATAATCGTTTATAAGGTTTTGCGTTGTTTTTCGTCCATTGTCTTGTTATTGTTCGGAATTTAGTCCTAGGAAAGAATGAATCATTGAGCCATGTTAGTAAACATTTCTTTGTTTTCCTTATGCAAATTTTAAAATTCCATATCACACAATGTCAAGGAAGCCAGCCACTTTGGACTTACGTTCATGGTAAGATTCACAGATTTTTTCATTAAGGTTTGTTTTTTAACGATGTTTAAATAACGTTTACAATTTATTAGATGTTTTAAATTGGTCGATGCTGCAGCCTGGGATAAAATCAAAATCTAAACTCTGTATGTTTTATCTGCATTACACCACTGATCAAGCACCGCACAATTATTTTATAAAATTTAAATGTAAAAACATTTTTCAGCCTATTTGTCGAACTTTATCTGAAATTTCAACAGCTTTTGAGTATCAGTAAAACTTGTATTTAAAATAATGATTACTACCAATATATCAGAATTTTCAAATATTCCATGTTCCACATTTTCCATATATGAATATTTTACATAAAGAACTAGCCATTCTCGAGATTATTGCTTAGCAACACTTTTAGCGATTAATTTTTATACTGAAGATACATTATTAAGGATTTTGAATAATTTATGTCACGCTGGTCTAGTGATAAATATTCGTGAATCAATTTCCATACTTCTGGTAAGATAGTTTTATGATGGTGAGCCTTGACTAGCTGATGAGTCAATACTATTGTGCTCATACTGATGAAAATTAGTCACTACACGAATAGTTTTTAATCTTTCCTTTTTAATGTATAATACTAGGTTATATTTACTTTAGAATACCAAGGATACGTTTCGAAAGAAATATAAGTAAGCAAAGGGCAGTGTAGTTGATTAAAAGGGTTGAGACTCAGTGATTGATTAATACATTTCAGGCTGGCTACTCCAAGGTTCCGCTTTCTTAGTTAAAACTTGATTGATAAACTTATTCATGCGTAAATCAATCTGTAAACACTACTAAATTTTTTATGAATTAGGTATAGCCTGGAATTTCAGAGGAGATGCTTGATTTTTCAGAGTCACAATGTAGGGCGTACATTCTGAAACTCAGAAAAGACAAAACATGTGTAGAGGCTACTAACGTTTCCCCATTCATTTTTTTTCTTCTTACGATTTTAAGTTTTTTTTATAATTAACTAGTGTTATTACTGTAAAACTCAAATGCAGAACAATATACACTAAAATATAGCAAAAAATCGCAAATATTAACTTTAACCAACACATTAGCCCCTAACGACAATCAATTATGGAATCGCTTCATGGAGATTGAATCACCGTGATTAGTAATAAATCACAAAATAACAATGTAACAAGCTTAATGTAAAAAAAAAACAAGTAGTCCATCACTAGCCTATGGTGTCCTAGTATACTCAGTATCTAACCTAGCCCTACCACGACTAATACTTACTCATTACCCATCAGAGGAGCACTCAGACTTGGTTTGAGGGGAGGGGCTTCCCCACTAAATTTATTAATTATAAGTCTCGTATGAGTAGTGTTACTGTTGCAGGACTGTATTATATAATCCTTACATTAAAGAGTAAGGTTAGTTAGGTATCTGTAATAATCGATAAGTGGTTTAGACCTAATACCATAAAAATAATTATAATATAATATTAATATTATACTATAAGTTATAACAATATAGCACATAAAATTTTTATGTTACAACAACTGTATTATATAAATTAACATTATAATATTAATATTTGGAAATGAAAATACTATTTTTATTTTCAAAACCAAAATTTAATTAGAAAAAAGTATAAGCACGAATTATGTATTTACAAAACAAAATACAGACGTATATTTCAAATCAAATCCAAATCAGTTTTATTGCAGCGACAATATTACTTGTATAGCAAACGTCACAAATTTTAATCTAAAATTTCTTACATTCATACCACAAAATTTACACTTATGCACCTTTCATCGTTGGATTTTGAGGTGTTTGTTGTCAGATTGAGGCTTTGGAAGTATTGTACACAGTTATTGATGTCAACAAAGGCCTGTTGTTCCAACACTTCACTTGATATTGCATTAAAACAGAGAGTCGTATCATCAGCATACTGCACTAGTCCTCCATGCAGAAGTGATGATCCTATGTCGTTGACATACAGCAGGAAAAGCACAGGACTGAGAATGGATCCCTGGGGAACACCGTAACTCAGTTGTATTGGTTTTGAAGATTGATTTGATATTTGGACAACTTGGGATCTATGACTTAAAAATGAGCTAAGCCATTTAAGGGGCACGCCTCTAATGCCATGGGACCCAAGTCTGTCGAGCAGTATGCTATGGTCAACGCAGTCGAATGCTTTAGACAAGTCTAAGAACACACTCATTGTGTGGTTCCGACATTCTATTCCCTCTACAATCATATCGACAAGACTCACTACTGCGTCTGTCGTTGATTTGCCCTTTATGAATCCAAATAGTTCATTTGAGAGCTGACTGTATTTGTCCAAAAATTGAAGCATTCTTATGAGAAAAAGTTTTTTGATTTCTTAGTACTGAAATTATCACTTCAATTTCTCTGTGAATATTCAATACTGCTAGTCTAGTCAGCCTGTTTGAACCCATGGCATTCTTAAGTTACATCTTTAGCCAACATAGTGTAGATCATGACTTCTCAGCAGTGCTTGAAGTCACAGTGATGGCACACAAAATTCTCAAAAATGTATGGATACTGGGAAACAAGTCCTTTTTACATACATTCAACACATTAATTGCATTTTTGGTATATTAGAACGGGTCTTGGAGCTGTTGTGCCACAATTCAAATTCAGCCTTGAGTAGGGCCTCATTTGTTGTTAAAGATAGTGTTATATTTTACATTGTTATATACGTCTTATAATATAAAACAGATTAAAATTTTGCAATAATGTATAATACCAATATATTACTTAATACTAAATCTTTTTAAATATAAAATTAACGGATACAGTAAAATTATACGAGATTTATAGATATTTTGTCAGTTACAAAATTGAATATTGTACCTTCGTGTATCAGGAACGCCAAGGCCTAAACAATATCTATGATTACGAATTAGTCAATCTCAGGTGATGTATTTACCAACTATTATTATGTTATTTATATTCAATTGGATGAAAGCATAATATAATACTGAATTAACCCAGACGTGATTTTTTCATTTATGGAGGTTATTAGGCAGTAATCCTTAACAGAATTATTAACTGATAAGAAGTAATGAATGACGTAACACAAACTTCACACATGTATAACATCTTCATAGCTTATACAATGTTATATTAGGTTGTAAAGCACTAGTAGAATATTTACTTTTGTTCTATATATATTCTATAATTATTTTACAGACATAGCTAACTCTTTTAAATAGCTTTTACTAGTTTGTCAATTTTGATTATAGTGTGGCGCATTTCGAGGATCCAAATCTCAAATTAACAATAACACACCAAATTTGTGTATTTTATCTTACTCTAAGGCTATTAAGTGTGCAAACTAATAAACTTATAGAAAGTTCATAACACCATAAGCGCACACTATCCCAACGTAATATTAGTAAAATTGAATACGATGTGTTAAATACTAACTAAAAATAGTGAAGAACTTAATAGGAATGTCTGGAACGATGAGGTCACCTGTATTTGACTTTGGGAGAGTTAGGAGGAGGACATGTATTTATCTCCTCCCAATTACATTGCCCTTTGTAAACATGTAATCCCACACGTTCTCATCTTAGAGTCTGATAAAGTCCGTCCCAGTTAATTCACTGAATCCATTTGATTAACTAAAGAAAAATGGTTTTCTTGTGTACTTATCTTGTGAAACAGTGTGAAAGTTTATGTGTGAGCCAAATTTTAATTTAAAAATCAATTGACCTTCCTTTAAAAATAAAAACACAGTACATGCGTTTAGTAAAATACTAACTGATTAATTTTGATTTAAAAACAGGTATAATTCACATCACGTATCGCATAACTGGCTTCTTTAAGGTTACATGCAACATTTAAAATCTATAGCTCGTTTAATGAAAGATCACTTAACACCTTCCCTGCTTTACGAGCCTTGTACCGATCTTAAGACAAACGAGGGTAGTGGGAAGGTGCGTTCACCGTAGTCTATGTGTTAATCTCCTATCAATAAATACTTCTCCTACCGAATCGGCCTCACATTATTTACCTTGAAAAATATAAGAAGTACATATATCATGATATTTCTAATACATCAAGTAAATTTTACATAACCGTAGATGCCAAAAATATTTTCATACATGTATAAAACTGCAAGCAATATATTAACGTTCATAGAAGTAGACTTTTAGATGTTATTAACATTATTCACACAAAGTAACCTTTAATTTTATTTAAATAAGATGTAAATAATTATGTTTCACTCAGTTACGTTTTAAATTTTAGATTTTTTCAAGTTTTCCACAACCTAATTTTGAACCCCACAAATAGTTGTGTGTCTGACTACTCGTATGTCTTTTTCAAAGGACAAATCTTGTACCAACTAACTTACCAAAACATTAATGTTGTTCATGTACAGTAAATATTGAGTTTATACTTTAAAACTACTATTTACTAAATTCAATATGCGTGTTGCAATGTATAATGTAAAAAATATTAATTTAAAATCAAAACAACAGTTTTACTTCTATTGGATTTTTTTAATAGCGTAAACACTAAAATAATGTAATTTTCCCAAATATTGTTATTAAAGTACAGTAGCTTATTAATGATTCAATTTTTATCATCGGATATACTATTAACAAAAATAACAAGTGTGTTTCTGTAAATTACCCATTTATAAACCTAAACCTGGTATACAGTTAGTTCATAGCTGTTATATTTTTTATGAAATACTGTCATTTAAACATATTTTCGAGTGACACTAATAACAATGTACCTTTTTTATTTCTTCCAAATGAATATAAGTACATGTCCAATCTGTAAATTACTAGATCCATTTAACACAGCCGAAAACTTATTAATAATTTCTTTGGGTAAAAGGTAACATAAAATGTATATGGGTAGTCAACGATACCTATTTAGCATCTTAGTGCAGTGACATTTGATATATTTTCATAATTTTAAAAAATATGACACAATTTTGAAAATTTACACTATCAGGTTAGTACCGAATTTAAAACTCAACATGTTATTTAATGTTTTATACTAGCGATCCAAACCGAATGCAACAGGCTGTTCTAATCGTAAACTTGGCAGGTTGGTATATTGAATACAGTGAAAACCTAGTTTCCTAAGGTGGTATACAAGCATAGTGCTTTTTCAACAACAAAAATTTTTTTTGCAGTGATCTAGTGTAAAGGTAGTAAATTAATAACAAAGATTGTTTTATGAACTGATCAGCTCTTGGAAAATGTGCTAGTGTTTAGGGATGACCACCATTTTACTGTCAGTCTACAACGGTACAAAAGCCTCTCTTATTGCTGATTTGTAACTTGATTAAATCTTAGGGGTTTTAAGAGATAACATAACGGTACTATAAGTTTTAAGAAAACCACGTTTTGATTGAGCAGAGGTGTCAGTACAAGTGCGTATTGTAATATAGAAGCAGTAATTATCTATTAGTCTGATGCATGATATATTTATTATCTTGGTGATATTTTGACCATCTGCAGATGTCCTAGAGCGGGGAATATGTCGGTGGGAGCTGTTTCTGGGGCTCTTTCAGATATATCTTACTTTATAATGAGTTTTCACTTTTGCTAAGTAAAGTTCTTGACAGTTAATTTCCTCATCTGCTGTGTTCTAGTGAAACTGTTGATCCCACTGGACCTCTCTTGAAATCGGTTTGGTTCTGTGATGCCTCTCATCTATTACAACCTTTCCCACCGTTTTATACTCTACATACAGTCCAACATCATCTCAGTCCACTTCAAGATGCGGTTATTTTAACCTATGCAACGTGCTTTTTTTAAATAATGTCTCCAAGATTTTAATGAGTGGATTATTCATTTGCCTACTTATGTATATTTAATATTTTATATGTAATTAATTACTTATATATAATTAATTTTTCCATTGATTACATAGTACAGCAATGTATAGTTAAATTTTAATTTCCAAGACACACGTAAGGCGTAATAGGCTTCCTAAGGTTGCATTAAAAAGTGGAGTCTATTGTTCGATTTATTAAGCTACATTTGTTACTGTGTCAATGAAATTACACTTAGTATATTTAAAAATGCATTTGTCTTGCAATTTTCTCGTTGCCACAATAGTTACCAACAAGATCAATGTAAAAGTGTTCGCTAACATATAGCCAAACGCTATGGAACAAACTCACCGCCATCGAGTTGGTTATAGCTCATATAAATGAAGTTTTGTGCAAACTGTAAAGTTTGATCAGTTTGTTTTAGAAATATCGTGCGGATGGACAGGCCACTCCATTCCATTACTAACTGAACATTATTTGTTTTTATATTAACAGCCACATATATTAGAACTTACCAGAATATATAAATGCTCTTTTCATAATATTACTTTGGTAAATTTTATCAAATTTAAGTTTTAATCAGTATAAGCTGATAAAACAATTATAGTGCGACCTTTCAAGAAGTTGGCCATGTGCTTACATTTTAGGCTAAGGTTTCTTCTAATCTTTTAGAACGTATATGTTACACGGCCTAACCCGTGAAGGCCTTGAGAGTATATTTTACATTCCCTTAAGAAGCCTGTCATTTCCTATTTATGCTAAACTTTGATGTAATTTAGTTTTTTCTCGTAAATAAGTCTTGAGCTAAACTATAGAAGGCTCAGCCTTGGAGGATAAAATTGACAAATGTCTCCCAAGAACCATCTTTGAGTGTGTCTTCCTAGATACACTCAAAGAAACTGGGTGTGCAAGATAACTGTATTAATTTTACTTCATAAATAAATAGGAAATCTTTTAACATACAAGTTCATATAGTTTTTATCTATAAAAATATCAAATATTAGTGAAAAATTTTGAGCAGGTGTCTAACACTAGTGGTGAATACATGTACTTCTGAAATTTTCTAATTGATGGATCAGGATACTGAAAGAACTCCATGATTTATTCAGATTTGAGACTAAACTCTTTGAAATCATATTTCTGGAACTAACCGACCGTGCTGCAAAAGGTGTTAGCAACTTCGTGGCCAACATTATAATTTAATAGCAGCCACACAATTTCATCCAGTGAAAAGAAAACGGTAAATGTTTTTCCACTCTTGGAGTAATTAGAAATAATTAGCACACGTGATTTTATTATACATTTCAAACACTAGGAGGAAATTTAGGAGTAAATTAGTAATATGAGGAGTTAACCTGTTTGATTATATGAGAATAAAAATAAACATTTTACTCATATTTTCATACCCATTAGGCCCATATTATAAAAAGCCTCGCACTACACCATTAGAGTGCACTTTTGACATTCCAAATTATGCCTTTCCAACTTGGCTCCCAGAACTGTCTGTATTTACAATTTTAAACGTCCTCATCTTAATCATCCTATTGGTGTGGGTATTTGATCAACTTCCGATTCATTCAAATCATATTCATTAGCGGGGGATGGAGACATAATAATCAAAATCTCTCTGAAAATGTAGCGTCTTTCAATATACGATACCAGAGGTAAGACGGTCCAAAAGTTAGTGGCTGGGTCCCAGACAGCATATGAAACAGGAAAACTTGATGTAGTATGTAACTTGAACTGAAAATACATCCATTCAGCTTTGAGAGACGAGGGGTTGTAACGCAGTGCTACTGCAAATTAATTAATTATTATTAAAACTTCCAGCTGTGTTCTGAGAAGAGCTCGACACCCAATTGTTCACTTAATTAAAAGTTTTTAGTCACAGGAAAGGGAAAAGACCTCAGGTAAGTTTATTTAGCAATATAATAAACCAAGTTAATATCACAGGAAGCCTTGCTCTAGATAAAGGCTCTCTCCAGAATATAAGCCAATACTACTGAGCTATATTCAGTAAATTTACTTGTGACTGGTCTCTTTGCTTCCAACTAATCTACGATGGTGAATAAGTTTTTTTTTTTATTTATGCCAAAGCACATTTCTGCAAGAAATATTTGATATAAATAATTAACTAATTTATTAATTATTATTTATCAAATTTTAGTTTAAAAATATTAAATCTTAGATTTCATAAACTAAATGTAGTACAAAAACTCGTGTTGTCAATGAACTTTGTACTAACTGTGCGTACACAAAACCAATCGTTTAGGTGCCAGAGGTCAGTTAGTGTTTCTTTGCTTCTTCTTGTTTTCGTACTGTATATCATGTAACATATTTGTAACAACACATACGAGGAGTACGCATATATGCTGTCATATACGTACTCATTTTGCTCTCCTTATCTTGCTTTGTGATTCACTAATAAATCTTTAATTTGTACGTATCTATGTTGCTAAGTTTTGATCAATTATACAAATTAATCCCCATTTTGCACTGTATTCAATAAAAATAACAAAAAAACACTCTTTCTAACTACATGTACTGTAAATGTGGAAAACATTAAGTTAGTTAAAAAATTTTACATATGTAAAGTACAAGTGTTTCTTTATTAAAGAAACAACTAAAATCTATTCAACTTTAAAGATTCCAAATTATACAATTAGAAGGACGACACACCGAGAGTCACACATCCCCCAGCAAACAAGAAACGTAATGCAGAGCTACTACTGAACCAAACTGGATGTTATTTACTTTGTAACTTGATCTTCATTAATTACAGTACATGGTAACTTTAGTTTGAATAAAATACAATTGCGAAGGCGGGACATTAAATCAGACCCAAATTCACTTTAATTATGGATTATGTAATTATGTATGTTATGTTCAGGCGTTTGTTTACCAAAAATACTAAGTTTTTGCATTTCTTCTTGTTTTGAATATAAAATTCATTTACACTAAAAAAACTGTGCAATACACTCAAATGATAAAAGGTTTAAAACCAAAAAGGTAAAATATTTAGAGGTTAAGGGATGCTCATAATGTCTCCTGAAACCAAACAGTTACGTTACAAATTGACCAACATTAAACTTAAATCTTCGTACTTTAATATCTAACATGGACTCTCAAATACCAGGAAAAGTGTAAATTTACAATGCAAATATTAATATAAAATTACGGTCTAAGACGGCGACTTAAATGTTATGGAGTTTGGAGGAAACGGAGCAAAAGAAAATTTGGTACACTTATTACTCCATATCCGGAAGCTTCACACATCTATCGTACACAGAGCCAGTTCATCAGCTTGAGCCCGGGGAAAGGGGAGGGCGGGGAATAGGGAGGGATAGATGAGATGGTTAAGCATCAATTATGAAACAAAAAAGCAAAATAATTAATCTATCTACTCCGGTAACAGAGATCGGCCACGGTTCTGATCCACTGACAAACATTACACACAAGTTCTTGCCTGATTCTAAAATACGGGGCTAGTCGTGGGTTAATTTCCAATAAATTTTACTCTAAGGTACATCTTTAAAACAAAACCAACTATGTTTTTTAAGGATAGGTAGTCAGAAATGATATAGATGTACGGTTATGAATATTCGTAATTTAACAAAATTCCTTACACTAAAACTTACTTTTAGAAACCTGTCAAACCTTGAAAATAAATTACTTGAACACTGTATGTTCTACTAAGTTATCTAAGTAAATAAATTCCAGGGGATAAAACTGACATGGCTCTCTGAGGAATGTTGCCAACACTTGAATACAGACCTCTACCTTGAAATTGTATTTTTTACAAAAAAATCACAAAGATGTTAAAAAGATTTTTCTCATAATCCTTTATACATTATTAATTAAAGATGAATATAAAACTGTACTCAATCAAGATTTTCACATTTAGGTACATTTTTCTCGTTACAGTATAATAGGTACATGCTATAAGATAAATAGGAAGATCATTGGAGGCTTAGCATAAGCTATACGTTTTGTTTTTAACGAAGCTAAAGATGTTGGATGTGATCCAGTAAACCCAAAACTGTCCGATAATATAATGGTGAGGAATGTAAACATACAGTAATAAGCTAATGGTGACAAAAAGGATTTGAGGTAACAATGCGTTAATGACCCATGTCACGAGCAAATGTGCAGTTTTAGTATTTTAAAACTTTATTTCATTTAGTCTTCAAATACTAAAATACAAATATTAAAACTATTCCTCACATTTTATTATATCAGAAAATTTCATATACCAACACATGTTCTACAAAGCCACTGATTTATATTCATCTTAAATTACAAATATATTTTCAGGGAGTGTATTCTGATTTTTATAAAATCTATAAGTTTCGTTTTACATTGATAATTAATAACACTACTTATTTTAAACTTGTTTTGGTACAATTGTAAATTTCACAATATATCTGTCTGTACTCTCACAGATATTAGTTTTTAAATTGTTTTAATAACCGTAACAAACCATTGTTTCAACCCTCTGTCGAATGGAATTGTATCCTATTTATTCCCGTCACATCAGTTCACCATGTCAATAATATCGGATGACGTCTTTTTATTTGTTTCCATTACTTCAATATCACTATTTGATTGACGTTGTATATCAGATAAAGGAATGTTCAATGTTTATAATGATACGTATGAGTACAGTTGCATGTACCAAAGCAATAATAAAATGTCCGTCACATCTAAAGAAACTACTTACTGCACGTATGCATGTAATAGTCAAATTTAAATTCAAAATTCATTTATTTTCAGAAAAGCATTGATTACATTGCAGTGGATGGATAACTATATCCAACCCTCTCGCATTGCTAATCGAGGGAAAACATTTGATTAAAAAATGTTTTTTATTATATTAAAGATAATTTACATGCATATTGTTCGACATATACTCCTTAATGTTGATTACGTTAATTTCCCTATAAATACATCTTATAATAATAAACAAGTCTATAATAATTTATAGATATTAAACATATTTATTTGTTCTTACAGTAAAAAATATAGGAATTCTTTTTGTTTGAAAATGAAGGAAAATTAGAGTCATAGATTGTATATTAAAAAAAAACTATAAAACTATTAAAAACATAGTTGAAATTTTATATTTAACAGAGGGGAAATTCGTTCTCAAAACCGTTGTGAGTGACCTTTGCCTGTCTGTACTTTGAAAGAGAAAGTTGCCTATAGGTTATCAGTGCTGGGTTGTTTAACTGTAATGATATGTCCAAAATAATGGAAGCTAATGTGATGGGGCATACAATTAAATCGGAAGATATTATTATGTCTTGTATATTTTTTCTTCTCGAATATTGTAATTCTTAAATGAACAGAAAAAGAGAAGTGGCTCAGTTCCTCAGGGCGGGTGGTAGAGTGAGGTAATACTTTTTGTGAACGCTATTGTGATTAAAAATCAAATTTTGGCATTATTAATGTAATATGGTGTATGCAATAAGGTAAAAGTTAGGAAAACACGCTATGTGAGTTAGGAAAACTGTTTATTAAGCAACAAATTGTTTTTCAGACTTTCCTATATTGTTTACTGTAAATGACTACGCGCTTTGCTGAAACTAGTGTACTCGTATTACACTCCATGAAGAGAACATTCTACATTTATATCGAACTGATATAATGTAATACGTATAACATTTGATTAAGCTAGTGTTGAATTTACCCATGTATATTAGATGAAATTGGTAATGAAAATTAAATTAATAATACATGGTGTCCTCTGAGCACCGGAATCGTAAATCCGACAGTTTATAAGGCTATTCAGAACCATCAGGCACTAGGTTCAAGAACATTTTTCGTACCACAGCTGATGAACTAGCTCAGTGTACGATAGATATACGAAGCATCCGGATATTGAGTAATAAGTGCGCCTAATGTTACTTTTGGCCTGTTTACGAAAAAAACACCTATTCCTTCCGTACCTATTCCTTTTATTATTTTCTAAGGGATAATAGTTTATAATTTGAAACTCAATTCTTCATTTCTTTAATGTCAGAGTAAGGTGTTTTTGATTAGGTGCAAGAACTTGAGGCTTATATTTTAATTTTATTATCTATTTTCGTAATAAAAAATAATGTAATACGAATTGAAAATCCAGATTACTAAAAGGTGCATCATGTTTATAAAAGTGTAAAGCTTTTACTTTGATATAAATCAATTACCTACCTCATTTGTATAAATAAAAACTCTGTGGTTTCAAAATTTGATAATCATACTAAAATACGATTATATAAGTCTCTCTCACTTTGGATTTACAGAGATCTCCTTGATGAAAATACAGAAATCAATGCATTTTTTTATAAATATAAATTTAGTAATAAATGTTCTTTAATTAACATTTGCTTAGTTATTAACTCCACAACACTCTTTAGAAACTCCTGAGTAAATTAAACCCCCTAATCAATTTCTTAATCTGTTAAATATTACTGACTTAGATTGAGTACTCTTCAGGTACACAGCTTTCCTCATAACGCCCTGTGGTACCAAGTAATCTTTTAACTGTCGATAACATTAACCCCCCTCCCGGGAATTTCCTGGTATGACTAGATAAACTCCTGACCAAATAGTAACCCCCGAAAAAAAACTTAAAAATACTGACTTAAGGTATGTTTGTTATTATATTACACTAGAAAATTCACAATAGCTGACCAGTGCAGACTTTTATCCCAAGCGTTATACCACCTAAACCAGGTGTCGTGCCACAAATCTGACAACGGAATCGTAAAACTAAATTAAATTTGCGACAAGAAAGGTCCAGTCAGTCACTAAACCGTAAAACGCTCTCAAAGTCAAAAGTTTGGGGAAATCGGGAAAATTAAACTATGATATACAAACATAATCTCTGACTTTAGTTACCATCAAATTCTTCTTGTCCTCTAATTTCGCGAACACATAACTTAACTGTTCTACGATATCTATTGATTATTATTATACACCACACATCAATTGGCTGAGCGTTAGCGAAGCATTACGACCCGTAGAATCTCGAGAACGGATACATGGAATTTGGAAACGTCATGTCTGAATTTAACCAATCACCAAATTCCGCTTATCTCCGAATTTAAGGCACTTACTTTGGGGGCCTGGGGGCGAGCCGAAGGCGAGTTACTTTTATAAAGTCATATAAAAGCCAGACCTCAGGATATATTTAGTTTTATTACAATCAAAGCTTTAAATAGTTGTTCAAGGTATAAGTATTATTATATATCAAAGTAATTTTTAATCTAGCCACAGAGCCATTCTCTCAGGTTTCTCAGCAGCCACACAGTATAAGCACATTGTTCTCATTGTCTTATGAGGTGAACAAATGATTTCACTACAATGTTTTAGAAACGATATCTAAATAGTGTTGAGAAATCGAGTCTTTTTACTTAATGCGAAGGTTTGGAATGCTACACTGCGCGCAAGGTGAAAAGGAACTAAACTCAACATTCACATCGAGTCAATCCTTCTTACCAAAGCTACGTTATGCGCAGAAACCCAGATAGCTCCGTCGTGCTCTGGTATATAAATTCTCATATATAAGAGGAATTAAAAGTAGATGCTTCGGAGTACGGATAAAAAGTATGAGCCCTTTTCTAAGCTTAAGCACATGTACACATTGTTTTGATTGTAACCAATATAACACGCTCGATATAGTAAAAAGACTTCTGTCTATTTTACATTTTTCTAAACGATTACTTACAGCTTTTTGAACGATTTAAGAAAATAAATCAGTACATACCTGTATACCATGTTCTGTCTGTTTTAAAATTCAAATACTAACCTTTTGTGATGCTACAAAACATACTTATCCGTTCACCCACTTATGTAATATATAGTAAACGAATATGTTATAAAGATGTAGAAAAATGTATTTAAAAATAATACAAGTTAGAGATTTCAATCGTTATTTAACGCTCCATCGTTTAAGGACCACTCTAAAGGTAATGGTATTTAAAGTCTGCAGTCAGTAAAGTCACAGTTAATGTTTATTGAGGAAGTTAATGGCTGCATTGTGTACTTTTACTGAAGTACACATTTAAAAATAATGGGCCATTTGGTTGATGCAAGTTGTATTTATGATGACTAAATTTATAAAAACATTTTTCTTGACATAGGCAACCCATTTACCAATATTTACATTAAGGCCAGTCAATTTATTTTGTTTTCAACTTTCAAGATTTATTTTATTTTATTTTCAACATTACGTAGGAAGGATAATTAGTATCAAAAACACGTTGGTTTGATTATCAACCAATCTTATACACTAATTTCACTACATGTATTGATAAGATACTGCAAAATGTCACGTTAAAGTTCGCTACACCTCTATTTACTAATTTGCTTGTTACATATTTATCTGGTTGTCAAAATTGCTACTCTTAAGATCAATGTAACTAGAGTTACTTTTTTCAGTCAGAATGAGAATTTCAATAAGTCTAGTAGATTTAGTGTTTCACCCGAAATTTCAATCCTCTGGGTCAGGCGCGTTTAACAGTTATCATGACTGCAGAGAAACATAAATTCCTTCTTCAACTATGAACTACTATTACAAAAACAATACGACAGTAAATACTAGTATAGGTACACTACAGTAGTAATTTAAAGCAAAGTAGTTTTCGAAGGATATTACAGAGCTATTTTGTAACATTTTAAATTTATATTCAAATATTATGTGATCATTTTAATTCATAAATATACCATCCTGTTGTGCATGCACAACATTGGTGTGCACAATTTAAGAAAGAAACATTTATTAAATTATAAGATGTTAATAATACTCTGAGACCCACGTAAAGGTGTATGAATATGGTATTTACGTACATGCCTGAAGCTGAGAGTGTTAAAGTGACATATTAGCTTGTATTAAAGTGTTTTTAACAAGTTTTAATTTAAATTTGGCATTTTAAAATTAAACACAGAGGTGCATTCATATTCATTTCTCCCTGGTGGGAGGTAAAAATACTATTGAACACTGTCAGCACTTAATTTACTCTAAATATTCTGCAAAGCCTGTGAATGTGATATCTGAACACAATTACTTTTGTGAGAAATTAAAAATTCACTTTCCACGTTCGAGTATTGTATATGAAGAATATTAATTGTAAACAAAATATTTATAAACAAGAAAATTTCAAATATATTTATACAAATTCTTCTGGTAGACACTAAGAGAATTAGACGCTGTAGAATATTGCAAGGAGTGCTAAGACACCAATGCGTGTATGATTTGAAATTCAAACCTATCAATCCCTTGCACATAACATCTTTACAGGCTAATCAATGTTTAAATACATTTTATTTCAATAATTTTATGTTTGATGCATATTGAATAACCACCCGCTAATAATCGTAATGATTGATTGAGCGTCAGCGAAGTCTATCATTTGAGAGACTGGAATTATTTTATTTATTTATGTCTGTTTACAAAGTTTACAAAAAAATCTTTATTCAGTAAACATGCAAGTTTTACAAGATACATCCCACGCACCACTAAAACGAGCGCGTGCGGGAAATCTGACCAAACGATATTAGGAACAAATTGACGCATATGCTTGAAAATCTTCATGACGCTTCATTTCCATATAGTCAAACTCAAATCCGATGATAGGGCATGTCACTCATTTCGATTATGGGTAACTATAACTCCAACAACAAAATCGAAAAATAAATTAATTTGTAATCGAACTGCGTAAAGTCTTATGAAATATAAACATGTGACGTAGTAAAACATGTAGCCTAACTGTAAAAATAAATTAGCGATACTTGAACTTGAAATTCCGCAAGCGAACTCTGCGTGGCCTGTTACACGATATATCAAGAACATATCTACATAAATGCACTAATGAATTTAATGAAATATTTTTGTTCAGTTCATTCAAAGAGGTTTTTTAGTTTTCTTGTGCATAATAAAGTAGGTAAAGATTTGTTATTACTGGTTTTTTATGCAGGTAGAACGGGGGATGTCACAGTAAAAATATAGTTTCAAGTATGAGGAGCTACGGGCCTCGTGAACTTTTGTTTCTCTAGAGACGGTCTGCAAGGGCCATTCTCTATGAGATGTCACAAGCAATAAAAGATAATGTGTCCCTCTTCTGTTCTGTCAAAACCGGTTATACGACTGGACAAATGAAACAAACATTGTACTGGATACACCACATCACATACGGCAACAAGGAATTTTTTCCAAAATGGATCATCAAGAACATTTTTTTATTTCTTAATCTATTTATAATGTTTTATATAATATATATATATATATATATATATATATATATATATATATATACAAAAAGCGAGTACTTTTTGCGATTCAATGTTTATTGAAATTAAATAAGGCTATTGCCATTTATACAATTTAACGTATATATATATATATATATATATATATATATACAGGGTGATTCATGAAGTTCTCCCCCCACTTCTACAGCACATTGTACTAGTAACAATAATGAAAAAATTTTATATAAACATAGGTCCGAAAACGCTTCGTTAGCGAGTTACACCTAGCGAAAGATTTCGCCTGAATTCCTGGGTAAAGAGTAAAATAAAGCCATACTGAACTTTTGGAAAGGTTAATTAAGTAAGAAATATCGTGGATTTTTATGTATTTTTACCTGATAAAGCTAATAAAATAGGTTTCAGAACTGTACCTGTAGTAGTTTTTGAGGGATTCAGGGTTAAATGCAAATAATTGGGGCACGAAACAATGTTTTTTTAAGTTTGATGTACAATAACTTTGTTAAATTGGTAATAAATACATAAAATCAACAAACATTAATTGTAGAGAATTTAATTCTGAGAAAATTGATATAATCAAAGTCTAAAATAAAACAGAAATAAGTACCAAAAAATCTATTTTATTCAGTATAATACATTACTTCATTCTCGAGATGTCCTGCGTTCAGGTCGACAGAGAGATATTGTATATAAAAGCAATTTTTAAGTCTCCTTGTCAGATAAAAAAGATATTGAAGCAGCGTATAAAGTTGTAAACTTCAATGACGCTCTGCCAAATTCCTAGGTTGGACATCACAGAAATCCTTGGTTATGTATATATGAATTTTCATTCAAAATTTAAAGGCTGCGTATAATATTTAACAAGATATCTTGCCTCGAGATACATAAAAAATAAAAAATATAAGTGTTATGTCAGTTTTTAAAATTAAGTTTTGGTGAGCTATGGAGGCTACTGTTTAGTAACGCAAGAATACTGAGTTTGTTCAAAAACTTATTTCACACACTCAATAACAATGTAAAAATATTCGTTAAAGCTCTGTCAAATCTTAAGGAACGACACGCATCATCATCGAACTCAGTATTGCTCATTTATAAATCAAGCTTTATGCAATTTTTCATGTCCATAGGTCAGTCTCTTGTCCATATTTCGTGTGTATAAACAGACAGATACACAGACAGACAGACAGAGATGAAATTTTTCTGGGTCTTGAGTAATAGGTTTCGGTAACACTTAGGCAATAATTTAACAGCTATAATATTTTTAATTTCTATAAATATAAAGGAGTATGTAAGAAACTACACACATAAATTCATGGTTGTTGGTAATATTACTGTTAACGTTAACTCTAGGCTTAATGCCATTAAGTAAGGTTACGTATGTTAATAATTACTGTCTTAGTCTGCTTTCATCTTCTATAATGACAATTATGGCAATGAGCTGTAACGGTGGTACACATTTAGCAGCAATGCTACCTCTCTGCTGCAAATAAACATAGGCATTTATTAGGATTTGTTTAGTCTAAAGCAATTCTTAATCAATATTCTATTTACTAAATATTTGTTTCTTTACTCAGCTCACAACATTCTATTATACTATTATATATACTTACGAAATACAGATAAGACATTCACTCACTAGTTATTTAGAGAACGTAAGTCATAAAATCATAAAACAAGTTATTTTAAGAACCAACAAACATCAACAACTATGATTAACATAGGCATTTATTAGGTTTTCTTTTGTCTGACCGAAGCCCAATAGGATGTTCTGAGAATACCAGATTAGCCGGTTTTGTCATGTCATCTCTTATTGGTCACCATTTAGTATGTGAGAACATTCAGCCCAGTTACATTCAGGCCAAATTAGACATTTTAACCCCATTTTCGAGGGGGATTCAAACATTTTCATACATCAAAACTATCCTCAGGTGGTCATATAAACATCTCCCAATGCAAGTCACCCATCTCTATTCATAAAAAAGTTAATAGGGGTAGGGCGGGTACCTTCCAGTTGAACCTTCACTGGGTATAGCAATAGTCGATTTGTCACTTAAATCTGGGCAAACTTATGGATGACCAGGAGCATGATATCACTAACCGCAAAGGACGAGATATTGGGGTACAAGGGTACATCGATGGGTCTATGTAGTCTGCTGCGGAATATGACTCTTGGAATTGGTGGGGTTCGAAGTGCGGTTTCCCTTAAGCGCTTTTGCTAGCCTGGACATAAAGGCATCCCGCCCCCTGCATCCTTTGACTGGAGAGGTCGCTATGAAGCAGGATTCTCCTTCTTCTAAGAAGAGATGACTAAGATTAAAGGTATCAAACTCTCTCATATTAGAAATTTTAATACATTTGGTGAAAAATTTGTCATATATTTTATAGTTACAATTCTTATTTTTCTAGAAATAACGAATTTCATTGCCTCTTATCAAGCCTATTTCGGCCAGTTACTCATAAACTACCAAAATAATAGACCTTTTAGCCTTTTATGTTGACCCGAAGGTCATTTCAGTTCAAGGGTGTTTTATGACCGGCCGAACCACGCCCTCGGTCGTTACAATATCCCTTGGTAATGTGTAAAACATAGCTAATGATATGTTTGGAGAAGTTAAAGGAATGTTTTGTTTAAATTATATCATCGCAATTAAATGCTTTCATATATATTAGCATGTTATAATATGTTTATATTCAAGCCATGGTATGAATGTCTTACAATTTAATTACATCATCTCAATGAATGTGATATAAAATAAAAATTCTCCAAAAATTTATTTAAGTTTTCACAATTATGAATACTGTATTAAATACGAGTATATGTGTTATTTCAAATGGATAGGTCCATACAAACTATTTAAGACTTTTTACTGATTGCTTTGCATTCCTCAAACAATCAACAGGAATGAATTGTTATAATGAATTCCTAAAGAAGTTTTCAACATACTCATTTATAAGGTTTATATCAAGTACTCAATATAGTATTCAATGCTTTCATAATGTGGATTATAAACTATGTAGTTCTTACGTTCGTGCAATCAATTTTTGATTTGGAAAATATTTATGGGTTAAATTCATAATCCTTTAAGATAACATCCCTGAATACGGAAAAAATATAAAGCTTTTTATCACTCCACATGAAACTCCTTGGAACAAAAAGAATCTATATAAAAAGTGTCAAGTATGTATCTTTATATCATATACGGCAAGTCAGAGAGGGACTACTCTTTGACTTTTTGACTCTGAAGTCAGTAGGAGTCTTCCTTCGACTGAGAAGAAGCTATATACCACCAAATTTCGAGTTTTGTGTGTAGGATCTTGCTATAGAGAGTGATCACTCAGGCGGGCAGATATGAAGTCGAAGGGAGTTTGCTTTGATCTGTTGAACCAACGTTCAATATGCTTCTTCTTTTGACCAAAACGTAGCATACTCCAAGTTTCGAGAATCTAAGGCCTTTTTAACGCACGGATATTAAGGTAAAACAGATGGACGGAAAAATTGCCCATTAAGATTCTGTCTCGCAAAATTTGTCTTGTCCAAGAAGAATTTATACATCAAGGTTCTCGTCCCTAGGACCATTCTACCGAGAGTTGTTGCGCAGACGGGTAGGCGGGCCGACAGCAACACGATTTAGTATACTGCAAATTTTAGTAGACATCAGTTTTAGTATCATTGAATTGACGATTTAAAGAATAAGTATCCATGCAAACACTAGCATTGCTTACGTGTATTATTAAAACACGGAGATTTTGATGTTCAGATAGAATACTTTAGAAAATATAGGAAGGCTTAACCAAAACACACATTTTATATGTCAAAGTCAAATTAAATCGCAAGTCTCAAGATCCTTGTAGCCTGCGAACGTCTCTTTCTGGTAATAAATGTTATTACAATATCAAACATTCAAATTGCCTGCTAAACATAACCTGACATTTACCACTAAGCGAATTTGAATGTTTGAGCAGTTACTTAATAATGTTGAATGTGTTTTGCAGGCGGCCAGGGATAATAATCAAAATTTCAGAGCACGAGTTTGAGTCGGCTACGCAGGTGCTATTTGTATTCACTTTTATTCTCGTAGTGATAAAGGAAGCTACAAATTTTATGATTAATAGTCAGAATTATTTGCAGTGATTTTGATATGGAATTTTATTTCCGTCATCGAGAGAAAACCTTTTCAAGCTGTATGCTTTTAATTATTTTTTGTTTTTGTTGAGTAATAAATCTTTTATTTATTAAGTACTGCTTATGACGTAAAGAATGAGCGCACTCCCCCTGATATATTTTATGAATAAGGTTTTAAACTACAAAGAGACACATGTAAGAATTAAAAATAGCACGCTTCTATATAATACTGTTCTACATACGTTTACTTTGCTGTATTCTAGTTATATTTATGTTTTATTTAATTCTTTTATGGTTATAGACATTTAAAATCGTTAAAGCTGTTGAATAAGATTTTAACTCATTTATGTACACTTTTTATTACCATATCACGATGATATTTTATAACGTGTTCTAGTAGGAAAAGGACAATTGTTTACTACAAATATAGCCTCATCCACGAATTTGGTGTATGATTTACATGAATACAATTAGACAATATCAATAATTAATAGCACACAAATATAGATTTTGCTACATCATTCCAACTACCTTATCGATGTAATTCACTTAAGGGGGAATATTGCTGTGTTGTTATGTATAAAGCAACCAGCCACGCAGTGTCGCTAAGTTACCAAGGTAATGGCAGGACATGTAATGCTGTCCTCGCCGAGTAATTTATCATAACTAACTTGGCCAAACATTGCCTTTGGTGTTTCAAACTGTTTGTTCCCTATAAATAACATTGTTCCACAGGTATTAACATTCCTATACTACATTTAAAATCGTATTTGATATTTAATGTGAGCCGCGGTAATTAATAGTTTCCAGCGGTTTTGCATGATTTTCTTAAGCTTTGCTCGTGCATGAGCACTTCTGATTCAAGTGGATTATATTTCAAACGCCAATGTAAAGTTTGCCTTGTCCCCACGATCAAGAACATTTGTCAAAAGTGTACGAGTATAGCCATTGTACACGTACATGTAT
This sequence comes from Homalodisca vitripennis, assembly GCF_021130785.1. NCBI lineage: Eukaryota > Metazoa > Arthropoda > Insecta > Hemiptera > Cicadellidae > Homalodisca > Homalodisca vitripennis. The sequence goes on along the minus strand of NC_060214.1, from coordinate 73,339,329 downwards.
TTTATTGCAGTTTATAATTTGCAGGCGCTTTGAAAACTTTTATGTTTTGCACCACCACCTGGTGTCTAGTTATATCAATGGCCATAGCATAAAAACCTTCTCCGTGGAAAAATGCATATACATACAAAGTTTCATAACGATCGGTCAAATAGTTTACGATTCTATAAAGGACATATAGACAAACTATATATATATATATATATATATATATATATATATATATATATATATATATATATATTAATGTTTGTTTATTAATTTCTTTGTAAAAGTTTGTAATTTTATCTTTTAAATATACATTACAGTACTGACTAAGCACTGCAACCTTATTATTTCCTAAAGTTTACAGTTAAGAGTACATTTATACTTAAACCTTTAACTTTCTTTTCGGGATTTTGTTCTTACTCTGAACTCAACAACGGTTTCTGAAAAGTTATAAATGAGAACTATCAAGACTACAAATGTAAAAAATCGAAAATAGTATTTAAACTATTTTAACATATTATTTTGCTATTAAAAAACAATATTTTCACAATATGTGTTTGCTCTTATGCAACTTTAGAAACCTAAATGGACATTCTCATAACTTTAGAGGCCAGTGAGGCGTATTCCGCAGAGATTTTCGCAATAAGAATAGGCCACTATGTTAATTCAAGATCGTAAGTCAACGATTAATTACTGGACAAGATTTTGGTGCTCCAAAAACGTTACAAAAAGAAATAAATCAATATACTGTTATGGTGTTTGTAAACCTAGGTATCATATAGCTTTTGTTGATGATCCGATGAAGAATTTACACTCATCCTAAAGTTAAAAGATAAAGCAGTGTTCGAATGCCAAAAGTGCATAAAGGTTATGGTGTCGGCATCGTCTTCAATCAACAGTGAAGCTATTTTGGAGAATTACCTAAGTATTGACGAAAGTTTAAAAACAATCAGAAAGTAATAACTTTGAGCTTACTAGTGTGGCTAATGAAAATGAGATGCTTAAAGCAGCTATTAAAAACCTATTAATATGAACCAATCACGGATATTGTTTTCAATTTGGATAAGGACTCTTATGCACGAGAATATCGATATCGGCTCTTTCATTGGCACCGCGTCGTGTCAACTGAAAACACGTTTGTACAATTGTTAGTAGGCTATCCCACTTTCGCTTTTGGTGGTGTGATGAGATTATGATTGTGAAAATGTTAACGTAAGAACAGCTTAAGATGTACATTGTTTTAAAGTGTAATGTAAGACATACATCAAGTGAATTCACCTAACCTAAAAATACGAATTTTCTATTATAATAACTTATACCAGGTTTTTCACGTTAGCATGTATCTCTGCTAAAAACCCTTTTATAATAATTTATATCTTGTTCTAAGCTAAGGTAAAAACTCCTTGTAGACCATTTTACATTGGATGCCTACTACTTTCTTAAGTCCTATTTCTATTAGCTATTTCTCAAGTCCAGCATTCGCTTACTAAGTTTAACTTTCACAACCTGTGTTAATACTAAACCATATACGAGTATTAATATAAAACCATCTGAACAGGATTTATATTTTAAATTATTCAAACTTTAAACCAGCGTAATTTTTAAAGAGTGAACCCTTTGAGGTCAGATTGTACTCTACTAATAAAAATCTATAATTTAATGTACTACTCGACCTATGCTCTCATTTAAGATATTCTTCTGAATACTTGCTCGCCCTTGACATGACAAAAATATATAGTAGTTACTTCAAAAATTACATTTATAGGTGCAGTAATGATGTACCACGTTTTATTGCTTTGCCTGTAATCGTTCGGGAGTTACCAAGCCAGGCGGTGACCTTTTTTACACCCTGCATAAATTAAGATTTACGAAATTTTTCCAGTTTATAGGTCAGTTCGTTTTCCAGATTTTGTATGTGCAAGACAGATAGATTGACAGGCAGACAGACAGAGGTGACATTTTCCTGGTCTTAAGTTATAGGCTTCGGTAACATTTAGGCAATAGTGTATCAGCTATAATGATTTTAATTTATATGACTATAAAGAAGTACGTATAAAAAAGACGTGCATAAAGTACTGGTTGTTGGTAATATAACTGTTAACGTTAATTCTAGGTTCAACGCCATTAAGTAAGATTAAGTATGTCAATAATTACTGTGTTAGTCTGCTTTCATCCTCTATAATGACAATCAGAGAAATGAGCTGTAACGGTGGTACACATTTAGCAGCAGTGCTACCTCTCTGCTGCAAATATAAAGCAATTAATTAATATTCTATGTACTAAATATTTGTTTCTTTACGCAACTCAAAAAAGTATATTAAATAATTACGTATCCTTACCGAATAAAACCAATGTTATCAACCTATATTGAGAGTAATCGTAAAACTAAATATCTGTTTTAAGTTATTAGTGATACTATTTAAATATACGAGCATATTTGATAATAATTGCTATATATAATAAATATATTATATTATTGTAAAATAAAAATTACTTATTATATTTAACGCATGTCTTGGAAAATAATTGTTTGAGTTTATAATTAGTGAATGCGCCCGTTAATTAATTGAATATCATATTTACGAGCTCATAATTGGAATTGGGACATGATTAAAAACTTAGTAACCCCAAATTTAATTTAATTTTGTCAAATATCTTAATAACAGTGTAGTTTTATGGTTGTAATAAAGAAGAAAAGCAGTTGTTAAATCGAACGTCTTAAAGGTCCCAACTCCTAATTAACTTTCTTATGAATAGAGATGGAGTGATTTACTTTGGGGCATGTTTATACGATCAAATGAGGAGTTTTTAATACATGACCATTTATTACTCCCCCTTAAATAGGGATATTTTGGGGGTGAATAAAATATTTTCAATAGGAACTCCTAGCAAGTGAAATCTCATTTTTAATGAATTATAAAAAAGAATAATGGCACACACTAGAGGTCTCTGATTTACTCTATCAAATTTTGTGGCTAATTAAAGTTTCAATGGTTTTATAAAACCCCCACAGTTTAAGTTACATTTAAGGTTATTGTAGGAAGATAAGACATTCACTCACTAGTTATTTAGAGAACGTAAGACATACAATCATAAAACGAATTATTTCAAGAACCAACAAACATCAACAACTAAGCATTTATTAGGTTTTATACTGTCTGACCAAAGCTCATTAGGAAGTCCTAGGAATACCAAGAGCCGGTTTTGTCATGTCATCTCTTATTGGTTACCATTTAGTATGTGATACACATTCAGCCCAGTTACATTCAGGCCAAATTAAACATTTTAACCCCATTTTCATGGGGGGTTCAAACATTTTTATACATCAAAACTATCCTCAGGTGGTCATATAAACATCTCCCAATGCAAGTCACCCCATCTCTATTTATAAAAAAGTTAATAGGGGTGGGGTGGGTACCTTCCATTTGAACCTTCACCGTGTACAGCAATAGTCGATTTGTCACTTAAATCTGGGCAAACTTATGGATGACCAGGAGCATGATATCACTAACCGCAAAGGACGAGATATTGGGGTACAAGGGCAGATCGATGGGTCTAGTCTGCTGCGGAATATGACTCTTGGAATTGGTGGGGTTCCAAGTGCGCTTTCCCTTAAGCGCTTTTGCTAGCCTGGACATAAAGACATCCCGCCCCCTGCATCCTTTGACTGGAGTGGAGAGGTCGCTATAAAGCAGGATTCTCCTTCTTCTAAGAAGAGATCCCCTGCTGTCTGACTGTTTGAGGATCTCCCTTGGCCTTCCACATTTGGCGACTAGAAGAAGGATGGCGGACATCTTGATTCTTCATAAGATGGTTAACGGTGCTCTAGACTGCCCTCGTTTTCTCTCTCTTCTCGAGTTTCGAATTCCGACATCCACTCGTTCCGGGGACATCTTTTTCAAGAGGGCACTTTCTTCTCTTTACAGCTACCACAGCTGCATTCCCAGACTTATGAGAGAAGGTAATGAGGTTTCAGGTGGTGTGGAATTTTTTGGATCCTCTTATCAGTCATTTCGATCGCGCTTGGGGAAGCTACTATGACGGGCAACTGTGTTAGTTCTTAATTTGTTTAGGTGTTTACTGTTATTATTATTGTGTTCATATTATATACGTGTTATTATTGTTGTCCAGATTCCTATATATATATATATATATATATATATATATATATATATATATATAAAATAACACTATTGACCCTAAAGTAACCCACCATTATTATTTTTATTATATAATTTTTGTTGGTTAGCTGTTTCTGTTGTTCAGATTCTATACATGTATTATTGTTATTTAATTTTTGTTATTTAGCTGCTACTTTTATTATTATCTCGTCCAGACTCTTTACGTGTTATTATTGTTGTTAACTTACAATTATTGTTGTTCAGATTCCATGGATATCATTACACTCATTATAAACCTTATTTTTAAACTCGCCATAATCCTTTGTGTTATTATTGTTAATTTTCTCTGATTGTTTTTTCATTTTGTTGTTTTGATTAATATTAAGTAAAATGCTTGGTTATGGATAGCTGCCACCTTTGTTATAAGTTATGTTGTACAAAATGGTTTACCGTTGAAATAAATAAATAAGAGATAACTGAGATTAAAGCTAATCATACTCTCTCATATTAAAAATTTTAATACATTGGGTGAAATATTTGTCATTAAACTATAGTTAAAATTCTTATTTACCTAGAAATATCGAATTTCATTGCCTCTTATCAAGTCTATTTTGGCCAGTTACTCATAAACTACCAAAATAATAGACCTTTTAGCCTTTTATGTTGACCCGTAGGTAATTTCAGTTAAAGGGTGTTTTATGACCGGCCGAACCACGCCCTCCGTCGTTACAGTATCCATCGGTAATGTGTAAAACATAGCTAATGGTATGTTTGGAGAAGTTAAAGGAATGTTTTGTTTAATTATGTCATCGTAATTAAATCTGCTTTCATATATATTAGAAATGTTATGTTTATATTCGAGCCATGGTATGAATATCTTACAATTTAATTACATCATCTCAATGAATGTGATATAAAATAAAATTGCTCCAAAAATTTGTCCACACAAACTGTTTAAGGCTTTTTACAGATTTCTTTGAATACCTCAAACGATCAACAGTAAGGAATTGTTATAATGAACTCCTGAAGAAGGTTTTAACATACTCATATCGTTTATAAGGATAGATTAAGTACTCAATATAGTAATCGATGTTTTTATAATGTGGCTTATGAACTTTGTAGTTTTTACGTTGGTACAATCTATTTTTAAGTGGAAAATATTTATAGGTTACATTCATAGTCCTACCTAAATACGGAAAGAATATAACTCTTTATCACTCCAAATTAAACTCCTTAGAAGAAGAAGAATCTATAGAACAAGTGACAAGTATGTATCTTTATATCAAGAGTAATCGCATATACGGCTAGTAAGAGTCCATAAAATCAGTAGGAGTCTTCTTTGGACTTAAAAGAAGCAATACACGAAATTCCGAGTGTTGCTATAGAGAGTTATCGCCCAGGTAGACCGATAGAGTGTCGAAGGGATTGTACTTTGATCCTTTGAACCCAGGATATGCTTCTTATTTTGACCAAGAGGAACCTACTCCAAATTTCAAGTCTCTAAGACCTTTTTAACGCACGCACGCTTAATATATTAAGGCAAATACAGATAGACGGACAGAGAAACTGCCCTTTCACACTTTGTCCCCAAAATCAACAATTTTTCCTGTCTAAAATGAATTTATACACCAATTTTCTGGGCCCTGTGACCATTGTATCAAGAGTTATCACACAGACGGGCAGGCAAAAACACGATTTAGTATACTACAAAGTTTAGTAGACATCACTTGTAGTTATCATTTAATAACTCACAAGGTATATGACATCATGAGTAAATAAAGGGACATATTAGACTATTTAAAGAATAAATAAAAACATAAAAATAGAATTGTTAACGTAGCTGTTATATTATGAAACTAGAAGTTTTTGATATTCAGATAGAATAATTTTGAAAATATAGGAAGGTTGACCAAAAAAAACACGTTGTATATGTCAAAGTCAAAGTAAATCGCAAGTCTCAAGATCCTTGTAGCCCAGTAGCCGTCTCTCTCTGCCAATAAACGGTATTATAATATCAAACACTCGAATTGCCTGCTAAACATAACCTTAATTACGTGCATTTATTATAAGAATATCTGCATCTTGTGAAAGTATTAATTTGCAATTATTAGAAAAATAAAATGTTCATTGTAATTTAAAATTTCTGAAATACATACAGCCATTCTGACATTTACCACTAAACGAATTTTAATTTGCTAATTATTTCTGAGCAGTTACTTAATAACGTTGAATGTGTTTTGCATGCGGGTTATTAGGCTTGGGATCATCATCGGAAGTATCAGAGCTCGAGTTTGAGTTATTACTTTTCTAAACACTTATACTCTGCTATATCCTAGTTCTATTTATGTTGTACGTTATTCTTTTATGGTTATAAACATTTAAAATCGTTTAAAGCTGTTGAATACGATTTTAACCTACATTTTCTGTTAACATATCACAAAATACTATAAGTTTTACCATCTATTATATGTTTTAAATTTGTATAACTAGTAATGTAATAATAACTAAGTCATAAGCAGTTGTTTAGGTTTAATAAATGACGAACCGTAACGATTTGCAGGATTATAACTATGGCTGTGAAATTATCGTATTTCCAAGAAGAAGACTGAAAAGTATTCTCTCCGTCTAATGAACGAGAGGATGTGATGAAAGTTGTTCAGCGTGTTTGCAAGGGAAATTTGCTCTGCCGTTATACATCTACTGAGAAGATCGTGCAGGAACATTGTGTGTTCTCTCTTTCTTATTAACAACCTGAGACAACAACAATGTCAAGCTCCATTTCTGTAGTAGTACTACATACTGTTATCGTCTTTTGTATGTTTTACCTTTTCAGTTTTAGAGTTTCTACATTAGTAGAGGATTGATAGGCCTGGTCCTATACAAAAGCATTGCTTCATATCTTTCTCTTAATTTTATTTAATAATAATGGTTTTGAATAAGCGTTAATATTTATATGCCTGAACATTTGTTTTTATATTATTCTGTGCGCGCACCGTTAGCTACGAAGTATCTCTGACCTGGTCGTACGTAGCGCGAATATAGCAGATAACATTATCCTTGTTATCAACAACACTTAGACATACGTTTCAAGATCGTAATTCGCGCAAGTTCTTTCTTGACTCGCCCACCCGACACAGGTTGCCAGCAGCACGATATTTCCCGCAGACTGTGGCTCTCCCCTCTAACCACGTTTCTGTTTAGACTCTCTGAGCGCCTGACCATTGCTAATGGCAATTATTAGACACTACTGCGGTGCGGTTTATCGTCGCATATTACAGGGGCACTCTTCTTCTAGCTCAGAAGAGGAAAGACAACAATGTTTACTCAACACTGAAAAAGAAAATGTTTCTGACTGGTACATAGTTTGTAATTTATTATGTAATCCTTGTAGTTTTAGTTCAAAGTTCTTGTCAATATTTACTCTGTTTTATTGCCTGAATGTGTATAACCATATTGTTGTGTATTATGACTTTTGAATAAACCTTATATTAAATTGCATGTGTTTTATTGTAAGCAGAAGTTTTGTTTTAATTTTAATTTCTTAGAGTCAAATTTTAGTCTGCCTGGTCACTTCAATTGAAACTTAATTGTAACACATCCAGTTCTATCCAGTTCTTCTCTGGTTCTTCTTGTTACTCTTTGTGCTCTTCTCTGTAAGGGTCTTGTGTGCTATGGCTGTCACTTAATGCATTCTAACAAGAGAAGGAAATGTTACAATTCGAACTTAACAACCTAGAGCTTGACCTGCACGATACGGTCGCAGACTATGTTATAAAATAAGATCTGCCTCGAGTACCTTAATAAACAGGTACGGGATGACAGTGTAATTTATCTGGTTCCAGCCTGTTTGACTATGCCAGAAGATTTTAATGGAATAATTAGCGATAAAGGTAATTTATCTGATGATACATCTTGAAACTTTGAAATGGACAGGGAGAGGAGGTAAGACGATCTTGAACTGTATCTAGGTTCTGAAAATTCATACTTAGACCGCTGAAGAGAACAGGCTTCGGAAAACCATGTATACCCTACAGAAAGATAATGCCACTAAAAAGAACACCATCATCTCTTTAAAATTGTTTATATAATTTATACTGGCAACCATATTTACCTATCATTCTTGTACAATCAAGACTGAGAAACGATGTTCATCAATCGTTTCAACCAGTATAAATGTCTTAATGTTGTATGAATATCCCAAACGAAAAAACATGTCTGAGGGATGAACCGAATGCCACTTTATGACTCATCCTCACAAGGTTGGCAGACACAAGACGACTCAGCTATAAACAACGTCGGTGTCGTTACCTTCTCATTAGCTCTGCTTGTCTACGCCATCATTAAAGAACACGGAGCACCTTACCGTCAGAACCAGGCAAAATATTGGCGAGCTGTAATCAAAAGTTTTGGAATAATACAACGCAAGTTAGTGCTTTAAAGTGTACTGTTGATTTGAATGAATATATATATATATATATATATATATATATATATATATATATATATATATATATATTGTATATATGAATATTATATACAATTAATATTTTATATTCTATTTAATTTAATGAAGAACATTATACAAACACTATTTAAAAACAGTATTATGTATTATGAAGGGTGTACTTTTTCACTACCCCACCATTCATATCTCAAAAACTAGTAACTATACAGGAAATATTCATAAAATACTTCTCCTACTTTTTAGTTGCATTTAAAATATAAATTTTAAATTTCTAAATTTTGCTCTCCTAAATCTTAATAATGTGCTGATAAAATTTCTAAAATTTTTAAAAACTTCTTATGGGGTACCATATATTTTCTTGGAAATTTTAATATGAATTTTTCATTCTTTGAATTATCCTTTTTTGTTTACCCTATTAGGATATACAGCCTACCAAGCCTTAGAAAATTACATTTTTTACAACCGACATGCAAACATTTCAGACATAATAAAATAGCGATTATGTTGAATTTTAATTTAGTTTTCACAATAATAACAAATATATGTATGTATAAACTAGTATTTTAATTAATTATTCTATGACGGGGCAATATTAAACCGAGGTTTGACTTTTTTTAAATATGGAGAAAAATCATTTTGGTTCTTCTGTATATAAAACTATAAGTTATATAAAACACTTGTGGTAGTACATAATGGTTTAGAATGCCAAAAATGTTTATGACTATTAACTATTTTACTGCATGTTTGACCCGTTATCATGTTATATTCTCGAATATAAAAATATATTCTTGATTATTTTGCTTGAATTTTGATTGCTTAATATGTTTAAAATGTTTGCTGTCACTTTATTAGCTATACTACTTTCTTTGGGGAAACAAGACAAAACATTATTGGTCCGAAAAATAATAAGACCGGAATAAACCACTATGGCCATAAATATACCCTCGTGGGCATATTTTCTTGATCGAGGCAAAAAGCCAAACTCAACATTGTCGTAGGAAACATATATCACTCTAACCAGAAGTGGTTATATACGTGAAAAGCCTTCGAAATTGCGTACGAAGCCGCGAGAAGCTGCTAGTTTGTACCAGAAGTTTTGATTTATTTATCTTGATATCTTATTAATCTGTACTACAGCAAAAGTAAAAGTAAGAAGTGTTGTTACTATCAAGCCTACTTAATGCTTTCAAGATTAAAAATGTAAAAAAAAAAAAAAAAAAAAAAAAAAAAAATAGAAAATAGCGGTTAAATTAATTAAACACATATTTTAATAATGAGTCTACTGTAATGTACCTTTAGAGAATAAGATGGTATTTTTCACAACTTAAGAGTAGTCCAGAGAGTTTTCGACCCTATAAGTTAAGCAGCGACCCAAATAATGTCTATGTAAAATTTCATCACGGTTAGCCTAGCTGTTTTACGTGATTAAGTAGGCTAACACGTACATACAAACACACAGATAGACACGAACATACAAACAGACATACGAACACACAAACATACACAATTAAACTTTTATATAATGGTAGTTAAATAAATAAAACTTATTTTGTGGAAAAACAGGAAAAACATTTTCCCAACTATGTCTATGGTTGATGTACCAGATATTGAAATTTATCATGGGAAAATAGTACACTATGGTATGACTCAAAATTAGACATTACACTATCAGTTCTAACAACTGAGTAGTTATATATTTATCGCTGTTGCATCATAAGTAATTAAAAATAGAGAATTACTTGTCGTACAAGTTCTGAACTTTCACCATTAAGGAAAGAGTTCTACGAATTGGTTGATTCAGTGAAAAAAAGAATCCCATTACCCCGCTAAGAATACAATGTAACTGTATGGAATTTTAGCTAAATACATTTACAAGTATTTATTCATTTTGTATAGACGTTAATTTTATATAATTAGAGCACACGTCACTTTTATTTTATATATTTTGATTTCTTTGAGATTAATAAAAACTTATATTGAAAATATTTTTATAGTTAACTTAGACAATAGTTTTATGTTAATTTACAGATGCTTGCAAATAAGCTATTGTAAAAATATCAGAATTAAATTCATACACTTTTTTTAGCTCGGCACTTCCTGCGTTTCCCACACTATCGTCGTATATTTTGCAAGCAATGGCACAAACTACCATAAAATGTTCTTGAACTAAAATCGACAGTCGCAAGCATAAAACACTAAAGGGTGTATTATTTTTACAACTTATGACTAAATATCTAAATACCAGGTATAAGAGGTACTAAATTCTATTCTTTGCACATAAATTAATACTATGGAAGCCACATTACTCTCAATATAGTATCATCTTGTCTATTGATGAATATTTTTAATTTTAACAATTTTAATATCCATTAATTTTTAGTAGATTTTGTGACTTCTGTTTCCGCTGTCGTTAGTATTCTTTCGTTATCATTTGCATTCTTTAAATTTTAGTTTACACTTACTATTTTAATATTTATTAAATTTTATTTATTTATATTAATATTCTTAAACATACAAGTATTATTTGACAGCATTTTTGTATGTAAAAACTACCTACTAAATTCATTCTTTTCTCAATCATAGTAATATAGTATACTTAATTATATTTTATTTTAATATATTTTGTTACTTTCAATACATTACACTATTTTTCATATATTAATATTGAATTATTTACATTTTATATTATACAACTTTGGAATTTTATATATATATATATATATATATATATATATACAAATAAAAAGATTATCTACATAAAAATATATGCTTTTAATAAATTTCAAATATTCGGCACCCTTTACAATTTTAATAATTTGTTTCATCTTAAGTTTATTTTAGTATAATAAGCATGGAAAAGTCTTTTTGAAATATAAAAAACACACGAAAAGATTACTATCAAAACTTAATCAAAGGGTAAATTCTTACCTCCGTGCTATTTAATAATATCCTACGAGAAACTAAACTTTTTATTTTTAAACATTTTTCGTTAAGAATAAATTTATGTTTGCATTAGCGAGGCAACACAACTGATAACGTTGTCTCAACGGTGACACCTCATTAGTTCTACCGTCATTATGAAACATGAAAGCAGGCAGTAAGACAACTTCATTTACATCCAACATTTACTAAGAAAATTCCATCATTTAAAGTTAGCAGTTACAGTTCCAATAACCGACGTCTGGACTTAAAACTGGTAACCACTACAGTTACTAAAATATTGAAGTATAACGCATCCTATCTAATTCAATTAGTTAGTTTACATATCAAGTTGAACAATACACTGTATATCTATTGGTCAATAAATAGTGTATGTGTAGATACTGCGAATTTTTTTATTTAATGCTTTATTAAGATACATTATTTTTATTCTAATAATACTTATTTATATGTTTTAGACTAACTGGAAATCTCAGCATATTACATATGTAATTCAGGACGAAAATATAATTACTCTAAATACAACCATATATACATTAAGTAAGATTGTACTATACAGTTGAAGCAAAATTATGACCAATCTTAACTCTCCACTTGAAAAATAAAATACTATACTTTAGTGCTATATTGTTTACCACTCAAGGAACTGTCAATAAATGCAATATTTCACTTTAACTAATAAGAAGACTTCATTCAGAAATTCTGTATAAGTTAACACTTGATAGGTTTGGTACTTAATTTATTACATGGGATATTTGAAAATATTTTGGTGATATGTAACATAGGTACAAGGTGGTATGCCGCACTACAGGATGTTTTGCTAAAGTTTAATGCAATATTTCAAGTTTAGCTACCTTTTTCTTGCAGTTAGGCTACGTATGTTATTATGTCACATTTTAACCCACCATATGATTATTGTACTAAGGTTTTTCAGCCATTTTTTCGTTACCATCATAATTATCCGTAATAGCAATGCAAAGATTTTCCAAAACGCTCAGCCCAATCCCATAGGAACATACTCCATCATCAAACTTGATGTTTCTTATATATAAATGAAGCTTCGTGCCTTTGTCTTTGAAATATCATGCGGAAATAGAGATAAACACGCAGATTGAAAGATTGACAATTTTCAAGGCCTCGAGTGATAGGCTTCACTAACGCTCTGCCCACAGGAGAAGGTAAGACCTTTTCATGAAGAGCTGTATACAGATACAAAACAAAACCATAAAAGCACCATTAATGGGTTTAAAGTAGTCTTTTAAAATCAGAAAATATCCCTTATACAGGGTGACTGCCGGGAACCGGACGAATTTGCAACAGCTGTTACATTGTTGTTACACGTTCTAGGGAGATTGAGGTTATGTCATTGTTTTGAGTGAGCTTTACCATTTTAGTCACGATGGATCAGTGGTCAGTTCAGCATCGTGTTTTTGCATATGACACATTTATTAAAAATGGCGAATCCGTTATCAAAACACAGCGTATCTTCCGACGCCACTTTAATATTGCGCGAAATAACACGGTTCCAAGCCGGAATACATTGCTAAGATGGGTGCACAAGTTCAGAACAACAGGAACAGTATCAAAGAAAAAGCCACCCGGTCCAGCAAGAACAGTGAGAACACCAGACAACATCGCTAGAGTGAGAACTGCTTTGATGAGGAGCCCGGGTCGCTCTGCACGAAGACACGCACAAGAGCTACGCATGAAGCGCGATTCTGTCAGAATAATGTTAAAATCAGATTTGAAATTTCATCCCTATAAAATACAGGTGGTACAGCAACTGAAAGAGAGGGACTATGGACAAAGAGAAGATTTCGCAGTACATATACAGGTGTTGTTTACTGATAATCCTGATGTAATGATGTTAATGAGCGACGAAGCTCACTTCCACTTAAACGGTTCAGTGAACAAACAAAACTTACGATATTGGGCTCCTGAAAATCCATGTAACTTTCATGAAAAACCACTCCACTCTCCAAAAGTAACGGTTTGGTGTGCTGTAGGCCACTTTGGGATGGTCCGTATTTTTTTGAGGAAAATGGAGTCACAGTGACAGTGAATTCTGCACGCTATGTTCACATGTTGGAAACATATCTCAAGCTACAACTTCGGAGGCGAGGAATAAACGTGAAAAATGTTTACTTCCAACAAGATGGGGCTACAGCGCATACTGCCGCTGCATCGATGCGAGTTGTGAAGAAGATGTTCCCTGGCAAGTTGATTTCACGTTTTGGTGACGTGCCGTGGCCGCCGAGGTCACCAGATTTGTCGCCCTGTGACTATTTCTTATGGGGGTATTTGAAAGCTCGTGTCTATGTTCACAAACCACGAACATTATTGCAGCTAAAAGATGCAATCACCGAAGAGGTGAATTTGATTGGACAAGACATGTTGATGAGAGTGCGTAATGATTTTCTCCAAAGGTTGGAAACCTGTATCCAGGTTAACGGCCATCACATGCATGATATCATCTTTAAGAAATAAACCCAAACTAGGATAAAAGGTTCCATAAAACATATGTTTTTTGAAATGGTATGTTTTCACCAATATATATTCCACAATTAAATAATTTTACTATATAAAATAAGGTTGTACTATTCATTTAAAATACGTCCGGTTCCCGGCAGTCACCCTGTACAACAATGCCTTATATGTCCATACAACAATGTCAAAGTTTGGTATAAATAAAAAATGTAACTGTACTAGACAATTTTATAGTTTTATATTGAAAGTGAATTTATTTAAATTATTTTTTAAATAATCAACATAGCCATGTACTCTGGTGATTGTTATATTAATTGTTATATTGTCATATTTAGAGTGATATTAAGTTCAAGATATTTATGAAAATCAAAACTGGTTACATAATAACACTTTTTCAACTTTATGAATTAAAACATTTCTAACATTTTTTTATTTAGCATTAGTCCAGTTTGTCGGGAGCACTAGGCCATTAAACGTACATTTCGCAATGGTGGCAGATTATTTTCATTGAACTTACCATAATCAGTGCATTTGTGTTATAGGCTATAGTAAATTCGTCAGGTCACCGATCACCACCTCGCGTGCCTTGACTACGAGATAAGTAAAATTTACATTTTTATATTATAAATTACCCTTTCATGCGAGACAATTATTCTGAATATATTAATAAGTAAATTTGTAAATACTAAAGTAACTTACATATGATGATGTTTTATTTCCAGATTAATACAGTTGTGGTGATGTTCTTCTGACGATACCACGTTGTCGTGATTATTAGATGTATCGATAAATTATTACGATTATGTTTTACGCGATATCAAGTCTCTTTGTCAAACTTAAGTTATACTTTGAGTTCAACTTCGAGATTAAGTTTTTGTCCCACTTCTTGAGTACTAGAATGATTTTTTTAGGACTGCTTGATTCTTTCGTCCTTTTTGTAACTACAGCTGGGATGTTGAACCAAGATGCTGAAGCCGCGTTGTGCGAGTAACATCAACGTGAATGGAACTCATTTTAAAGTGTTATTAAGTGATTAAGTTCGATTGAAAAATTCCAAAGAACATTGAACCGCACAAGGCTTCCACCCAAAGATATAATTGTAGTTAAATATTACTCTATTTAGGCAGAAACGTGGTAAGTTTATTAATTTATAACTTTATTTTAACATCCAAAAGTGGTGCTTGTAGGTTTTATTTGCCATAATTAGACTTATAAGTAAACTTTGCTGTACAAGTATTCATTACTACGAGCTCAGAGATCTCCAAACCCATGTGTTTCGTCCATTCAGTACAAACTATACATAGTTAGATAGACTATTTCTTTGGTACAGAAATATATTTGGTCCCAATATAAAACCCGGTTAAGTGCATGTTATGTTTTCCATTCCATGTTCTTTGAAGTATGTATAGTACAGAAGATGATGGGATTACGCAACTTCGCCAATCTTAGCTATCGATAAATAATACTGGATTTATTATACTCAGTGTTGCCCATATAAAAATTAACCGTCATACAAAATGTTATATTTATAGGTAATTCTTTATAGATATATTGTGGGCAGAAAGACTTAAATATAATTTTTCTAACCTCTCCAAAGGCTTTGATATAGCTCAGCCAATAATATTGAATAAATAATAACGCTTAATGCTTTATTCCCACGTCAAATTAAAAAGTTTTCTAATTATATGGGAATTAAGGACGTACACCAATATTAGAATGGTATTGTGAAACCTTCAAGCCACGAGTACAAAGTGTTAGCCCAAATATTTGAAGAAGTTATGAGCCTCCCAAGAGCTCTGAAACTGTTTGTTCATCTGGGGACGTTGCCCTTGAGTACCTGAAATTTCCTCTTTTATGTCTCCAGATACTGCCTTTGCGTGTTTTTTTAAGTCGAAGTTCCATTACTTATCTTAAGCAATAGTAGAAGTTTCTGTAAAAAAGTACCATGTTCAAACTAATATAAATATTCATGCGCAGTTAAACTGTCTTTAAAACATTTAAATTTTAGGAAGAAATCTGGACGAATTTACGCTAATAAGAAAAACTTGTACTGGATTAAATATATAATATATCAGTGTTTTTGGCATAGAAATTTATGTTTTAACAGTGTATCAATGTTATGATGTAGAAATAATACAATTTCTTTAAAAAAAAATGAAAGTGTAATTGAACATGTTAATAAATTACACTCTTGCTCGATGTTAACACCACTATTATTTGTATACTGATTGAAGCTAAATATTTTCATAAGTCATCAAGCACTCTGTGTCGTTAAAAACTAGTTTTATATAATATTTCCATTAAAGTGCCCGAAATTGCTATTATTTATAACGAAGTAAAATGAAAATTTAGTATATCTTACTACTTAATAAAGGTTTATTCAACTTTAAAAAGTGTTACCTAGAAATAAAAAATCGTTTTAAGTGATTCTCCAAAACACGATAACATGTTTATGATTATTTTCCTCAGTACAAGGGATCATTTTAAAAGTGTTGAAACACATGAAGACTTGCCAAACGTTAAACCTGTTCAAAATAATGCTAAGCAGCATAAATTTACTTTTGAAGTTGGATTATTAAAGCAACTAGATATTTATTTTTTTTTAATACCTGACTCAATGGAATATTTTAAAATTCTTCATAAATTTCAGCTCTCGAAGAAACATTTTTTGTATATTTCTTTGTTCGCACATGTTCTTCAGATTGAAGAATTGAATTGAATCATGTAAAGAATGTTACGATACATATACTAATAAGAGAACTGTGACATTATGAAGATTTTGTACAACAGTTTTTTCAGCGCAGCGAGTGAACGACTCAACCAATAATTAATTAACCAGATTGATTTGTTGGTTTGGTGGGCTGCTTGCAAGGACAGGATCGCTCAGCGGTCACCCATCCAAGCAGCAACCACGCTCGACGTTGCTTGATCCGGTTATCTTGCGATAACCGTTGTACCCGCTACACAGCGCCATTGGCTATGAATTTACAATAGCTTGAAATGAAAAAAAACAGGTGCTTAGCACATTTCTTGGCTTTTCTACGACAGAGCAATTGGTGTTGTAATACTTCATTAACAAAAGAAAGAAAAAAATAAATATGGCTTAAATAAAAAACTGGGAGTGACTAACAAAATTCCTTTAATTAGTTTTAGAGAACATCTACTAAAATACACATCAAACTTTAAAGATGGCATCACTTAAAAAAAACTCAGAATTTACAAATAATATTACTAGTTTCAAAGCATTAATTTTCCAACATTCATTTCCGTTAACATATCTACGTAATTTTGAAGCTGATTGTGACAATAAACTAAATGTACCAAGGAGAGCGGTCGTTTATAAAATTACCAGCTTGGGCTGAGAGCTAGGGCCATAATGTTCTGAAGTTGGGTCCTGCGGGACACACACGTAGTGTTGCTGATATTAGATACGGTACGTCAAATAATTACATCATCGTCATGATAATATATTGATCAAGTGTTTCATAATATAAAATAATAGTTTAATATATCTTGTACTGATGATCTAGTTTACAGCTATAATCAAGGTGTTAGTGGATTTTCTTAGCACAAATGAGAGACCAATGAACATAATTGGAACTTAAAAAGGTTGGATGAACTTGTAAACAATATTTATAGAAGTAACATTAATATTAACAAAAACAGGTGTACAAACTCAAGAATATGTTGCAATAATATACATTTAATTCATGAATTTCTTCAGGCCTCTACTTCAATCGGTAAAATGCAGAAAGCCAGTTAAGAATGTAAAAATACACTTTGCAGCATAAAAACCATTGTAATAAAGGTTTTTAATGACATTTTAATGCGTGAGAAAAGTTTTATGTGTAAGGGAAAGATTTATATACCTTATAATTAATTTACATGTAGTGCAATTATTATCATGAATCAACTTATGGAGGAAACCTAACGGGACGCTAACAAAAAATAATGAAACATTTTACACAGCTAATTTACGAAAAAGTTAAGTTGAAAGACATTGAAATGTTTAAGCAATCAAAACCATTTCAAAGGCGCCTTTGAAAGCACCTATGAATCTGAAGTTATTCGAAGATATTATTAGAAAGTTGTATATAGCTGTTGTTTTAGTTGTTCCTTTAACTAAGAGTGTAGCGGTCACAATCATATTTATGTTAATCATTGTGAATGATTGTACAACGCTTGTTTTGTTTTTCCACTATGAAACGCCACTATTATTACTGTAATCAAAGTGTCACAACAGAGAGTATTTAATATTTTTTGAAGTTTTCAACTTTCTTATTGCACAAGAGGTCATGTTTTATAAATAATGAATTAAAAACTATTTGTTCAAGCATGGTATAGAACATCTCACATGGCTTGTATCTTTTAAGTAGTATTGAAATAAAAGTGTTATAATGTTTTAAACTTATAAGATGTTATTATTATAAGGTACAAGATCAATGGACCAATGACTTTATACAGATAATTTTGAATAATTTCTTTAATGAAACTACATTTATCACGGCTCACAATGCCATATTTAATTACTGTCAAATTTATGGAAGTTAAATTAGCTTTTTAGTAAGATTTCATTGAAGAAGGTTAAATCTCTTGTCATTTTTGTGGCCCATGTTGTATATAATATTGTCACCGACTTTCTGTGTTTCATGAGATATTTATTCCGTGTGTTATGTATAGTGTGAGAGAATTTATAAATATTATTCCATATAAAAGAACAGATGTAACGGGTCTAATAGGTATGTAATATAAGTTTTATTTTATTTTTGAAATAGTGGGACCGATTATCTTCTTTTTCCTGGGAGTTTGGCTCATTTTTATAATGAAAACACACTAAAGTTGAGTTGTGTTTAAGATTTAATTTAATTATATTTGGTTAAGAGCGAGGAAAATGTGTACAAAACCCTGTTTGATATGTTAAATTTAAAAATTTGTATACTAACTAAACTGTTACGATAATAATAATAAGATAATTATAAAAATTATTTTTCAACTATTACTCAATAAAGTTCGCAGAATACTTTGTAGTATTAAAATCTATTATAAAGTACATGCTATCAATCCAGCATAATTAAGTGTATTTTACCATGTAACCATCATTCGGAAGTGGAGGGGGGGGCAGTAGAGTAGAGGCCGATTAAATATTAACCTGTTGTATACTAACTAAACTGTTACTATAATAATAATAAGATAATTATAAAAAATATTTTTCAACTATTACTCAATAAAGTTCGCAGAATACTTTGTAGTATTAAAATCTATTGTAAAGTACATGCTATCAATCCAGCATAATTAAGTGTATTTTACCATGTAACCATCATCCGGAAGTGGAGGGGGGGGGGCAGTAGAGTAGAGGCCGATTGAATATTAACCTGTTGTACTAACTAAACTGTTACTATAATAATAATAAGATAATTATAAAAATTATTTTTCAACTATTACTCAATAAAGTTCGCAGAATACTTTGTAGTATTAAAATCTATTATAAAGTACATGCTATCAATCCAGCATAATTAAGTGTATTTTACCATGTAACCATCATCCGGAAGTGGAGGGGGGGGCAGTAGAGTAGAGGCCGATTGAATATTAACCTGTTGTACTAACTAAACTGTTACTATAATAATAATAAAATAATTATAAAAATTATTTTTCAACTATTACTCAATAAAGTTCGCAGAATGCTTTGTAGTATTCAAATCTATTATTAAGTACATGCTATCAATCCAGCATAATTAAGTGGATTTTACCATGTAACCATCATCCGGGAGTGGAGGGGGGGCATTAGAGTAGAGGCCGATTGAATATTAACCTGTTGCGTGAGGAAAGTTGACCTTACATGTTCTCCCTTGCTGAACGTCGGACAAGACATTAGGTAAATACTCGTAATTTAAACTTATTTTTAAATTAAATAATTCTGTATTCGGTTAGCGTAGATTGTGTAGTATAACTTTTGTTAGTGTTACGTGTCTGTTAATATTCGTAATAATAATTCATAATATTTACTATATTGTAAATAGTATGAATGAAGCGTCTATTTAAAACGAATAAAATAAAATACTTTTAGTGAAAGGTGAATAATTTATAGATTATAGAAGAGAATTATATCAAATAAAAGAGACAAATAATTCATGAGAAATTACAGAGAAGAGTTAAATTGATACCAACTCACCTACGTTGTTCTTGCTTCAAGCCAGGCACACGGGGCTATACATCTATCTCGGAGCCTTAGAGCTCCCAGGGGGTCGTCCGATGTCCCAGGGGGTGGAAGGAGCCACCTCTGTCAATTCACAACAGGCACCGGGGGAGGAAAAGAGGTAAAAGTGAATTCACTTGTCTCGGGCCATCAAAATAAATTCCTCAAACTAACGGATTACAACATCAAAAAGGGGATCAAGAGGGGACCGAGAAACCCCTCACATTGATGAAATATAAAAATGAAACCGCTTATGATATGTCATTCCACGAGCATTTCTACCGACACATACTCTGGGTACAGCGCCCACCCCACGCATTCCCAGACGGACAGATCTCACCCCATGTTCACTGGCCAATAGGAGACAATCTCCTGATTTGACGTCAGGCATGAAATACCAAGTCGGACCAGTTTATTAATTTATTTAGAGAAGATAAACGCACCGAATTATTTTAAAGAATAGTATGAGTCTTATTCTGATAACATCACTGTAAATTAGATACCTCTAGTTTTTGTCAATCTTCTTCGTTTTATAATACCTTTAAGACGATGTGTCAATTGCTAGGAGTTCCTATTTAAAAATCTTAATAACCCCAAACCACCCCATTTTTCAGGGTAAAACATTTGCATACATCAAAAATGTCCTCAGTTAGTCAAATACAAATTCCCAAAAGTAAATCACTTCATATCAGTACATAAGAAAGTTATTACCACTAATATCCGTATTAATCCCTTCCAGTGTATTTATCACCCGGTATTATTTAATTAAAGAGTAAACTATTTATGTATAGACTGTTATTCTAATACAACGTTAATTTGACTCTTAACATTCAAATGTTTTCAGTGCTAAAAGGAAATGGCGTGAAAAATGTTTAATGATATTTAAATATGCCGCTAAATAACGAATATATTTAGTCTATTTCAACTATGTTATATTAAGCTTTGTCATGTTGGCAACACAGAGGCAGGTCAGCTGTTGGTGACGTCACAATCATTACCGCCTCATTAGCTCTGCCTACCTCATTATTACTTCGCCTCAACAGAGTAATATTGTTGTACTTCAGAACCTGAGGCTTTAAGGGAGTTCTCACTTTTCGTCGCAGGATGTACCGTACATTTCTCGTATATTTATGTTTAAAAGACGTAAAGATTAAAATAGCACGCATAAAATATCAATAATATAAAAGAAAACATATAAAATACCCAGTTTAAATATTTTTCAAGGTATTAAAATTTATAGTAAGTTTATTGTAATATTATATAATAAAATATATTAATAATAAATAATAGAATGAAGAAAAATAGTTATTTCTAAATTCTACGAATTTAGTTAAATATAAAATACGAAATTCTCGTATTATATTATGTAGAAGACAACTTCGAAAATTATCCAATACATCCAATATAACCGTATCATTATGTTGAATAATAACTACATTTAAGCTAAGATAAACTTTGTTTAATCAATAACTATTTATTATATTTTAATATGTAATAATATATTGTTTTAACCAAAATATTTAGCTTATTAGTAAGATATTCAAATGTAAGTCGAAATAATGACTGAATAATATTAACCCTTTATTTATTATATCTATTTATGCACGTCATGGCTCTGCTGTTTCTGTAAACCTTAGCAATCACACATCCACTACAGACATGAAAAGAGTTATAACACTATTGGAAAATCCTTGAACTATTTTAGATCAGAGCTCCTTCTTACATTCTAATCTATGGATAAAGAAACATGTTCAGACTCGTACTTAGATTGGTTTTCACGGACAATTTTGTCGAGATCCGGAGCCACAAGTCTGAAGCAGTGTTAGAAGCTGCAATAAAAGGAAAATGAACTGAAGCTAAATTAACATTCAAATTTAATCAACCCTCACTACCATAGATACGTTATGTGAAGTTTAAATTAGGAAATGTTTCTCTCCTTTTCTGGCTCTTAAATATATTTTCAGTGGCAGTCGATACAGCTGTCAATCTAAATAGGTGGTAGGAAGGTAAATACAAAATAAGCATAAAAAGACAGTTGTTTAGTATTCAGGACACAAGAAATGTAATTAGAAAACAAACAGGAACCATTAATAACAATATGCAATAATTTCATTGTTATGTTTAAAATAGGAACTCACTAGAGTAGCACACACTAAAGTAGTCCGATGGTGTATAGTGTATCTGAATCCCTCCTCAAGGCCCCACGCCCACATGGCCCCAGATCTGTCTCAACATCATCAGTTATTACCATATACATCAGCATAACTAATATACGTACATTTTATCGCACTCATCTGTCTCAACTTATAGCCAGATCCGTCTCAACATCATCAGTTATTACGGTCCATACTGCTCTATCCATATTTTACGTAACTAAATATAGTAATTTAAAACAAGCCACTATAGTTCCAACTTCATAATAAAAGTGGAGTATTAAATCAATCACTATCAGCCCCTGAATATGAGGATGAGCCTCTCCTTACAAAAAATCTGGAATTACCTATCCCTATCCTCCTTAGTTATTAATGTCATCTGATCTCGGGAAATAATAATTTATTTATTAATTATTTAAAGTTTGTTATTGATGATGGAAGGTTTAACATGATTTCGGACATTTGCCACCGTTATATGTTACAAAAGGTATAACACAACGTTTCTTTGATTGAAATCTATCCTCTTCGTCAGGTGGGTGTTTGAACCTTTTTCTTTCCCTTTTTTGTTTATTTTTTCTATATTAATATCCCCCCACCACACAAAGAGGATAGAATCCAATCCTAGAAACTTTGTGTTATACCTTTTGTAACATATAACGATGGCAAATGTCCGAAATTTTAGTATTCTGTTGATATTTATTAGTTTTCAAACTCTCTGTAATTAGCGCAATCTGTTGTTATTTGGTTGGAGTTATTGAAAATCATTTACAAACAAGATTTAAAGCTATATTCACCACCTTGAATAGTGTCCACCTATATGAGAATAAAAATTCGAATAGATTACTAAATAAATTATTACGTTTCCTCAAAAAGAGCAATAAAACCTGAAATGTAAGTCGAAGAACTACTTTCAAGTTATTAATCACATTCAAATAAATTATTTAATTGGCAACTTTTATTAGATTAAATGGTTGATTAAATAAACAAACGTAAAACCGACATGAGTAATGATAAAGTTAGATAATTGGCGTGAGTGCTCGAACCGCAGAGATGACGTCTGCAGACCTCTGGAGATTACAATGTTGATTACATCTCCGGGTCTGTTCCCCCAGGCCGGTGCTCTGGTCAGACCTTAAGTGCTTTGGGATAGAACAATTTATATAAATTAAGGGAATATACTTTGTTATATACTTTATCAAGTTTTTGAATCGTCAGTGAATTAGTTATTATTTATTTGAACACGCTTAAAACGGTCATAATATCGTCACATATAATCTTAGTAGTAATATCACTGTCGACAACACTACAAAGAGACTAAAAGTTACCATCTTCATCCAGTCGGTAAAAATATGGTTAAACGCCGCTGACTTACCATTTATTTACATGACAGTCGGTTGGTTTTAAGTGTATTAAACTAAAAATATTATATAAAAAGTTATAGTTTCATACTTAAACAAAAATATCGCGGCTGATGAACGATTTCTTTCTTATATATGATTCCTCTTTCAATATTGCGAAAACTATGTTGTGTCCTTATGCAATGCAAATAGACTCTTCGTTATAAGTTATAATATAATATATATGAAGGGTAGAGAAATGCAGAGGTTGGAACATGGACATAATACCAAGAGAATATGGAGGACCACTAGCAAAGCCTAAGTGGCTATCATTGAATATAATATTTATTTGTTAAAATAATATATATTTAACAGTTTTATCATAAAAAATTATTTGCTTATAAAATCTGATGATGCTGCTATATTACGCAAAGTAATTTCTATCAGTTACAATCCATACCACCAGTTGTTCATTGAAGACTGGTAAATGAAATGAATTTAGTATGACACTTTAAGGTTAAGATAGAATGTGCTAGATAACACCCTGTATTCAGTTTTAATAACAACTTCAGGGTTTTGTTTCATAAAATATCTGTTAGATTTTTTCAAGAGCTATAAATTAAAATATATTTTATAGCGATATACTTCAATACGGCTAATACTATAATACTCCTACAAAACTTCTTGACCAAGTCAATATATCTACCTAGAAGATTATGTAGCAGATTTGAAGAAAGCTTCCAACATGCCAGAGGCCAATCCACTTAGAGCTTTCCTGGATCTGGAAGTTCTTTATATCTGAAAGATACATACACTACACATTCCTGTACCCTAATATCTCTCAATTTCTGGAATATCTTGGCTCGGTTCCAAATTTCCTAACAAAGAATTCTTGCTTAATATAAATATTTTGTTTCCCAATTCTTGTTAAGACATGTCTGTGGATTGGTCAAGGGTTGACAGTGTTAAAAATTGTGGTGTATCTACTGTTTCTCTTTCTTTCTTCCGATTTGCTTTAGTGAAGAGAGGTGATTTTTATGTAGAATACTCTATTGCTAGAGTAAACACGTTGATACTTAGACACACAAATAAAGATGTGATTGCCGAAACACTAAATAAGAAAATAACTAACAAATACAAGTGCTTTTGAAACGTGTTCAAAAGTTCAGAATGGCTGAACTGTTGCGATTGAGCACGTAGGTATTTCCAGATAGATGGAGCTCTGTGATAAATGGTGATTAACTGACTGAAACACAAACCAGGTGAGCGATAAATTCTGCTCTCCTGTGATGTGAGTTTACTCAATTATCCAGCTTTGAAAGTGCCATTTTTACTGTCATCGCACGACAAGCACCGCATGGCTAATACATTTGAACTCATTAATAAACGAGTAGACTATTATATAAATAGTAAATATAATAACTCTCCTATTTTTAGAAAATTGTTGGTACTAATTTTAAACATATCAAATCAAATCATATTTTTATTGTTGGAACATTCTATAACGCATGACAAAAGTCAACTTTTTACTTGCTATAATTTTGTCATACACCCCACAATAGATCTCATTCAGACATACAATTTACAAATTTACATACACCCCTTCATTCGCCAATGATTCCCACTTCCAGTGACGGATTCAGTAAGTCTTTTTAATTGTTGGTTTCCCAATCATATGCTAAAAACTCGTCTACATTATAAAATGCTTGTGACACTAAAAAGCGTTTCAAACGAGTTTTTAACACCTTGGGCGTTGGAGCGTTTTTTATTGAATTTGGTAATTTGTTTACGAAATGAACACCTGCCTGTGAAGGCAAGCGTTCATAAACCACCGTTCTGTGTCTACCAGTTCGGTAGTTATCTCTGCCTCTATTCTCATACGCATGTATGTCTCGGCCATTCGTCATGATACATTTAGACATACAAAACAGAATTGTTTCCAAGATGTAGAGACTGGGCAGCGTCAACAGTTGTACATTTTTGAAGGCTACCTTGCACCACTCTCTAAATTTCAACAGAGCGATAATGCGGACTGCTTGTTTTTGCAGCTTGAACACTCTCATAAATTGATTGTTTGAACAAGCTCCCCACAACACCAACCCGTAAGTGAGATGGGGGTAAATAAAGCCATAATACGCCATCATCTGAACCTGAATATGGCAGTATTTAGCTAGAGACCTCAAAACATAAATGCCTGAGGCCAATTTGGACCAAACGTGATCGATGTGATTATTCCAAGTCAACCCTCGATCTAGGTATATTCCCAGTAATTTCGAGCAGTAGACTTCTTCCAGCATTGTGTCAGCCAACATAACAGCTGGCTCGTCATGCCTGTCTACTGATCGCAAAGCAAAGTTTAGAAAATTAGATTTTGCAGAATTTGTCTTAAGATTGAGGCTGTTGAAATGTTGGACTCAGCTGTTGATCCAACAAAACTCTGCTGTTCCAGAATCAATTTTGATTTGCTAGTGAAACAGAGAGTCGTTTCATCAGCATACTGCACAAGTTTTCCGTGCAGAAGTGATGAATCTACGTCATTGACATAGATCAGGAAGAGAATTGGACTGAGAATTGAGCCCTGTGGGACACCATAGCTCAGATGAATTGGTTCAGATAATTTGTTTGAGATCTGGACAATTTAGGTTCTGTGGCTTAAAAATTGCCTGAGGCACTGGAGAGGCACGCCTCGGATGCCATGAGATTCAAGTTTGTCAAGCATTGTAACATGGTCAACGCAGTCGAATGCTTTCGATAAGTCTAGGAACACACTCAATGTGGGATCCCGACGTTCTAGCCCCTCTACAACCATATCGACTAGACGTACAACTACGTCTATTGTAGACTTACCCTTCCTGAAGCCAAACTGGTCTTCAGATAGCTGGTTGTGCTTATTCAAAAATTGAAGCATTCTTACCAAGAAACGTTTTTCGAATATTTTGCTCAAAACTGGTAAAATTGAGACAAGCCGGTAATTGTGTGGGGAGTGGGGATCATCTTTCTTAAAAACTGGCCTTACTCTCGCGGTTTTTAGGAGTGAGGGGAAAACTCCTTGTTCAAAAGAGAAATTTACTAATTGGGTTAATGGTTTCACAATATGCTTCGAACATGTTTTTATTAGCCACATCGACATTAAATTTAAATCATTTAATTTTTTGGCTGGGAGCTGCTGAATTATTTTTTCAAGCTCTTCATCAACGACAGGTGCCAGTGCCAGTGAGGCTACTGGACACTGTCTCCGTCTTGGGATTCCTTGTGGCGGTGATGGGCAAGGACCTTGCTCACAATCAACAGATCCGAAGAATCTGTTAGCCTATTCGCAACCTCAACCGCGTCCTCCACAAGTCTGTCACCATTTTTTAATTTCATTTGATTATTGCATGATTTTTTTTATAATTGATTATGTTCCAGGCAGTTTTAGAAATATTTTTTTGAAAATATAATTGATTTAGAAACATCATATTCCTTTACCGACTGGATCACTTTTCTGTAAATTAGTTTGTAATTTCGAACAAACAGTTTGAATTCTTTATCGTGTGATTTTTTCTGAATTTCTGAGAAAAACTTTAGTTTTTCTCTAGAAATTAAAATTCCTTTAGTGATCCATTTGTTGTTTACCGTTTTGGGACAAACTTGTATGGTTTTGAGAGGACAGTACATGTTAACATGAAAGTTTAGTGTATCACTAAACATTTTAAAATGCTTTTCTACCGAAAGACTTGATTCTTGGAATTTCCAATCTTCTTTGGAAAGGGAAGTGTTTTGAGGAGAGCGATGTTTCCTGGCCTTAAGTCTCTTATTGTTTTAGTGATTTTGGGCTCCCTCTCGATTTTTACTTCACTAATAATAGCCTCTTGGCCGTAGTGGTCCGAGATAGCTGTATTGACCACGGACACTGCGACACTTGGGAGATTAGATATGATATTGTCGATTGTCGACTGTGTAGACTGTGTCACACGCGTTGACGTTTTGACCAACAACTTAAGGTCGAATGATCTTAACAAGTCGACAAATCGTTTGGTGGAGGAGTGTTTAGTGTCCATCGTATTGATGTTAAAATCGCGCATTAGGATATACCCCTTGTTCATGGTTAGTTAAATCCATCAGTAGGGCTTCAAAATTTGTAAAGAAATTTTCCTCATTGCCATTGGGAGACCTGTAGATTCCGATGACGGTAAATTTTGATCTGTTTGAATTGAATTTTATCCCAACTGCTTCAAAGTCTTTTTCTATAGTTTTGACGAGTGAAAAGGGAGAAAAAGAATAATTTTTTTAACAAAAATGGCGACTCCTCCTCCTTTGGAAAGTTGTCGGCAATATGAAATAGCCAATGTGAAATTTGGAATTTGACATAGGTCGATGTTCTTGTCATTAAAACCGTTCTCAGTTACAAGTACATCTGTTTTCGTTTCTTCACACATCAATTGAATTTCGTCAAGCTTGTTAGTGGCAGATTGGGCATTTTGGTGAAGCAGTCGGATTTGAACCTGATTGAGAAATTTTGAATTCGTCTGTATTTGTTGGGGAGCTTCTATCAATTTTGCCCGTCGGCCGTCCGTGGATTCCCTAAAAAACACAATCAGTTTTATTATAATTCGTAGGAGATGAAGTGGCAGGTGAACAGCTGGTGATGACCTCGGCAAAGGTCTTGTTGTCAGTACGTGTCATCGCGCATGCTGGAGGTGACACCAGCGCGAGTCTCGAAGGAGCTGGTCCTGGCATCTCAGGCAGAGGAACTGGTCTCGAGGGAGTGGACACAACAGTCATCGGCTCCACAGGCTGCACTGCCGCTGGAGAAGGTGCCGCCGAGTTCAGTTGTTGATGGTTCTCACAGGAACCAAAGTCGGCCAGTCTCCCCGCAATCAGTCGTGCCAGAAGCCTCTTGCCGCACATTTTCAAGTGCATGCCGTGGGCAGTAAAGTTAGGACGTCGGATGCAGTTTACCTCCAATACCCTTACATCCTTATGCCGATTGCAGAGTTCCGTTATGTAGCAATTCACTATCCTGATCGTCCTGTTTGTTACATTGTTAGGAGGTAAGTCATGGCGGTGGTTAAGGGTAGCTACTAGCACTGGAGGATGAGCTAAGTTGTTGAAGGATTCCCTCCATGTATTTTTAAATTACCTCCTCCTTACCCGCTGCAACATCATTGGTGCCCGCTATGAGGACATAGCAGTGGTTCGCAGATGCTCGTTCGCATAGGCTGTTCGATGGCGAGACGATGTGCAGCAGGCCGGCTCCGAGTTTACAGAAACCACTCACTTCGTTCCTTGGACCTGTGAGCTTACCGACAAGACCGGCGATATTTCGGGTGTGACTATCACCCAATATGGTGACGCCATGGAAACGGATATGTATTGGGCTTTGTTTTTCAGCTGTCACATGTTTACTATATGCATGTTTTTTCTTATTATTCTT
Organism: Homalodisca vitripennis; assembly: GCF_021130785.1. Taxonomy (NCBI): domain Eukaryota; kingdom Metazoa; phylum Arthropoda; class Insecta; order Hemiptera; family Cicadellidae; genus Homalodisca; species Homalodisca vitripennis. Next base: position 73,310,232 of record NC_060214.1, on the reverse strand, counting down.
TCTTCGGTTTTTGTTGTAATTTATTTTTTCCTGAGAGGACACAGATTTATTCTCCCTGAGAACAGACTCCTCATCAGTTATTGTCTCTGGAGGGTTTGCTATGGGAGGTGTATGGATATGCGACAAGGTGGGGCTTGGTTTGGTCAAAATTGTGGGTATTTTGTACAGTTTTAGCTGTTCTTCAAGAGCCTTGATTGCCGATATCATATTGGATGCTTCTTCCTTGAGGATGATGCACCTTTCACAAGGTCGCTTCAACCTCGTTACTTCTTCCTCCAGCATTTTAATAGCTTCCTTACCCGGCGTCTTGTCATCAGCTACACGTGTCATGATCTCAGTTTGGGTGGTTCGATGTTTAACGGTGGTTATAGCAGGGTCCGATGTCTTAGTTCGAGGTGGAGGAGTCGAGTGCAGAGGAAAAACTTCACTCGTGTACTAGGATAGCCGCATATCGTTTTGTATTGCATGGTCGTGTGTGGATTTCATTTTTGTTTTTAGCTGCGATATCTCATTTTTCAGGGCTAAGTTTTCGTTCTTTAGAAAGCTGTCAGTATCTGGCGTTGTCAGTGAGTTTTCTGTGTTAGTTAAAACTTCAGATTTAGGAGTGTTATCCTTCGGAGACGACACTGTAAGGTCCGGGGTAACGGAGGTCGGAGTGTGGGACGCGGTAGTGCTGGCGCTCTTAGCCGCAGGTTTCCGGGCGGGCGTGTCGGTGCTCTTCTGTTGAGGTGTCAGCACCAGAGACCTCATAGTCACAGGATGTGGGCCATCATGGTTATCATTTGTGGACAATATTTGGGTTTTTTACAATTTTTTTTTACCGTTGCCTTACAATTACGTCCCAGACATCTCCAGGTAATATCTGTGAGTGATAACTTTCTCTAAATGTATTGTTATTGTGCTAAATATGTGGTTTGCCATTTTTTGTTTGTTCAATAGTAAAGTTCATTCTGGTTTATGTAAAAGTCTTAACTCAGTTGATTAATAAATAATAACAGTAATAAATATTTAATAAATAAAAACAGGAATAAATAGTTAATAAGTAAAAGCAGCAATAACAAGTTAATAAGTAAAACAAGAATAAATAGTTAATATATACAACAGCAATAAGTAATTATTAAATAGCACAATAACACAGATAAATAAAAACCACAGCCACAATTGTAATAAAATAAAGTTTTGATTAAAAGTATAAAACTTAGTTATTGATTCCTGTTAAAAATATTTAATTAACAAACTAAGTGATACAAATATATCTGCAGCCAGGTGGATTCGTATAGATAAAATAAAATATGTTAAAATTTGATAGTCAATCGTAAATAAAAATTAAAGCATGATTACCTAGTAAATAAATTTAATATTATATTGGTAGATTTAAGTTGAAAAAAAAACGTTATAATTATTGAGTGATTCTTATGCACGTTAATCAATTGATTTACGAGTATGTCATCATTTTGAGATCCAGGACCAAAATGTAAGGACGAACGCGTCTGACCTTTTACTAAATCTTCTGACCACCACCCTCCTGTCCTCCTTGTTTCAGCACGTCATTGGATCCTCCTCGGTCGCCCGCCTTCCCAGGAACTTGTTACATGTGTTGTGTATAGTGACATCACCGTCACATCTCTTGATTCCGTGCAGTGACATTTCTTGGGTTCAATATCAACGGTTTGGACTTTATGCTGTGTTTTTAATAGTCAGGCATTCGCTTGATCTTTTAATGTACAGCATATTTTGTTGTCAAAGTTAGGCTTTTGAAAGTATTGTGTATTTGTTCATTTTTCATATGTAGTGTTATATTTTTGTTACATGTAGCGATAGAAAAAATTTAATATCATGTTATCATTTCAAATCATCCATAGTCAATGAAAAAATTAGTATTACTATTACTATACAGATATGATTCGCTTATGTAAAATATTTATGAATGTTCAAATAGCTTATAATTGTTCAGCAAAACTACTTTGTATAAAATAAAGTTCATTAAGATTCCTCAGTACTGTAAACATATAATATAAACCATTTATTGTATGAACCACCGTAATCCATAACATGGAACATTTAAATGTGCTCTTATTTCAGTGGCCTGTTTCATAAAAGCCAAAGAAGTTTTATAAATGATGAAAAGTATTTGTAATCTCAACGCTATCTCACCACTCATGATGTGGACGGTTTCCCAAATACGAGTATATTGCTCAATATAAAATTTACAGCAACATTCCCACCCAATATGTCACAATTAATTTAGATATCAAAATTAACAAGGCACAGAACTCAATCAGTGAAAACCCAAAAGCTTTCTGGAGTTATCTGAAGAAAGTAGATATCACCTGCACTGCGACTACCATGCACCTTGATGCCAACTTGTCTCAATCCAATAATGCTACAGCAAATATTTTTGCAGACATTTTTACGTCAGAGTATTCTCCTGAAGGTAACACATCACAAATGGAATGCTCAAATTCACTTTCCCAAGACGTAATATCCTCCTCCCACTTTAATACCGAGGATGTATTGAAGTAGCTCAACAGTCTCGACGTCACCAAGGGTCCAGGTTCAGACTCAATTCCTCCATCCGTAATCAAACACTGCGCAGAACTGCTTGCTCAACTTCTCACCAATTTATACAATAAATCTCTATCCGGCGGAGTTTTCCCTGAGATCTTCAAAATAGGTCATATAGTGCCCATTCACAAAAATGGCTCTTCCAGTGACATAAGAAATTATAGGCCCATAACAATATTACCAATCTTGGCAATAGTATTTGAGAGAATTTTCCTGAATAAGATTATTTTCCAAGTCAGAAATATGCTACAGCCAAGTCAGCACGGTTTCCTGTGTAACAAGTCAACAACCAATAACCTCGTACAGTTCCAAACCTACATCATAGAAGCTTTTGCACAAAGACAACAGGTGGACTCAATAGAGCTGGACTTCTCGAAGGCTTTCGACAGGGTATGCCACTCCATCTTGATTCACAAACTTGAGGCTTATGGCTTCGCAGGACCTCTTATCAGCTGGATTAACAGTTACCTGCGTGGGCGCATACTTCAAGTTAGATACAAAAATACCTTGTCCCACAGCTTTCCAGCTTCATCTGGCGTCCCACAGGGTTCACACCTTGACCCCATCATGTTCAACCTATACATTAATGATGTTTTTATTGCCTTCAAAATGCAACCAACTGCTCTTTGCCAACGACATAAGGTTATTCATGAAGACTTCTACCGACCATGATGCGGCTCTGCTGCAGGAGGACATCAACTCGGTTGTCCGTTGGTGTAGTACGAACAAAATGTCTTTCAATATCAGTAAATGCACCTCTATTACTTTTCATCGCACCATGAACCCAATCATATTTTATTATTTAATCATGGATACACCATTGGTCAGGGGCAGTGAAACCAAGGTTCTTGGTGTTATATTTACCACCAATCTAAGTTGGGAGCAGCACATTCTGAACATATACAGCAGAGCCCTCAAAATTCTTGGTCTTCTCTTCAGAGTTTCTAAGCACTTCTCCGACCTGCGTGTGTTGAAGACGCTGTATTGCTGCTTGATAAGACCACACCTTGAATATTGTTGCGTGATGTGGTCCCCTCACCAGTTTTACTTGAAGGATGACATTGAGAAAGTGCAGAAGGGGTTCCTGAGACTTGCGGGAGTGCGCCTTGGATTTAGGTATTTGGATGTCCCAGTACAAGAGATTTCGTCTTATCTTAACTTACTTTCACTTGAGACAAGACGCTCCATCCAAGACGTTCTCAGATCTGCTACAGAAAATAAATTTCCAAATTCCCACTGGCACAAGATCTAGGGTCCCTTTTGCAAGAACTTCGGTGACGACTTCCTATGCAGTCAACAGTCCTGTGATTAGACTGCAGAGACTTGGATGCTTGCTACCAGAACACATGGACATTCTCTGCTCTTCCTTTGCTTCCTTCAGGAGAGCTCTATGTACTTCTCAGAGCTTAACCACTCAGCTTTAAATCTCAAGATACACACACACACACACACACACACACACACACACACACACACACACACACACACACACACACACACACACACACACACATCTGTGCTCTTGTTTAGTTTTTGATGGTGCTTTTAAAGGGCCATACCCATAAGTGTGATCGTGACCACCCAGTGCAATGTATTGATGGCACCTTAAAGGTCCATACTAGCTGTCTTAGTGGAGCAAGGCTCACTGTGCCTTATTACCTAGCAGTGGGCATTTTTGTTTTTGTTATTGTTATTGAATTATTTATATTGTTGTTAGTATATCCAATTTATTATTTTTATATCGTTCATATAGTTTATGTGTTTCTGTTACTGTTTGGTTGTTTGTATTAGTATTAACGGCTGTCACTTGTTGCCTTTTGTTGATATTCATTATTATTTATTATATCTCATACACATGTTACAAGGCAACTATCCATACACCTCATTACATACACCATACACCTTATTTTTTAGTTTTGTGATAGTCATTGTTACTAACTTATTATTATTATTATAAATTATTTAGCTCGCTTTTGTAATGGTTGGAAATAAATAAATGATTGCCTCTCTTACATTACACCAGGATTTACATCAAGTATACTACTCAATACAAATTTTTCAATAGTATGTTACCAATACGACCATGTGACGTCCAAAGAACAATGTTTTTACTCCACTCGGCAACCACAGCCGTCAAGTATACTGCTCAATACAAATTTTTCAATAGTATGTTACCAATACGACCACGTGACGTCCAAAGAACATAGCTGGACATCCACGCTTTTACTCCACTCGGCAACCACAGCCGTCAATACAATATCTTGTTGTATTCCCCATTTATCACATTGCTGGTACTCAAATGTATATACCATCAATTGTTTTTTAACTACCCAACTAACTGTGACTGGCCAACATACCGGCTATCTTTTCCTTTCGGCGCTGCCTTTCCCGGTAGCTGATAAATCTGGGCACCAGCATTTCTAATATCATGAAAAGAAATGCTAACAGGTGATTAGCAATCATATACTTAATGGTGGTGAGACCTGGATAAATTATATTAATTGTAAAACAAAAAGGCAATTACAACTCTATAGATTAACTGTAACTACATTTTAATTTTTGTCTTTATACTTAATAGGAAAAATAAAAAAATCTATAATGAAAAAATGAATTCTGGTTTACAGCATGATTGAAATCGCGTATGATAGGTTTCTATTGATATTGATACAGAAAAACCTGTGGCACAACATCAGTAATAATATTAGTGCTTATACACCCACATTTTTTTATTCTGTCTTTGGGGGAAATTGTTTAAAATGTAGCTTTTATATAAAATATATGTGATAATTTAATAAAACTTTTATTTTAGAACTCCTGCAACTATACTTTCTGACAATTATAATAGATAATAGTACTGACAAAGAACTCTTTAAGTACTTTTTCCATGTCTGCAAAATACACATAAATCAAACCAAAGATAAACTGAGACTGAAGTATGGGCTATTTAGTATTAATAACCATAATGGTAACTCGCTGCCAGCAAATGCGCTCTCTATCCGTGTAGACAGTATTAGCTTTATATCATATTGATAAATTACAACTGCAAAACACTGCATACTGACTGTGTGAAATGTCTGACAACAACATTGTATTATTTTATATGACTTAAACTGATAATATTCGTAATTCAAATTTCTACATTCCTAAAAACGTATTCCTAAAACGTCCATCCTATACATAATGGTGACCGTTTAAATTTCCAATATCGCATTTCAATAACCATCATTTTTATCGAGGTTATGAAGTGGGGTTTGTAACATCATTTTTTTAACCATAAAGATATCTACTCGTATCATCTATTATAGGTTTTGACCTGTGCTTGAATTTAAGGTTTCCATGAAGCTCACCTAATATGTGAGCTGTTCCCCTGTTGTTGGCTGTTCCCCCAATATAGGCGTGTTTATTTCATAAAAATCTAGTTACTTTGTAATGATTGCCATTTATATTTTAATGGCCGGCGGTCGCGCCGGTAACTACCGAGCCTTTTTTTCTAATCTTAATTACATCTGGTCTTGTCGTCTGATAATAAAAGGTGTCTATCCTCGTTTCTGGATGTCTCCAGACATTTGATACACCCTATATATTGGTGTCATGTGCAGATTATTCACGTAATATAAACCAAAGTTATATCAGCAATACTTACTGATACAACGTAAATTACCATTAATGGTGGCCTTGATCCAGCAGAGTTGACCCCTGACTATGTGTGCTTTCCATTATCTGCAAATGCACAAAAAAGAGAGTGTATGTGTGGTATATAGTGTTTAAGAGTTTGTTAATATCATTTCCCCTTATAAAGTCCTATAGACAGTTTAAATCGTAAAATGATCACGTTTTCTGATCTGTTAGAAAATGATTGCAGATATACAGTATAGCTCTGAACAATGGTAACACTTACCAGCAAACAGTTTAAAGCATACGAATTTTGAAGGAAATTTAAACACTGTAGCACGTTTAAATTGTAAAATATGTATTGTAAAATAAAATAGTTGTATAGTTTAGTAGTAAGACTCTACTATTAAATGGATATATTTTTAACTATAAAGTTTGGTAATATGCCAGCAGTCGGCAGAACTAGTTGCAGCAGGTTACAGCAAAATCGTCGAGGACAGTGAAACAGTGAATTATATGTTCACTACGTGTGATTAAAAGATTGGATTGAGGAATCCATAGTTTTGTTTCCGAACTTTCGCACAAGTATAGTTTCATCTGAGTTTGTGCTTGAACAGGATCACAGTAGGTTCGGAGTAGCTGTAAGCTGGGACGGTGATTGTATGTGTTTTTCCAGGATACCAGAACCATCTCAAAGTCATTCCTGAAATGATTTTATTATAATTCAATTGCAATTTCAATATAAATTAATTATAAATATTTCAAGTTGCAAAAGAATTTACTGTACATTGATACTGAAGAAATTCTGGTTGAAACGTGTAATATCAAAGTTGGAAAAAATATTTACTTCTTATTTATTTTTCAAATTATATTATGACTTATCGATTAAATTATAACTTTGACTTCAAGTTAACTTAGGTATTTTGTTTATAGGAATAGATGGTTTTTTAATGTAGTTTAGTTTTGTTTTACTTTTTCTGTTTTAGTTTGTCTAATCTTTAAGAATAAGTATAGTTTGTTTTATATTACAAGTTATATTAGGTTAATATTTCGTTGTGTGAATGAATAAACGTTTATAAGAATATATTAATGCAGTAAAATAATTATTTTTATTAGGGCCGAATTAGATTTTTGAAATGTGTGTTTTTAAAGAGTTACAAAAGGACATAGTATTGCACATAGTAATGTAAGCCTTAGATGTTCATAATTACAGAACTTTTAGTGTTTCATTTAAAAACAAATTATCTGAATCTTCACTTAAGCATTTGTTAAATTTTATTTTAAAATTAATTTATTGCATATCAGTGGTATAAATCACAGTGGAAATGGAATGGTGTATGTGCTATAAAGACGATGGGTATCAATTCTCTATTACAACTCTAGTAATTTAAGAGAGTAGATTAACTTGTTTCTAACATCTAATAACAAACATAGACCCTTAGAAGTCTAAAATGGTTTATAAGTACTTTCAAAAAATTAAAAACTTTTTTTCGTTTTACAGTATGAAATACAATTTATCAGATCTTTGAATGACAGGGTGCTAGATAATAATTTTATAATTTCCAACGGATAATAATATACTATATTTTGTCTTGCGTTTCAAATAATTGTTGTTATCGTATAACGAGTTAAAATTTAGTATAACATAGTATAAAAATAATATTATACTATGTAATATTTACAAATGGTATTCAAGAATATAGGGTTTCATTTACTGGTTAAATTTCAGCTCAGTTCCCAATTCTCTGTAATTGTTGTCTTTCTGTCTAAAAATGTTCTTTTGGTTGAAAAACGTAACTTTAAGCACTTATATTAAAAGACACGAGTGTTTACTGAAGATTTAACATAATGCCCCAATAACAGCTGTTTTAAGTGAGTCCTTGAAGTAATTATTTGCTTCCCGTTACTCAGTTCCCAATTCTCTGTAATTGTTGTCTTTCTGTCTAAAAATGTTCTTTTGGTTGAAAAACGTAACTTTAAGCACTTATATTAAAAGACACGAGTGTTTACTGAAGATTTAACATAATGCCCCAATAACAGCTGTTTTAAGTGAGTCCTTGAAGTAATTATTTGCTTCCCGTTACCATACAACCTACAAATTGTGTTTTTTCAGTGCGCTGACCTCAAACCATGTTATCGTTTCATTACAAGTAAATAAAAGCTGTTTACGATATGTAACCTAAACATTATGACTATTTTTGTTTCCGTAATGATAGAAAACAATGTTCACCGCACGGATAAAATCTTTCGACGCTTAATCGTATTTCAGATCGTAAAATACATAAAGCATCAAAACCATCAACTTCGGCTACTTGTGGTGAAAAATACGTTTTGTATACTTGTGTTGTGTGCCTTAGTTGTTTAAACTGAGACCATTCGGAATTATGCTTACTTAAGGGAAAACTCCTAGCGTTAATACCACGCTTTTAACTTTATACGTTGTTTATAGAAAACTAGTACCTCTAAATATGTGAATCCACTGCTGAACAACGTCATTAATGATGACCGATGACGGTTTATAATCGATGTTTCATCTGTTGACCGTAAATTCTGATTTAACTCTCTATTGTGCGTAGTAGCCATAATTCATTTCTTCCAACCATAACCTCAATCAATATCTCTAAACTAAGTATAATATTTTTTTATTATCTATGACCAATCAGCTTACTTCGTTTTGGCTTGAGTACACGTGTTTATTTCAGAATCCTATCTAAAATATGTGATTGCCAAATTATACTTGTGGGCTCATTGTGTGAAATAGTGTTTTAATTAGTTACACACAATTCACAATTATAAAACTTGAATTCTTAGTAAATTTCTACTTTTTAATGGCTGCTTAGATATCAAAATTTGAGTGCCTCTTGGTACCAACCACTAAGATATCTGAAAACATAATAAAGTAGGGCATTTTTTGACAGTTAAATTGGAAAATTAGACCATTAATGATTAGTGAACTTTTTGAATTTTAGATAAACCAAGAATAAATTTTACTGTCTCACTAAATAATATAATTCATTCATAATATGAAAAGTATTTACATTAATACAGAAAACTGCATACACCTGTACTGTCCCTGATTAAATTTTTAATGCACAAAATATAAATCTAGCCTAGAAATCCATATATTCACAAATAATTATGATGTGTTTTCATGTTGCTACATAACATACTGTTCACCCAAATGTGTGTTCATTATTTAATACTGCGCTATTTTTTATTATTTTCATTTTTTATCCGGTTGTAAAAATAAAAAATAGTATACCCAAATAAGAAAGAATAAAACACAATATTAAATCAATTTAAAGCACAATTAGGGGAGCAGTATTTTATTTAGTAATAAAACAACATAACATCCACATGAACCATTTCATTCATAAACTTGAATGTGTATGCTTGTTTCATCAATTTTAAATTTCCCGCATATGTTTCAATGATTATTTAAAAACTTTGTTTGAAGTGTAGGTTTTACATTTACGTGATTAGGTTAATAATAAGCTAGATAAAACTTTAATAATTAGGAATAAACGCCTCACCCTACTTTGCAGGCACTTTTTAGTTTAATTAATTTAATTATATTCGGAAATGGAGAATAAATTGCACTTGATACTTAAATCATGTATGTACTTTTTTATCGTTGCGGAGCGACACTGATATTTTAAACGTGGTCATTATCTCTTTTATAATTCAAGCCGTGGATTTATTATGTGTTTACGTCCTGTGTAATATGCTATCAACATTTATTAAGAATTAGACTCTTTCAGTGTTTCAAGGTATCCAGTAAGTGAAATTCTATTATAAAATAACGCAATAATTATAAAACACAGATGCATGTAGTACACACACACATATAACCCGGAGAGATCCGGGTTCGAGTCCCGGCGGAGCAAGTAGTACTTTTGTAATTCAATGTTTATTAAAATTAAGTTAGGCTATTGCCACATATACAAATTTAATGAATGTAAACAAAAAGTCATTTGAAAGGTATTTGGTCTTCCGATCATATGTTAATTTTACACATATGTGAAAGAAACGTCCAAATACAAAATAATTGAATCGTAAAAAGTGAGGGCTTTGTGGTGTAATGGTAGCACATTCACCCGGCAAGTGAAAGATCCGGGTTCGAGTCCCGGCGGAGCAAGTACTTTTTGTGGTTCAATGTTTATTTAAATTATATATATATATATATATATATATATATATATATATTTAAACTATATGAAGTGTACAACAATCAATAAATATCTCTATTACAATATAAATTTCCACTTAATTCTAATTTCACCTACTTAAATGACTACTGCATTGTTACTGCATTACTTAACGCTGTATTTCATTAAATGTTCCCAAAAATGATTTATAACTTTTCCACGCACATCATATGAGGGAAGCATCTAAGTAAATAAAAAGTTGTCATGCTTCTTAGAATATCACTTAGACTTGCATACACGTTGTTATTACGAGTCGTAATTTTTACTTTTAACTTTTCACTAGTTGATATAGTTGTACTGGTAGGAAGTCGTCACTAGTAGAAGCTTGTGAAAATCATATAGTGTCAAAAAAAAATTTTGTATAAAAGGAAGATGTCATATATGATTGTTTAGTTTAACGACAGATTATGAATGTTACTTTAACTTGTATCTTAAAACTCAAATGAGTTATTTTGTAAATAATATATTTCCTGCTAATCGCCTTTCATAATTTATTTTTACTGTAGTAGCGGTACCCATTAAATGTTGTGTGTTCTCGTTTCTATGTCACTTGGAATCGACTCACAAGTGCTTAGTTAAACTTCATCAAAACCCACTCTAATTTTACTTTTGGAGCAATTGGCAAAGACTTACAAATACTACTAAATATAAATAATACAATACTTTCCAAATTATTTATTTTTAGGACGAGGCCTTTCGAAACCAAAGGTTTCATCATCAGGCGAATTTATTTCTACAAATGTTCGATTAGATAGCATGCGTATTAGAGGTAGCTCCATAACTCATCGGTATTGGACATAATTAATTTTACGTGGTTGATTAATTTATTCAGTGTGTATAGTGTATATGTAACGTTACGTAGGAAAGACGTGTACTGCACTGCATTAACCAAGTCAAACCCTGTGATGATTGGTGCAATACTAGTTGGACTATCATCATGGGGTGAGGCTTGTTTAATTCAAACCAGTTGACCCAACTAGTAATGAAACCTGCAATAACATTTCTGGTAGTATCGTGTCTGCCTATAACTATTGTGCTTATGACAGAACGTGCAGGTTAATATTTCGACATACTTTACAATCACACTCGCCAACCAGAACCGCACTCTTTTTCAAAGCTTGCGGGAGGTGTTTATATGTATCCTGGCTTTATTTCCTTACATATAGTAAGAGCACATATAGCAACTTTTAGTTCAGTAAATACTCATAGGTCTAGAGAGATGTTCTTCTTTGCTTAAATCTGTGGTAGTAAATTATAAATTCTTAATTGAAAACAGATTTCAATGTCATACCCACAATTAAATTTAATTGAAATTCAGAATTTCGTATAACACATTTTATTTAATTATCAAAGTGAAGTAAGCAACCACTATGGAATTATGAGAGGAATATCTTTATGGATATACGTGATCATTTAAAAAATGTGTTTGTTTAAATTATTTTTCGCATATTTCCAGTACTAATTTACCATGATTTATTGTATAATGGTTTTCTATATAAAATTATAAGTGTATTTAAAAAGAAAGAACTCGGATATAGTTTTTAAAATGATAAGTTTTAGGTATTTTCAAAATAATAATCACTTTTATGAAATTATTAAAATAGAATTTAGATAAATAATACAAGTAACACTATGATTTACAGCTTGAAACCTCAGTCAACATTAATTATTTTATGTTACTGGAATTGTAGTAATCGATAAATACAATCCGATTTGGTTTTGAATTTGCACGTTTTAAAAAGCTACAATTTTTGAATCTGTAATAATAGTTTTCTAGTAAATGGATAACCTCGGCAATACAAACTCACTAAATATTCAACTGGGTACTATAATCATTAAATATAGTATTATTAGTATATTAAATATAGTATATATATATATATATATTTAGGTTTTTGTTATAAAACTTAATAGATACACTAAGAGACGGAATACCACATTCATGATTTTTTTATAATTTTTACCTCCACAATATACCAGGAATTATCCTACTCAATTCCTCCAACATTATAAGCTAAAAGACATAAGTACTTAAAAATCCACGTAATATTTTAAGATTGAGAATACGATACATCTTTAAGTAATAGTGGTTCAACCATCGAACGAAATATAACCATCGTGAAAAGTCGCATTCTTGTGTAAAATGTGTTAATAACCCGTGTCAAATGTCAAACCCCATAAAATAGGTAAACGACGCTTCTAACTGTAGTTATAACTTTATATTCTGTACAAAATTTGTATTTTTACAAGATGTAAAACAATATGGGTCCGGAGAAATCTTACATTAATAGTTTTTATCAAACAAAACAATTGTCTATAAACTATAAAAACATAATCGGATTTTAATCTGGATACGATGTAACATATATACATATATTGCATTGCAAATATTATATATGTATGTATTTACATATTTTGTTATTTTCTTCTTATTTTTTGTGTGTCTTGTTCTTTAGATATTTATATTTTGCTTCCTGAAGATGTAGGTATCAAATCCAATGAAATATAGAAGCTTTATATCTTTGTTTTTTATTGAAGTGAAATACTTTATATATATATATATATATATATATATATATATACGTTAAATTGTATAAATGGCAATAGCCTTATTTAATTTCAATAAACATTGAATCGCAAAAAGTACTTGCTCCGCCGGGAGTCGAACCCGGATCTCTCACTTGCCGGGTGAATGTGCTACCATTACACCACAGAGCGCTTACTTTTTCCGATTCAATTATTTTGTATTTGGCCGTATCTGTCACATATGCGTTTAAATAAGCAAACTAACATATGATCGGAAGACCAAACACCTGTCAAACGACTTTTATTTACGTTAAATTGTATAAATGGCAATAGCCTTATTTAATTTCAATAAACATTGAATCGCAAAAAGTACTTGCTCCGCCGGGAGTCGAACCCGGATCTCTCACTTGCCGGGTGAATGTGCTACCATTACACCACAGAGCGCTTACTTTTTCCGATTCAATTATTTTGTATTTGGCCGTATCTGTCACATATGCGTTTAAATAAGCAAACTAACATATGATCGGAAGACCAAACACCTGTCAAACGACTTTTATTTACGTTAAATTGTATAAATGGCAATAGCCTTATTTAATTTCAATAAACATTGAATCGCAAAAAGTACTTGCTCCGCCGGGAGTCGAACCCGGATCTCTCACTTGCCGGGTGAATGTGCTACGTTCGAGTCCCGGCGGAGCAAGTACTTTTTACGATTCAATGTTTATTAAAAAATAAATTAAATTCGGCTATTGCCATTTATACAAATTTAATGAATGTAAATAGAAGTCATTTGACACGTATTTGGTCTTCCGATCATATGTTAGTTTGGTTATTTAAACACATATGTGAAAGAAACAGCCAAATACAAAATAATTGAATCCTAAAAAGTGAGGGCTCTGTGGTGTAATGGTAACACATTCACCCGGCAAGTGAGAGATCCGAGTTCGAGTCCCGGCGGAGCAAGTACTTTTTGCGATTCAATGTTTATTAAAAAATAAATTATATATATCGACTTCAGGTGCTTTGAATTAGGATTGTAAGTAGTGTTTTATCAGGTATTGAATACGGAGTAGTGTAAGGAAGTATCCTAGGTCCACTTCTGTTTCTTATCTATATTAACAATATCAAGTAAGTCTAAAATGTGAGCGTGTCTTATTTGCTGGTGGTACGGCGTTGGTTTCACCAGGCTATACGTGGGACGAAGATTATAACCAGGCCTCAATTTACGTGGCAAAAATTAAAAATTGGTTTAACCATAATTCCTTACGGTGAAAATTGACCTGCGGTGATCTGCGGTCGGCGGCTTGCGGTTGTGGCGCTATTGAGTAAGTGGACCGGGCTGTATTTATATACAGTATAATGGTGACAAATTATGAGCTATAGCTATGGTGGAACCTCTAGCATCGTGATTATTTTTGTCCAATATTGAAGTTTATTACACTTTTTGAGCGCATTTTGCTAGTTTTCGCATTATTTACTCATAAATTAAAAGAGTAAAAGACCTTTCAACATTTTACGCTGACGACGGTCGTATAAAGTTCAAGGATGTTTTATGGCTAGTCGACTCTCGCCTGTGGTCGTTAAATGTCCACTAGAAACATGGAAAACATGACAAATGACAAATGCGGAGAAATCGCAGTAATCCTTGGTTCAAACACTGTCATCCAAATAATGTCAAGTTTCCCATATATTTGGATTTCCACGGAAAGTACATAGTTGGGTACTACTATGAATACGTTTCATTTAAATTTCATTATTTTAATATAATGGTAGCCAAAATTACAAACATAACTTTACTTTGAAAGTACTCAATTTGTAAATATTTCATGTATTATATACTTTGTAAATATATACATGTCAGTGTGTTTGAATAACACTAAGTTTTAGCATTTATTGCATGAAAAAAAAAGAGATATTTAATGTTTAAGTTAAATATTATGATAATTCTTTGTAACAACTCACATTAATTATTACTCCATTGTATACAAGAAGAATATAAACTATTTTGTTCCCAGAGCACAATTGGGTTACAGCTAAAGGCTTTCTGGGACCAGGTGGCTTGGTGCCCGTAAGGTTCAATATGCACGTCTTACAAAATACAATGAAGTTCTACCCGATTCATGAAAGTGTAATCCTACAGGTTGTGTTTTACTCTTCAGAAATTCATATTACGTAATCTATGTACCACGCATAATAGTATTAATATATGACACTACCAGACATAAAAATATAAAATTTAAGGGGTTTTGTTGTCTCTCACTTTGATTATTTTTCAAATATTAATAAAAATATTTTTTTCATTAAAGGGCAATCTATCCTTGCTCTAAGTTCTTTTGAACCTCAAGGTCCTATTGCGTAACTTTAACAGTTTACAATGTCAACAGCCTCCTTCCACCACAAAAACGTGAAAACAAAGAGGACTTGTTTTGGAAATTTAATTTCCTGCTACAAAGTTTTGAATATTATATTAAACAATTACATATTGCTAACAATCACGCTTCTCGTACTCGTAAATTAAACTAAAACTGATTCATCAAAACCTTTTTAAAAATATGGTACTATATCTTTTCAAAACGGTAAAACGACAGTTGAAATCACTAGCAAAGTTTTCACTACAATTAATATTTCAAATCTGATACGACCATACGCAGACAAAGCCAACACACACACAACACTAATTTGATAGTGATTACAGCGGCCCTGTTAATTCACCACTCTGTTGTAATATGTCACGTAATACGCTGCATGGTGCATACAATCCACGTAACATATTGCATTACTGATAACAGCTAAGTCCAGAGTTAACATTTGATTATTAATTTGCCTTAGATTGGCACAAACGCACTGATTTTTGAGCCATATATAAATTTGGGATTCGGACGAATTAATAGATATAATAAACATATCTTACTATTCTTTCTAGTTCTCTAGTATCTTAAATTCTCTTCCTATTTACCATCTAGAATTAAATTTTTATAGTAATAGTTTAAGACACAGTTTATAGGCAGTACATATAGATTTCTTCATATATAAACTTTTAAGATTAAGTTTTAAGGGTTTGTTTAAACAAAATATAGTCGGTAACATGGTGCAAAAATGAAATCACTAAATTTTATCACCTTTAACTATTCCATTGTAAGTTAAAAATATAGTATATAATACATTTTGCTCAAGGAAGGGGGTTGGAAGATTATCCAAGTATTTTCAGGTATGCTTCATAAAAGGTTGTTGTTAATGTGCTGTGATTATAGTGTATATTGTGTGTTCGTATAGTGTATATAGTATGTTGATATAGTGTATATTGTGTGTGGGTATAGTGTATATAGTATGTTGATATAGTGTATATTGTGTGTTGTTAGAGCGTATATTTTGTGGCAGTGTAGTGTATATTGTGTTGTTGATATAGTGTATGTTGTGTGAGGGTGTATTGTATATTATTGTGTGTGAGTAGTGTATAGTCCCAGTACAGATCTTATTGTATAAGACCAAATATACTGCATGGACCACTGTGCACTATATGCCTATCTATATAGAAACGGTTATAATATTATAATTTTTAATCTTAAACCAGGAAAGTCTGTTTGAATACACACTTTTCTCCGAAACTTATCAGCACCGTTTAAATACTTCTAAAAATAAGTGGATGTATGAAGTTATCAGGGTAAAACTTTCGAAACATGACAAATTTCAATCCAATCAATCTTTTTCGTTTATAATTGCTTAATATAAAGTAAAAAAATTCCATCAACAAAATCTTTCTTATAAAAAGTTTCTATGATTTTATGAACCATATATTTAAAGATATGCGTCAAACCACCTGAAAAATCCGATCAATCACATTTATGTATTGTACATAAATTCAATGTATCAGGTTATTGCAAAGTAGTTAATTTAAATTGTGTAAAATTATCCAATCATCTGTAAATGTTTCCACTAATCATTCTCGTAATTGTGCTTTGAGTACATATGGTATGTTACTAAACAAAAATTTACTGACTAGGATATAAAATACGGTAGTTATACAGGTTGTACATAAAGTCCTGCACAAGTATAATATTTTCTGAACGATAACAGATAAATCAACAAGATTTGGTACATCAACACTACACCTAAAAATCTACTTTTTGAAGGAACTATCAGTTTTCTGTAATATCATGGGGACGTCCCGCAAGGAGTCAAAAGGAAATCTTAAATAGGAGCATAGGTCCATATGCACATCATTTTAAAGAGCTTATCTAGCATAGTTTAATGCCGCAAACCGCACTCTAAAAGATTGATCCAGTACAAAATGGCGGCTGTTCCAAGGTTTTACTTGGTTACATTTTATTAGTAGCCATAACCCCAGTAAAGCAAAACTGCAACCAAACGAATACTGCAGCTAAATACTACATTAATATGCTTTTCAGTTGTACAGAAGTGAATTATAACGTTAGTTATCCTCAAGGGTTACAAATTTGGTCCTAATATATTTATAACGGGGAAAACCTGATAACAGTAACAATTAGAAAGCTCTTATCTTTGGGTCGCAGTTTGGACTTTCCTATTAGCCAGTCTATTCATAGTAGGCTATTCTAGTTTTCTTGTTTTAGTAGTGCTGTCCAACCTTTCTATCAGTGCGCTTTAGTAAAAAAGAGTTTGTCGTATTGTTTGTAGTTTTTCAACTACACTATGTCGCTTGACGAACGTGAACGTATAACACTTCTTATGATGGTTGGTTGGGGAAACAACAGACGATCACACGATGAAGCATGCCATTTATTTAATGACTACTTTCACGAGAGGCAGCCAATTTTTAGAACAACTGTAGGGAGAACTGTTTAATCCTTTATGGAAACAGGAAGTGTTTCCGATCGTCATAGGTCAGGAAGGCCCGCTACTGTGACAACCGAAGACAACTCTTTAGATGTATTGCAGTCATTTATTGAGAACCCTCAAGATTCCCTACGCTCAGCAGCACAAACTCATGACATCTCTGTTACGTCTGTTAAAAAAATTCTGAATGGGTCTAATTTTAAGCCTTATAAAGTTCATTTGGTGCACGAACTCAACGAAGATGATTTCGATCGACGTATAGAATTTTGTGAAACTATGATTGCCAAAATAGATCGCAACGAAATTTATGTAAAAAATATTGTGTTTTCAAACGAGTGTTCATTTATGCTGAATGGAAGCGTAAACAGGCACAATTGCTGTTACTGGAGTAGCGAATATCCTCACTGGATGCGGGAGGCACATACGCAGTATCCACTAAAGGTGAATGTCTGGCTTGGTGTGATAGGTACCCAGTTGGTAGGTTCTTTCTTTATTGAAGGAAATTTAAATGCAATACCATACCAACGTTTGCTGGAAAATGAAATTACACCAGCACTTCGAAACATGTTTGCAGAACATTTCCAGAATATCTGGTTTCAACAGGACGGAGCACCCCCACACTAAGGCATAGACGTAAGAGCCTATTTAAACACTGTTTTTTGGCAACGGATCGGAAGGCGGGGGACTGTAGAGTGGCCAGCGCGTTCACCAGATCTGTCTTCATTAGACTATTTTGTTTGGGATTATCTTAAGTACAACGTCTACAAAACAAAGCCTTAAAATTTAAACGAACTGAGACAAAGAATACTACAAGAATGTCAGACGATTCCTCAAAGTTGCCCTGCAAAATTCTGTTAATAGTTTTTATGTGCGTCTTTCCAACTGTCAAATAACCGGAGGTGAACAATTCAAACATTTACTATGAAATCATTTGGTAAGTAAACATCTTTTTAAATAAAACCTTTGAATAGCTGCCATTTTGTACTGGATCAATCTTTTAGAGTGCGGTTTGCGGCATTAAACTATGCTAGATAAGCCCTTTAACGTGATGTGCATATTGACCTATGCTCCTATTTAAGATTTCCTTTTGACTCCTTGCGGGACGTCCCCATGATATTACAGAAAACTGATAGTTCCTTCAAAAAGTAGATTTTTAGGTGTAGTGTTGATGTACCAAATCTTGTTGATTTATCTGTTATCGTTCAGAAAATATTATACCTGTGCAGGACTTTATGTACACCCTGTATGTTTTAACCTTATTTGAAATAATGTAATATTTTCAGCCTTTGCTTAGACATATTTTTTCTTATCAATCTCATAAACTTATATTGACATCAATTTGATGGATATTATTTCTTTAATACCAAATAAATTATTTTACGAAATAATTTTTGCTACACTAATTACTTAGTAGGTATCGCAGGTTCAAATCCTGCCTGTTCCGTAGGACTAAAAGTACTATCTGCCTTAGTAGGCATATTATTATATCCTTTTCATTTAGGGATTTATTTCGTTTGAGGAAATCCTCAAACAAGTCAAAAAATATTAATGTTTATGAAATGTTGAACACATTTCCTTATGTAAAATTTGTTATACAATTTAAGAAATACACTTTTTACGATGTTTTAACACACGTATAGGTATTATTGTAGAAATCGTCGGTTTATCATACAGTAACATAGTATGAATAACCCAAATCACATGTTAAATAACAGGCTTCACTGAGAATGCAAACAAAATTTTTAAGTCTAAATCTAATTTCATTCTTGAGTTATTCTGTGACCAATGGAATAATCAGACAGAAATTAAAAATGTATTGAAGCTAGGAAAACAAAAAACTTTGGCACCAACTAGGCTTAGTAGAATGGTTAGTCAATTTCGGTTAGCATTTATGCTCATGCACTAACTATTCTGTCCCTTGTAGTAAGTAATAAAGCTAATGGGGGGGGGGTGGGGGGGGGGGGGGGTGGGGGGGGGGGGGGGTGGGGGGGGGGGGGGGTGGGGGGGGGGGGGGGTGGGGGGGGGGGGGGGTGGGGGGGGGAATATTTGCTGACCTCAATCACAGAGTAAGCGTATTACTGTTATGTTCTAAAAATCAAATGTACTGATGATAACCTTGGTCACGAGTCACAGATAAACTCACATACTATTGTTTATTGTCTAATTACTATAGAAACTGAAATTCCTAAAATAAATTGCATAAATGGCTCAAGTTTTAAGAAATCAAATTAATCAAGAGAGTATAACGAAAAGTTAAGCTTAATTAACATGACAAACGTATTTATTAAATTACTTTTACTTAATTTTCAAAGATATACGTTGATACGCTAATCGCAAATACGTTATTCATATGAAAGATTTTTCAGTTTGTAATTAATAATACCATAATTATTTCAAAGATATCCATATTATTTTTCAATAGCTATTACACAGTGTAATGGGTAGACGATTATCGAGTGGTATAATATGTCAGATCTTGGATAAGAGTTAAAATTAACGCAGGTTAAAATTCTGTTCGTGATCGCAGAACTTTTAATGAACACACCATCGACCTTTTAATAAATCGACTCTCCTCCTTTATTTTTGTTTAATAAGATCCTCGCACATTCCATTGGCCAATGAGGACCACTTCTCAAAAAATCAATTACCAGTCAGTTTCGTAATGAATGGCATTCGGATTCTTTACATGTGACTTTACACACAGTTATAAAAGTAAACAGTTTTTGTGTCCTCAAAATATTCGAATGTAACGTTTATTATCGGTCTTGGCTGCTCATAGGTTATTACTATATAGCTCCTCATCAGCCATACGAATTATTATGTTCTCGAAACACGAAGTCTTTCAGAGTCATACAAGTAGAGGAGACAAGTACAATTTATTGCCAATCTTCTCTTGTGTGGGGTTAAAGTGAATTGAAAGAGTTCAATACAGCCCCCTAGGATTATTGCGAATTTGGAATCAGTGAATTCATCCTCTCTTATTTTGACTCTCTAGTTTTATATTTATATCCTAGGACATTTTATTAAAGTTGTAATAATACCTACATAATGCACGAGAAAATTTATTTAAATTAACAATAATGTTGTAAATCTATACATAATAATTAATAAACAAGTAATTAATCTCGTATTTCAGCTGGTTTTTAACGACAGAAGTAACAAAACTAAAATTATCACTATGACAATAAAATATCACATTTTAGGAAAGAGCACATTATGAATGAAATATGCATAGAAATAAAATTCTTTATTTTTTTGATTACGCGAGTTCTTATGTTATATATTTCCATTTATAACCTTGTGAATTCAATTGACATAGTTTTCTTCTAGTATTTATTTTTTGTAATTATAAAATGTTTATAATTATACCAATGTGCTTTAAATTAATTAAAAAATATTATTAAGTATTTAAACAAATATAAGTTTGAATACGAGGGAGAATAAAAGATATATTATTCAAATTGTAATCTGGTTTAATTACAATCTTTGCCAATATCTTACAATCTAGCACTGCTAATTAAATTATGCAAAACATTTTTTAAAATTAATGTTTACAATTTCCATTTTAATTATTTAAAATTTGGTTGCAATAGGAGGTAAAATAAGCATATTTTAAAAAAATATTACAATCCTAACATTGATCACAAAAGTAATACTTCAAAGCAATGACCAAGTTTAAAGTTGTGCAATTTGAAGTAGTTTTTTGTTAACAAATAATTTTGATTGTGTAGTCAATAGTTTATATTTTTGTACCTAATTTGTAATTATTATTGATATTTTATTAAAATCTGATATGAATTTTTATGTTTGCTTAGCCGTGAAATACCTGGATAATATTCAATAAAGTAAAATTTAATGATCATTCGTTTATACTGTTTCTTCTTTGTATACAATATTAAAGTAACATATTCACAAATGGATGTTTTATACAATAGATTTAGCGTTATTCTTGCACAGTATTTGAAAGATAAATTATATTTCTTGCCATACTTCGGCGCAAGAAATGAATAGGTTTTACGGAACTGGCTATGATGAAGCTTGCGATTAATGTCATAGGTTGGATAAATCGCCATGTATTGAGTGATAAAGGAGTACTCGAGCTGGCCGGGTTGACATAATGACCTCGTTTCTCTTCCTAGTACTAGGTAATGGTGTTGAGTTTGTGAAGCGAACACTGTAACTCTTGGGATAACTCTCAGGACTCGTTCTTAACATTTAATAACGGGTGGTATTTACTTTTAATACTACATTTATCAAATTTTTTCTAGTAAACGGTAAACTAACGATTTTAATTGTATGCCGTAATTTATAACAATGTTTTAAGTTGCTAAATAATATGATGTCAAAAATAAAATAAAAAACGGATCTGATAGCTCGGATCGAATACATGTGTGAAGGCATGATCTTGTTCATAATATCGGAGTGAATCTTTTCACTATAACAAGGGAATTGCTCGTAATTTGTGGTACTTTGAGGGGGATAGAAAATGGGATGGTCTTGAAAGAGATAAAAATAGAATCATATAACACAAAAAAGAATTATAATTTGCTGAGTATTAGCGGAGCCTATCATTCGAGGGGTGGAAAATCTCAGTTTTGTCTGCCTTCCGCACGTTATATGGAGACCGGACTGCTCTATAGACTTGAAATTTTGGATGAAGCTTCATTTATATGAAAATAAAATCGAGTTTTATTATAATGGATACTACTTGATAGGATTTAGCTTAGCGTTAGCGAAAAACGTTTTAACTTGGCCTTGTGGGAAAGTATAATGGCAAAGACAAAAGAGTGAAACACCGCCTAGCGCATCAGAATACGACGATCCAGTCAGAAATGGCAGCGCATAATGTACTTCACAATGTGTACCTAAAACAACCCGCCATTTCTGATTGGATAAACCTTTTGAGATGCGGTTTGCGGCATTAAACTCTACTAAGTGAGCTCTTTCAAATGAGGTATCACTCGACCCATGCTTTTATTTAAGATTTCCATGTTTTCCTCTGTGGGCCGTCCCCCCTATGGTTGGCATGTCATGGTAATGGCAAGGAAAAATAGTTCACATAGCCATATGACACTGTGCAAAGTTTATAGATGTTATCTGCTATGATTTGTAAAGTATTAAGCCGTACCCAGACTTTTCAAACACCTTGTATATTTTTAAATTAATTGCGTAAAATGATAAGTTATTTTTACATGGGACATACAAATGTAGCCTATTATTTTGAGGTTTATAATTTAAATTTTGCATACCACCACTGTAAGCCTACCACGCAGCATGTGGCGTGGCCTCATGGTACCTTGTAATATAGCATATCATTTTCTGTTGACGCTCAGCAACTAGGCTAAAAGCAATAGTGAAACGTCAATAAAAATTTACCATATTAGTTAGACAAGAAATCAACGGCACGACTGTTACTAAGTATATGCCTTTTCCTTCAATATTTACTTTCTTCTAATATTATAAAATTCAAAATAATGTATCTTTAGTGCCATATGAGAGGTTATTATTTTAGTGTTTTAACATGCAGTTTAAAAAGGTCTAGATCTACCGACTTATTATGTATAAAGCCTAAGGATAGTTCGACTCCCTATCTTCCATAATATAAACTTTGTGCCCATTTACCTCTGAAAACAATTTAAGCTAAAAAACACACACACACACACACACACACACACACACACACACAAAAGTTTTAACAAAATATACATAGATAACAAAATCGTATGCAATGGAATTAGCCAAAATACGAGTATTTTAAACACTATTCTTTTAAACACTTAGAATGTACAGTTTTTAAAAATCCTTTGTCTGCGATTATCTTATATTAAAAAGTCTTTCAGTAAACAATTTCACTACTGTAAAAACTTCCTAAGCTAAAAAAAGTGACATTAGAAATACTAAAAACACATGTTTCAAAAATCGCAAAAAGAAACAAAAGTTAAGCTATGGAGCTGTCTAATAATGTCCAGGGCAGTATGTAGTGTTATCTGGATGCTCCTGTTAATTAAATAGATCCTCAATCTTCCTTTTTTTAAGACTCCTGGCCTGTTTGACTTTCTTTTCGAGGTCAATAGCTGGTTTTAAGCATTTTGCAATTAATTTCGCTTCAGATTTTTGATCGCATTTACTAGATGTTTTCTTGCACTCATACCAAAATGTTCCACATTGTTTGCTCTACTTACGTAACCATAATTAAATGCAAAAACTGCAGTAAAAATACCATACTTCAGAGTAGGTAATGTCACAAAGTTCCTTTGGAATCACATACATATACAATTTTATCGACTTACTCTGATTCTGTGTTTTGTCCTTTATACACTTTTAAAAGTGGTGTTTTTTCTGTCCCGAAATGTTCCTAATCGTAATTTTTGATTGGAGATGATTTTCATGGTCATATTGTTTCGTCTAATAAGGATTAGTTATATTTGCACCAGGCGCCATTGTCCAGAAGCAAAAAAGCACTATGATATAATTTATAAAATATATGTTTATAAGTTTCAATTGAGATACAAATAACAAAAAAGTGATATACCATTTGAAAGAAAATATTTATTTTAATAATAACAAGAAAACGTAAAATAAGATTTTTTTGAAAAATTATCAAGAAAATATATGTATATGAGTTTTATATCTATATATTTGGCACATCCATTACGTTAACTGTAGACGTAAAATGCGATGAGGAGAAAACAGTTGACCCTGGAGAACGACATTGCAAGTCATGACGATGAATGCTTCCTCTGTTGTCCCTTTGTGACCAATTTGTTTTTTAAACGCTGGACAGTGTAATCATATTTAGACAGAGTACAGAAAAAAGAAAAATTATGACTTAAACTTGATTTGATATTTGATTGGCTTATAAATTTGACAATATTAATGCAAAACACTTCAGTTGACTTTTTTATATCAATGAAAGTATAAAAATACTTTCAAACAAATAATAATTATCTTAGAAATCAAATATAAATTATTATGGCGTACGTATACGAATTGTTTTGTACTTTAAGATATGACACGAGTATACTAGCCCCTCTCATGGCATTTCCCAGAAAAGAAACTCCGTATCTTGATCTATTATTTTATTTTTTTAATTGCTTTATGAGCAGGTACATATAAACAAAGTAAGCTGCAATGATGAAGGTTATATAATATAAAAAGGGAATGATACTGAGAATAATAATCATCAAAACACGAAAATGTTGCAGCAAAATTGTTTTTGGTATCGATCCCCTTACATCTTTTTTTAGAATACATAAAAAATACAGTTCTAAGTTTCAAAGAAATAATTTAAACTGATTTCGATTTATATTAACACACAAAGCCGAAAGTAAAATACCGCACATATTGCAGGTGATAAGTGTCATAATGAATGTTAACAGATGATACCTTAGCAAGTAGTGTTTATTTCACCCCGCACAAACAGCAATTCACACATTTACTTAACGTGTTGAAACAGAGCAATGTTATGTTTTAACACGATAAAATGTCTGTCTACTCTAACGTGATAATATAAAGAATGCACTATGATTGAATTGGTAAAACCTTTTTACTAACTTCGTGAACTGTAGCTATCCAATTATTGTAAAGCTGTTTAACTACATATATATTAGCTAGACAGTTAATGTCTAGCTATAATATACAGCTTTAAATATATAATAGTTAAAAGGCAAATCTTCCTTACTTTATTACCTTCCCTTATCATTTTTGGTTTGAATAATTCCTTGTTACATAAAAAAATACGTCTAGTACAGCATTCAGTTTTTTATATTTAATTTAAAACGTTAAAATAAATAATGCAATATTATATTAAAAATATGTAGGCCACAACGCAATCTTTTTTTATAGTAGATCATGTAAAAAACTTGTACAAAAAAGGCTGATATCTATATTAGTTGAAGTAAGCTATTGAACTTACCCAATGACTGCTCTTCTTGAATTTGTGTGCCTTCATATTTCACCTATACTATTGCATAACCCATAACAGATTGTAAGATCTCTATCCAGAAAATATATTATGTATTAAACTGAAAGTTTTCAAAACTTCTTCGTTTTTGCTCAAAGAAGAAGCCACGATATAAGTTTTTCAAATCGAAATTTTGAACAGTCACCTATTACAAAATTAAAAGATGTAGAATTTAAGTCCATTTGTACAGTTTCTCAGAACATTTACTGATCTGAGAACATTACCCAATCACTTCATTTAGTTAAATAGCCATATTTTATTCAGTGGCACAAAACGTCTCTTAAAATATCTCTGAAAAACGTACAAAAATGTAAGATTTTCGTAGCAAGATGTTGATATTACAAAGGTGCACTGAAAAGATTTTGATGAATAGAACTTAACTGTTTGTGAAAAATAACCTCTTTTCGTAAATGGTAAAAAACAGCACAACAATATCATAACAACACACAGATTAATTACCTTATGACTCTAAATTCAATAATGTGGGGATTAATAAATATTTATATGGATTAGCTGAGCTATTTCCTATAATTTTTATTTTAAATAAGTGAGTAAATATGAAACTCAAGTAACTGTATAAATATCATCACCCCAAATTAATAACAGCAGTAACTTATTTATAAGTATAAAAGGACTATCATAGTTTTTGGTTTACCTACATCAAGTATAGTAAAGTGATACATAACATATTATTAAAACGACATTTCGGTTTCTCAGTATCCTAAGAGTCCCATTTATTAAAAATACATCTCTGAGAACAAGGTAAATATTTGGTGTCCTCTTCGTGGACGATAAAGGGGGTTGAGTGAATATGGCTTTCCTTCTCTACACGAGAGAAAGAGAAATCCATTTATAGGAAATCACTTTAGTTTGAATAATAATAGCATGTCAGGTAGCTCTTCATATCTTATCTCTGAAAAAAATGAAGACTATTGCTTATTTACTTTTCAGAACAGAGTAAACTGTTATTTATTATTCTCATAATATAACAATGAACATAAAAATAACACTTGAAACGAGTAAAAATTATTATTAGTAAGTATTTTTATATTTTATATTATTTGTTGTTATTGTTCATTTTATAATTTAAATCATTTTATGTAGTCATATTTGGTATGGATATGTATAGTTTCTTCTGGTGAAGTTTCCTGTTAGTAAGTCACTCAGAAACTATGACTCAATTTTATTTTATAAGGAACAAAACCTAGTCTTTCTTATAATTTATATAGAAATTTCCCCTACGAGATATAAATAAAGCTGTGCTGTATTTGGTATACGTCTAAATAGAAGATTATCGAGACGTTTACAAATATAAATTGATTGTTAATATGCCCAGATTTCTTTAATTTCAAACTTTTAAAACAGTCACCTCACAAGTAAATAAATGATTTCTAAACGAGCTTCATCATCTCACCACGGTATACTCATGAACTATTATATCGAAAGTAGCGTCGTTCATTGTCTATCATATGAGTAAGCCCAGATAAAACTGATCCAATAAAATATAGAAATTGTTAAACTATAAATTGTAATTAACTTATGAAAAATGTTTTAAAAAACATGGTATATTTTATATTTACTAAAAAATATAATTTAAACAAGTCATAAACTGTTAAAAACAGGTCACTGCCTTATGTACTCTTGTATATATGCTAACATTTTTACACCTGGTTTAATTTAGACCTAACTGCAAGGTGGCCTAAATTTCCTACTTATGATCCCATTGTTTAAGTAAAAAAACAAAGCTATTTAAAGGACTATTCATTTTTAAATAAGAAGAAAGAAAAAGTTCTTAACGATATGAGCAATTATTACTTCAAGATCCCTTAATTCACATAATTGTTGACATAATGAGCGACAATCAATTTGTAACTGTGGGCAAATTCTGTATTAATGATTAAAATGAAAGATCAATATTAATGACCAGGAAGAAAACGTATTAATACGTTTTCTTCAAATAATATATATATATATATATATATATATATATATATATATATAAAATAATATAATATAATATATATATATATATATATATATATATATATATATATATATATATATATATTTGAAATGCTTTGAAATTAAACAAAAAGTATTATTATTTTACGAATAATTAGACTTTTATAAAACTATTACTAAAATATAAATAACGTGTATGGAAAAATATCTTGTATTATAATTTTAATCAATTTTTTCTTCGCGGCAATCACGTTTCATACATACATTTAAAAATATGATAGTACAGCTGAAATACAATTTTTATATAATGAATTAAAAATAAGACCAATAAAAATTTATTGATGTGCAAATTAGACAATATGGTTGCTAAACAATTATAATTACAAACAAAAATTAATAACAAAAAGTGTGACAACAATAATAAATAGTTTGATTAATAATAATAATATAATATTGAAACCATTAAAATGTTGACTATGATATAAAATTTATAATAGTAACGATTGACTTAAAACAGTTTATAACATTGTAATTACAATTGACTTTAAGTACAGCATGGTATGTTAAGAAAATGACTAGAGCTTAATAAAAATAGTTTATCAGTAGCGATTGAACATGCAAAAACTGAAATGAAATCTGTGGCTGTAAAAGTGACTATGTAGGACAAAGCTGTTCAAAGATGGCCAACGAAGATGGCCATAGAAGAAGTTAACATCCATTGCAAGATGATTCCAAAGTCTGCATTCGGTTGTCGTGGATTTCATCTCGTGATTAGAGGCATGCTGTAGACGTCCTAACAGGTCCTGCGATCTTGTGCTGGATGGTGTACGAAGATTGATCACACCGAGGATTTTTAGACAGTCATCTAGGTCGTTCAAGATGCGATACAGTAAAAGAACGTCCAATGAAGAGCTTTGAAGTGTCTTGCTTTCCAAGATGGCTATCGGGTGATCTGAAGAGGCTCATCATACAAATGAAGATTGCCTACAAGCGTTACAAAACTACGTCCATTACTACGAATTATCCAACCTTAGAGCATGTCACGTGAATGCCACAGGTTTTTTGGTCACACATTGAGTCAACATCTCTAATAGTTCACGAGCGTTTTGAGTCTGATCAAGGCTAATAGAAGGTCTCCCGACATGCCCTCTGATTTAA
Source organism: Homalodisca vitripennis (assembly GCF_021130785.1). NCBI lineage: Eukaryota > Metazoa > Arthropoda > Insecta > Hemiptera > Cicadellidae > Homalodisca > Homalodisca vitripennis. Next base: position 73,281,426 of record NC_060214.1, on the reverse strand, counting down.
AACTTGACTGAGAACTTATCATTTTGTTAAATTTAATGCAATGTTACTATCTAGATTGAATTAAATTAATATTATATTTATTTTTCCATTAATATACTAAGGTTAATATAGAATAACATACAATAATATACTAAGGTCATTGTGTATTGTTAATGATAAATAGTAAATAACTGATAATAAATGTTATTTTGCTGAGCGTTAGCAAGCTTATCAGTAGGGGTATCTTGAGGCGCTGGAGAATTTTGATTTCTTTCTGCTTTTACACACAGTATTTGAAAATTAAACTGATATAAATATGCGACATTTTGCATGAAGCTTCATTTATATATGAGAATTTCATCTTAATTATCGATAACGGACACTGTTATCCCATTGGAATTTTTCCACTAGTAGTTAAAAATTTTACATTAGCGTAAGGGGCAATTTTCGCAACGAGAGAATTGCATAACAAATAAAAATGTAAACGGTGCATAAAGTTATAACTGTTTATTTGTGGCATAATAACAAATGCAGTTGTAAAGTTTTACATGCATAGGAGTTTGAAATTCGCTGAGGCGAATCGTATTACACGATATATGGGATATCGTATTAATGAGGAGTATAAATAATGCTAATATAAAATCAATACAATGAAAAATTTACAAACTAGTACCGTAAATTGACATACGTAGTAATAAGTGTTCTTATAAAGTTTTTCACTGAAATATGAAAGTGTAAATTCTCATGTTTACTCACTCAATAAGACAAAAGTAGCATTAGAGCTGTTTTGGTTACGCCTAAACAATATATGAATAGTTTTGGATCACTATCTAACTACATATATATACATGAATAAGAAATTTTACTCATTAGTAGAATGTTTCAACTGATTACTTCACATTGTTAATAAGGTAAAACTGTTTGATTAATTCGTCAGCGTACATAAACTTTTACATAAAGTAAAGCGTATTTGAGGAGATGCATTGTAGTGGAGCTTTGAATTGATGTGAAGTTGCTGATTTGATGCCCTTCGGAAACTGTTAATTAGCGAATGCAACTTGTGCTAGTAATAATTGTTCGAATTTATAGTTACTGCGTACAAAGGCTTACTGCTGCGTTGTTTCTAATATGTTCCATAGTGCTTTTGAACCTACAGTGCTTTATTTCTTAAACTAATGGTGGCAAGGAACAACATTACACAATCCTCGCTAAATGACTTATCATTTCCCAATGATTGCCTGTTTTATTAAGCTGAAGATTTAAACTTTCTCACAAAGTACATGAATCAAGGTGGCAATATAGAGTTGGGGTCTGGCTCGAATTGTCAATACTATGATGAAACCTTACAGATAATTACCGATATATATGTGATCCATACGTGTTGTTGGAGAAAATGTCTTTTTTTAATGAATTGTAATGTGTATATTTTATAGAGAGAATATAAAATATGATGACTATCCACACAGTAAATTAAGAAGAACCAATAAACTGCTGCATTGTTTTTTGTTTACTGACAGCCTATACAACCAATTTATAATTATATGTGTTGACTGTTCCAAATCTTAAGATTACCTATTTTTTTAAACAGTTGAAGCTTTGTCCCCAATTATTACGCAATCGATACTTTTTCAACATTTGCATCATTATTTTCGCATTTAAGTGCTGTAATACTACTGTCTTCTTTGTGGTATCCGTTAGGATTTTCGGAATCTACTTGGTATGCAAATTAGAAATTTCTAGAGATTTCATTAACGTGATAGTTTTCATTACCAGTTCAACAGTCATTAGAATATTCTCTGCATATGTAGTTTGGACAAATTGGCTGACCTAAATAATGCACTTTAATTCAATACCACCCACAGATTAACCAATTATTATTGTTTAGATCATTTGGATTTCATCGGCGAAACTTATTAAAAATATTGACAGACATTTAATACCATTTTTCGTTTCAACATTTCAAAAGTAGCAAAATTGGAGAGGCACTGTGCACATGCTACGTCATCTTGATGAGTACTAGGTGTAAAAACCTATTGATACCAAGATGGATATTGAAACTCTTCCTACTACCCTTGGCAGGCCAAAAAGGTGCATAACTTCTATATAGCTTTCATACATTTAAAGAATATAAGAAAGAGGTTCAAAAAGTTGGCTATTATTTTTATTAGATACGAATATAATTTGGTATAATGGTCGATCTATAAAGAAAAGAACTTAAGGTTTATCCTATAAAACTCCTTTCCACCTTATAAAAATTGAACTACAGTTCCAAAATAAAAATATAAGTTATATCTTATTTCAATGATATAAATCGCATTCAAACACCTTTTAGTTTTCTTAGAACTTCAAACATTTTTATTTACATACAGTTTGACAGTTTTGGTGACTAAACAATACAAATATCGAGCAAAATAAAAACAGTTTCCATACGCATTACTTGTATCTGTAAAATAAAGTGTCATCAATTATCCTACGAATAAAATAAACTTATACTTTTAATAGTAAGATAAACTGATACATAATGAATATACAAAGTTGGTTTTGAAAGAAACAGCCAACGTGAGAATAAAAGTATTTATGTTGAAATGTAGTAATGTGACGCAATATAAGGACAGATTATAATCATATAGCATATGGAATTGTTGCCGCGAACTTGTATTAAGATGCCACGAAGTATACAAGTAAATGTGTAGTATGATTAATTATTAGCCTTTTTATGTTACACCTACTTTTTCATTTCTTTCAATCCTATTGCATATGTAAATATAACCTATTATCTTACGATAAATTTAATTTTATTCAATAAAACGGCGGCAATTTTTAATAAATCTTTATGAAAGTTGAAAAGGACTTAAACTGAATGAAAAGGTCAAGTTTGTTGTTGAGGCTAATGAGATGGAGTTCTAAGGTCAATAAACTTTTCTACAGAGCTAGTACAGAGACCTTTTGATTATTTTGATTTTATCCCAATTTGGAATAGACGTTCCCTGTAATAAATATTTATCTAGTGTGTGATTTCGGCACACTTTAATACAAGGGTGTGTAGCCTTATGGTTAAACTATTTTATAAGCAATGTTGTAAATTTTATATGTGGGTAAATTTTAATAAAAACTAACTTGAATGTTTACTAAAACTAATTAACAAAAAGATGCCCATAACTAACCAACCGGTTTTGGAGTCAAGAAGTCCGAAATCAAATACATTATCTCCACCTGTTATAGGCACCTTTCGGTTTATATGAACTTACCATAAGAAAATCTTCATGGTTCTTTATGGTTGTATGACTATTAATGAAATTGAAAAAATCTCTATAGAAAAATGTTTCTATTGAACCAGTTATTGAACGTCGTATTGAAAGTAATACTAGACCCGTGATATTAATTTACTCACTTCAGATTAATAATATAAAAAAATGATTCCATGGAATATATGTTTTGGAACATCATTATTTCCTTTGAAGTTTAGGCCAAGAAACTGGGAGCTTCCAGAAACCAGGTTCCGGGAGTTGCTAGAGTCAGCGGCCAATGAATGCCAGAATGTAAGATCCGAGGCTGAAAGGACCGGGTCATAAATAACGCCGGTATTTACTAGAACACCAGAACACGCAGAGGCTGGGTGATGTTCAAGATTTGAACATGCCAAAGATCAGGACCTGCCAGTGGCCAATATATCCTAAAGCAGATATCTGTAAGAGGCCGGGTGATGCTAGAGACCGAGACATGCCAAAGATCAGGACCTGCCAGTAGCCGATATATCCTAAAGCAGATATTTGTAAGAGGCCGGGTGATGCTAGAGACCGAGACATGCCAAAGATCAGGACCTGCCAGTAGCCGATATATCCTAAAGCAGATATCTGTAAGAGGCCGGGTGATGCTAGAGACCGAGACATGCCAAAGATCAGGACCTGCCAGTAGCCGATATATCCTAAAGCAGATATCTGTAAGAGGCCGGGTGATGCTAGAGACCGAGACATGCCAAAGATCAGGACCTGCCAGTAGCCGATATATCCTAAAGCAGATATCTGTAAAAGGCCGGGTGATGCTAGAGACCGAGACATGCCAAAGATCAGGACCTGCAAGTGACAAATATATCCTAAAGCAGATATCTGTAAGAGGCCGGGTGATGCTAGAGACCGAGACATGCCAAAGATCAGGACCTGCAAGTGACAAATATATCCTAAAGCAGATATCTGTAAAAGGCCGGGTGATGCTAGAGACCGAGACATGCCAAAGATCAGGACCTGCAAGTGACAAATATATCCTAAAGCAGATATCTGTAAGAGGCCGGGTGATGCTAGAGACCGAGACATGCCAAAGATCAGGACCTGCCAGTAGCCGATATATCCTAAAGCAGATATCTGTAAAAGGCCGGGTGATGCTAGAGACCGAGACATGCCAAAGTTCAGGACCTGCAAGTGACAAATATATCCTAAAGCAGATATCTGTAAAAGGCCGGGTGATGCTAGAGAATGAGAGCTCTAAGAGACCGAAACCTGCAATCGGACACACCAACCGCAACGTAAATCCATTTACATCTTAAATGGTGAGTCCAAGTTTTTGTTAGATGTCTACTAAGGTATATATAAGGAGTTATATATGGAGGCCGTAAACTTAGTAAAATTGCAATGATTTACATCAAAACTATCTCTTTATATATTCTTAATAATTACATAAAACTAAAACACATTATTTGTGTGTGTCACAAACGAGTTTAAAACCCATACGCATTTAGTTGATAGTTTGACTACGATAAGTCCTTTGGTTGATATTTCAATTTATATTTATTAAAATGTTTATCACACTACTCAGCTGTCTAAATTAGTCCAAACATAAAAATACCATTTTATAACATAGAAAAATTTTATTTTTATCAACATCAAGCCAAGGTAAGGCGATTTAAATTTAGAATTTACAAGACGTTACTTACAGTGTATATATTTTTTAACGTGTGGAGTGATTTTATAAAATTTACTAAGTAATAATACAAATGCAATATACAAACAGGGAATGGAAAAATCCGTGTTTAAGAGGATTCCCCATTCCCCCATAAGCTTATCTCAACTAACAGTTTACCTTTCGTTATATGTATTCAATATTTGAGCACGACGACCAAACACTATTAGACATGCTTCTGTCAATATTACCCGTATAACTCGTTACATGCATATATATTTACTTTGAATGTGTGTGGATATATTGCATTAAACTATTTTGCTTCATTTTGGAAAGAGTAATTTGTCTGTCACACAATTTAACATTGCATGAGATCTTTTATTTTCATTGGTTTAAATAATTAATCAATTTGACATTTTTCTCCTGGCGTTTCTTATTTAACAACGATAAATGTGTTTTGCTGCCATGAAAACAAAAGAGTTTTAATTGTTAGCCAGAAATCATTCGTGTATTGAAATATTGCAAAGGAATTCGCAAGATGTGATTTTTATCACTTTAGTTATTAATTACTAATAGTTAATGAGATGCTTAATATGGTTTTAGTAGCCTCTGAAATCCTAGTAATGTGTTCTTGGCATAAGTTTAGTAACATAACATTGCAAATAACATCACGCATATTTACTTATTTACAAAAATCAATTTCATGTCACATGCATATGACTATTAAAATTTAAAACAAGCTACCAAATTATACTACAATAATTTTGATTATTTTTTTCACTTAAGTAGCAGTCACTGGACACAAAAATAAGTTTTTCCGTGTTCTTTACAAATCAATTTTAAACTACTCCCTCTTAGAGTTTCAATTGTACTATAATGCTCTATTTTATTTTGTGCCTTAAAGGTATCACCAGCGTTGGAGCCTAAACTCTCTGCTTCATTGACGTTTGATGAGGTGTTTTGCCTTTTATTTTATAAAATCAGAAACAAAATTGCATAAAAACAAAATAACTTCAGTTGTGATATAATCCTTGTACTGGAGTGACATACCGTCACTCGGCTGTTCCAGGAGCTGCGTGATGTCGTTTTCCCCCTCTACTTTACGCGGGTTAAGAAAAGGAAATGGCTTTTCTTTTGATTTTAAAATTATTTTGTATTAAAACAGTACATTGTAATCAAATAATGATGTGATCATCTATGTTCATGTTGAATCATTTAAAATGACTTGCACTACCCCCTTCTTGAAATTTACATTTACCCCCTTCAGACATATATATCACCATGTACTAGTTTACTTAGTATTTTACACCTGTATTACATAAAAAAATCATTCTTTAGCTAGTAAACATCTAATTATGAAATCAAAAGATTGTTTTTTCATAATATACAAATATTCGTGTCAAACTTAAACTGAAATCTATGAACATCTTTCTCAGAAATGATAACATAGCTTAATATTAAGTTGCGTTGTATAAGTGTAATTTAACCTGCACCGACTTAAGTTATATTTCACCGCAGTGTTCTGAGAAGTGGATTTCTAAGTAAGAGGAACCCAAGATGCGATAAACTTGAATATTCCCCCATCATAAAGTCTTATTCAGGGCGAAGAGCTTTGCTACAAACAACTGTCGTTTTCACTTCTTACTGGGGTGAAATGCGATATACAAGTTTTATATTAGCATATCGTTTCAGCATTGTATTCAATCGTATTTAGAAAGCTCAATGTTCAATTTGAGACTTATTTGATATATTAAGCTAAAATATAACTGTAATAGTATTACTACAGTCATTGTATGTTAAAGAAATTATTTTAAATGAACAGAAGGTATTTCAGATACATGAAATTTACACGTAACTGGCTTTCATGAGGATTAATGCAGATTATAGTCTGCCGTTTATTTCGTTACTGACAGGTCAATAGGAAATCATAGTACAAAGATATTTTTACATCCTCGAGTAAACAAAAGAGAAATTTTTGTGAGTTATATACTTCAACTACGCTCAGCCAAACTCCGTAGTTAGACAACGGTACATTCTTGCTTATGTAGAAATGAAGTTTAATGCAATACATTAAGAGCGGGAAGAGCCCTAACTCACTAGGATATTGTTGAGATAACGCCTAGAGCTTGGCAAATCCTGTAACACGTCAAATGGTCTGGTTTACGCCTATCAAATTTTATATCAAAGAACGTAATAAATAGTAAACACAGTTTTTTTTATCTGTTATCTATTTTTTAAGACATTCTATTTAAATCTTTTCTTTTTAAAATGTGTGTTTTATTTATTAAACTCACATTTTAAAACCCTAACCCACATTTTTATAGATGGCTGTTGTTATTGAAAACATTAAGTGTTTTTTAATTTATGAATTTTAATATTTATTTTTCTATTTACACTGTAAATGTTTAACGTTTAACCCCGCATGTGAGGGGTTAAATGTACTCAAATGCACAAACATAATCCACGTATGAAAATGCATATAAAGTACATTTTCTTGCATAATTTAAAGTCCTTATTTAAGACGATATTTTCTCGAGATTTATTCCATAAATATAGTTAGGATACATGTATTATTACATCAAGCGTAATTTTATATCCACACTACAATGTCTTCCAGGTGTCATTCTTCAACTTTATGGCATTCTGCAATTTATTTCGTTGCAATTACGGTTACCCATAAAATAAATTTAAAATGTTTGGCAAAATTCCACGAGTGACATGCAACATTGAACTCATTGTTGCATATGTAGAAGTAAAGATTAATGCAACATTTCAAGTATCTAGAAACAATACATGCTCGAGATATCGTTTTATTGACCATGCCAACGCCCAGCCGAGTGGAAATAAAAGAAACCTATTTCATTAGTCCTCAATTAAATATTAATAAATTAGAATATATTTAAGAACTATAGGGCATCTCGAAATAATTTTAGAGTAAAAGTGTCTGTGTAAATATGGGATAAAACCACTAATATTTACTTAGTATTCGTAGAATACACAGAGAGAGGTATTGTCGAGTTTGAAACGGTTGCCTACTTGCGGGCTCGAACTTTTAATGGACAAGTTAACATCGGATCGTCTGCACCGGCCATTAATACATACACATACACACACACACACACACACACACACACACACACACACACACACACACACACACACACACACACACACACACACACACACACACACACACACACACACACATATATATATATATATATATATATATATATATATATATACGGTTTATACTGTAACAAATATTCAGTTTTGTTTGAATAAGCAAATGGTTAACAAACTCAAAGTGTCAAATCATAAATTATCATCCCTTCATTTCCACGTTGATAACCTGATGGTACACTCTGGATAAGTTTAGCCTTAATTAAAATTGCCGTGGGAAAATATGTAATAACTTTAAGAAAATACAAAATATTACAATATCACGTAATATAAAAGTTAATACCTATTTTTTCAAGGTGGGATTTTAAATTATTTAGAATATTATCAACTAAAATTTTATTTCAGTTCTTATTTTTTATTAAAAATGTTTTAATTTCATTAAAAAGTGAAATTATAAAATGTGAAGTAATTTTCCAAGAAATTCATGATGAGATAATTCAATTAATTATAAGACATGCCTTAAGCACTATACAGGTTAAAATGAATTGTGTTTTACCTCCTCTCCGTTGGGTCGGAAGAGAAAATTAAAATATATAAAATATCAGCTCTTGTTCGTTACAATAGTCTTAATAAGATTGTACGGATGATTAATGTTATAAAGGGTGATTGATATTTTAAATTACATCTCGTATACAAGTAGGCTATTAGAGATTTCTTATTCAAATAGCATTGATATAATTTCACTCATATTTTGTACTTATTAAGAAAACAAAATTTCAAAATTACCTTAATTTTTACTAAAAATACTTCGGAACTTCACTTACTGTTTAATCTGAGAATAAAAAGACATAGCATAATATTATTTATGAAAAAATGTTTTTAAGTAATAGTAGGTTCTCGTATGAAGTGATGAATATTCTCGAGTCATCATAGTACTTTTTAGAGGTTGTATTAATTTATCTAACATTCTGGTACACAAGTAGGCTATAAAAAAATTCAAATTTCTAAAAGAGTCCCTCCATGGGCACATTATATAGTATTATTGTATGTTTTTATCTGTGATATGCGGACGTTATTCTCCTAAAAAATTGAGAAAAGTCATTTTCCAATTTAGTATAAGCGTAAGTTTAGAATGACATGCATTAGTCACCATGGCTCTATTTGTGTAAAGGTCTTAATTTTTGGTCCTTATTAAATTGATTTAATTAAGGTCTTAAATAAATGCATTCTCATGTTCATACCGAGTCAATTCGAACTTGGATTACCTGAAATTATCCATATCTAGAGTACTAAAGGAAGGAGAGCCCCCTTATACTGTTCAGTATTTTTGCCTTCATCTGCCCAAAGCCGTCGTTGATATGTGCTTTGTTCAGGGAAACTATTTTTCCCAAGTATTAACTGCGGTGTGGATACAGCTTGGATCCCTTGGAGCCACATCTTGGGTATCCACAGTCACTCTCATATTGATTCAATGATCTCAAGGGAGCCCTAAAGAAAATGTAGGAAATGAAATGATTTATTTTACATCTATATAAATAAAAAGAATTAAGTTATTTATTCTTCAACTGGTATGTATTTTTCTCTTCTTTGCTTTAAAAATGTTGTTGATCGTTCACTGCATATTTTAATATATAACGTTTAGAAAAAATGGCCAAAAAACAAAAAATAATAAATGAAAAATGGGCAAAAAAAGGATCGTTAGTAATAAATTATCTGTTATAGAAATCAAAGTAGAAATCTCAACAGTTACGTGTTTGATATACGTATATATATATATATATATATATATATATATATATATATATATATATATATAATGTTCTTAATACCAGTAATTATACAGCAAGTTTTTACGGATAGACAAATTAAATGACATTTTGTAATCATATACACATAATAACGATAAAAATTTGATAATTGATGATTAAATTTTAAGCTATAAACCATGTAGGTCTTGGCCATGGTTTGGTCAATACTTTTCAAGTTATATATTATTGTATATACTTTATGATTTTGGACGAAGGGCAAAATTAACGTATAACTTTAGAATGTAAGAAAAAATTAAGTTAAATAAATTATGGTTTAACTAAAAAAATTATAATCTACTAACTTTGTCAAGCAATATACTAATTGATTGAAAAAGCTAAATTTTATTGCACTAAATATAATTCCAACACAAAATACCAAGAGAAAGAGATTCTTACCACGAGGCTGACTCAGTGATATTCTGACTGAGTATAAATATCTTCCAAAGTTGTTAACAGTCTTTGAAGTGGCCTCTAGTCTAACACTTCTGTCGTCAATACTTTTTAAATAGCTCCTTTTACTGTCACGAGATCGAAAGAAAATAAAAAAGATAATTTAAATGCTAACTAAAGCAGTTAATGCTCTAAAATAGTTAAACTAGTTATGTAACAAAATAAAAACAGTAAGGGTCCATTTTTTAAACGAAATTTATTGTTTTTATTTTGTTACATAACTAGTTTAACTACTATATATATAATATATATACTATATATATATATATATATATATATATATATATATATATATATATATATATATATATATATATACATAAAACGGAAATCGTATTTCATGACTTTTCATTAAGTAGTAAAACTTTCAATGTTTCCGTTCAGTCAACTCAGGGAACAATACCGGCGGAATTTTCCACTAACAAAGCCTGGATTAACATTACAACGAGCTTTCTCTACCTTCCTTCTCCGGTTTGGTTGAGAAATTAAACTCAGACCAGCTACTTTGCATCGTAGAGCTAATAGGTTGGGGAAAATCAGCAGAAAAACTTAATTTTTACTGCTATATGTTTCCATATATTTCCAATTTCATAGCTAGTATCTATGTTATTCGTGGTTTTAATTTTTAAATAGCGCAAATACATTTAAAAAGTTTCAAATGTTGTTCTAAATAAAAACTATAACAGCATCTCTGAGATAAACATATCAGTTACATCTAGCAATATTTACTGGTTAGGTATATTCTTCATCATTAGTGTTTTAGAATGTTTTTATGTATGGCAATTTAAATATTGTACTATTGTTCAATTCACAGCATTACATATATAACCAAAACTATTTTACAAAAAATGGATCTATTAAAATAACATAAGCTGAATCGTAATAAAAATAAAAATAACAATTCAAAATGATAAATAACAAAAACGCATTTCTTTCTTTACCAACAGTAAATAAACGGTGGCGCTTAATCGATGTGGCCAACAAAGGTAACTAATCAATGACTGTTTTACATAAATTTATATGGTCAGTTATTCTTTTATGTGTGCAAGGAAATTAAAATTTGCATGCAATTAATGTATGTACTTTTAAAAAACAAATTCTGTTTATTTTGAAACTATTTTTTTATTTTTTACTAAAGTATAAGACTAAATATTGGAACTCAATTTAGTTCTCTGTGTAAAAATTAAATTTTCCATCGACTTTATCCGTTTGTATTAAATCTGAAGAACGCAAAGGGCTTTTTTTAAATTTGTTTAAATTTAATTATTTTGTGTTGCTGTATATGTCTGGTCATACATGTGAGACTATACATATGTAGATATACTTGTGTGGCATTCAAAAGACTTCCCTGTAAGTTTTAAATTTTCATCATTAAAATCAATATCATTCATTGTGGTAGTTGAAAGCTACTAACTGAATAAGCATAATAGTCTTAGCACACACAAACAACGTTAAAGTTTTATACTAACTATAAATATATAACTAGACCTACCTAAAACTAAAAAGAAGTGACTATGTGTTTTACTTAAACATTGAAACTTTAACTTGTACTTATATCTAAATTAACAAGGACATATAATTTTTTAATAACATAAAAGTGTCAAACCTTTCCTACTTCATTCCTGGGCTCTCTATAGGTAACATGGAGTTTGATAATAGTGCATGTGACTGCAAATATTTTGGCTGAGCATTACATAAATTTTTTCTTTGAGTGATCATAATTGTAACGAAATCATCAAAGAATAAATAAGCGTTTAAACAAACTAAATAGAGTCATATTACATATCAAAACTGTGACATAGTAACGTGGTAGTTATAATCTTTCAATTTTGTATGCAATTTAAGTAAAGCCTATTACGGGGCACCTGGTGGGTGTATCATGTAAAAAAAAAAAAAAAAAAAAAAACTGGTAAACTTTTGATCACTTATTTACTACTTGCTTGTATGGTGTGAAATTCTCGCATCGGGAAAACATAGAAATGGGACATATAAGATAAAAACCATAAACTAGACTTATATAGAGTGTATCCTCTCGTAAAAATACCATAAACTCTTTCCGATCCTCTTTGCTCGGTCGTAAAATCTAAGTGTTGTAGCGCGCACGCACACTACTATTTTAATATAGTAATTTTTAGATGGTATTTTAGTAATTACACAGTGTGTAAATTAACTGGACTAACCCAAGTCCCTTTAACCGCGTGATGTGAGGTGACTGGCCGTGCTGAGGAAATGCAAGGGTCCAGCACTCGTCAGCACGGGTCGGCAGTCGAGTTGAGGGCTCGGAGGTAGGCGGAGGGATTGGCAATGTAGAGTGTGTGAAGTAAGTTTATTTTGGTGGAGTGAGATGCGAACACACCGGTACACATATAGTAGTTTGGGTGCGCCTACGAGTGTTTTAGTGCATTTTTGAATATAGATTGGACTCAAACAAAGGAGAAACGTGAGTAATTATTTCAAGACCCTTCTCAACCACTATTCTAAATTTCCCTACGAGCTAGGGTGGTGGCAGCAAAACGCTATCCCTTTTATTAACCATGAGCCTCTCTGGCTAATATCGGAGGGCTTACAGTGGTGACCAGCGGTGGGATACGATAATTAAACCAGCAAATTATTTCAAAATGATTTCAAAACTTTAAAAAGAACTCTAAAAGAAATAAAGAAGTGTACCACGTGGTTGAGAAAATTATTAGAACATTTCAGTTTACACTCCATTATCCAAATAACTACTATTCTAAATTCATTTACAAATTAATTGCAATGTTATATTTTCTAAATTTCGAGTAAATTCAACTTTTATGAACGAAGATGGACTTGGATTAGTTCTGTGTGCTTATTACACCATGTGCAACGCCATTACACTATGAAGCGGAAGTTGGACGCCATCATCATACGTCATCATAGAAACATAGAAAGGAACAAGGAGGGCATACGTCACCGGACATCCAGTGATCCAGACCGGAACTACCAACTGCCGACCACTGTCTACGCAGATGTTGTCATCTCTGTCAACGCAGTCACGATCATCCACAGCCTTCGAGATGGCAGCCCTGTCACTATTTGGTGAGCAGTGGGAACTTTGTTAAATTAAATTAAATTAAATCATTGGCGAAAACCTAAGATTAGACTACGTATTAATTAGTAAATAGTTGGTTAAATAATTATGGTTCAAAATGGCTTTGGAAATAAATGGTGAATGCAGCATTGAGGCCAGGCTTTAAGCATTAAACTTCTTTATTGACAAACAGATTCAGAATTATTTAAATAAGAGAAATTAAAAGGATAACATCCTAGTATTTTATTTTGCCAAAGCCTCCATGTCAGGTCGTCACCTCCAGGGCATTCAGTCCCCATATGTTTTCAGCGTAAATATAAGCAGAATAACGTGTTGATTAAAATCATTTGCTTGGAAATAGGGATATGCCAATGATTCTATATTAGCTTACTGTTCAATTTGATTGATAATTCATTAATATCTGTATACAAAAAGAAACCCGTAGAAATTTTAATATAAGTGTAAAAGAGTATAAATAGCAATAATTGTTGGAAGTAACTTGTTGCTGACTTATAAAAAGGGTAAATTTCGAATTATACTGAAAACAAAGTGATATCAGTTTAATGTGATTAACTATTAGAGTATATAAGTAATAGCACATAGTATATCATATAACAAATACGATTATTTAATATTATTGCAGCTGTATTGAGTCACATTACAGTATTGATATACTTGTATATCCGAGCATTGTTAGACTATTGATCCATTTGATAACTCAATACTACCGATTAGTGATTGGTATCATTTGGAAATCGAAAAACTTTATTGTTTGATTGATCCATTATCGAAAATTGAAAAAAAAAGGGGAAAAGTTATTTTACTGAAAAATAGGGAAACTAGTTATTCACATTGTTGCTGTCAATGTCTTTTAGGGATTTCATTTAGAGCGTTTAAGTTTAACTATTGAATATCACTGATAACCTAGAGAATTGTATAGCTACTGTATTCCAAAGAGGAAAACCAAATTTTTTTTTTAAATTATTAACGATGGGCACTGTACACCTAGAAGGGAAGACCGTTGAGGTCCAAGACGCCTTTGATGCCATATCGAATAAAGTGAGGTCGCTTCAAGTAACACTAGATGAAACGTTAGCCAACGCTTCTACCTCCGCGGTGAACAAAACTGAAACATCTCCGTACCCGATGGACATGACCCTTGCAGACAGCAAGCCGTCATTTGAGCTTGTCTCAAGTATAGCCCATTACGATGGAGAGAAAGCAGATCTAGTCGCCCCCTTCTTTGACAACATCGAAGGAATTGGAGAGCTCAGCAATTGGAGTGAAGCTCAAAAACTTCAAGTTTTAAAACTTAAACTAACAGGCAGTGCTCTACAGTTTGCAAAGTCAGACGAAAAATGTAAAAACTCAACAACTTTAGAAGAAATAAAAGCTGCTTTTATGGAAAGATTCGGCGATAGCCTACCAGATCATTACTACTTCGAGCAATTGGCTAGCATACGACAAAACAGAGGAGAAACTATTGAGCAGTTCTCTGACCGAGTAAAAAGGGTTCAGTGATAAAACTCTAAGAGTTACAAACAACGCTGAAGCAAACCAAATTCTGAGAGAAGAGGCCGATAGAAGAGCCATGGATGCCTTTGTAAGAGGATTAAATGGTGAAATAGGACGGCAGACCAGGATCAAGTTCCCTAAAACATTCAGAGAAGCTGTAACCACGGCGATAGCTCTAAAACAACTTAGAGAAAAGACCATCCGAATTTGAGGAGAAGACAAGGCGAGTTTTTGGAACGATCACCGATACTACGTGTTACACTTGTGGAAACCAGGCCCATAAAGCCAGAGAATGCCAATCCAGGCGAGTAGATATTGTATGTTATACATGTAAGAAGAAAGGTCACAAAGAGAGGGATTGTAGAAGTAAAAGTGAAACAACTACCTATTATTGTGAAAATTGCCGAAAACCTGGACACACAGCAAACAATTGTTGGGGTATGAGAAATACAGCATTAGGAAGAGGCGCAACTAGAGGAGGAACCTTCAGGAGCAGAGGGTATCAGCATGGAGGACGTGGATCAGCTTCGAACACGTTAAACCACAACGAGGGACCCAGGCACGCCGCTGGGAACCTCAGAAAATCATTAAATCTGGAACCACACGGGACTCAGACAGGCGAAGTTGAATTTCAAAGCTGTTGCCACTTTGACACAAGAAAATGTGAGTGAATTAATTGTACAAGGGTGCATAGGAGGAGTGAACGGTCTCATTGTAATCGATACAGGAGCACAAGTATCACTGATCGATAGGACAATGGCTCAGAACAAGCTAACTCCAACTGAAATCCAAATACGAGGTATCACTGGTGCTGTTATGAACGTTACGGCACTGTAACAGAGACCTTGCAACTGGAGTTACTTGATTTAAAATGTGACTTCGTAGCAACAGATCTCCCTGAAGATTATATTGCTATCCTAGGATACGATGTTTTGAAACGAAAAAAAGGCTGTGATTGACCTTGAGAATAAGTCTCTGAGTATTGGAAAACAAGATAGCATGCAGTTTCCATGAAAGAGAATCCCCTGTAACTCGAAGCAGGAGAAGTGGCATTGGCATTGTTCAATGTTCCCACGAAACAAGTTCAACAAACCTTAATCCACCAAAACAAATCCTGAAGGAAGAAATACCTGACATTTTAGCGTATAGTCGCACAAACATCAACGTGCCTGCCCGTTCAGAAATGCTTATTCAAGTAAAATTAAGCAAAAACAAAAAGGATCAAATGGAACAAATGGAAGGAAAAACAGTAATTACAGAACCAGCGTTAGTAAAAGTTCATGGCATCAATGTCGCTAGAAGCCTTTCAAAAGTGAATAAAGGAATGTGTTGGACCAAAATCATAAATATCACCTCTGAAAATTTAGTGATATACAAGAATACGCTGCTCTGCAAAATAGAAGAGCCACACAGTGAAGCAAATAAAGGAGCATGGAAACGAGTAAATCTAACACAGAATAGGACAGAGGAATTCAATGGAAAACTTGAAGAAAAATTAAAGCACCTCCCAACTGAAGACCAAAATAAATTAAAAAAAATGTTCTCCAACGCTACAAGCGTCTATTTAGCTTAGGAGGAATAGAGAATTTGGGGTGTACTTCTTTAGTTACTCACAAAATCAACACGAGCCAACATCCTCCGATCAATAAGAAACCTTACAGAGTGCCACAATCACAGAGAGGTACTCTACAAAATTTGATACAAGAACAATTGGATAAAGGTGTAATTGTACCCAGTACTTCCCCATGGTCAGCACCGGTAATCATTGTCCCCAAGAAAGCAGGCTCTGATGGTACCATCAGTTATCGTCTATGTGTAGACTATCGGGAACTCAATAAAATTACAGTTCCGGAAATATATCCCCTTCCAGATATACATGAAACTTTAGACATGTTAGGAGGCAGTCAGTACTTCTCGGCACTGGATCTGAATTCAGGTTTTCTATCAGGTAAAAATGCACCCTGAAAGTCAAGAGAAGACGGCCTTCAGTACTCCTGATGGTCATTATGAATATAACAGCATGCCAATGGGATTGATCAATTCTCCTTCTGTATTTCAACGATTGGTTGATACTACTCTCACAGGTTTGAAAGGAAAAGCATGTTTGCCCTACATGGATGATATCCTAATCTTCAGTTTCGAGTATTGATCAGCACGCTAAAGATCTTAGTGAAGTTCTAGAGAGATTTCAAGAGGTAAATTTGAGTATCCAGTTTGAAGAAATGCCAAATAGCAAAGTCTGAAATTAACTTCCTAGGCCATGTTGTATCGAGAGATGGAATCAAACCATGTCAGAATAAGATTGAAGCTGTCAAAAATTTTCCAAGACCCAAGAATGAAAAGGAACTTCGTGGATTTATAGGACTATGTAGTTACTATAGGAGGCATGTACCGAAATTTTGCCGACATCGCTAAACCTCTGACAAAATTAACCAAAAAAGACCAAAGTTTGAGTGGAACGAAGAAGCGGAAACATCATTTGAAAAATTGAAGACCATCCTTGTAACTGAACCTTTATTAGTGTATCCAAATTTTCTCCAAGGAATTCGTCTTAAGTACTGATGCAAGTAATTGTTGCACTTGGCGCAGTATTAGGACAAGTGATTAATGGAATAGAACACCCTATCGCCTATGCGTCAAGACAGTTAAACTCTGCTGAGCAGAATTATACAGTAACAGAAAAAGAACTTTTTAGCAGTTGTATGGGCAGTAAAGTATTTCCGATGCTACCTGTACGGACGATCATTCTCCTTGTATACTGATCACAGCGCAATCAGATGGCTGCTGTCGCTAAAAGATCCTTCGAGTAGACTCACTAGATGGGCACTGAAATTGGCTGAATATGACTACAAGGTATTCCATAAACCAGGGATAAAAAATCAAAACGCTGATTGTCTGAGCAGAATTGTGTGCAAGAATACTGTGGAAAGTCTAACCTATATTGGATGTGGACAGCATTAAAGAAAATCAATGTAAGGATGAAGAGTGCCAGAGATTGAAAAAATACCCTCAGTTCAAAACAAGTCCACAAGGAGTCATCTATATAAAGAGGCAGGACAGACAACTGATAGTCGTTCCAAGACGGTTAAGAGAGAAGGTTATTCGTTTACACCATGATATCCCGACAGCAGGTCATGGAGGTATCAAGAAGACGATGTTTAAGAATCCAAGAAAAGTTTTTATTGCCGAAAATGAAATTAGATGTTGTCTCCTTTATCAGAGCATGTGATCCATGCAATAAAAGAATGGATTACGGAAAAACTAAAGCAACCTTTAGGTAAATTTCAAGAAAGTACAGAATTTGGATACCGGATTTCGTGTGACATTGTTGGCCCATTAACCCCTAACAAGCTCAAAAACAAATACATACTGACAGTTATAGATCATTTTACAAGGTACGGAGAGTTTATTGCATTGCCAGACCAAACTGCAGAAACAATAGCCCGAGCACTTGTGCAGAGAGTCATTACGAAGATGGGAGTACCCTGTGAATTAATTACTGATCAAGGCTCAAATTTCACATCCGAAATAATGAAAAGCATGTGTGCTCTACTAAGAATAAAGAAACTTCAAACCACCGCATATCATCCCATGAGCAATGGTAGAACAGAAAAGAGTTCATAGATCCATACCCAAGATGCTAAGTCATTATGTCAACCGAAATCAAACAGACTGGGACGAGCTCCTACCAATGGTAAATATGGCTTATAACTCTCAAGTGCATGATTCAACAGGATTTTTCTCCTTTTGAGCTAGTCTTTTGGAAGAGAGATGAAGACTCCCTTAGAAGATGATCTATTGATCACAGAAGAAGATGATGGTTACCCTGATTATGTCGAAGATCTTAAGATGAAGTTGAATGCCGTAAGGAATTTGTCTCAACAATGCCAAGACCATCGCAAGAACCCAGCAAAAGAGACAATACGACAAGAATTCTAAGCTAAATAAAATTTGAAGAGGGCCAACGAGTATACCTTTCACGTGCCCCAAGTGAAAAAAGGAAGAGTGAAGAAGTTGTCTAGACCATGGAAAGGTCCATACACAATTGTCAAGGTTTATATCAGATTTGAATGTCGTACTCCGAATTAAAAGGAAGAATGTAACTGTACATGTGAATCGAGGTAAAACCTGTCACCGAGTTTAAGTTGCAAGAACAAGGAAGTAGCCAAAATGATCCAAAAGCTGCTCAGGTAGCAGAAGAAGAAGAAACAGGAAGAAATCATTGAAGAGACCGAAGACCATGAAGAGGCATTCAATAGAGTAGCCGGACAAAATGAAGAACAAGACAGGAGAGAACCAAGCCCAGGAACCGCAGAAGAGCGACCAGGGCCCTTTTAGATCCATAAGAGATAGAAGAAAACCGTGTAGATTCAAAGACTATGAAGTTTATTAAATAATAGGAATGTATATACATATTGTTTATGACGTGAACGTGTATTGCATCGTTTATTTAGTAGTTAAAAGTAAACGCAATGTATTGAATAATTATGTATTGTTTGTTATTTGAGGATGTTATATGATACACTAAAATATTCCTCGTTAGTATGTTATGCTTCTTGTCTGATGTGTAAGTAAAAGATGTTTTAGAGTACCACGTACAAAGTAGAATGCAATAGTTACTCCTGAATTGAATGGGTTGTATGCGTGAGTATGAATGTTGTATGACTGTGAAACGAATGTTGAATGAATGGGTATGCAAGGTGTGTGAATAAAAGCCAAATTAAAGGATCCAAAACAATTCAAATGTGTGATTGAGTACACTATAAGGAAAGAAGTTATATCTACGCAGGTTTAAGATAAGAAACATAAGATCAAGCTGTACGTAATAAAATAAATTCGAATAAGTCAGGATATTCATGAAGTAAACAATTATTAGGATCTAAATGATGATTTCAGGAATACTTGTACTCTTTGTCGAGACAGGAATGCAGAGAATGAAATGACACAGGGAATCGTTTTCAAGAAACTTCATGACACAATTATTTCCGAGGATGAATGGAAAGATTGTATTAAGATTTTAATATGATAGAAATAAGAGACGAACTTGAGTCACTTAAGACATTGTGCACAGACTTAGTTTATTATACGAACACTAGTGTAAAATGTGTGGGATGAGGACTTTGCTTTTCGAATATAGTAGAATTAAGACCGGGATAGACCAGTATGAATCCGATGTAAGTGACTTATTTAGACTTTCTACCTACAGAACGCTCCAAGCGAGGACTAGTTGATGCAGGAGGATATGCATTGAAATGGTTGTTTGGTGTGCCCACTAGCGAAGATATGGAACAAGTTAATAGTAAAGTTGAAGAGATAAAAAAGATTAGCGGATCACTGTTGAGTTCTAGAGAAAACCAAATCACCTTAATGAAAGACATGAATGAAAAGATGGTAACAAATACTAAAGCCATATCAGAGATAATGACTAAAACTTACTCATTCAAATAGCATGTTAATCACTTCACTCCAAGGATTCGAACAAGAAAACATTATGCTACATCGTTCATCTAACAAAACATTTAAAATCTGTCAGTCTAGCACGTCATTTAGGTCAAACCATAGATGAAGCAAAGTTAAGAATTGTTGAGTTTAGGCAAGCTTTAGAATTAGTAAACACAGGTAGAATAAGCAGCAAATTACTACCACCCCATGAGTTTGTAAACATATTGCTTGACATAGGAAAAGTCATACCTCGTCATTTGAAACTAATTATCTCCAGTTAATGAAGAGGGACGTATTTATGTATTACAACCTTTTGCACTGCTCATGCTTTAGCCACCAAGACAGGAATTAGATTGATCGTAACTGTACCTTTAAGTTCGCAAGACAGACGTCTTGAACTTTATAAGTAGAAGTTATTCCATTGTACCAAACAAACCTTCAACATTGGTTAAAATGGAATGTACAAGTTGATTATTTGTTGATCTCCAAAGAGAGACAGTATTATGCACCTATCGATTTTAACACACTAAGTCAGTGTAGACTAAGTCATTTTTATTTGTGTCCTAACTCTATAAATGTATTGCATCATAGCATTAATTGATTGTATATTCGCTCTATTCATGGGATCTAACCTAGTCACAGAAAAATGTTCACGAACCTTAACCATAAATGTAACTTCACCTGTATGGATCCAAAACGGCAATGATTGGATCTAATAGCCTAAAGGAACCATATAAAGTCATACTTAACTGTATGAGGAGTTTCTGATGGAGAAAACTCAGTTATCTCTCCACCACATCTAGGTTATTTAGAATTAACTTTAAACAAGTCTGGAATATTAAAACAGGCTTCAAGTTGCGCTATCTTTGGTAAATATAATAAGTTATTCTCGAGGACTCAAGGAAATATAAAATATAAATTTGACATTAACCATTTGCACATCCCAAAGATTAACCTGTTGCTATCTCACGAAGAAAATCTAATCTTTAAAAACAGTAGCTTGTTATTTGAAACAATGCAAAAAGTCAAGGACAATCTTAAAGATAATCACATAGAACTAGACCTTAACAAGCTTTTAAAATGATACACATGTTTTTGTACCCTAGTATCAAAGAAAGTATAGAAACCCCACTGAACTATTTCTACATTATCATAGTTTCAATGTTTATTTTGTTCATTTTTGAATAGTGTACTTTGCGTAGTTTTGTTTTGTCACAGGAAAATGCCAACCTGTGCGAGGATGTCCTCAGTTGCTGAGGCGGCAAGCCCCAACCATTCGAGTAGAACGTGGAACTCCGCTCGCAGAAATTATTCAGGAGTCTTTCCTTTGTTCAATTTCAATACACCAAGCCCGCCTTGAAGTACGGTATTGTGAAATTCATTGTAGTGCTGAACCAGTCAGGTCAGTGTTGCAAAGACTATATTTGTTATAAATATGTGGGGACTTGCCAAGCTCAAGAAATGTAATGTAGTTAGGAGGACATATAATCTTAAGTGATTGTCAATGTCAAGTAGAATTAAATTGTAGATTATAAGAACTTACGCAGCCTAAAAATACTATTTTGTCCTTTTAAGTTGTGAAAAAATGGATGTAATGTAAAATGTTATCCTATACATTTTTTTTTTTGAAGTATTGTAAATGTTTGTTATATTCTGAGAATCTAAGATGTATCACCATGAAAATTCTGTATGATCCATCTTTCCTGAAAGGGAGAGTTGATGTAGCGCGCACGCACACTACTATTTAATATAGTAATTTTTAGATGGTATTTAGTAATTACACAGTGTGTAAAATTAACTGGACTAACCCAAGTCCCTTTAACCGCGTGATGTGAGGTGACTGGGCCGTGCTGAGGAAATGCAAAGGGTCAGCACTCGTCAGCACGGGTCGGCAGTCCGAGTTGAGGGCTCGGAGGTAGGCGGAGGGATTGGCAATGTAGAGTGTGTGAAGTAAGTTTATTTTGGTGGAGTGAGATGCGAACACACCGGTACACATATAGTAGTTTGGGTGCGCCTACGAGTGTTTTAGTGCATTTTGATATAGATTGGACTCAAACAAAGGAGAAACGTGAGTAATTATTTCAAGACCCATCTCAACCACTATTCTAAATTTCCCTACGAGCTAGGGTGGTGGCAGCAAAACGCTATCCCCTTTTATTAACCATGAGCCTCTCTGGCTAATATCGGAGGGCTTACAGTGTGTCGTGAATCGCACTGCTTAAAACCAAATTATATATTTACTCTCATTTTGTGATGATAAATTATAGTTTATAGAATTAAAATACTGTTTTAGTATTATTTATTTCGTGATACTGTGTTTTCCAATATGAGATAGTAATATTGTTCTATTAAGTTAATACGTATATCTAGAAAATTTTATTTTATAATATTTCCAAGTTTGTAGTGTAATATTTAGTACCAAATATAAATTTTGGTAATATTAAAGGATTTTAATACGCACCAAACATAAAACATGCTACTATGAGTGAAGTTTCATATTGTGTTTGTTCATTATTCTAATTAAAAAAATAAATGACATTAATACAAATGTAAATAAATCCAGTAACATTAAACATATAGGAGACAATATGATATGATATGTCTACTAAATATTATATTGTATTCCATATATTATATCTCATAATGTATAATAACTCAATGCAAATTGAACAAAGCATATGTTCTGGATAAGAGCATTGAATTTTGAGTTTAGCTCCAGTTCACCTTCCTTTTATTGCAGCGTCTGGTATCTGACACTGTCTCAGACTTGACTCCTGGAATCTGGAGACATCTTCGTCTGAAGAGATCCAAAGAAAGTCGATGCAGAAAAATCTCAAAACGAAACATTTACATATTTAAAGGTCTATTTGATGTCGAAACAATGTAAATGTTTCGTATTTTTTACACAATGAATACTAATATTTATAAAGTAAATTGACTTATTAAATATTTTGTATATAGCAGAGTGTAAGAAAATTTAATGGAATATAATTCGTAATATTTTATCCTAGCAAGTGTCCTTAAACAACTTTTTATGATTTATAAAATTTAATATGCTGACGGACCGAATTTCAATAATTTTATTCCATAATTCTTACATATGACATTAGTAAGAGACTCAAAGTGTGAAGCATTGATAGCTAGAATATCTTATGCTTACTTGTAGCATTTATAATGATGCAGGCCTGACATAAGCAACGTGGAAGGTAAGATGACAGTGAATGCTGATGCATAGTGACACCTTTTCAGTAGAATTGCTAACACAACAGTTTATCTTCTTAAGTGGATTAGTGATGACTGCGTTACATATTTGGAATGGCGAAAGCAGCGCCCAGAGTTTCAGTAATTTTTGAAACAAAAAATATGAAATACTTAATACCTGTACACTTATCTGCACTAAAACCTGCATATACATTATAATTGGGTATTACGCGTATTAGATACACTGTTCAAATTGAAGAATGCAACAAAGTACGTCAATGTTCACCCTTGTCTAAGAATTAGTTCAGAAAAGTGTTAACGTTGACATTAATTAAAAATTTCTTCGCTACAAACCACCGCTATAGAACATTTGCAGTGATTTTTGTTTTATTAATATAAAAATGTTATTGTAAATATCTTTTCAGACATTGAATAAATTATTTAGTACGAGGGTTTGAAGGTTTTGTTCTTGATATAGTTGAATAGTAACTTCAACCCTCTTAACTAAATTGAAAGATAGGGGGTTGAAATCCTAACATCACTCCAATCTACCCCTACCAATCTAATTTACCACATACACTTGCCACTAACCAAACAGAATACGCAATAACAGGTTAAGCAGTTTAAAATATGTTTATTTGGATTGGAAGTGTCAATATTAGTCGATTACTCACTGTTTACATAAAAAACATACAGTGATATTATTTAACATAAAAAAGTGAATCTTTTCATCATGTGATGTAAATTTGTGTGCATATTATAAATTCGTACGAAGATATATTAACTCAAAAATAGTACCGCCTGTTGCAGAATGTTTTTGGTTAATGTTCAGGAAACAAATGAAATGCAAAAGCCCAAAGCACTCAAACAGTTAATTGTGTTTCACAACCTCCCCTGATGATATACTAGTGAAATTAGAATAGAGGAATAGAATATAGGAATTATATAATATTAATAATTGTATCGCATATTGCAAGAGTGTCGTATGATTTTTGGACATTTCATATAAAAACAAATCCGTTGCAATTAATTATACCTAGTGAAGTATTGCTTCCAGATTAAAACTTGAGTACAAGTCTGTAGAAATTTACTATTTTAAAAATGACTAGAACCACAGTATTGTAGGAAATTAATTTATTACCATAAATAATTAATGTATATTGATAGCAAAACGGAGAGCAAATATTATGTTTCTAACAATCATAGATACCACGTCAGGAAACTGTAAATTTAAAAACATTAAACAACATAAATGTACCCCTCCAACAAATAATACGGGTTGTTAAACAGCTATTTTAAGAATTCAGGTACCTGATTATGAATATCCCAACAAAACCTCTTTGATAATAATGCTGTTAGGTATTTATTGCATTAAATAACTTGTTTTTTATTGCCTAATATGAAAAAGGCTACTTTTATTGAATAATAATTATGTATATATTTTTTTTACAACTTATATTCTATATTTGCCTTTATTTACTAAACTGTATATACTACATTAATTCTATATCTCTTTCTGCGGCCTAGTGCCTACAATACCATTCCTTACTGGATTAAAATATTCACGTACAGTGACAGACCAATGAACCATTGTTTCCCGAATCAGCTGTTTACTGTAAACTCACCAACCAATCACAACGGTTGACTTATCAATTGCATACCTTGCAAGCGACGGCACGCTTGCTCGTTATACTCTCGGTCCCGCCTGGGGCACTTATGTACTCTCTAGCCACTGCTTACCATACTTACTCTCTCCCCCATGTGTTACTCTCTTATTTAAATATTAGTTTATTTCTATTTGTTGTACATTTACATTAACATTAAAGTCAGTGCTCTGGATTGGCAATCTCTACCAGAACGTCTCTGCTCCCGGACACCCGCGTCTACCGTGCTCTACAGGACTGGCCACAGTGTTAAGAACTATTCGTTTGCGGTCGTATTGTGCGTGAGTGAATCCGTGAAGGACATCTTCCGTCTTCACGCCTGCCTACAAGACAGCAGCCTATTTCCACACTTACTGATCACAACCTGGCCCTCAACAACAGCAGACTACGGTTAGGTACCTCTCATGAAAACAAAGGTAACTGTTTAATTTCTAAACTTTATTTGAATATGCACTGTTCATAAACTCATTATGTGTAACCTAGTGAACTCTTGTTAAAATCAGTGTGTTCGGCGTCTTCACTGCCTAGTGTGAAGTGGTCCTTCTTAATCGAGCCTCTAAAATATTATTTCACGGTTCTCATAACCAAAATTCATTCTTTTCATGGTCCTTAGCGAGCCGGATAATAAGAACTTTAGTCCATTGGTGAATATCAGTGCAATCTCAACTCTTATATAAGCTATATACAGTGCATATTTCAAAGTGTGGTTTCAGGTTCTTTCACGATTGCAAAGTCCGTGCATATCGATTTTCCAGTCCCCTCTCCAGTCATATCAGCTGTGATCATATCAGCTGTGACGTCTGATCATATCAGCTGTGGTGCTCTGTCGACTGCATTGTTTTGTTGACAAACAAGCTTTCAGACTGTTACAGCACAGGTGAACTGATTACTGTGTTTAATGGTTACCGCTTCTCAATACTTGTTGGTTATCAGCCCTACTTGTAATACTCATTATTCTAAGTAGGTTATATATAAACAATCTTGGTTATTGACACTTTACCTTGAGCAGGACTTGCACCCATATTGCAAAATTAAATGTTTATTTTGTCAACACTATATTCTAGTCTCAGCTTAAAAAGAAAAAAAGCTACTTACTGCTCACAATTGTTTATTATAATTTCTATTTGAACATTGCTCACGCATATGTATGCATGGTTTATGGTTACTGTCACAACACTACCATACTTTACCACTGACAGTTTACATGTAGTACGTGCGCATAATAATGTTTCCAGAGCCTCTGCTACATTATAGCTGAATTTAGCTCAACAATAACCTTAATTGTTGTTTATTATTTAATAAAAACTTGTCTTGTTTACGTTTTGCCATAATAACAGTGTATTTTATTTTCTCAAAACAAAACCATACTATAGGCCTATACGAGCCTACTCTACTTATTGCATTATTATTGAGTTTTTACCTCAAAAAACAATTGGTACCTGAAGATGAAATCAATGATTTCGAAATGTACATAGTAAAAAAAATAAAAGTTTACAAAAGGTGTTAAAAGGTTTATTTATATTGTATCATAAATATTTTTTGAATTGTGTTTCATTGTATTATATTGTTTAGATACTTCTTATTTCTTGGGGAAAATACTTCAGAGGAAAATAATTTAGTTTCTATTTTTATCACTGTCTCAGTTCAAGAGGACAATATTTTGTTTACTTTTCACCTTTGAAGTATTACTGAAATTGATTAATTTTCTACAAACACTTTTCAACATGGCGATGTCTCTTAAAGTGGCCAATGCAAAGCGAGAACACCTCTTTTCTCAGATACAAAGTATCTATGATTTAACTAAGAAGACTTCCGATCCAAATATACTTCAGCAGTTGCTTGTCAGAGCTAAATCTATTCAGAGACTTAGACAGGAAATTTTCAGCAATATTAGACTTGTGCCACGAGTTGGAATTAAAAGTGGATGCCGACTATACACCTAACTATTCCGCATTAGCGAGCGTGGACGAGTTAGTTGATTACGTTTCTGCTAACGTGCTTATGATTGAGACCAAGAGACAAGCTAAAGCTAATAAAAGCGAAACTATTCCGCCTGCCTCCCCTCAAGTCAACGTCCGGCTACCGAAATTGGAATTAAAAACTTTTCGACGGAGCTGCCTTGGATTTCTGTACGTTCATCAGCGTTTATGAACAAGCCGTACACAACAATGCGCACTTAAGCGATGTAATGAAATTTCAATATCTCTTGAGCGTGCTTTCAGGCGAACCACTCTCTCTGATAAAGTCGCTAAATATAACTGAGCAAAATTATGCAATCGCTTATCAGCTGCTGAAGGATCGCTACCATAATACTAGGCGTCTACTCACACTACATTTAAATCAAATACTAGACCTTCCTGTCATCTCCAGCACATCTGTGAAGAATATCCGTGCTTTCCTTAATATTTTTTCACGAACATACGCAATCACTTAAAGCATTAAACAATGACATCACCAGTAACAACCCACTTCTCTCAGCCTTGTTATTACGCAAGATTGATAATCGGATGGTCACCCGCCTAGAACAGTTTCGAAAAAAGGAAGAGCTTCATACTTTGCCCTCGGTTGAACAAATAATTGAGTTTCTCAACCTGGAATGCAGCCACATTGAGGACAGTAGTCTACATGACAATATTGTGGACCCCAAGAACGCTTCAAGTTCTTATCTTGGGTCAAAACCAAGATTTGATAAGCCCAAATCGTCTCTTAAAAACGTGAGCTTGTTAGCGGCTTCCTCTCCACCCACCTCGGCCTATAAACGAGGCCCATCATGTTTTTATTGCCATCAGAGCGGTCATAAAATTTATGGCTGTCCCAGCTTCGGCCAAAAGACACCTCAAGAACGGCATGGGATTATTAAACAGCACAACCGCTGTTCTTCTTGTTTGGGGACGCACAGATTAAGTGAATGTCAGTCTAAATTCACGTGTCGAACATGTCGTGGTCGTCATCATACCTTGCTACACTTCACTGATCGGCCAACACGGTCCAGTGTTAGTACGTCGGACCGCGTTCGTCCCGTTGTGGAGAACGGCCGTGACGGCGGCCGGCCTGCAACACCTACACCTGCTGTCCGCCCTCCGCCTGCGACCACAGCGCTCTCACCTCCTAGCCCGGCCGAACACACCACACTACACGCTCATGGCACACTGCATCAAGACCTCGCCCCTAGTACCACGGTTCTTCTGGGTACTTCTCTTGTCAAGCTCACCGCCTCTAACGGACAAGCTTATGTCTTTCGTGCGTTAATTGATTCAGGAAGCATGCTAAATTTTATTAGCGAGAAAGTCTCCCAACTGTTGGGTACACAGCGCCGTCCGGCCACTATTAATGTCGCCGGCCTTTCTCAAACCTCTGCTCACACACGCGGATTTTTAACTCTGGGCGTGGAAACTCTTGCTGGCCACCCAGTTGCCGCCCCGCACTCGTTCCACATATTGCCACAAATCACTGTAGATCTCCCACGAGTGCAAATATCTCAGGAGGTCATGAATAAGGTTAAAAATATTACACTGGCTGATCCAACCTTCCACCTCCCTGGTGGCATTGACGTGCTTATTGGTGGAGCGCTATTTCCACATATTCTTACTCACGAGACCTACTCTCTTGGTCTCAATTTACCTCACGCCCCCTGGGCACCTGTTTTGGTTTCGTGCTGATGAGGACGGCTCCCCTGCACACCACTGACGCAGTCTGTCTCTACTATGGCTGTCTCTCTTCTCTCGACTGCTGAGGTGGACCTCCACGCCTCTCTGCAGCGTTTCTGGACACAAGAGGAACTGCCTGCTCCCAGTAAAAGGTCTGCAGAGGAAACTCAGTGCGATGAATATTTTTCTACCACGCACTCCAGGGACCGTGAGGGTCGATATATGGTCCGCCTCCCTTTCAAGAACACCAGTACTCATCTGGGAAATTCCAAAGTTCATGCTGAAAGTAGACTCTATTCACTCGAGCGCAAGCTCCACGCTCCCACTAATGTGAAGTATTATAATTTATATTCTGATTTTATACATGACTATCTCTCTCTAGGCCATATGCAGGGCTGCCCTACTCCTGACTTAAGCACTCCCCACTACTTTCTGCCACACCACGGTGTTTTTAAGGCACAAAGTAGCACCACCAAACTACGCGTCGTTTTTGACGCCAGTGCCAAAACCAGTTCCGGACTCTCTCTCAACGACACTCTGTTGACCGGACCTAAACTGCAAAATAATATTTGTGACATTCTTCTGCGCTTCCGCCTTCAGAACGTAGTGTTCTCTTGTGACATCAGACAGATGTACCGCCAAATTAAGGTGCATCCTGACGATCAACATTTTCAAACTGATATTATGGCGTGATCACCCTACCGACTTGATGTCCACGTTCAAGCTCACGACAGTTACCTACGGCCTGAACTGTTCACCCTACTTGGCCATCAAAACGCTACATCAATTGGCAGAAGACGAAGGTCACCGCTACCCCCATGCTGCTGAGATTCTCAAGCACCAGAGCTACGTCGACGACCTGATCTGCGGAGCTGAGACTGAAGAACTCGCCGCTGAACTTCAAGATCAACTCATCAAACTCCTTCGGCTCGGTGGCTTTGAGCTCCGGAAGTGGGTCTCGAACTCTCCGAGACTTCTGCAACACCTTCCTGAAGATCATCGGGAAATCCCAGTTTTTTCTGCAACCCTCTCAGGAGCCTCATTTTCTCTATTTTGGGCCTAAAATGGACCCCTCTGACTGACACTTTTTACGTTTAATTTTAATTTTTCTTGTGAAAACCCCACTAAGCGTAAAGTGTTAAGTCTCATTTCTCAAGTCTAATGTCCCCTGTGGTTTTTGTGGCGCCTTGCATAATGCTCGCAAAAAATATCATGCAACTCGTATGGATTTCTGGCATAGATTGGGATGATCCGCTCCCTCCAGAAATATACAACAAATGGCACGGCCTTTTTATTTTGAACTTAAGCACGTTGCTACTATTACAATTCCTCGTGCTATCCCCTACTCTGCTGCTACTCACTGGGACTTGCACGGTTTCTCTGACGCCTCAGAACTAGGCTATGCTGCTGTAGTCTACATCCGCTCTACCTCCAATGACACGGTGCACGTAAGCCAAGTTATGGCTAAAACTCGCGCCGCTCCTCTCAAAAGAGTGACGCTGCCCCGACTGGAGCTATGCGCAGCTCATCTCCTGGCCCAACTTGTGAAATATTGTGTTACTCAATTAGCTCCCACCCGCAAGTTTGGTTCTATTGTCTGCTGGTGCGACTCTACTGTGGACCCTCGCGTGGATCAAAACACACCTTCTTATCGCCTCAAAACCTATGTGGCTAATCGTGTGCGCAAACTCAAGAGCTTGTGGCTGTGGATTGCTGGCGCTACATACACAGTGCTTCCAATCCTGCTGACTGCGCCTCCCGTGGGATCCTTCCCTCTCAATTGGTGGATCATCCCCTTTGGTGGCATGGACCCGACTGGTTGCGTCTCCCCTCCTCGGCCTGGCCACATCCTGATTCCAGCCTGGACTCGGTCTCTCTGGAGGAGTCTAGGGGAGCTGAAGCATTCCACTCCTCTCATTGCCTTGGCCAACAGCACCGCCTACGTGGGACCTCCTCATCCAGTACTCTTCCTGGAGGAAATTGTTGCACGTGATGGCCTACGTCTTGCGTTTTATCCACAACTGTCGTTCACCAAACCGCCACTTCGGACCTCTCCAAGACAGAACGGGACTCCGCCCAGCTGCGAATTTTCAAGACCGTGCAAGAGGAAGCTTTCACTGAAGATCTGGCTCTACTGCGGGACCGAAAGACGTGTTCTACCAGACTTCAATGCCTCGCCCCATTCCAGGGTCCGGATGGACTTCTCCGCGTCGGCGGCAGACTGCGCCACGCCTGACCTCCCGCCGAACGTGTCTTACCCGTGCATCCTGCCCAAGAAGCACCTTGTCGTGGACCTCCTCATTGACCATGTCCATGTCAATTTATATCCAGAATCCTTCCAGCAGCGCCTCAAGTGGAAGCACTCCTTCCCGCAACCTCCAACCTGGAGACCTCGTCCCTGGTGCATCAGATATTCCCGCTCTCTCTTGGCCCCTTGCACGGGTCACTGATGCCACTTCCAGGACAAGATGGTACAGTTCGAGTGGTACATCTCAAGATCTCAAGTGGAACTCTCACTCGTCCAGCAGTGAAGGTGTTTCTCTTACCTCACCTCTACAATTAATTAACTGTCTCTCTACCACCGCCTATAACCTTTTGTAATTTGAGCCTATGTTGCTCTTTCTCTCATTGAATCCCAAGGTGATTCAAGGCGGCCGGTATGTTAGGTATTTATTGCATTAAATAACTTGTTTTTTATTGCCTAATATGAAAAGGCTACTTTTATTGAATAATAATTATGTATATATTTTTTTTACAACTTATATTCTATATTTGCCTTTATTTACTAAACTGTATATACTACATTAATTCTATATCTCTTTCTGCGGCCTAGTGCCTACAATACCATTCCTTACTGGATTAAAATATTCACGTACAGTGACAGACCAATGAACCATTGTTTCCCGAATCAGCTGTTTACTGTAAACTTCACCAACCAATCACAACGGTTGACTTATCAATTGCATACCTTGCAAGCGACGGCACGCTTGCTCGTTATACTCTCGGTCCCGCCTGGGGCACTTATGTACTCTCTAGCCACTGCTTACCATACTTACTCTCTCCCCCATTGTGTTACTCTCTTATTTAAATATTAGTTTATTTCTATTTGTTGTACATTTACATTAACATTAAAGTCAGTGCTCTGGATTGGCAATCTCTACCAGAACGTCTCTGCTCCCGGACACCCGCGTCTACCGTGCTCTACAGGACTGGCCACAGTGTTAAGAACTATTCGTTTGCGGTCGTATTGTGCGTGGAGTGAATCCGTGAAGGACATCTTCCGTCTTCACGCCTGCCTACAAGACAGCAGCCTATTTCCACACTTACTGATCACAACCTGGCCCTCAACAACAGCAGACTACGGTTAGGTACCTCTCATGAAAACAAAGGTAACTGGTTTAATTTCTAAACTTTATTTGAATATGCACTGTTCATAAACTCATTATGTTGTAACCTAGTGAACTCTTGTTAAAATCAGTGTGTTCGGGCGTCTTCACTGCCTAGTGTGAAGTGGTACTTCTTAATCGAGCCTCTAAAATATTATTTCCACGGTTCTCATAACCAAAATTCATTCTTTTCAAATGCGCTGTAGTAACAACATGATGACTATACAAGGTGTTTGAAAAATCTGGGTACGGCTTAATATCTTACAAACCATAGCAGATAACATCTACAAACTTTGCACACTGTCATATGGCTATGTAAACTATTTTTCCTTGCTATTACTATGACATGCCATCCATGGGGGGACGGCCCACAGAGGAACATAGGAGTACATCACACCACCCATGCATAATTACCGTGACAGAGGTTACAAGTTTCCTGCAGATAGACAAAAAAAAAAAAACAAAAAAAAAAAAAAAACATGTGTAAATCCCCCTGGCCACCAGACGAGAAACTGTGGCAATCTACTGAGTGGGAGGCTTCTATAAGTACGAGTATTAGACAAATCCCATAGGTAGAAATGCACTATCAAAACTCTTTCTTTCTACATACAAATAAAGTTTCTTGTAAAATATAAAGTACTCGTACGTACATAAAATAGTTCTCTAGATGTATTGCGGATCATTAGGCTACATGTGTTAATGTGTCAATATGCTAAAATGTATAACATTTTACACAGTTTTTGAATACTTAATTATTTTGCGATTTTTCATTGCCAATTGTCATTGTTACCCGTAGAACGAATGTAAAAATGTTTGCTGAAGCTTGGAAGAAACACCTGGAGTGTCATGGAAATTTATGGGATACTACGTTGCTCGTTTAGAAATGAAACTTCATGTAATATTTGAAATGTACATGTTAATTAGCTAAAGAAGTACAGAAAACAAATTCCCAGCATGTAGAGTGATTTAGTAAATGCTGAGCCACACAATTAATTTAGATGAAGTTTATATTTAGTATTAGATTTAATCTATAATTTTTAAGAACACTTGTGTCAAAACTATTTCTAAACATTCCAAACCTATATTCATATTTAAAGAATGTATCCTAAGCCCTTAAATAAAATCACGCACTCATTTAGATAAACTTAAATAATAGATCATTGCAAAGAGGAATTTTTAAACGAGTACTAATTTCTGAAACTTATTTTTAGTATTTTGTATATATTTACCTATAATATGAAGAGAGAAAAATACATTACTGAGAACATATAACACAGTTCCAATTAATACTAAAAATATTACTTACAATTCGAGTTTTTGCTCATCAAAGTACCTGAAACAAAAATAATGTTTGACGTTTAACCTTAATGAATGAATTATTGAAAATTCCATTATTAAAGAGGCGGGTTTAGGCCTATCAAGCGCTCTCTACCATTAAAGCATATATAATATACAAAAGATTAAATAATCATAGTAATTATAATATTATAGTTATTACCGTTCAAAATGACATATTGAATTTTTATAATGAGTAGCATTTTTGATTTAGATCAGTATTACAACTAATGTGTTCTAGGATTTAACGAGTACAAACGAGGTTGTCGGACACTTTAGGTTTTGTGCTAAATATAAAGAAAGATTATCGTTAGGAATGTTTATGATACATTTATCTAAGGAAAATAAATTAAATAACGTACAAATAGTTTTTTCTTACAAACTAACATGTAACAGACTTCAATGCAAAACATAAACAGTGGTTTCATTAAAATTTTTAAAAACTCATTAAACATAACACGCTTGCTTAATCCTAAAGACCGCTGCGCCATTGGAAGAACAACGTCGATAATTACATTCTTTGTTGTACTTTAGTCACCACTTTACATCAGAAGCCTTGTATGAGATGATGTTTCCGACACTCTTGTCGCATGTAAACAGTCGCTTTATCTTTGCAACTGTTACAATTAAAATTTTCTAATTTTTTGTTGTCTTTACTGATTTAAAAATATGTTATGTACTTAATTCATTAAATTTTAGGTATATCTTTGAAATATCATACACTCTCTGATGTTCGTGCTTAGGTTTTAGCAAATCCGTTTTTAACTATATGCACGTCTAAAACTTTTACAGTTTTTATCTTTAGGACCAGTAGGGTTTATTTACCTTCATCATTTACAGTTTGTTACTAACGTTTTTACAGATTAAGAGTTCTAGGTAGATTTTGTATACAAAATCAGCTAATTTCAGTTTTTATTTTGTTTCCCCTGGTAGTAATGTTATTGTTCTAAATGTTAATGTATATAAACACAATGTTTATAAACATCTGGACATAAACATGATTGTATAGATGCTCCATAATTCTAGAGAAATACTAAAAGTTCTCTGGAATTCTTATAAGATATATATGAAATATATCAAACATATACGGAAACGTGTTTTCATAGTTTTTAGACCTAATAATGCAAAGAACTGGATATTTGTGTTTATAATAATTGATTTATCAACCACGTTAGGTTTTCATCAGTTTAAAATAAGTTTTTTTTAGAACTACACAGATATTTATTAACCATTGGTAAGATAGTGGTCTTTCAACAATACCATGTTGTTTAAAAGTTTTGTGTGGTTAATATTGGTATGGTTAATAATGGTATGATGTTTGATATTTAGTTATACCTGTGTATGGTTGTAAATACTGTATTAAAATTTATTTGTGTTTTATAATGAAAATAACAAAACAAAGTTATTGCCATTTTGATTAATTTTCATCATTTATAGTAATAAAAATTTAAGTCTATGTTGTTTATTTAAATTTTGTCATAGTTTGTAAAGTATCAGGTGAGACCGAGGAGATGTACCAGCCGAACAAAGAGAATTACAACAATATTATTCAATATTGATATTTTACGTGTGGGAAATGTCAAATATACATCATCGAACGTGGCCTGCGTGCCAATATTTTTTTGTTGACTTTTTAAATCATATTTCATATCCATAATTATTATTATATGTAGTCTCTTACCATTAAGATATAGATCAAATTTAAGAAATAGACTAATATGAGAATTTGTGATCAGTTTAAAAATGAAAAGATTTCTAAACCTCAGTTAGTCATTCAACCAAAGGAATACAAGAGGAAAAAGGATGATTTATACGCCTTTTTAATATTGTGCTACTAAATTTTATGCAAACCGTTTTAAAACTTGTTTGCACTACTAAAAGCGTACATTGAATATAAAGAATATTTGAACTACAAAAGATTGGGTAGGAAATGGGATTACTCTTATCCTAAAAAGTTTATTAACAAATATTATAAACTGTGTTGTGAGAATTTCTACTTTCAAGATAATTTAGGAATGCACAGCAACAATTTTCGTAATAAATTACTAATATATAAATATTGGTAATTTTGAACCAGACTGACTGAATGTTATTATAACAATGTATAACAGTGTTATCCCACCTATTAAGAGCGACAACAGATGAGGTGAATTATGGCAGCAGGAGTTGGCTGTTCAAATAAATATTCGTATTGACGACAAAGGAAGAGCTAAGGGTTTGGTGTTGACTTTGCTGGACTTCAAGGGGTCTTAAGCAAACAGCTTAAAGAGCCTTTCACGTTTTCTTCTCGTTGTTCTTAAGACATCTTGAAAACTAAAGCTCAGCATTGAAAACCGAGAGCTTTTGGTTAGATTTGTTTTTAGACATAAAGAACAAAATTCATTTATACTGATTCATTGAACTAACTCGCTGGATAACAATATAAAAAAATGTTTACTTATTTTAGTTTGTATTCGAAAATGGATGATTTGAAAGATCAACGAGCTGTATCTTAAGTACTGTTGTTATTACATTTTGTGTAAAACAAGGGTATTTCATATACGTTTTATAAGACAGCAAAATTACGTATTTTAATTTGGAGTGCTTATAATTTATAAAAATGATGTAAATAGCTAATAAACATGCCCTCTTGTTACAAAGTGAGCCTGCAAAACGCATCCAGTTCCATGGCTTCCACAAAAGATCATTGGCTTCACGGCACGAAGGGACTGTACTGAGGGCTAGGAAGTCTCGAGTTGTGGATGAAATGAACGATATGTCATCGGCTTCGCAACCAGGTGAAACAGAAATTAAGGTAATCACGAAATTTTTCACACTTGACCTAACAACAATCATTACCTCCATCTGCTTAGTTTAATTTTAAATCTGTCTTGAAACTCGATGTTATAAAAATATCTGTCGGATCCGAAGCAATACAATGTTTTGCTATTATAAAATTTATCACGAAGATTTTTAACAGGTCTGTAACTACTAGTGTGTTACCAGATTCATGGAAAATTGCACTTGCTTATCCACTTGACAAGATACCCTCCGCAAATGTTCAACACGGTTTTAGACCGCTTAGTATCTTACCAGCATTTCTAAAGGTTTGGAACACACTGTGAACTCTCAAAGTATCTTCTAACGATTTAATATTTATATTTTAATCAGAATTTCGTAAGTACCACAGCACTGAAACAGCTCTCTCTAGAATCACTGACGATATTGATTAGCCATAGACTGCAGGCAGTACACAAATTTGACTGTTTGATTCCTCTAAAGCTTTTGATACGTCAATCATAACTTGCTTCAGGTTAAGATAAACCTATTGGTTTTTTAGTACCGTATTATTTTGGATAGTAGACCGCAGGCAGTGTATGAGTTGTGCCCGAAGGATTGTAGGGATGTTATTTGTAGTTTGCCTCAGGGGTCTATACTACGCCCACTACTGTTTACTATTTACATAAACAACATTAAAGTACTAAAGTACTTGAATATACTCGTTTTCACTGTTACGCTGATGACCTACAGATATACTCAGTTTAAGGCTAATGCCTTTAAAGATACTACTGAAAAAATCAATGAAGACATTGTACAGTTGACAATAACTCATGGGCCAAAAATAACTTGGAAAAAAATAAACTCATACTAATTAGATATTATTATTGGAAAAACTCTTTAAATAATAGGAAAACACCAAATATTAAAGTTAATGGACATTTCTAATCTTACTTTGACAAAAGTAAATAGCTTAGGATTGAATAAATCAACACTTTAGGATTGGACTGATACAGTGGTTAATACATGTAACGGGATATTTCCAGAGATACACCAATTAAACGAATACAAGCATTTGAACCGTTTCCTGTAAAATATTTACTAACAAAATCATTTATATTTCCACATTTAAACTATAGTAATACAATTTAAACTACAGGAATGTACAAATAAGTAACTAATTACAACAAACACAGAACTATTAATCTGGTGTGATGTGAATGCGCGCGCGCTTGTGTACGCGTCTGTGCTTTCTGTATATTTGTGTATGGGAAAATGTAAGTTAAATTTTTATTATTTTGCACATATTTCTATGAATTGTAAATATTTCCTTTTTATTACTGGATAATGTAACTATAGTTAAGTTTAGTTGCTTATTTATAAGCCATTATTCTTGTTGAGAATTTTTGTTGTTGTAGTATACCTAGATATATTATAAAAATAATATTAGTTATATATTATAAGGTCTAAAGTTTCTCGCCAAAAAGAAGTAATTTCACTCCAATATTTTTTTATTATAATTTAGTGTTTTTAAAACTTTATCGACATAGATTTTTGTTAATGAAATTGGTTTTATGATAATATGAATACGTACAATTTATCAAAATCCTTTATGGACAAACATATAAGTAAAAAAATGTAATTTATTTAATGACGCACAATATTACACTTTTAAGTTCATCAGTTTATTTGTCCTTGCTTGGGGTTCCAACTACGAAATGTAAATGTATCGTTATATAATGTAATATAAACCAGTGTGTTTGTTCAGATTCAAACCGACAGAAAAATAGCAATTTTTATTTCTGTACGTATGACGAAATTAAATACGTGAAACTGTCGTGTTCATATATAAAGCGTTGTTTTTTTTTAATAGATGGCACTGAAATAAAATACTATTAAACCATTGTTTTTAGAAATAAGCGTCGGTCATGAATTTTGCTTATTTACAGGTCTTAAAGATACGAAATCAATAATATAGGATATATCGCTTCCGACACAAGGCCATAATTTTCTAGCACTAATAACATCGCTAACTTGAGTCATTGGCCTGCCACATTGACAGTTTCCATTTACGAACTCTCTGGTCTTGACTCTATTCCTTGTGGTAAAGTGTTATCTCAGTTCTAATTCACCACATATCATTTAGAAAGTCATGTCACCTTCTTCTTTATTTATTCAAACTTATATTTTGCCGATTTATATGGATGTATTTTGTGAATTTTTCGTCATCAAAACCATTCATAAAATTGTCCTTCTATAAAGTATTAAAAATGACTTAAAGGCCCTTAATTTTTAACTAATAATAAACCGAATTGTTTTTGGTACATTTTAACCACTTTTAATCAAATTAAAGATTAATAAATTGGTAAAATATATCTATAATACCTATAAGATAATTTAAGAAGTATTTTATAAGACAACCCCTATGGTGTGTAAAGCACCACGATATGGTATGCTTATATGAAAATGAAAATTTATGTAGATTGTGAGGGCTGCAGGTCAGTTTATTTTCAATATCGTGTGAACAGATATGCATATACACATCCAGGCATACGAACAGAAACATTAAAATTTTCATGTTCCGAGTAATGGGCTTCGTTAAATGTATCCAATAAATGGTTTATTTAAATATGAATGTTGTCATGGTAGCATGATGAAATTCAAGCATATCTCAACAGACATGAATCAATAATGGATTGAGGCGAATGTCTGTTGTCATTCAAACGTCAGTTTATAACCGGTATTGACAATGACATGAAAACGCTTGGCGTTGGATATTAAAAAATCTTGTTAGTATTATATTACCTTGTTCCAGTAGAAATAATATTATGAAATACTAGCTGTAATGGCACAATTAACTGTAGTTGTACTATTATTTAATATTTTTTGAATAATGTTTGAGTTTCCGGTTTTAACATTAAATATCAACAAATATTTATAAGACAGTGACCATCACAGTAGGGCCTTTCAAAAACATGTAATGATAAATATAAGAAAGAGTTTGACACACTATTTGTTGAATATAGATACAAAAATCACAATTTATTCTAAGAGATCTCTTTTATAATTGTGGTTAAACAGTGAATAATTTATCTCGAATAAATATTAAGAAAGTCAAACTGTGGTTCTAGATTTTCTAATATTGTATTAAATTGAAAAAAAATATCATTTAGTGTTAAAATACAAGATAGGTACTACTACTTTTTTATGAGTTATTAAGTATTCATTTTGTTGATTTCCAGTTAAAACTGTTTTATTTGATTGCTCTATTCACGTACACACTAAGTCTAAACAAAGCTTGATATAACTCCGAAATGTAATATTAAATTTACGCAGCCATCATATTTTAATGGATTATATGGAAAACTATAAATTTTACTGCCATAGCCATAATAAATAATAATAATTTGGAATATTTCAAAATCTAGCGTGGGAGTAGAATTTTTAATAGATGTGACAACGCCTGTCTATGCGATAACTCTTTAAAGAAACGTCATAGAGGCTTGAACGTTGTTACGTAAGTTGCTCTTGGTCCAAGAAAGAGGACTATCCTTTCCAGATTCAAATTATAAATGGACATTCCGTCCATCTGTATCTGTGCAGTACCTCTTTCGTTACGTTCTGTTGGATCTTTGGATATCTCGTTTTGGTTTATTGCAAATAAATTGAATTATAAACAAATATATTTATAAGGGTACAAGAAAAATCTTCTTGTAAACAGTTACACTGAAGTGACTACCATTAGTTTTTTGTTGATTCCTCTCTTGACTCGCAATGAAAATACTGGAATTTGCAAAGCTATCATTTTTACCATTAACCATTGTGTAGTAAAAAGTTAAATAATTTTAAAAGTCAAGATGTTAATTTAATATATTACCTGATATACGTACATATAATTTTTGTTGCAAACAACAGTTAACATGTAAAGGATAGTACTACATTTACTTATATGTGGTGTTGAACCGTACATAGTTTTTTTTTCAAAATATGAGCACGCTATTGCATAGTAGTACACTCTTTACCTCACCTGAACTTTTATCATCTAAAAACTGCTATGAAACTTAACTGAATTAACAAAAAATATTAATAAACCATTTCTGAGGATATTTTGATAATAATACCACTTAAAATTTTAACAATTTCTAAAACTTTTATCATTATTTCTACACAGACAGGAAGTAGTTATATGAACTGCAGGTCCAACCATGACATTGGCCCAGCATCAATGCAAGACTGAAGAGGACGACACAATTTATTTTTTGTCTGCTGGGGGATGTAAATTTCTATTTGATTACAGGACATCTCAATACTGAAATTTGATACTAGATTGAATTTTCACTCAAATTTAGTAAAAGATTTTACTCTACACGTGGTGGTGGACATCTGTCTTATTATTTCTATGATTTTCTAGTTTCCATTATTGATACTCAAAGACCAGTGTAAAAAGTTTTGCTAACGATCAGCCAAATCCTATGGAG
Organism: Homalodisca vitripennis; assembly: GCF_021130785.1. Taxonomy (NCBI): domain Eukaryota; kingdom Metazoa; phylum Arthropoda; class Insecta; order Hemiptera; family Cicadellidae; genus Homalodisca; species Homalodisca vitripennis. The sequence continues at coordinate 73,240,696 of NC_060214.1, read as the reverse complement.
TGACATGCATAATAAAACTAAGCGTCGATTTCATATAAGTGAAAGTTTGTGAAAAGTCTTTAGGCCATTCCTTAAATAAAAATCATACAGGCAAACACGCAGGAATACATTTTCTCAGCCCAGTCAAGTGCTGTACTAGAAATTAAATTTTTATAACTATACATAATCATTTCATCATTATAGAAAATCTTTACAACTAATATATCATCCTTGCTTATATGCTCAAATGCGTAACAATTGATTTAACCAAATCGTTAGTTCATATTTGAGATCGACGTTAAGTAAAGCGTAAAGGTTTCTCGTCGGTTGTAGGTATAAATTTATTAAATTTGCATAGCTATACATAATCATTACATCATTCTTGAAAATCTGTACAACTAATATCTCATTCTTATATGCTCAAATGCTTAGTAATAGATTGAATCGAATCATTAGTTCATATTTGAGATCGACGTTGAGCAACGCGTAAAGGTTTTTTACGTCTGTTGTAGGTGTAAATGTATTAAATTAATTTAGTTTAATAAATTTTTTATAACTATACATAATCATTAATCATTCTTAAAAATCTGTACAACTAATATCTTATTCTTATTTATATGCTCAAATGCTTAGTAATAGATTCAATCGAATCATTAGTTCATATTTTAGATCGACGTTGAGCAACACGTAAAGGTTTTTTACGTCGGTTTTAGGTGTAAATGTATTAAATTAATTTAGTTTAATACATTTTTATAACTATACATAATCATTTAATCATTCTTGAAAATCTGTAAAACTAATATCTCATTCTTATTTATATGCTCAAATGCTTAGTAATTAATTGATTGAATCGAATCATTAGTTCATATTTGAGATCGACGTTGAGCAACGCGTAAAGGTTTTTCACGCGGGCTGTAGGTGTAAGACGTAGAGTGCTTTTAGCTAATGGAATAACGGAATAAATGTGTTCTTCAAAACGATGATTCGCTAAAAGTATGTGTTGGATTATCTGACGAAAAACTTTCCTTATACCAGCAAATTTTCAACTCACACTTAGTGTACAGCTATGTGTACAAGATCTTTGAACTAAATAATTTACAAAACCTTTAATTTTAATTAAAATAAAATAATTACTTATTTAAATTTTAATGTTAACTAAGTTATTTATAAGATCATAATGAATTTTCATATTTAAAATAATAACCGATTGTAAATTACTTGTAACTAAATATAATGTATTGTTAGCTGAATCATTACTATAGCTCTTGAAATGATTCTTGGACTACGGACCCTTACTATAAAAACAAGTGTTATTAAGTTTTATACCAGGTAACTGTAAAAATAGCTAATTTAATAAGAAATTACAAACACTATAATACATAAAGATTCTAATAGAGACAAATAAATGAATAAAAAGGTATGTTGCATAAATATTACTGACGGACTATAAGTGTAAAATGATGACCAAAGTCATTAAATACTGTCAATTACATCTTTTTTTAATGATTACTTAAAAAAAAATGAAATGATTAAATTTTCTATAAAATTTACATTTTACATAACCTTTAAACAAAGAGAAATGAATTTATCTATAAGAGATGATACTAACTAGTATTCTCTTAATTTATCTCTGCTAATTTTATTTGCTCAGGAAGTTTATTAGCTTCTTTCTAAGTCATGCTACTAGTTACTGGGATATCTAACTTCTATGCTGCTTAAAAGTAAATAAGTTTCTGAGCCCGTAGTCTGTAAACGGGACAATAATATTTGATCATAGACATCAAAGGTTATCAAGTACAACGTTTTAAAAATTATCTTAGCATAAATGTAAATTTTCATTAGCTGAGCGTCAGCGAAGCCTACCACTCGAGGAACTGAAAAAGTTTGAGTATCGTATGTGCAATATATTTCGAGAACAAACTGACCTAAAGAGGTTAAATTTTGCATGAAGCTTCATTTCTATGTAGAAAAGGGAGTTTTAATAATGGTATATGTCACTCTATGTATTTTTTCTCATCAACTTAGAACATTTTTAGATTGGTCTTATGTATAACCATGATGAAAACGATTATTTCTAAGAAGAAATAAATTTATAAACAAAATAAGATTTTACACGCAGAAAAATCACATGATATTTTAACATGTGACACAGACCACATGTGGCCTAATTATATGTAAAGTATCCCATGTGATACCTCCAGGAAGATGTCATCTTTAACTTTAAATTTTGCTTGAACCTTTATTATTACATGGACAGAAATGGTTTCTGTTAGATATTAATGGGATTTAGAGGTATGTTCTCAGTGGGCTGGGATAATACCTATTTTATCTGCTGTTAGACTTTCCTTTTCTTATAATTCCTTGTCTCTTCATAAGTCATCTCAAAATTGAATTAAGCTATGAACTTTAAATTTTACATGAAACCACAGGGCAGCCTGTGACACGAAACGTTGTTACCTATAAAGCTAGTGAAACAATTTCCAGTATAGCTAGTGTATTCAAGATGTGGCCATGACGCTGGATTGGCCATAGTAAAAATGTTAAGCTCCGACTAAAATTTGCATTAGTAGAAATGCAATAAGATATGGGTTCGATGTTATTGATATAGCGTGTAATCAAAACATACCATATGGGTAACGAAATGGAAATTTCCTATCTATAAATAACTTATATTACTTGTACATTTATGAGAGCGCTAAATAATAAGGTCGATGAAACATTTCCTATCCTCAATTATATCTGAAGAGGTAGAGTTGCCTGCGAAATGAAAGATTTTTTAGAGCGATATATGAAGCTAGTTGTTAATGAACTTATGGGTGTTCTCAAACGCAATACTGTGCTGTAAATAATTTTTTATCAACATATATGTATCTTATTTTAATATAACATTAATTATGTCGTATCGTAAATGGTTTTAGTAGCGATGTATTTGCTATTATTATTTATATTATAAAGTTAGTAAATTATCAGAATTTCCAAAAAGTTATGTATTTTCAATTCTAATATGGGGTTGGAGCTAAAGAATTGTTTGTAAGTGTATCTCTATACAGCTTTTGTACAGCTGTGATATGATGATAATATAAAGCTAATGAACTGTATTATAATTAATATAAGTTATTTATAGATAGGAAACTTCCATTTCCTAACCCACATGGTATTTATTGAGTACACGTTATATCAATAACATATAACTCATATCTCTAATATAATTCTCAATGGACAGTGATTTAAAAAATTATTCTCAATAAATCCTTTAGATCATACAAAATAACACTCATGGAAAATTTATTTTGTAGAATGAATTGAGGATCATGGCTTATATCTTGAATTCGTTATGTATTGCGTATTTTAAAGGATATTTAAAAATATTAATGTGTGATCGTTTTGCTGTTCTTCACTTACTATCTTTAAATTTTTATCATATTTCTGTTAAAGCAATTAACCTGTAATAACTGTAATATAATTCTGTCATTTAAAATTCCTTTCCTTTCTTCATTAAATCTATAAAACTAATTGTGACGTCCATCGATATAATATTAAATAAAAAGGTATAGTGCAAATAAAATCTAAAACGTACATGCTATAACAACTCTTGAGATGAATAAAAGATACAGTGAAGTATAGTAACGCTTGTTAATTACCATTTTTTACTGAGAATATTTACCGGTTTTCGGATATATTACAAAATTAGAGCACCTATTCTTTGATTATTAGAATCCATCCTCTTCTTTAGATGTCAAAAACCATAATTCCTAAGATTAAAAATTACGACAAAGTTTAAAATCAAGGAATAAAGTTTATAAAACTACCGATATGTGGCAATAAATTAGCCGAAAACCTGATTGAAAACAGAATAATTTGTACCGCACCTAAAAAAGTCTGTCGATACGAATTAATTCGCAAATATTCGTTTCTTTTTTATGTACACATAGACTTATTTTTAAGATTTTTGGCATCTACAGAAGATTATGTACTCGTATTCTAATTCTCGAAACAGTGTTCTATTTTATATAACAGTAACTATGTTTGAAATCTATTATTCTTTGAGCTTAATAGTTTAATTATAGATCGTGTTTGGAAGAAATTACAATAAATGTTTATTGTGTTAAACAATCAGAACAACTCAGTTACAGATAGCCAATTAAAACGTCAACTATATCAGTAAAATAATAGCTATGTAGCATAATCGGTCAAACAATAATTGTTTGCAGTTACAAAATAAAACAAATTTGATTTTTAAAACGCAGCTTACTTACCACCGACTAATGAAATTCATATATTTGTAAAAAAAAACATCAATTAGAATGTAATACTGATGGAGCACAAGTACTTACAAGGTCTTTTATTCGTACATGCTGTGAATGTGTTGAATCGTTTAAAACAGAAATTACACTGGAAGTTCATTGGTTTCAATCAAGTTTCACGGAAATGAATTCTAATCCAGTCACAACATCGAATTTCAACGTGTCGAACCTACGTGTATTTAAAGTTTACCAAAGCTATGTGAAAATATGTTATATCTCTAGAATTATATGGTAACAAGCAATTATCTGTGGCCTTTGTCGTAATTTCATGGACATTTTACGAACATTTTCTTTTGATTTGCGACGAAGAATTTGAGTTTCCCTTATTGGCAGGATCGAGAAAATATATCAAAAGGTGTATATTTATAGCTATTGCGATGTATTCCGGTCTTAGTGTTGTTTCTGCCGTAGTTAAGTTTAGTTCACCTTTTTTATACGAGATATACAAAGGTTATAGAAGGGGCCATAAAATGTGCGATAACTCAGTTTAAAAATGTGCAATAAAACAGCAATCAATATGCAATAACACAGAAAAAATGTACAATAACACCGTAAAAGAATATGTCATAGCCATCGTAATTGAAACATACTCCAACAAAATGTCGGTCATTCGAATGAGTGCATACTTTAATCCTACGTATTAAAAAATAAATTTAGTGAAACACTTTTTATTTTGATGGAAAGTAAACAAAAACTTCATGTTATATTTTAACTATAAAATAAAATGTACGAGTAGCTATATTAAATTATTATTGTATTATGTAGATAAAGTATAAAATCCTATAAATATGAAATAATATAAACACAGAAAGACAAATGTTAATAATATTCGGCTTTATTTAAACCCAGACAAGTTAGGACAAATGGGCCTTTTATAAACCTAACTTGAAGAAGAAAATCTAAAATGAACAAATATTTCATCCGTACGACAGCTTTGTTGGTGAACTTTAGATGTTGGCTGTTAGTATTTTCGTAACGCGATGACTTCTGCTGATGAAAAATAGATACCAAAGTAAAACTTACTTAACTATTCAATTCAGTACAACTTTCGTTTAAAAACAGTTTAACTTATTTGTCACTTCTCAGACAAGTAGTTTTATTAAGTATTGGTTTATATGTTTTTTTTGTTCTCTTAGGATAAGAAGGTTAGAAGTTGTACCTAGCACTATAAGGACCTTTGCGATGCTTCCGGTGTAACATGATATTCTGGATTGGTAGTAGATTGGATGTAAGGGTCGCCTCCTGCCGCAATCCATGAGGAAGAATCTAGGACACTAATCTCAAGTCCCATCGAAAAAGAGGGGAAACCAACTCTGAACCAGCCTCTCCAGTCAAAGCAGGCATGGGGTGGCACATCCTTAGGTCTAGGATAGCAAGAACCTTTGACACGAAGAGAACGCACTCCAACAGTCATCTACTGCAGTAGACTAGACCTTTAGAATTATCTTTGTACTCCAGAATTTGCGGTTAGTAAAGTGCTACTTCTTGACATATATAACGTTGCCCAGATTTAACGGGACACATCGATTTCTGAAAACAATATAAGTTAACGAAATCTCATAGTATTTCCAACCAAAAGACAAAGTAAAGATTTTCTTCTTTTTATTAATTTGGTATTACATTATTCTAATAGCTTCATTATGATAAACTATTGTACTAATTTGTATGAAAAGGACCAAATGTTTTAAATTGTAAATTATGATTATAATAAAATGATGTGCTAATACCATCCAGACCTGTTGCGCTACTTGTTTTTAAGGAATTACTTGCTATTATAAGCTCATTTAAAGTTGCAGGGAATAGAAACATTGATTGAGTGGTCCATTGTTTCATAAATAATCTTTATATATTCGTGTAATCAATATTATTTGGTTTCTTAATTGTTTTACTTAGTTCACCAGGAATAGATAAAAAATATTTGTTAAATTCATTAGCCACTATTTCGGGATCAGATACTACATTACAATTTACTTCCAAAGCTATCACAGATTTATTGCATTTTTTCTGACCCGTTATGTCCTTTAAAATACTCCATGTTATTTTTGGAATTACCATTGTAGTTTTTTAAAAGCTCAGAATAGTATTTGTTTTTTAGATCACGTATATCAATCAGCAACTTATCAATACTGAAGTTGTTATCATTTATTTTCAATTAAAAGATATATTTTACAATCAAGTATCCGGTTTACCTATGGGTGGTGTTCTCAGCCCAATAACTAGCAACATATTTATGGACCACTTGAAGACATTGCTTTTGAAAATTGGAATATTAAACCCAAAATTTGGTTACGGTATGTTGATGATGTCTTTTGTGTATGGGAAAATAAAATTAAAATCCAGACGAATTTTTAAAACACATCAATTCAATTAGACCATCGACAAAATTTACTATAGAAAATGAGGTTAACAGTTAAATTCCATTTCTTGATATTTTGATAACAAAAACAAAAGAAAACACAATTAAAACAACATTATTTTATAAGAAGACTTTCAGTGGACAGTACTTTAATTATAATTCAAGTCATCCTCAACATGTAAAAAATTGGATTCGTACAAAATTTGTTCCAGAAGATTAATAATTTGGTAACTGATAACAAAGATAAAATTTTAGGAGAAAATTTATACTACAGAACTTTTTGATTAAAAACAACTACCCTCCATCAATTATTGAACGAGCTAAGGCTAAAAACAAAAGTTGCAAGCAAATTACCAAAACAGACAATCCTAAATATCTCACTACCGTAACTATTCCTTATGTAAAAGGAACATCAGAAAAAATTCGTAGGATAAATTATAAATTTAACATCCGCACTGTTTTTAAGTCCCAAAATAATATAAGAAGCTACTTAACAAAATTAAAAACCGAAAAACAAACATCAAGAAACCAAGAATGTGATATATAAAATTGACTGTGGTTGCAACAAGACGTATATCGGCCAAACATCAAGACCTGTGGAAATTAGGGTAAAAGAACATATTTATAATTATAAAAAAGAAAACATTTAAAAATCTAAATTAGTTGAACATGCAGTAAAGGAAAATCATCATATAAATTTTGAATCGTCTAGTGTAGTGTTTAAAGAATCTTCCTGGACTAAAAGAAATAAAATTGAAAGTGCGTGTATGACAGTTTTAAAAGAAAATTGTATTTCCCAACCTTCCGTAAATTTCAGTGATATTTTTCTACCACTAGTGAAAAAAGAAATCCATTCCAAAATTATGAATTGAAAACCATATTTTTCTACATAATTATTTTATAATTTATTAGTTTTTGGTCTTTACAGTTAGTTTTAAATTTTATTCTATTTTATCATGTGTTTATTCTATTTTACACATATGTTTTTTTTTCTGTAAACAATGTCAAACTGATGATGCCTTAACCGGCGAAAGCGCTATTTTAATAAATTTTATGTGGAAGTATACAAAAAATGTCTTTTCCATTAAAACCAACTTACTTCCACCAAGGATATAAAGCAGAAAATGACAAACAGTATTATATACGGTTTGTCTTCTGTCAATGCTACTCAGATGGAATTTAGTACCTATACCATATTAGTCCAGGAGTCGATAGCAAATTTGCATTGTATAATCACATGATTAGATATCTCTTGAAATCGATTGAAAAATGTTCCCTAAGAAAAAATTGATCATCGAATACACTATGATTTATTCGAAATGGGAGGATATCAAGAGGTTTAAAATTATGAAATGTTTTATCCGATTGCATTTTTCATAGCTGGCACACATAAAATAAACAGTCAGACGTATAAATAAATGTTGAATGAGCTCAGCTAACTGTATAGAGACCCATCCATTGACCACTTTCAGTCACTTTGTACTCGTATAGTTGGCTGTCGATGGTACTATTTCACTTTAGGTTAGTTTTAAACCGTTATCCCTTGATACGAGTTTCACCAAAACTTCCGCGGCTAACGTTTAACTTTTCTTCAGGAAATAATTTTTTATAGATTTTATTAACGTTTTTAATTTTATCGACTAATAATGTAGCGATTATTTTTAGTTAGAAAACACAAAACACCCGTGTCAACGTATGTCATAATATTTTACAACTGCACATTTAATCTCAAAACATCAGGGGTTTTCCTTATAGAAATATCAAAAGAATGGCTTAAATACACTTTCAAAGGTGAAATTCTGTATATTTTTCACTTTGACCACATATTTAACTGACAATATTCAAGCTATTTTCCTTGTTTGAACCTTAATAAACTTTTTCATTTTCATCTTTCAACCTCCAGGTTGTTATAGAATTTAATCCTCATTGCAATTCTTCTTTATGAAAAACACACAGTAACAAAACATCTGCTTGAGGAGGAAAGTGTTTGGATTTATTTTGAATCTTGTTGGTTGGATTATTTCTTATTTCAACAGCTTTAATAAATTCTGTGTTAGTAATGAAGTTTTGTAATAATAGTAGCATCCTCCATCTCTAGTACTTCATCAAGGTCACCGATATTTAAGAGCATTTTAGAAGCCCAGTTTTTAAAAGTGGTAAATGATGGAAATGGTATTTTCATTTCAGTTCTTAGGTAAACACATCAATACTTACTTAGATATCTTATGTTTAATTTTTTTCTTTGTAACTCCAAACGCGTACTTTCTCATTTCAGATTGAAAGGTATTAGATTTGATTAGACGAAAATGTCCTTTTTTATTTCCTTTGTCTGTCACTTTTAAATATTTCAAATTCATCGTTTAGTTTAGTATAATTCCATCTCAAAATCTACACATGCTGCAGGGTGGTAGAACCTATCTTGAACTCCTTGGTTTATTCCGAACACATTCATGATGCGCTCTCTTGGCATCCAGACTCTCTAGCAGCCATTGGTGCATTTTTTCAGTAGCTGCTCGGAGGGGAACCAACGCCGTGTTACACTGTTCAGGCCGTTTTACAAATATTTAGTGTATGTGTAGTGTATGAGCGCATACGTTCGTTATGTAGGCCACTATGGGCTTAACCTGTGGGCTGAATTTCCATATTTGAAATAGTAGAAATAAAACGATGTTTTCAACTAACATCTAAATTTAAAACTATGAATTATCCTTACCTACTATATCAGAGTTCAAATGTATCAATATACCATTTGCCTGTCCATTTATAGGCCACCACATAATATCTGGAGTGTTGGTTATCCTTTACTATATCAGAGTTCAAACGTATTAATATACCACTTGCCCGTCCATTTATAGGCCACCACATAATATCTGGCCACCACATAATTCAATCGAGCAATTGTTCATTAGAATAATCATCATGGATTCTACAGTGATTTTTAGACCGGTAATTTTCTGTATCTCTGGAAAGAATAGAAACAGTGAAATACAATGACTTCAAAAATACACTTCTTTTTGTCACACACCACCTACTGTACCTTTCCCTTTCACACTCCACAGAGAAATACTATACCATAAAATCAAATTCTTCTACAGCATGACTTTAAACGTTAAGAGATATTCATCACTTTTGCAAGAGTATATTACATAATTTAGTATTCCATTTACATATTAATCTGTGTAATCTCTAATTGTGTTTATTAATTAAATAAACACAAAATCACTATTATGACATTCAGTAAAATAATCATTTTCTAAATGGATTAATTGATATTTTGCATTTAATATTTTTTTAAGATAAGACGAGATTACGCAAGTATATATTTTTTGTCGTATCTTTAATGACGACAATCGACGCGATTACGGAAGTACAGAAAGACAGTTGAGAGAGCCGAGAGCCACAACCATTTCACCCGCCGCCGAGTAGTGCTTCTTGTTACGCTTGATGTCAAGAATGCTTCATACTCGGCGAGATGGGTCGATATTGTTGGGATCACTATCGTGACACCTTCCGCATTCCAACGTATGAGTTGCGCTATCTGATGGACTACCTCCGTTCTAGGCGTCTGAATATACGACACCTGCGACAAACGGAGCGCGGACGGTGGAAGTCACCTCTGGTGCCCGCAGGTTCAATACTCGGCCGGATCTCTGGAATATCGCTATGACAGCCTCCTTAGGATCCGAGATGCCCAGAGGAAACCGTCTTAGTTTGGTACGCCTATTACGTTGCTGCTCTCACATCGCCGCACGCAACGTTCAGCTGGCCCAGCTAAAGTTGAAACAGGTCCATGTGAGTGGTCTACGCCTGAATGTCCGATCACGTCATTTCGAGCTTGCTCTTAGCAAGACGGAGATCGTGATTCTCCAACAAACAAGAGAATTAACATAAACACCGTCCGTTCCCTCCCCCCCCCAACCCCCCCACCCCCTTCCCGCTTCGAGTAGACTGGAAGTGGCCAGTCAACGCGTGGCCGCCAAGTACTCGTAGTCATGGTGGACAACAAGTTAAGCTGGAGAACCAAATCATCACGTTCGTGCGACAAGGCTGCTAATGTGGACTCTATCTTAGTAAGCTGATGGCCAATGTCGGGGGTCCTCGGTTCAAGCAAAAGACGGTTATTGATGTCCGCAGTCCAGTCCGTTCTCCTTAATGGGGCAGAGGTGTGGAGGCAGACTCTCTACCAAGGATTTGTATAGGTTGCGACTCGCCCGGGTTTCAGCGACAAGCTGCCGCTCCGGGTGTGTTCCGCCAAATCGACTATTATGCCGAGCTGCCGTCCTGTTGGTTGCCGGAGTCATCCCTGTCAAACTCTTGGCAAGGGGATAGGACGGGCGCATTTATCACAGACAAGGCGAGATCGGCAAGGAACGCCGCAAGATCCGAAGAGCGCGCCCGAACCTTCCAGCAGTGGGTCAACACAGCTGTGGAACATCGAAAACCCGAGGACGATAGACGCGCGACTCAATCGAGCTGATTCATCCATGGGGTCGAAGGGTGGCATGGGGAGGTGGATACTACTCACGCAGTTCCTGACAGGTTCACGGCTAGTTCAAGTCGTACCTGAACGGGATGGCAAGAGACCGGTCACCGGAATTGCCTACTTGCCCGGGCGTTCCCGACGACGCGAAACACACCTTCTTCGCTGTCCGCGTAGTGAAAGGACCCCGCCTCGGTGGTTTTTTCGGGGATACGGTGTGCGAAAAAGATTATGGAGGATGAGGGAAACAGGGAATGTTTGTCACAGTTTGTTCGGGGCACCCTCCTGGAAGAAACCCATCTGGACCGCGAAGTGCCCAGATCCCTGACCGAGCGCTGGTTTGCATTTTATTTTTTTTTTTTTTTTTCTTTTTCATTTTTTCATTTTTCTTTTTTTTTTTTTTTTTTTTTTTTTTTTTCTTTTTTTTTTTTATTTTTTTTTTTTATGTTTTTTTTTTTTTTTTTTTTTTTTTTTTTTCTTTTTTTTTATTTTTTTCTTTTTTTTTTTTTTTATTTATTTTCCTTTTTTTTTTTTCTTTTTTTTTTTTTTTTTTTTTCACTTTTTTTTTTTTGTTTTTTTTTCTTTTCTTTTTTTTTTTTTTTTTTTTTTTTTTTTTTTTTTTTTTTTTTTTTTATATTTCTTTTTTTTTTTTTTTTTTTTTTTTTTTCTTTCTTTTTTTTTTTTTTTATTTTTTTTTTTTTTTCTATTTTCGGCTTCTTTTTTTTTCATTCCTTTTTTTTTTTTTTTTTCTTTTTTTTTTTTCTATTTTTTTTTTCTTTTTTTTTTGTTTTTTTTTTTTTTTTTTTTTTTCTCTTTCCTATGTTTTTTTTTTTTTTTTTTTCTCTTTTCTTTTTTTTTTTCTTTTCTTTTTCTTTTCTTTTTTTTTTTTTTTTTTTTTTTTTTTTTTTTTTTTTTTTTTTTTTTTTTTTTTTCTTATTTCTTTTTTTTTTTTTTTTTCCCTTTCTTTTTTTTTTTTTTTTTTTTTTTTTTTCCTTTTCTTTTTTTTTTTTTTTTTTTTTTTTTTCCTTTTTCGTTTTTTTCCCTTGCCTCTCCCTAAAAAAAAAAAAAAAAAAAAAAAAAAATGGTAGGGGAAATTGTCCTTGAAGTCTTTCATGGGTTTTTGTTCACAGAGCGTTTGAGTTTACTTTAGTATCGAAAAACTGCGCTCCACTTGCAAAATACTTATAGTACATGTTAACAAGACTTATAAGAGACACCTGTACTTGCACCTCTGCCAGTGTTTACACGGACATAATACAAGCGACCAGGTAACATTGACTCGTAAAATAATATTTTATCATGATTAAACTGAATTTCAAACTAATGATATTCCTCTTCATTTAAATCTTTTGTTTAGTTAAAATATTTTATTGTACACAATTTATCATTTTGCCCTTTTTACCATTACTTCCCGAATATTTCGTCCAAGGAGGACGCCTAGTTTGACTAATGGATAACTGTGCTTCTAAATGTCATCAGCAAAGTAATGGAACGGGGAGATTAAGAATTTTAGGCCAAAAATAGGAATTTAATAAGGACAAGGAACTGAAAAAAGTTTAGTCCTTTAAATTGCTACTTTTTTTCAAAGAGTTGATTGATTTTGGATACGAGAGTAGCCCTGAGACTCATCAGAATCGATTATGAGGGCATACAGCTGTCATCTCTTAGTGCATGGAACAATATGGTGAGATACCTTTTGTACATATTGATATAATAAGAGTTAGTAGGAGGCATTGTGATGTTAAATAAGTCAAAACCTTGAGCTAATAAATACATCTAGACCAAAGTACCCTTATTGTATAATGCTGAATTAAAGTATGATAGTTTTTCAAAGAAATTTCACAAATAACAATACACTAACTAACTATATAACTGGTAGTAGATATGAATTTTTCTCGAAATACGTTTTAAAAAACACGTTTATGGATAAGACGTGAGAACAATGAGCCATGACGTTTTAAGTATACTGGTGAAGTTAAATTAATCTAGGCTCATAAATAATACATACTGTGATATTTATGACGTTTTGGTCATAAGAAATACATTTTTGGAAACTTTTCTGGAACACAAATGAAAAGTTTTAAACCAATATAGATTCTACATCTCATAGAACTCTGAAAGTTCAGACGATGATAAAAATGTTATGCATTGTGTGGGGAAATATTATGTTCAATAGTATACAAGTAAATACAGTATATAATTTGAGAATAGGTGGTTCCGGGTTCATATAAATTTTAGTATTGGTCACCGGTTTGATTAACGTATTTGCTGTCGGCAAACTTTCTGTGCGAATCTTCATACAGATTTTGTTACAAAACTTTTTTATATATATTTGAGTGTTTCGTCCTTCCTGTATAATTTATAAAGCAAAAAAACCACTCTTGTATTTCTTGGTGTAATTTTACTAGACTGCATAAGAGTGGTGTATGGCGGTGTTAATAAATCAAAACTTATTTGATAAACTTATTTTAATTAAGAAGCAAGTTTTAATATTGTATTTTCTATCTGTATTCTCGTACTATCCTAATTTTCTCTCTTAATCCCAAATTATATGTGAATACGATGTACGCAATTCATTGAATTAATAAAATACGGCAATGCTTGTGTACCCTAAGTATTAATTTAACAGCGTTCCACCAAAACGTTCATAGTGTACTCCATTTGTAATGATTATTACGAGAAATAAACAAGGTTATTTGAAATGTAAGTTGAGTACTATCATGAGAAAATTTAAGATGTGAAATATTAACACATGTATCTTATTCGAACAGCTAAAAGAAAAATAATATAATGTAAGTTTAAAACTAAAAGTTGTTCTCAAGATTTTATTTCAGGGCTCTATTTCGTTGGAGCACCCTCCCTAGTTTACGAGTATTCTATTCTTGTAAACAGTGCTATAAATCTAACGCACTAAATAAAAATATAAAAGCACATCTGTTGATATATTGCGACGGATATTACCTGCAGTCTTTTAAATTTGCATGAAAATGTATTTATACATAAAAATGTATGAATTCTATAATGGTGCGTGTCTAGGTATGGAATTTGGGTGAACGTCATAGAAGCATGTCTTTCAGTAGGCGGACACAATTTCTCCTTTGTGTGCTGGGATATACAATAATCTCTTTTGCATGCATACTCAGCGAAGCCTGTTATGTAGTTTGGGTAATCCTACCTTGTGTATAGCTATATCTATCGATTGATATACTAATATTAATGATTAAAAGGAAATTTATGTCTCACTCTTTCTGTCATATTATTTTATCATATACGTGAACGTACAGAAAATGGTTACTTAGCCCTTTGCAGTATTCGATAAAACTTTCAATGCTTCCATACAGTCAGTTTCGTGAACAATACCCGCTGAATATTAAAGGCTTGATTTACATTACAACGCGGTTTCTCCACCTTCCTTCCCCGGCTTGGTGCAGAAATTAAACTCAGACCGGTTACTTTACATTGTGAAACTATAAAGTGACTTGGTAAAACCAGGAATGTTGAAATATTATGTAATTTGTACTTTTTATTAAGTATTTTTTATTTTAAAAACTCATTTGAATAACTTATTTTTGAATAATAACATAGTTTTAGTGAAGCTCATAGTTTCAGGGTCTAAAATAATTCAAATATATACAATGATGAAAATTGGAAAAATATACTATTTAAGATTTGCAAAAGATTACAATAGGTTTTTTCTGTATTGCGGTTATTTGTTATAGTTATTTGATTTTCAAAAGTTATTTGTTAGTCATGTACTAAATTATAAATCATTAAAATAATGTAAAAGACATTGTTTCTACTCTTACTTTTTTGTAAATATTATTCTTGGGTAATTGCATACAAATGCGTATGATAAAAGTATTTAAAACATTTTCATATAAAAATATTCTCTAGAAAGTTTATATACCAGTATATAAATATTACAAGAAAACATAACCAATGCAGTAATTTTTGCGTTAATGTGTTAACTTATATTTTAATCTCTCTGTTTATTTCAAGGCTCTTAGAAATATTATAAAAAATAGGCAAACATAATTAATTCTCCGCCTTATTCTAGTTGGGGTTTAGGACGTTCACACCACGAAACAAGTCAGGTGAACGCCACACTACGTATCACTTAGCAAGCTTCACAGATGTTGCATACAAAGTTTTTCATTCTTGAGAAGTCCCGCAAACATACAAAACGGACAGACTTACACAAAATTCACTTTTAAACGTCTTCAGTATACGAAAATTATATTTAGTAATATTTTTGGTGTGACTGCATACTTGTTTTCATTGTATCGAGTAACATAGAACTTTTAATAAAGGATTTTACAACCATGAAAAAATGATAATAATAATCCTTAATAAAGACAAATATGGGATTAGTAAGGACTATTTTTTTACGTTTTTTACCTTAAATTTACAATGGAAGAACTAAACTTCTAACCTTGAGACAATCATGTCTCACTTAGGCCTATAAAGTACGAGTCAAGTTAACACACGTATGTTGGTTCATGAACTTTGTTTACGAAAATTAAATAACATTTTACATCACCCTGTACATTCCTAAATTAGTTCTGATATCGTTGTTTGTCACACCTATTACCAAAACAAAGCGTATAAACGTGATGCAATGAAGAGTAAAAAAGGGACAAGACCCGCAGGAATGCCACCAGAAACCATGACGATAATTGCTTTGACAATAGTCCCTTTGTGTCCAATTCGCTTTCCAATGTAGAGCCAGAAAGTGGCGTTGAAGCAATCGTGTTTTTTTGTAAAGCGAACTTTACTGTTAACCACACATTGCAGCAGCTCGTGTACGTGTACGTCATTTGTAGAAGCTGTTTTGGAAACGTACACATTTCAAAGGTGATTGTAAACATGTTTGCTATTATTTTAAATTGAGTAAAATTACAAAGTAAATCTTTTCTTAAACTAATTTATCACAGCATTATTGGAACACTGAATTTTTTTATAATTTGATAGTTCCCAATTACTTCCTCTGAAGTGATAAACTAATAAGAAGTTTAAAGCATTGTCAATTCTTGTTGATTTTAAAAATCGGTAATAAATATGTCTTCTAAGAATTTTAAAAAAACCCGTGAATTTAATATTTAGATATATTTACAGGCTTCAAGCAACATCTTTTATTTCATAAAACATATTATTTTTACTTTATTCTCTTTAACTCATAAATCAATTTAAAATCGTTATAATTTGACTTGAAATAAATGTTTAATCCATAATTTGAGCTTTATCACACTCGCATATTATTTATTGAGCTATTTAATTACCCAAAGTTATAAAGGATAACTTCAATTTGTACACAATGCTATACTTTATACGTAATACAACAGTCACCCTTTCCAACCCATCGCATTGCCTCTCGTGACTCGCCCTTTCCGGCCCATCGCATTGCCTCCCGTGAATCGCCCTTTCCAAACTCTGGAACTGCCTCCCGTGAGTCACCCTTTCCAATCCCATCGCACTGCCTCCCGTGAATCACCCTTTCCAGCCCATCGCATTGCCTCCCGTGAGTCACCCTTTCCGACCCACAGGACATTGCCTCCCGTGAGTCACCCTTTCCAGCCCATCGCACTGCCTCCCGTGAGTCACTTTTTCCGGCCCATCGCATTGCCTCCCGTGAGTTACCCTTTCCAGCCCATCGCACTGCCTCCCGTGAGTGGGAATTTCTTAACCCAACATAATCTATTGAACAGCAGTATACATCATCCAGTAATAATAATAATATTTTATTCGTTCAAATTACAATACAATTGAACACATCAAAGTAAGAACAAATGTATAACAGAGAAAATACGCTTTACACGTCTTGTATAAATTCCTTCTTATAAAAGCCTTTTTGCTACAAAATACTCTCTTAAAAGTATTTTAAAAGTGAAAGAACCTGTCTCTTTTTTATGTTTGGTGGCAGCCTGTTATATACTGCAGTACATGTACTGTGGCCCTTTTTGAAAAAATGTAGTCGAATGTTGCCGCATTGTCAGTCGCTGCGCCCCCCTCGTTGAATACGAGTGGCAAGCCGCGCCAGTAGTAAACGGAGTGGGATTATTTCTAACAAACATACAGCACTCATACCCCACCAGACCAGCCAACGTCATTATGTTTAATTCTTTAAACACCAACTGACAAGATTCCCTTCTGGTAATTTTCAACATTGCTCTTATGCACCATTTTTGAATTTTGAAAACTCTTTGAACACTTTTGTTGATGTGATGATTCAGACTCGGAGTAGGAAAGACGTAAACAACCGCGCGTGGTGTTTTCTCTACTAGTGTACGTTATTAGTTCTTGTCATGAACTAATCATGTTCAACCATTACTCTATTAGTAAAAAATTTATAACATACATTTAGCGCGTTTTCGTATTTACGTGAAAAATGTGCGACTGTAATATTTGCTTAAACTCACTCCCTTAATGTTAAAGGAAAAGTTTCTTGTGTCGATTGAAGAATGGTTACCATGGTAAATGTACATTCTAAAAGCTCTTTTCTTATTGAAATTATTTATAAATTTATAAACAAACACTTTATTTTATTTCTGTGAGGACTTTCGTACTCAAAGAGGCACATCAGCAGAACCACTATTCAGTTATGCGGGTCTGATGATGTGTTCCTTGATAACGAAAGACCTCACAGAAACAAATATTATATTATTGGAGTGTTTTTAAATTTATGTGGTAAAATGTGTTAATCTGAGCCCCGAGGACATTAATTTAACTGAACAGGAAGACGTGTAGCGATGTGATCCTTACTCCAAGACACAACGTACAAGTATGGTTCTCGAGACAAAAAGTTACGTTTCCTTTGACAATAATTTTTATCTCGTTGTGGAGCTCAGGAACGACTTGAAGAGAGTGGAAGCAAGTCTTAGAGCTTATTGAACTATTGTCATGAGGAACTCGCAGAGACAAAAGCAATGGTCAGCAAGCAGAAGGAGGAGTTGTCGGCTTGTTGGTATCTTTGGAAAATCTGAGGAACAGAATCCTACCCATACTAAACAGGTGGTGGACTTGGAATCCCGATTGGAGGACATTGAACATATTCTCGTCGTAACACACTCGATATACATGGCGTCCCGCTTTAGAAAGGTGAGAATGTTGTCATTCTGATGAAGGCAGTAGGACGGGCACTTGACTACCTGGTTGACGACACATGGTCGACTATTGTCAACGGCTTTGCGCCAGATATGGAATTAGGAAGCCTCTTGGGATAGTCGTCAAGATGATCCGGAGCATGGACATCGAAGCGCTGCTACAAAATGACGTGTCAAACGCAATCACAACATCCTCGATATCGATTTGAAATCGGCACCGGCGGAAGTTGTGTATGTGAATGAGTGCCTCTCTCCAGCCAGGTGTCGACTTCTTCACGCGGCTCTACAAATGAAAAAGAAAAAGGGATACAGTTATCTTTGGAAAAGGGGCAGAAAGACTGAGAAATGACCAAGCGGCAAGTGTAAAATTTGTTTTGTTAACAGCGGTCTTAAACAATTTGTAAGTGTTTTTGTTTCTTTTATCTACAGGTGTTTATATTTTATTTTTCTATACATTTAAAATCAGAATAAGATAGTTTTGTTGTATTTCCGTTTTGAACCGCTATAAACAAGTTTTATAATTGTCTATTTCATTACAACGAAAATTATGTATGTATATGTATGTGTGTATGTATATATACACACATTTATATATACATGCCTAATGAAGGAATTCGATAAATTACAACCTACTTTTTTGTAATATGAAACAGTGGGATATTTTCCACAACTGCACTAAATTGAAATTTTACAATACTTAATAAAATTTAAAAAAAAAACCAATAAAATTTTGTTTGCAATTCAATTAATTGTTTAGACATATTTTTACTACTAATTTACACACTTTTTTTCATATCAAAAATGTATCTATTCTAATTGCATTAAATATTGTGTATATTACACAACTGTGTTATTTTTACTTATATTAGTCTTTAGAAATATGACTTATAAATTGCCTTATAAACATACAACATAACTTTGACTGTGTTGACTACTACAAACTGCCCGACAAACTTGAATTGTTTGTTATAAGGGCGTGCCTCTCCAGTGGCATCACAATAGTGTGATGTTTAACATGTGAAATAATGTTACGTGGAACTTATAAAATGAGCTGAAGACATGAACTGTTACACGCAACCTGAGCGAAGCCTGTTACACAACAATGGGCTTGGCATAATCACATCTTGTTAAAATAACACACGATTCATCTTAATGTTCTTGCAATGGACTCACCTGACCATATTTTATTCTTTGTTTATTATATTAAAAATAGCGCATTAGCTACAGATAAAAATATAAATAAACTAGTTTCCTATATATGACAAAATGTCTGTTAGATTTAAACGTCCTTATTAGGCACAATATTTCACGTAAGCGTTCGTTGGTAATAAATAAGAATAATTTAACTGGCACCGACTTAAGTGATTGTTTATCTTGGTGTTCTCAGAAGTGGATTTCTTAGTAAGAGGAACCCAAGATGCGATAAACTTGAATATTCTCCCATCATAAAGTCTTATTCAAGGCGAAGAGCTTTGCTACAAACAACTGTCGTTTTCACTTCTTACTGGTTTAAAACTCTATACCCAACTTTTATATTGCATATAATTACAGCTTTGTCGTATTTAAATTGTATAAAATGTAAAATGAATTTTTATTTTATTTTTATAACATTTATTTTATTTGAAATGTTATATTAAAATAATATTGTACCTTTAAGGTGCAGAAGAAATTTTACTCAACGCATGTAAGTAATGACAAGCACATTTTTAAGTTAGAGCTCTATTACGCATAGAGAACTCTAAATTAAAGTTCGTCAATTAGTGAAAATAAGAAAAATCTATTCTTGATTTATAATAAATTTATATAACTTAAAATTAATTTATAATAAAATTTAAATGCTACGACACAAGATTTACCCTAATAAAATTACAGCAGTACACAAATCCCACACAAAACATCAGTGGCTTGAGTTATAAACACCTAGTACGTTGAATTCAATCCTGGTACACAAATATTATAAATAAAGTCTTTGATAATTTATTAAGAAGAATACATGTTTATTCAAAAATATAAATAAAGTATTTAAGTTGTATAATATAGATGTATTGAGTATAATTTAATTATAATGTAATAAATATAATATAAAATTACAATAATAAATAACATTAGTAGATAGTAATATGGGGTTCCTGGCGCACTTTCGGAGCCGACCGAAAAGCAATGTAAAATACTGTTCAATGTACCATAAAGGAAGCTGAGAAATAACACAGCAAATCTCAATGAAAAATTAACCGAATCTACAGTCGTTCGTCTCCAAAAGCGATCCAGGATCGGCACATTACTATCTACTCTGTGGAATGAAAAATTAACCAAATCTACAGCTGTTTGCTTCTACTTTCTTAAGCTGTGCTTTGTAAAATGTTGTCAAATCTGCTACGAATAAAGGATTTATCTTAATAAAATTTAATCAATTTAAAACATTTTTACTAAAAACATACTGTACTTTAATAAAAAACTTTTCTACTAAATAAACAACATGAACTCACCAAGCTCTCTTCAGTTTCTAGCATTTCAAAAACTTACAAAGAAAGACAATTTTAACGAGTTCAAACGAATTACCAAAACATTTTAAAGAACAGTTGATACTTTCCTTAAATGATACAGAATTCAAAGAACTTGTAAAGTCTTTTGCAGAAAAAACGTCTAATGGAGTGTTTTACTATCGGCAAAAAACTAAAAAAGTAAGGGATTACATATTTAATATAATTACGAAAGATATTGAAAAGAAAGTAAAAAATAAACAAACAGAGAGTTTTTCATCGTTTTTTTATGAAATTTTTCCCATATTATACGTTCTTTCAAGATAATCAAGACTTAATTGATGAATTTCTTAGGAATTTTTGTAAGTATCAAGATTTATCAACACAATTCATTAAAGAGCATTATAGAATTTTTCTTATAGAATATAGCCACATTTTGTGTGAAACAAAAGGTATTACTGTAGATAATATTCCATGTGATTCCTATGAAGAAAGACACCAACTATGGTTATCAAAACAGTACTATGACGTGGGGAGGGACTGCAAGTTTTAGAGTTTTATTCTACAAAGTTAATTGTTATAATTTCTTTATCTTTTATAGTCTTCTTTCCAGTAACAATCAAGTGTAATTTTTCATTTTTGTTTAATTCTTTAATCTTTTTCTCATCCAAAACAGTCAAAAATCTGTTCGGCAAGTGTACTTTACAATCTTCCAACTCGGCAATTATTGTAAACCCGAATTTATCTTTCATTTTCTCCAAATTCAAGATTCTATGTTTCTTCCTTTCTTCCAATTCATTTAACTTCTTATACTCTTTAAACTTACATTCTCCAATATCATTTAACTCTTTCAAGAACTCCATTTAAATAGAAAAAATTTAAAGACGGAAAAAATGAAATTCGCTAACAATCACTCGAGAAGTCGGGGAGAATGTGAGTAAAACCGCATTCTTTTCAAGAGGTTCTTCGTTTAATTTCTCCAAATGTACTATAAAATCATCGAGGATTTCTGGTTCAAAATCATAAACAAATTCAACATCCAGATAATGAAAAAATACAGGTAATATCTTTTCATAATAAACGTGTGTATCGATACCTACAAACCTAATGTATTCTTTGAAAAGGAAAATAATTTTGTCAATGGTTCCAAGAGATAAGTAAACATTTTTATTCTGTTTTCTAAATTCTGTAACAAATTTTGTTTGCTTCTTGTCTCCATATTGCAATTTTGTAAGCAGGTTATTCAAATGTGTTAATTTATTTCGAAATTTCTTAGGTTTAGGTCTTTCTAACAAAATTAAATTACAACCTCTACAAACTAAATATCTTTTATCGATAATTTCTCCTCTATTAGAACACTTGTAACAGTTGGCATTATACTCTTCCATTTAAACAAAAAGATTTTTTTATAAATGGAGATTATGGAACTAAGTCTGCCGAGATATAAATTTTTCAGCGCAAATGTTTGTGTTTACATTTCTACAACAGAGATAAATAGAAATAATTTCATTCTATTGTACAACTATTTAGGATATTATGTGTACGATTATAAAGATTATTACGGGAGAAATCGGGATTTTTCAGTGGCGAAAGAGTATATTTTTGAAATATTAGAAGGAATGAAAGAGAATAATATGAACATCATTAACTACTGAATTTCTCTAATATCGTTCTTAATCACATCATAGGCTAAAAATTTCTCAGAGACAACAACAACATAACAAATCGCGTTTGTAACAGCTTTTTGAAAATCCATATTGATAATTATATCGTTCTTTGAACCAGAATTCTTTGTTGTATCAATGACATAAATAGGTCTATTCGCTAAAAATTCTTTAGGATTGTAATACATTTCCTTATTATTACAGTAAACTTTCTTAAAATCTTGATACATCTGATACATGATTCTGAAAAGACCTCCGGAAATGTTTAAATTTTGTAATTCATCTGGATAATAAGAACCGTTCAATTTTGCTCTGATATTTTTTACATCCAAACTATCAAACTTTGAAGGATTTTTTTCTTGATTATTCTGTCTATCTGTTTGAAAACCTATGATAACGAACTTGGGATTGAAGATATTTCTATAAATATTTATGATATCGAACGAATAAGTTGTTCCGGAAATACCTTTTTGTTCAATACATTGCCAATCTAGAAAATTAAACATAATGTTTTGACTTTTTGTAATTTCATCAATCAACCTAATTTTACTCGTGGTTTTATAATCAATCATTGGAACTCTAATAAAAAAATCTGTAATTGTTATTTTTCCATCAACAGGCATAACATTTCCAGTTGCAGTCTTCAGAATCACATCATCGTCTTCTGCTCTTATAAAACTTAGATAAAATCCTCCTTTATAGATCGGAATAGTAACATTTTCAAAAAATCCTAATCCAAAATGAGATAAATTTCCAGCTGCTTCAAAAACACCAAATTTAAAATCTGATTCAAAGCCATTAGAAGTTTGAGAAATAACATCACTTTTTGAATATGAAATAGTTCCTTTAATTGTGCTTAATTGGCCACAGTTTTCGACTTCTTCTATCAATTTATTGTGTTTTCTTACTTCAATCTTAGAAAATAAAAACGGTATAAAATTATCGATTAATCTAACATTATCAGTTCCAAGATATGCTTGACCATCTTGTTTTGTTAAAGTTCCAGAAATATAAAACTGGAAGTTAGACGAGCAAAAGTTATCTCCAAAATCAATATTAAACTCAGTTCTTTTATTCGGTTCATTCAAATGTTGTTTACTAATTGGATAGAAATTTTTAAACTCCGCCCTTTCAATATCACTAGCATATTTTCTGTAGTCCGCCATTTAATAAGAGAAAATTTAGAAATTTTAAACATCGTGTATCATTTTTTCATCGATCTAATGTACGTTTTTATAAGAAAAGATATAAATTTTAGTAAAATAATTAAAAAGATTAGAGTCATTTTTAATGATCTACTTCGTCATATTCAGGATTCTCTTCCTTAAATTTTGCGATCTCGGTCACATATTTCAATAAAATCTGCACAGGATAGTAACCGCTATCTATAATATTGTTCCAATCAACTGTATCTTTATTTTCATCCAAAAACTTTATACTCAAGTGTTGATAGAGACAAAGAACAGACATATGATCTTTTAATTGATAATGTATATTTTCTTGAATGAACTCTGATGATAAAGTTTGATATTTAGCAATGTTATACCAATTCAATTTGTTTACGTATAATCTCATCATATCTTCGGATAATTCATATTTTTGAGAAATGTCATCCCAATGTTCTTTTTTTTTCAAATCTCTTTCGTGTTGCATTATAAAAAGATCGAAAGCACTGTAATGTCCCGCCATCTCTATTTATTAGGAAAAAATTTCAAAATCAAGTTTTTATAAATTGGCTCTTTTTAGCGTTACATTCAGCACATTTTCCAGAAATTCTCTTAACTCCATTGATGTTTGCATAGTATTTTATATCGTTTGTGGCAGTTTTTTCTTTACATCTCACACAATATATGAGCGCCATTTATATAAGGAAAATTAGTCATCATAGCCGCCTACTCCATTAAATCTGTTGTCGATGTTTTCAAAAGTTTTATCGACATCTTCTTTAAATTTATTAAAGTTTTCTTCTAGTTTATTTACTTTATCGAGATATAAAGAGTATCGATCATCTATACTTTTAAGTAATTCATTATTATGTGTTATTTTCTCATTGAAACGTGTACCAAAATCTTCAAAAAAGTTTATTTTCTCATTGAAATGTGTATCAAAATCTTCCAGAATTTTGTTAATTACTTCACCAACTAATACATTAACATTATTTTTATATGTATTAAAGTTTTCTTCTAGTTTATTTACTTTATCAAGTAATTCACCAACATCGTCTACTGATCTTTTACTTCTTTCATCAAGTTTTTCATAGACTTCTGTTGTAAAATCTTTAACATGCTGTTTATGATTCTCATAATTTTGTTTTAGTTCATTAAACATTTTAATAGGATCTTCTAATTGAATCATTACAACAACATCAAATGGATTAATTCCTTTACTAACACCGCTAATTCTTTTTCCTTTAAAATCTAAGGCATTTTTAACATTCGGATCATGTAAATCAACAATATCAATGTTTTCTGATAATTTTAGAGGTTTTAAAATTTGTTCTTTAACAACAACATCATGTTTGTCAATACCAGGTCGAACACCGACAATTCTTTTTTTATTAGCCAAACTAAACATAATTCTTTTCAACTTTGATTGCTTCAGTAATTTTATCAGCTTTTTCGATATGAGACATTAAATTGGTAAATAATTTTTTTACACCATCATCAACTTCTTTTTCCAATGTTTTTATTTTATCAGCAACTTCATTTGAACTCATGAAATTTGCAAGTTTGTTATCATATTCTGCTTTAAAATCTTCAATCTCGACAGCAAACATATCTGAATCTGGAAGGTTTTTGTAATAAATTTTCTAACTTGTTATCAAACTCATTTCTCAAACTATCAAAATTCAAACTATTATCTACATTTTGAATAATTTGTGTTCCAAATACGTCAAAAATATTTTGTGAATCCATATTTATGAAGTAATAATTTGTTAACAACTTCTTTAAAATCTTTACCAGTACTCAGTTCATTCAAAACAAAAACACATAAATGACCACAAATTGGGGGATCTTTATAGTCTTGAATCTGAGAATCATTGTAGTAGACGCTTGATTTTTTCAAATATTTAATCAATTCTATAGGTGGTTTGTCCTCAATTCTTCCATACGAATCAAAATAATATGCATTCTTATCATTTTTATAATAACAAATCCAATGTGTTCCACTTCCCATAATCGAGTCTAAATTCACAATTCCACATTCAAATTTCTTAACTTTTTCAGGTAATGTATCTCTCATGAAGATTCCTCTAAAATGTTTAATATTTTTGCAGATTTCTTCCAATTCCCCGAATGTTAAAGGTTTAAATTTTTTTTTCAATGTTTGATTTTCACGTAATTCAAAGTTTTTTCATCTAATCCAGATCCTGTAACATCTTCCAACTCTTTATCTAACCAATTTAAAATGTTTCGAACAATAGGAATCACATCTTTTTTAACGATTGGAGCAGCTTTACGAACATAAGGAACAACATTTTTAACAACTGGAATATTTTCTCCAAAATCTAATAAATCTTTCAAAAGTCCACCATTTTTAAGTTCTTTCAACTGATTATAAGAAAATTCTATTCTGGTTCCTTTATTGTTTTTCTTATGTTTTTTCGAGTTTATTGTATTGTCTATTTGTTAAAAATATCTTATCTTCGCCATTTTTTAGTTGATCTATTTTAAATTGAATACTAACGGGTATTTTCTTCTTAAAAGCGGATTTTATTTTTTCTTTCTGATTTTTGCTGAAGTTTACGTTCACCTCCATTTATATAGTTAAAATTTCAAGTTCTCTTCGATTCCCATTCCTAGTTTTCTCTTCAAAAACATTGCTCCAGCTGTTGGAAGCGCAACAAATCTTTCACCTAAACTAGCATCTTTTGATAAAAATCTATCCATTGCCTTATCTTGCAAAACTTTATCTGCGATATGTCTGGAATTTGTGTCTCTATGTTTTGCATAAAAAATATCGTGTTCCATAGCAGCTTGATCTAATTTATTTATACCAGGATCTCCTCTTTTTAGTCTTTTTTCGAGTTTTGTGCCGGGCCCCAGATACTGATAAGTTGGTACGTGTAATTCAAAAGGTAAATTGTTGATAAAATCATTCAAAAGTCCACTACCCTCAATCATAGATGAACTTATTGCCGGCAAAACTCGTTTTAAATATTTAATTCCATCAGGTTTTTCAATCATTTCATCAAGTTTGTTCGAAATAAAATCTTTAATCGCTTTCTTTTCGTTCAAAAAATTGTTGTTTCCAGCCTTTTCTTGAGCATAAATATAATTAATAATTCCATCGAGTTTTGTCAAATCGTCGATATATCTGTATTCAATCTTATTATCACTGTATTTTCTCACACCTGATCCTTCGATTCTTTTTTCCCAAATTGGTTTAATCAAATTGAGATATTTTTTACCTTTACTTGACTTTGGTTTCTTAGTTGATGGATCATTATTTTTGTAAATTGAATCAGATTTCCATAAAATTTCAGTATACTTTTTCAAGTCTTCTTCAGAATATAAACCGTCTTTTGGAACATCAGTGCCTGTTAATAATCTCCATAAACCTTGAGTTCCTTCATATGTTTTTTCATTAATAATGATATCATTATGCTCAAAATTCACGGGCAAATTTCCAATCATAAAACTTTTCTTTTTTCTGTCCCAATACAAACCAAATTTATCATCCTTTGCTCTAGGAAGAAATTTTTTACCAATTTCACCAATTATTATATCCGTTGTTCCAGGACTTATTGGTTCAACTATGGTAGAGTCTTCAATGATTCGAGGTCTAAATGGTGTTGAAGATGGTAATTTTGGCAATTCAAACTCAGATTCTGGTATCGAAATATCAGCAAATTGTCGTACAACTGGAACCAAATTCATCAAATTTTGATTATCGCTTAAAACATTTTCAATTTTGCCCTCAACATTTTTTATTGCAGATGTTACAGGTTGATTAATTTTTTGAATAAATTCTTGTTCTTTTTCATCAATTCGAATCTGTTCTTTAAATTCTTTGATTAATTTCTTTTCTATTTGATCAAGTTTTTTTGCTTCTTCTGAAGTTACGTTCGCCATTTATTTAGGAAAATTTTGAAACGTAAACGTGGAACGTGGAAACGTGAACACGAAACGAGAACACGAAACGTGGAACGTAAAACGTGAACACGGAACGTAAAACGTGAACGTGGAACGTGGAAACGTGAACACGAAACGTGAAAACGAGAACACGAAACGTGAACACGGAACGTAAAACGTGAACGTGGAACGTGGAAACGTGAACACGAAACGAGAACACGGAACGTAAAACGTGAACGTGGAACGTGGAAACGTGAACACGAAACGAGAACACGAAACGTGGAACGTAAAACGTGAACGTGAAACATGAACGTGAAACATGAACGTGAAACATGAACGTGAACGTGGAACGTGAACGTAAAAACATGAAAACAACTAGATTATCACACGTTTATATTGGAAAATTTATTCAAATATTTGCCATTTTTAGGCTTCAAAGTTAGATTAATAGTTAAAAATCCGTAGTCTTCCTTCCAAATTTTATCACATAACTCAATAAAGTGGTTAAAACTCATATCAGATCCCACATAATTGTTATAAATCTTTCTCGAATAGTGATCATCTTGCTTAAAAATACACAACATATTCAGGTTATTTCTTATAACTTGTTTATCAACCTTTGAAAAGCATTGGGAAAGATAGATACAAGATATGTTTTTGTGACGAGACATTACGAAATATTCCTTAATAACGTCCTGATTTTCCAAAATACAATCATCAAAAACGATTAACGAATTGGGTTTACATTCGCTTAACGGAACTATGTCCTCAGAAGCATTATAAAAATGTGATATTTTTTTGTTTAAGTTTTTCTCAATATTTTCAAATCTTTCTTGTAATTTTTTATAGGCGTCTTGTTCTAAAGATTTACTAAAGACGTACAAATTGGAATAAGGAATCAACCTATTGTAGATGAAATTCAATAATAAAGTTGTTTTTTCCACATCCACTTGAACCAACAATTAACAATCTGATTGGTTGATCTTTCTTATTTTCTTCAAACGTTTGAAGTTTTATCTGATCTTTTTGCTTTAAAAATTTCTCCATTTAAATAGAAGATTTTCATCTTGAAGCAACGCTTGCGAAAATGAAGCTGTTCAAGTTGACTTCAGAAAGCTCTAAATTAGTTTTAAACTTGGAACATCCTATACACTTAGAGGAAGAATCAAATTATTTTATCGGTTTAAGCGGTTTTTATTCTGACAATTTTGTAATAAATATTAGTGAAAGTTCTCCTTATTGCATAGGATTTAGTGAGAAGAACATAACAAAATACTATGGTTTAAACAAAGGATATTATACTTTCGATCAAATAAAAAATTCCCTTAAAAATTATCTGAAAACATTCAAACAATCAGATAAATCTTTAAACTTTGACGAAAAACAAGTTTGAAATGCAAAAAAATTATCTTTATAATAAAATTCAAATAAAATCACCAGTAAGAATAATGTTTTCAGCAATTATTGTAGATTTGTTAGGGTTTGTTCAAGAAACTATTGAGCCAAATCAGGTATATTTAGGAAATAAAACGCCAAAATTTAGACCGTTCGATGTTATTGAAGTGCACTGCAATCTCGTTGAACCTAGTTTTGAAAATCATACCGAACATTTACACAAAGAATCTGAAATTTTGTACACATTTTTCCCAAATGTTGCTTATGGATCAAAAATCAGTGAAAAACCGAATGAAATCGATTATATTCCAATTAGAAAAAATATTAAAAGAATTCAAAAAATCGTTCTAAACTATACAAGACTCTGAGGGAAATTTATTAAATAATGAGAGTAAAACAACAATATATTTAAGATTGAAAAAAAGGATTTAAAAAGGACCCCAAAATATAAAAAAGCTTCGAAAACATACATTCTGAAGGTAGGGGTGATTCGCCCCCGCCTTCAAACTTTCAAAAAAACACTGTTTTCATTAATGAATCTGGGCTTTATTCTCAAAATAAAAATTACTAGTTAAATTTCTTTTCTATCTAAATGGAGACAGTTGTAGATCCAATAAATAATCAACTTATATTCAATAATAAAGACATTGTAACGATTGTAGACGAAATCAATGTAATCTGGTTTAAGGCTAAAGATGTTTGTGAAATATTAGGTTATGAAAAAACAAAAAACGCAATTAAATTAAATGTTGATGATGATGACAAAATTCAATATTTTTACTTAAAAAACAAGGGGCTATCCGAATGGCCCCTTAACAATCTTCATCCTGACACTGTTTTTATCAATGAATCTGGACTTTATTCATTAATTTTGAGATCACATAAAAAAGAGGCAAAAATCTTCAAAAATTGGGTTACAAAAGAAGTTTTGCCAAGTATTCGTAAATTTGGTGAGTACAAACTTGAAAACAAGATTAAATATTTAGAGGACGAAGTTAAACACTTGTAAATTAAAGATGAAATAAAAACGGAAATAATCGCAAAACAAAGTGTAAAAATTGACTTAATGAAACCAGACCTTGTTTGTAAAGATTTTGCTAAGAAAAAACACCATGTTTTTGTATTAATTAAGAAGAATCACATGTGGGAATATCCTTATTACGTTATCAGAGCTCAAAAGAGAGAAATACCGAAAAGATTGAAAGAACTTGAAATTGATTACCCAGAAATGGAAATTTTATTAAGACAAGGAGATCCAAATAGTATAAATCTCTACAACCAAATGAAAGAATCTTTGAATATTTTATACAACGGAAATCATTTTACTACAAATATGGCAGAATCTCGACTGATTTATAGAATATCTAAATTACACGATGAAAATGTTTCTAAATTTTACTAAAAACTCTCGATTTATTATATTTTGTTTGTAAATGTTTAGCATAACTAGGTAACCATTGTAGAATTCTTTTTTCATATTCACAAGGCATTTCGTTTTTATAACTTTCGCTGAAAATTTTTTTAGCACAATCTTTGCAAAAAGCATCTTTTCTATCTTTACTATACTGCCAGTTATTAAATTCAGAAATATTTTTAATTTCTTTACAAAAGTAACACTTTTTCTCTTCTAAAGTTAATTTGTTCATTTTATCATATAATTCCTTACAATAACAGTCTTTTCTATTCTCTTCTTGACACTTTGTACATTTCTTTTGAGACTCCATTTATATAGAAAAAATTATTACACGATGAAAATGTTAAACTCTTAACTTATGATATTTGGTTTGTAAATGTTTTTGATAATTATTTAACCATTTTATAGTTCTTCCACATTCACATTGAGTATCTTCATAATATAATCTATGGTGATTCTTCTTTACACAATCTTTACAATATGAGTCTTTCTTATCTCTACTATAGTGATCACTATTAAACTCTGAAATTTTTTTAGTTTTCTTTACATTTAAGACATTCTTTATCTTCCAAAGTTAATTTTTCTATTTTATCATATAATTCTTTATGATATTCCCTTTCACAATCTTTGCAATAAATTATAATGCATTCCATCTTTCCTATTTTTATCTTTATAAAATTCATTTAAATCTTTAAATTCTTTGCACTTTGTACATTTCTTTTGATGCGCCATTTATATATAGAAAATTTATATTACAGTTTTGACTTCTTCAATTCATATTCATAAAACTTTCCGGTTATTTCTTCATTATTTAAATCTTTTATACTATAAGTTACAGGATCTGTGTTATTAATTTGATAAATCACAAAGATTTCTCTTGACCAATTGTTCTTATATTTGTTCGAAAATGTTTGTTTTTTACTAACAATTCTTACATGATCATTGACTTTAAATTTAGTTTTCGTGTGAATTTCAGGTGGAACATACTTGAAAACCGACTCTAATAACTCTTTTTCTGCATCTTTATCTACGTCTTTAGGCTTCATTTTGATTGTGCTATGAACAGTATCGTTATATTTCTTTACGATTTCTTGAAGAATATCGATCCATTTAAAGTTTTTATTAATCTCAAAAAGAACCTTCATTCTTTCATTTTGAGTTCTGTTATATCTCTCTACAATACTTGATTTCTCTTCGTTTTCAGTATGATAAATCTTAATGTTGTATTTCCTCAAAACATCGTTAAATTCTTTATTTTTAAACTCTAAACCCTTATCTGTATGAAGTAGGTTAGGAGGTTTGTGATTGATCCTTATGGCATCTTTTACTATATCTTCGAAAGCTTTTGAAATATCCTTGCCGTTTTTTCTTTTGATAGCTCTTGACCAAGCATATTTTGAGAAAGTATCAATAACATTTAACATATACTTAAATCCATCATTTTGATCTGAATAGTTAGACATTATAACTAAATCTGCTGCCCATAAATCGTCAATTCCTAATGTTATAATTTTTCTCTTTTTAAACTTTTTTCGTACTGGTGCATGAATTTCTCGAGCTTCAATCTCTATCTCATCTTTAGTCTTCAATTCTTGCTTAACAGGTTTTGGATTTGGATTCTTTATAAACTTACTCTTGTTTGTCTTACATTTTGAACATTTTGCAGCAATTCTATACAATCCATTTTGAGTTTGAACGATTTTTGAATCTATATTTTTCGTTTTCTTTTTACACTTGTGACAGTGAATTAAATCATCTTCCATTTACATATCAAAGTTTCCAAGTTTATTTAATTCGTCTAATATATCTGTTTTATATCCATACGGTACTGTATCGATCTTATTTTCTAGGACAATTCTCTTATCATCTTTAGCGTTCAGTGCCAGCTTGTTTATGGTAACAGTGTACAACTCATGTTTATAACTTTTGATGACTGTCATCTCCCTAAATTCTTCTTTATCTTCGAACAAACATCTCTTCAAGTTTTCGATATTTATTGTTTTATTTACAACGCTTCTCTTAATTCCTTTACACCTAACTGGGTTTTTATCTAGATATTTGTACGAGTACATCTTAGACCTTAAACCACAAAATTCTTCTAAAACTTCGCTATTTAACTCATCTTTGAATTTCCCTATTACCTTCTTATTTTTAGTAGTGAAACATTCATGATCTTTTGGATAATCACTTGTATCAAAGTCATCTATATTTTCTTTAATAATTTTAAAAGGATCTCGTTTCAATTCTAGAAAATAACTGTCTGTATCCATGTAACACAGATTCAAATCTGGATCAAACTTCTTTAATTTGTTGTAATAAAACTCGTACATTAGCAATTTTGAGAGGTCGAGAACTGAAAAATCCTATGTAAATCGGTTTGTTAAATTTAACCTTTTGTTTGTACATGTGACTCGCTATACAGTTGTCGTCAAAGATGTTAAAGCATTTGAAATTTGTTTTCTTAGCTTGTTTCATTGAAAATACTTCATTTCCAAGCTTAATATCACATCTGTTTCTCACATTTTCCATAGATTTTCCAAACACTGAGTTGTTCATCAGCTTATAAAAGTCCTTTTCAAAGTCGCTTGTAGCTTTGGTTCTCATGTTTGTGTTAAAATCAATGTATTCTTTCATAAAAGGCTTCTGATCGAATGCAATAACTCTATTCACATGTTTCAAAATCATACCTTGTTCCAAATAGAACTTCAAATTTCTCGAATGAACAACGTATTCAGTTTTATCCAGTAGAGTTGTGCAAAGTTTGTTTTTAAAATGTTCTGGAGCAAGAGGTAAATCCTTGTGATGTTCGTGTAAATTTGTTGGATATCCAAGATCGACTTCGAGAATATAGCCATAATCTTCGTCGCCAGTGAGTTCTAAAATTGTTTCTTTCCATTCTGCAGTTGTGTAAGTTTTTGGATCCATCCACTTGATATCACTAAACGGCAGTTTTTGCATAAGACCATACCCATAAAGGTTGTTTGCATCGAGATAGAGTAAATAGTTTTCGGGCTTTGTCTTATCAAAATCTTTTAAATATTTGTTATTTGCTTTCACATATCGTTTAATACACTGAGAAATGCCCCCGCGAATACCTTTTTCGATCATCAAATACATATTATAATCGTTAATTAGCTGAAGCTCAATTTTCGTTAGTTTTAACATTGCGTCCCATGCGAGACTGGGAGCTGTTAGATAGTGTGCCGGATCGAGTTTATAACAATTAAGGCAAATGTTTCTGAAATTTTCGAATATATCAGCAAGCAATAAAACATCTTGGATATTGTACAAATCAGAGTAATTTCCAAGATTTTTCTCTTTTAATTTGTTCCAAACATTTAAGTAGTGTTGAAAATCTTTCTCAGATATGCTCTCATCTGTCAAAAGTGAATAGAAATCTTGAATTCTCAATTCTTCTGTGTAATCAAGTTTTTCAATACTGTCGATAAATTCATAGGGAAATATTCCTTTTCCAGATAGAATTTTAAAAATCTCGTCGTCGTCATTTGGCTGTCTTTCTATTATCTCATTCAATCCATCTTGTATAAAATGATTTGTATGTTTGAAGTCTTCTCTCTTTAGATTTTTAGCTAACTTTTCTATAGACGAGGCCATGAATCTGAACGTGTCTACAAACGAAAACTTGATGAATTTTCTTGGCTTATCACCTTCGAATTCATAGCCATATCCAGAATTTACAGAATAATTTATATATTTTTCATCGGTGTTTGCAATCAAATCAACATTTCCATATTGTTTAGCCAATTCTTTTATGTACAAATGAGTATCGTAATTTGACATATTGTGGCAGAAAACGGGAATATTCTGAGGAAATTTCAAATTTAGATTGCAACATGCATGAGCTGCGCCTCGAAACTTGCCGGTTAAATGACAATGATCTCTCACTTTATTATAACTCTTATCTTTCCAACTATCAGGAGTAAAACCATACTGAATTGACCCAACATCATAAGCAGACCATTCACAGATATGACAAACGTTTGAATCTTGATACGAAATTTCTTCTTCTTCTGTCAATTTCATAGGTTTCATGTTCTTAGAATTATATTTTTTCGCTATGTATTTCGATAATTTATTGAGTTCTTCAAACAATTTTGTCGGGACGTTTTTCAAATCTTCTTCATTTTTGGCACGATAACATATCGGTTTGTACATGCGATTGGTCACATTCGACACTAAATATAGAGTAAAACCATAAGGAATGTGCCTCTGAATCTTGGTTGTAGTCGATCTTTGTGGATTGTTCTTGCATGTCGGAATTTTTTCTAATATGCTCTCAAAGTCCATATAAATTACGTACGGATGGTTAAATTTCTTTTGATAATTAGTAAATTTAGTTGTTTGACCTGGAAATGGCATAATTGGCTTACAAACTTCATGATTTTTACAAATTTCTAAATGATCTGTTAAATCTCCAGATTTGTAAAAATGGCTTAAACATCTTCTACACAAAAATTTTCTTTCTTTATGTTTAGACAACTGCGAAGAAACAAGCTTATTTAAATCGGTTATCAAAACATAATGAGATTTATCATCTTGTTTAACATACAATAAATCAATGTTTGTTTCAGCGTCATATTTTTCAGAAATTTGTAACGGAACAATGTTAATATTTTCATCAAAACTGTAGACATTGATAGACATTGTTGGATACTTATACTTGGAATTGTAGCTTCGTTTTTCAAATATTTGTATATCTTTCAGAGACATTGGATACTCAAAACCTGAAAATATTTCGTCATTCACAAATTTTTCGTATTGCTTTACACGTTCACAGTCTCTTTCTGGTTTTTCAATAGCACATCTTATTGAGTAAATAAAGCAAAAATCATCTCTATTTTTTATATTTATACAAGCTTTTTTATCTTTGATATTCTTTGGTAAATCGATGTATGATCCTGCATTCATCATTTCGTGTTTGTTAAGGCTCAAAACTAGTTGTTTACAACTTTTAAATGTCCATCCGGAACCTTTATTTGGATTATTCGTTTGTTCTCGATGTGTTAATTTATTAAATTGCTTAGTAATAAAGTCGTTTACGTCAAAGATTTCGTCTGCTTTGATAGTAAAATACATTAGACATGTTTGCGGTTCACCATTCACTAAAGTTCGTTCGTATTCACATTCCAAAGAGAGATAGCCCTTCATATTTTTAACATTTTCTTGAAATTTCTCGATTAAACTTTTAATTTCTGACCGCATAATTGAAAGATATTTGTAAATTGACATGGAATTGTCGTTCAAGTTTGTTAAAATGTATTGCTTGAAAAGACCGTGTATTGAGGATAAAACTTCTACATCAATGATATTTTCGGATTTTACTTTAAGAGTTTTATCAATTTCTTCGATCATTTCAGACTTGGTTTTTATCGTTAGTACCGATAGCCAACTTTTCAGCTATTGAATGAAGTTTTTCATCATTAAATAGGTCGAGATTTTTCTTTTCAACTTTGAAATTTCTCTTTAATTCACGTAATTTCTCAATATTAAACATGTTTTTCGTAATCGGCAATTTTATTTTCTCTAGCCCATTGTCTTAAATAATTTAGTTCATTATCGTAAATTTGCTTGTTTTTTTCATGACTTTTAGAATTATAATGGCGATCATAGTTTTTTCTTAAAATTTCTATTTTGCAGAACGGACATGATATTTTATCGCGCTCCATTTATATAGAAAAATTTATTTATCCAAATGGTGATTGTAAACCAACGATTGTGCCTCTTCACGGCGTGATATCACTAACGGATATGACGCGGGCGAAGCGATTATCGTGATGGTCGGTCTGTAGTAGCACACCTCGACTGTCATTGGATACACACAGCGCAATCTTTCGGAACTAAAATGTCGGTAATGCAGATTTGCTTTTAAGAATAAAAATTGTGTTCCCGTTTACTATTATAACATTTTCTTTTTCAAAATGTTAGATAATTTTACCTATTTTAAATATGCGTACATTTTGTTACTTGTAATTTTCAAATTATATTTTAAATTAATTTCTTAAATTTTTACTTCTCGATGGGCTGTTGTATTGTGTTGCTGAGTATATATGTCCGCGAATTCGGTTTGGTCGGTTAGGAAGTTTACTTCTGAACTGTTTCAATGCGAGTGGCCATAGCGGAGAAACACCAAGTTCAGAAGTATTCAGATCGTATTCCGGAACCATTTCTCTATCCGTATCTCGCTCTTCTCTCTCTCTCTAGCCTGAATATAGATCCTAGCCTATAAACGGCAGAAGTGATCGTGTCATAGGCATAAAAAGAGAGGGAGAGAGAAAGAGACAGAGGGAGGAGAAAAGGTCGACCGAGAAATGGTTTTGCACTTTTTGACTTTGAATTTTTTTCTATTTAAATGGAGTTCTTGAAAGAGTTAAATGATATTGGAGAATGTAAGTTTAAAGAGTATAAGAAGTTAAATGAATTGGAAGAAAGGAAGAAACATAGAATCTTGAATTTGGAGAAAATGAAAGATAAATTCGGGTTTACAATAATTGCCGAGTTGGAAGATTGTAAAGTACACTTGCCGAACAGATTTTTGACTGTTTTGGATGAAAAAAAGATTAAAGAATTAAACAAAAATGAAAAATTACACTTGATTGTTACTGGAAAGAAGACTATAAAAGATAAAGAAATTATAACAATTAACTTTGTAGAATAAAACTCTAAAACTTGCAGTCCCTCCCCACGTCATAGTACTGTTTTGATAACCATAGTTGGTGTCTTTCTTCATAGGAATCACATGGAATATTATCTACAGTAATACCTTTTGTTTCACACAAAATGTGGCTATATTCTATAAGAAAAATTCTATAATGCTCTTTAATGAATTGTGTTGATAAATCTTGATACTTACACAAATTCCTAAGAAATTCATCAATTAAGTCTTGATTATCTTGAAAGAACGTATAATATGGGAAAAATTTCATAAAAAAACGATGAAAACTCTCTGTTTGTTTATTTTTTACTTTCTTTTCAATATCTTTCGTAATTATATTAAATATGTAATCCCTTACTTTTTTAGTTTTTTGCCGATAGTAAAACACTCCATTAGACGTTTTTTTCTGCAAAAGACTTTACAAGTTCTTTGAATTCTGTATCATTTAAGGAAAGTATCAACTGTTCTTTAAAATGTTTTGGTAATTCGTTGAACTCGTTAAAATTGTCTTTCTTTGTAAGTTTTTGAAATGCTAGAAACTGAAGAGAGCTTGGTGAGTTCATGTTGTTTATTTAGTAGAAAAGTTTTTTATTAAAGTACAGTATGTTTTTAGTAAAAATGTTTTAAATTGATTAAATTTTATTAAGATAAATCCTTTATTCGTAGCAGATTTGACAACATTTTACAAAGCACAGCTTAAGAAAGTAGAAGCAAACAGCTGTAGATTTGGTTAATTTTTCATTCCACAGAGTAGATAGTAATGTGCCGATCCTGGATCGCTTTTGGAGACGAACGACTGTAGATTCGGTTAATTTTTCATTGAGATTTGCTGTGTTATTTCTCAGCTTCCTTTATGGTACATTGAACAGTATTTTACATTGCTTTTCGGTCGGCTCCGAAAGTGCGCCAGGAACCCCATATTACTATCTACTAACATTTGTATATACAGCTTAAATATGTAAATTAAAAAATAAAAAGTAACCCACAAAGAAAACAAAACTAACCTAGGGAGAACATTGACTTAAGGATCTCATGACAATATTCAGGCAGTCATGTTGAATTTCAATGTCGGACCTACCGAGAGTATTGTATTATAAGAAGACCTCACCATCCTCAAGAGAGGAAAGTATGCACGCGTCGTAGTGCTTGATTTGAGCAAATTTATCAAATCTTTATTCCTGCTGTTGAAGTTGTTCACACGATAACTGAGGACTCCCAAACAGCCCTCGTCGTCCACTCAACCACAGAAGGGATGAGATAACTACTGATGATTGTGATGGTCTCAAGTGATATAGTTTTAAAGAAGTAATAGTTGAGAAATATAAGAATTATTTGTTTTCCTTTAGAATTTCTCTTAAAAATCTCGTATTTTTTAATTTTTTATCTCTTTAATTAGAGTGTTTTGTTTTTTTGTTTGCATGTCGCAATACAATAAAAATCGTTTACTTTAAACGCAGGTTTACTACATGCAATATTTTTGTTTGTATTTTTTAAAGATATTACCTGTTGTTTTTTTTAATTGAAAACACATTTTTAGATTCTACTCAATTTTATGATTTACTCTATATTTTTTCACACAACTTATGGAATTTATGCAGTTCTTAGCTAGCAATTAACGAAAAAAAAATAAAACTGCAAAAAAACCATCAACGAAATCTTATCGTACTAATTTGTTTGTAAAGTAAAGAGACGACACAGCGTATTTTTACTATGCAAAGCTAATTTCTCCTCATGTATTGTGTTGGTCTCAAGTAATGAGATTTAAAACAAGCAATGATGGTAAATTGTGTAATTCTCCGTTTTTATTTGGAACCTGCATTTCAGATTTTTAATTTTTCTTGCAATTTTATATATTTTCTTTAATTACATTGTGTTGTTAAACTTTTATTACAAGTATGTCGCAATACAATAAAATAATTTATTTACTTTAAACACAGATGTTACTATATGCAATCTTTCAGATTGGATTTAAAAAAATGGTACCTGATGTTTTTTTAACACGAAACAAATTTTTTATGTTATACATTTTACTTGCTTTCATAATTTACCCTGTAATGTTTCCAAATAGTTATTTGGAGTTTATTTTGTCAGTTGAATTTATACAGTTGTTACCTAGTAACGGAAAGACTAAAAGTACACATTACAAAAAACCATCAACGAAATGTTAATGCACTAATTTGTTTGTAAAGTCAACATAAATATGTGAAAAGCTAATTTCATTGCGAATTCATCCACAAGAATTTCACTAAATGGACACAACTATCAGGTCTGATTACAATAGTGTAGAACACCGAGAGAAAGGAAGAGTCGGAGTGTGGAGTTCGTAACGCACGTCTGTTTGCGGCTACCGAACTTTTAATGGACAAGTTAACAGCGAGTTGTCTGTTACCAGCAGCTGGTCCGGTTATCCACGTTATATATAACGTATCATATTAGCACAGATGTCCAGTTTTGTTTTTAACACCTCTTGTTTAAACTATCTACAGTCGTTCACAGAATTTAATTATTTAACAATGTAATTATTTAAAGGCTGAACAATTGTATATCCTGGCTAATTAACTAGTGCAAGGTAAAAAATATAAGTTAATAATAAGTATTAAAATTTAAACAACGCAAGACTAAGCGGGAGTTGCCTGAAAGGCTACGCTTTGATTGCATGCAATTTACACTCTATAGCTTCTATTCCGCTCAGCTTTACCTTAAGATATTGTGTAGGCTGAAATTCGTACATATCCGTGTAGTATAACGTGTTATATTGTCACAGATATCCAGTTTTGTTATGAACACCTCTTGTTTAAATTATCTACAGTCGCTCACACAATTTAATTATTTAACCATTTAATAATTTAAAGGCTGAAAAATTACAGGTATGTCCTGAATAATTAGCGGGTTCAAGGTGAACAGTAAAATTCAAAAACGTGGTCAAATTTAAACAACAGGACTAAGAGTATGTCGCCTAAAAGGCTATACGCTTTGATTGCATGCAGACTTCCACTCTATAGCTACTATTCCGCTCAGCCTTATCTCAAAGTATTATGCAGCCACACATACGGAAAGACTAACTCCTACAGAGATAGGTTTCTCTAACGCTGAGCTAATGATAAACCATTACTCTCAATAAATAATCGTATTTTAATAACTAATTACCATGGAAAGTTACTCCTAAGTTTCTGAAGTGGATCAGTTATGGATTTGAAACAAGTGTAGTGTTAAACTTTAGCGTTGTGTTAAAAGCACAGTGTTATTCGTGCGGTAAGCAGCTAACTAACTTGTCCGCTTAAAGCTAAATAATGTAGGGAACTCAATTAGACTGTTGAATATGCATTAGAAATTTATTAAACAAACAAAATTATAACAGAAAACTAGTCTGAACTATCTAAGGAAGTCGTCTTATTTAACTAAATAAACAGGCAATGCATGATTACATCGTTGTGTTTTCCAACTTAGATAAAATATTTTATTAAAAATATATAGAACAATTTTCCACCGAAATTATATTATTAAATTCAGTAGAATAATTATGATCAGGAGAATAATCGTAGATAATCTCATTTATTTATTTGTCACCTTTAAACAGAAAATATGAAATTGAATATTTTAAAATAGATACAGTAACATTACAGCGATTTAATATTTATAGGCTTGAACTATTAACACACCAGTAAATATTTATATTTCATAGAAGAAAACTATTTATTTTGAAAATGTTAATTTTTTTCGAAGGTTTGTTTTGGATTCATAAGAAAGCCACATCAATACACCTGTTATAGCTTTGCGTCAATGATTCAGAAGTTGTCATTGATTGCAGTTCCCTACATTACAATCGATGAATTGTTATTATTCTTAAAAAAAAATTAAAACTAGATAAAAGTAATTAAGTATAATGCACTTTTTTGAACAAGGGATTGAAATATAATTACAGTGAAAGTAAATACAAGTAAATACATTATTGTTAGGAATTTCGGGAGAACAGAATTCAATTAAAATATGACAAGCCTTGAACACTCTACAGGTTAATTGTGTTTTACTCTCTCTCAGTTTAGGGGGAAGAGAAAATTAAAATATAGAAAATATGTTCTCTTGCTTTGTTATAATTTGTTATAATTAAGCTTTAGAAGGCTGCAGTTTTATTTTGTAAAGTTTTTTAATTTTTTCTTAGGACAGGCTGTAATAAATACACAGTTATTGATAATTTTAACTGTTTTCAAATCATATGATATATCTTGCAGATTATATACTTTTTCACTTAAGTTGCACTAGTTCGCTGATTAATAATTGATCTCCAAATTAAATAGCTCTTGATACCGGATCTTCAATTTTGTAAGAATTGCTTAGTTTATTATTAATTACTAATCACAAAATATTTGTTATATAAAACCATTAAATCCATCTGTATTCTGAAAATATTAAAACAAGAAAACAATTAGTTGGTAAATTTGTATGAATATAAACACTTATCAGTTCAAAAATGTTATTAGCAAGAGATGTATATAAATTTACATGAATATATGAAATA
The DNA here is from genome assembly GCF_021130785.1 of Homalodisca vitripennis. Lineage (NCBI taxonomy): Eukaryota > Metazoa > Arthropoda > Insecta > Hemiptera > Cicadellidae > Homalodisca > Homalodisca vitripennis. The sequence goes on along the minus strand of NC_060214.1, from coordinate 73,199,260 downwards.
TATTTTACTTTAAACTTGTTTAATTTACTATACTATGATGTTAATGTAATAAACTTAGAACTTTATAAATGCACATTTTAACTTTTTCACACAGGTTTGATTGATATAAATTTATATGCAAGTAGCCTAGACATAGTAATATAACACTACAAACAAACATATTAATAATGTTGATGACATAAATAAACGTATTATTATCAAATTTAATTTGAAGATTCAGACTGTACACATTTGTATTACATGGGATCAATATGTAAACCCATTTTAATCTCCCAATTTAAAAAATCAGTACTGGAAATAATGTAAAATCATAAATGCACTTATCTAAAACACCAGGTTATGCATATTGATTTAGATATGGTAATGTAATACAGCGTGTTGATATGCTTGTATATATTAAGTTAGTATCGAATAAGTATTTCCCATGAAAAGCATTTGCTTTAAAACAATTCAGGATTTTAAAATCACCGATGGTCCGTATACTAAAACAAGACATACGGTGTTAGTTGAGAAAAGAAATATATAATTGATCTATTTGAATAATGAATAATTAATAATGAATGAATAATTTTCCGTTTATGAGATTATTTTTGTACTGATTCAAACATTAAGAACATTAAAACAATATTGAATATCAATTACAGGAAAGACATAAATATTGTGAATGGCAGTAGTTACCTATGGTACCCAGCTCATCTTATATATGGACTTAACTGTAGAAGTCAATTAGTAACTATCACTGCACTTGCCACCTAAGAAATTAGATATGGTCGTCTAAAAACTCGGAACAGTTACTCTTTTATGTATCTGGAAATCAGATCTAATTCAATTAGAAGTCATGCGATTTTAGAAAAATAGCACTATACGTGTGCTTGTAAATAGCCAAAAATGTTGGTTATTCCAATATTTTAAATTATTATTATTATATTTTATATTATTTATTAGCACTTAGATAAGGATTCAGTACCTCTAAAATTCATCTCGAAGACGACATCACAATATGACATACAGAATCTCGTCACAATGCGGAATAATCACTCTTGTTGTGAGTAAATGTTCCTGTAGGGAAATTTGGCTGTAGAAGAACTAAAAACGTAATCTAGTGCTACGAAGAAGAGAGATTCCGGCCTGTACTGATGAATGCTTGTCTCTCACCAGTTCAAAAACAGTAAAGGATAATTATTATAGGTCGTTCACTAATATCAGAGATAAAGTTTAAATGATCCTACGGATAAACAAGATACTTTGTTTTAACTATTAAATGTAGGGTTCAAAGAATATGAAATTTACGTAACTGATGGAGTGCTGAAAATATTATATAACGTGCTCTGAGATTAAAATTCAATCTAATACAATAGTTCTGAGCACGCTGGAGTCTATCCGATTGTTCAATGGTCATGTCACTCATCACAACGTCACATTAGTCAAAGTGTGGCAGAATGAGAGTCTTAATGGGCATAATCTTAACATTGGATGGCAGGTACAAGGCAAACCGTTTCAAACCGTGGATGGCAACAAAGACTCTTCTGCACATTATCGTAACTTGGTTTTAGTCTATTTGAGAATCGTGTTCGTATTGATTCCGAGAGTTTTCACTTTGTTTTGGTAATTTATTCCATAACTGTAAGGTTTAAGTTTCGGTGTTGTGTGTAGCTTAGTTTGGTTTATTATTCTTTAGTTACCAATTATTATTGCTTGCATAAAAAAATATATTTTCAGTTCCTGTTTTATTGCCAAAACGTTAATGGAGTAAGTTCAATTTCCAAGTTGAGGAGTAACAGGAAACTGATGAATTTGAATTAACAATAATTAGGATCCCTTTATTATAGGTCGTTACTATTATCAGAAATAAAGTTGAAACTATACGTTTACTAACCAGTGAACGTATATTTGCAAGTCTGCGGTGTAAAGATGAAAATTTAAATGTGTCGTAATTAAGTAACATCCTAATAATATTATGAATGCGAAAGTGCCTTTATTTGTATATTTCGCGTTCACGCGTAAACTATTTATCCGATTGTACTGACATTTTACACGGACATTCTTACAGTGCCTGGGATGAATATAGGCCTATTTTTACCTCAAAACCTCCTTTAGACTTTTCTCAACTCGTTTTTAAAGTAGCGATAAACTCCATATTATTCTCTTAAGTTGTGAAGTATTAATTAGTAGAGCATGTAATTAGAAGAGCATGTCTGATGTAACCAACTGTTTTGTGTAAAAATGGTTTAATGTTTTCAATTTTTTTACATTTATAGTGAGTACATTCTAAGATGAGTAATCTCTATAGGAGTAACCAATTCTATAAGTACTCATGTACCTAAAGAAAATGTCTTTAAACATACGACAGTCAGAATTTAACTACGAAGACTCAATTTTAAACAGTCGTTAAGAACTATGCTTCATGAATGTTCATTGGAACGAAATTTGAACTAAATTACGAATTTTAGCTCTGAATATACTAAATTATTTTTAATTTTATAAAGAAGCAAACGCATAGTGTTATTTTTAATGTAGATTTAACTATACATTTTATCAAATCTAAGTATTAGATCTGAAAGACAATGTTACTATCTACCTTTTACTATAAATTTAAAGGGTACTCAGTCAACTTTTGACAGAAGTAAAATTCTCTGATCTGTAACACACACGCAAGCGCGCGCGCACACACACACACACACACACACACACACACACACACAAACACACACACACACATATCTTCTTGATCCGGAAACAAGGCAAAATCAAATACGGCAGATAAATCATACTGGGAACAAGTAAATTACAATAGCCATAACTATTTTTTTAACATATTTTCTTGATATTAGCAACAAGATAAACTCAATATTAGCGTCATATATAAAATTAACTCAAACCAGCAGTGCTCATATACGTGCATAGGGAATAGGGATGGGTAACTGCTAGCAGCGCAGATATAAAAGACAGTGTAGTCTAACTGTTACTTTACATTTAAAGACTTATGAATTTGAATTAATTGTATTTTCACAAAAATAGGTCTGTATATTACTAAGATTGGAGGAAATTACAAGCACTATAAATATACACTTTTAACATATTGTCTTGATCTTGGGAAGACTGCTGGAACATTAGCGTGCTCATACAGGTGCAAAACCTGAGAAATCGGATGCGAAGCCATGGATATCTGCTAGTTGTTTATATAAAGTAAGTTTAAAAGGGGTCCAAGGTCAGAGTCCTGTGAGACCCCCATCTAGCAGGTTTCCAGTCAAACATTTTATTCACCTCCTTCACAATGTCCAGTAAGGTAAGATTTGACCCAACTAACATAAAAAATCGGAGAAACCATACTTCTCCGAATTATTATCTTGAGGAGAAGGAAGTCGAAGGCCTTGAATAAATCAAATAATATTAACATGACCACGAGTCCCTTGCCCTTTGCCAATCGTATATCATCAGCAATCAATAAGGCTGTAGTGGTACTGTGATTATATCTGAATTCAGATTGGAATTTGGTCAGAATATTATAGTTATTAAGATAAGAAGAAAACTGATGGTGGGCTACTTTTTTGAGAAACTTCGAAAGACACAACAGAATGTTTATCAAGCATATAAGGAGTTTAAGGGTTAGACGTTTTCCTCAATGAGCGAACCAAGACGCGTTTCCATACATCGTGAAAACAGAGAATTGAAAAAAAAATCACTACTAAAGTGAATTAATTTATTATAAATCTATTAGTTTTTACATATTTAAAAATAAAAAAAATACATATAAAAATAAATGCAAGGTAGGTAGCCTTCGTAACATTTCTCGTATTTAAAATCGTAAAATTTATAGTTTACAATTCTATGTTGTGTGGTATTATTTATTTGTACTACGAAGTTTTGGTTGAAACAAAGGAACGTGCGTTCAAATTTTTTAATCTAATAATATAGCATTGCAGTTTTTTCCACTAAGTTCTAATAACTATTCTTTGCTGTATGAACGATATCGAGTTTTTATTCCTTTTAAATTTCGCTAATCTTTGTAAAAATTACTTGGAAGGGGTGTAAAGCTAAGACCATTACATAGCGATACGAAATACTTCAATGTGTTTAGAACCAAATATTAAACGTTATTTGTTACACATATTGTTTCAAAATAGCTTTTCTTCTCTGGCGATACATAAAATCCAATTACAGTATATTACGTTATTTTTTTCAAACATAATTTTTGTTATAAATTGCTTTCTAATACTTATGCATGCGGATATATAAAAGTGCATTTATTGATGAGCTTCTATAATTAGATATTATACTCTTAAGTTTGAAAGTTTATCTTGTGGGAGTTTGAAAGTTTTCACTCGAATTTACACTTACATTTATCGCTGAAACCATCCCCTGGAAATGCATTAAGAATAAAATTGATACGTTGGTATTGAAATCTAAATATTTTGGTAAATACTGTATACAGCAAAACATTATTCACTTTCATACATAAAATTCACACAATTTAACAATTATTTGATGACGCAGAAAATAAAATTCTGCTTATTACGGTATTGTTATCAAACGTTATTCATATTCAATTGCTTTCTAATACGTACGCATACGCATATACAAAAGTGCATTTATTGATTAAATAAGTCCATAAATTGATGAGCTTATACCAAAGTTTTGAAATTTCCTGTAAGTGGATTCCAACTACTGCAAGTAATCTATACTATCATTGTAAACCCTTTCTTAAATATTCAAAAGCAGTTTGCATGCAATATTACAAAGAGGAGAACATTTTCTTTAATTATTAAAACTTAGGATTATTCCGTTAAGACACCTCGCTAAACAATAGCGTGGAGGATTCTGCCAACAAAGCCTAGATTAACATTATAATGAGCTCTCTCCACCTTCCTTTCCCGGTTTGTTGCAGATTTTAAACCACATAATTTGCATTTTAACAACTAACTTCGAACCACGAACACGAAAACCTCAAACTATTCCCTTGTAAGTCTACTGACATATAAGTAACATTGGGAAAGGTTTTTGTACACACTGAAATATACACAAGCAAATATTTGTCACAAATACCGTAAAGCTTAATTATATCATAAATATTACTTTAGGAAAATCTTGTGTAGACTTCTTGAGTCGTCATAGATATAATATTTATAGAACGTTTTGGATTTATCTTACAATTCATGCTGTAAGTGTCTTTTTAAATAATTTTGCCTATATCAGCTTTAAAAATTACTCTTATAATACAAAAACCACAACACCAGCGAAGAAACGAAATTCACCAATTCAATAACAATTTGAATGGTAAGTCGAATGAAAAATATAAAACATAACATTTTAGAAACACTTAATATTGTTATCGTTATATGCTCATTGACTAATTGTTTTGTAATTACAGCATTTGCATAATGGCGATGGTAAAAAAGTATATCTTGGGTTTTACTTGTAAAGAATCTTGTTATATAATTATGCGGATTTAAAAATTATTAAAACCGAATGTTATGGGATTTTACGTGGTCTAAGTAACATTATTTCAGTTACAATTTCTTACGTATTATGTCGTACTAATACTATGGAACAATTGTACTAATAATAGTATAGTAATTAACTCTACATCCCGCATTGTTGGAGAAACAAATTTTAAAATCACCATATTAATCTTTTTTTACCACATTACACCACTAACCAAAGGATATCTCCTCATATAAACTTTAGAACAAAATTAGTGGTAGTGGGGCGGGTCCTTACTTTTTATTCACCCTGTATACCTTATTATGCCTATTAAAAATAATCAAATTACGTCATAAATTCTCTCGTTAATATTGGTACAGTCTATCCACACTGTGGTATGAAATAGCTTAAGTATCTCAAATTGTTTGAAATATAAAATAAAATATTATAGAATGTTGTAGGGAAATCTTTTCACTCATAAAAGATATTGTACTCTCTCAAAACTTGTTTTAAATTAAATAGAAAACATTCTTAAACGGATCAGGAGATTGGATTATCTTAGACTTTTCATCCTTTACTTTTGTAAGGGTTTGTTATAATATTTAATAAAGATATGCCTATAAAGTCCATGTTAATAAATAAGAATTTGCAAATAAAGGCAAAAGTAGCTGCCAATATAAAATAAACTGTTTTAATTACAGGAACATGTTTAAAATCAATTTTAAATAACTTCATGAGTTTAATTAATAATCTGTTTTAAATATACCAGCTGATGTCAACATAAGCTAATATCAACACTGCGTACATTAATTTAATAGTTATGTTTAGTTGAAATATAAAGACTCCGAGTTCATGCTAAGACTATTAAAGAACACTGTGCAGCAGAAGAAATGGAAAGATGAATAGGACGATAAACATTACCGCAGTTTTAGGCTCCATCTGATTAACGAAAACTAGAATAGTGTTGGTAGCTTTGACTAGAGCTGATAGTGCACTCTGGTCCATATTGCCATAATGTATTGGCATGACAACCTCAGATCAGAATAAACCCACAGATGCAAATTTGAATTTAGAACAGTTGACATGTTATTGAATGAGAAAACACATTAGTCCCGTGGCGTATGCATAATTTTAAGCATGTATTATGGCTATAACTGGTAAATGGTACTTATAATATTTGGGTATAAGGCCAGATGTATAGGTATATTTCAGACTCTATCTTCCAAAAGAGTAGAAGTCGTCATACGGTAAATTAAATATATATATATATATATAATATATATATATATATATATTTATATATTTGATTCATTAGTTCCAAATAACAGCAGATTAGGAAATCAACTTTTGAACGAAAACTTTTACCCTATTTTTGTAACAGGTCATCGTTACACTAACGCAAACACGTAAGTTTAGGACAGATGTCATTAAATGAAAGAAACATAATTACACAAAAAGGTTTATTATGAGGGAACATTGTGATTTAAACAAATAATATATTTAATATATTAAATCATGTATTTTACTAAAATTGTACTTGTTTTTCAGTATATTTTAACAACAATTAAAAAACCACTATTGCCTCAACAATATAACGGATAATTTTATTACTGTATTTTACATGCAAAACGTTGGATGAACATAATTTATTACGAAAACGCTGTGGAATTGAGCCTGTTTATAATGCAGACCTGGCCTGCTTAATTTTTAATCCACACTTAAGAAACCTTAAGTCCAGTACATTGCTTAAATGGAATAATAGGCTTGAAGTTTATCTTCATAAATTTAATGTTATCCATGAATATGGCAAGCGAAGGAGGTATTATTTTATAGCCTAATCTCTCCAACTTTAGAGCTTCATAACATCTCCTCATCTCCCACGTGAAAATTTAGGAGCTCACCGAGAATTTGATAAGCCTTGTGAATTAAAAATACTTTTAATTCTTGGTAATTCTTTTAAAGTGTAATACGACTTTTAACCATTGTCAAACTTGCTTTTTTCTATAAAGGTCTAATTGCAGTTATGTCTCACTTAATGAAAGCTTTAATAATTAATCTATTGTAAAAAATAACATAAAGCAAATTTCCCCGTTGTCAACATTTTGTTAGACACAATTATTCATAGTTACTTTGAAATGAATAATAAAGAATGGTAAAGAATACATAATGTTAATTGATTTTAAGAATTAGATATCAATGGAGATTGTCTTATTATATTTATCAAGCATAATATGTCGTTTGTAGGCGTTTATATAAGTACTAACGTGATAGTAACAATAAAAATAGTCTAGCCATATATCAATGCAATACTTTACAATATTATCAATCGAACTCTATTTTTTATTTAACTAGTTAATGTGTACTTACTAATGTAAATACCTTTGTTTTACTACGAGTTTGTTTTGTTTAGTTCTTTTTTATGACAGTACATCTGACCGCTTATTACTTTAATTTTATTTGGAATGAAGAGCCTCCAATAAGACACATCCTAATGAGGTCCTAGATGTTCTCATACAAGCAAAGAACCTTAGATTTATAGTTTAGTTAAGAAGTTTTCGTACATAATTAAAGTTTATTATTTTTATAAAATATAAATCAGCCTGACAAGTTAAAGATGGAAATTTGTTGTTCTTTTAAGTAATGAACATGAAAGATTAATGTAAATACTGCACTGAAAATTTTCTATTTACGGGAAAAAACATATTAATAATCACAAAATAACTAAATATATTTCATTTTCGTGATGTAGCTCATTCAACAAGAATCATTAAAAACACTTCAAAAAACTAAATAATCACAAAATAACTAAATATATTTCATTTTCGTGATGTAGCTTATTCAACAAGAATCATTAAAACACTTCAAAAAACTAATTCGCTGTTCTGATATAAAATAAATCCTCAAGTAAAGATATTAATGATACTAAGAAATTCATCTTTTAGTTTAATAGGCTTACCCCTGGAGGACTTTGGTACCTGCAACACAACATTAACTGTTAATAAAAAAGCTATTTTATGTAAAAATACTTGTATCGTGATACAGAACATGTTCGTTTGATGCGATTTAATTTAAATCAGTTATTTTTCAATGTATGTATGTACAGAAATCTGAAAAAGGATCATTAATTGTAACGTGTCTATAGGAAGGTTAATTTCTATAAAACCAATTACAACCTTTGTGTTTTAGTATAAGAGCGATCAAGTGAGTTGTAAACTAATAACCCTTTATTTTAAAAATGCACAAGTTCCAATGGAATCCAATAATTATACTCAGTATAAATTAATAGCAATTTTAATTGTAATCAACACCAATAATAGAGCAACGCCAAGCTATCTTTTTTACTTTTAATTTATTCTCAATATTTCTTATTTATAAGCCATCCAATGTTCACATGTCCAGCCTTAAAATTAACAATCAATCAAATCATTCAATTATTGTGTCCTTCAAGTTCTCAGTGCTAATACTTTCAACACAAACTCAAAATAAAAAATCTTAATTAAATTTCAAAATAAAATAATCTTCTTCAAATATAAAATGAAACAAATAATAAAATAAGACATCTTCTCAAAATAAAAATCAAACAATTTAAAATAACATTAATATATTTAATACAGGAACAAGACAATGTCCAACCAGTTAAACTCAATGTTGTATCAATTACTAAGTACTTATTTCCAGTTAATTTCCAATTTACAGGATTATTGAATTACCCAGAATAATCTGCTTGCCTTTGAATATTAAATTTAGGAACTTGTAATATATATATATATATATATATATATATATATATAGAATCTCAGAAAATCAAATATATTTTCTTTATCAGTAGGCTATTCCTGATTTTACCAACTTGAACAGGAAAATACCATCAAGCAATTTTCTATTTAAAATCTTAAATTCTAAATTTTCACAGTACCTCACACATTTCCAGATGACTTCACAAACCGAAATAACTGTTATTGATTATTAATTGTAAATTCAAACTTTAAATTTTGAACATAATTTAAATTTAAGCTCAACCTTCCTACCGAAATATCTACACGGCAAGAGTAGGCTAATCACTTCTAGCACGAACTTCTCTCTCTGAGCACACAGCAAAGACTCCCCTGAAAACCCACTTGAATTAACCGGAAGGCTCTCGAAGTATCTCCCACCATCCAATCAACCTAACGTTGGCGAATTAAAATTGACCAAACACAATGTCTGAACTGGAGGGGTACCTATCCAACCCAGACCTGTATCTTATGGTCAATACCTAGAGACAAATGGAAGTTTCTAGGCATTCCTCGAACCCGAATCAACAAGATATTCAGCACTGCTGGAAGGATCACAATTCTTACAATTCATTTATATTAAAAATTTACAATTCTCTTATTATAAATATAAATATTACTATAAATTATTAAACAATATAGGAAGCATATTATAGCAATTTATCTAAAAAAGTGTCAAATATTGAGTTCCATTCTTGAAAACCATTTTCATATTGTTATAACGAGAAAAAATTATGTATTTATTTAAAATGATTTTGCATTTTTTCTATTAAAAACAGCAAATATTTAATGTCTAAAGCACTAAAAAAATCCTTTTAATGTAAATTTCTTATTATATATTTGAAATATGAAATAATGTTTGATTGAGTAGAATGATACATAGGATTATCAAATTCAAATCACATAAATAAGAAGATATAAAAACAGGTTGAAAATAAGATACAAGCATTAGTAGGGTAGAGGCAGTGTAACAGCGGTAAGAAACCAACCCAATCTAAATTACACTTTATCTAAAATTATCTCAGGAGATAGTACTGATAAAAATAAGAGATGACATACCTTTTCGCGTTATTCACTGATGTTTAACGCTTGTATAAGGAACTAGCATTAATTTACTTCCAAAAACGTAATTTTTTAAAAGTCAACTAAATTAATATTTTTATATAACTAACTACTTGCTTCCAAAGTTCTAATTTCTCTAATAGCTAATAGGAAACATTGTAGGTATAATCTAACCTATAATAGCATAAAAGATAAATTTAATAACTGTGAGGTGTTTAAAATAAGCTGAGAAATGAATTGATGAGTGAGTGGTTTGATATTAAAGTGAAAAAAATGCTAATTGTGAAAACGGAATTATTGAACAGAATAAAAGAGAAATGAAGCGCAGCAACGCACTTCTTATTGCATAGTAATACGAACTGAGCATGGTTGCATGTTCTGTTTAGTATTGAAAGGCATATACCGGTTACCATGGCAACAGGTCGTCCACGCCCTCACCTGGCTTTGACAACACTTCAAAGGCCTCCCGATTATGTCCCCACATTTCAAACAATGGAAATATCATCGAATATACTTTTTTAATGACATCAATTCTGAATATTTTTCTCACGTCAAGAGCTGAGTGACTTCCTCCTGTGCCTGTTAATTTGTCTGTCTGGGTGCGCGCCTGTGATATCCTGCTGCTTGGTCTCCAAGGATATTCATAGGACCGAATTTGGCTCTAAAAAATTATAAGGAACCAAAGCAATTCTGTCATTACTAACATTTACTGTTTAATACGTAAATTATGTTCTATAATTATAATCTCTCAAAATTAACTGTGGTTGTTAAATTGTATATAATGAAATACATTATACTGTTCGAACTAAAATATTACGTCTATTTAATATCTAAAATATAATTAAAAATAGTTCCGAGATTATATAGGTAAACTAAGAACGCTATGCATCCACTGACTATGTCTTTGAAAGATATGCTCTGGAATAAATAACACAAAGCCAATGTAATGCAGATTGCTGACACAAAGCTAAGATTAACATACCTAATACGAAACGTCTTGATTAGGTTTCAGGCTCACTTTGACTTGCAATATTGTGAATTAATTTTATTTTACCTAAACCTACACCATTAGGTACAACCAAAATGTTATATTATTTTACACATTATTAAAGTAATACGGCTTTTAAAACTAGTATCAATATTTTAGATATACTATATTTTGAACTCAAAGTAGCAGTGCCGTATTATATAAAAATATAATATCAAAATTATAAAATATACTATTATGTATAAATCTTATATGGTATATTTCTTTGTGCTATTCTCCACTGGTTTCTATATTTTTGAAATTATTAATTAAAAGAATTTGTAAAATGTAATAAAATTTACTGTATGAACAACGTGTCATGGTAGCAAAACCATTTGTTTAGTTCATTAACCATTACTATTACTTTGTTTTAATTTATAATCTTAAAGCATAGAGAAAGCATGATAAGTAAAACATGTTTTATTTCAAAGTTCTCTGCAATCATTACTGACTACAAAGAAGGAAAGTATCTAGATAAGAAATTAAAGTATTGGTAAAATTATAATTTTGGCAGAAACTTTTGCAAACATTAAGTATGCAGTGTTTTGTCAGTACGTTAATTCAAAATTTAAATAAAATATTTCTATCTAACTTTTTATGTAAATCTAACTAAAAAGATTTGCAGTAGCTGGAAGTAGATACTCAAGAAATTTTGTTCATATATACCTTAAATGTTTATATTTGGAAAAAATCCATTTTTAATGTATATTTACAAATATTATTAAAATAAATGATAATTTGAAAATTTAAGGTAATATAACAACATTATAATAAACGCTTAGTTAGGTTTTAAATTTAAACTTCATAAGGACTATTAACAATTCGACCTTTTATAGCTATGTTATTAATAACCATATAAAAAATACTATAAATAATAAAAATGTTAAAATTACTTTTTATTTCAAAAGTTGTAATAAAATACAGGATTTTTCACGAGAAACAGCTACGTTGACCGTCGTATTGTAAAAAATGGTGGCGGTTTAGTAACGATTTATGTACATATATTTAAATGTAACTAAAAACAAGAAAACGTCCCCATTTAAAATTTGTATGGAGATTAATATTTTCAAAGATCACAATGGTGTCTCATTTAAAAAAAGCCACCCTGTATTCTGTTATATTAAAACCAATATTTAAATAAAAAATATGTTCACTGGACTTTATACTAATTTTTATTTGAATAACAATTTTTCAACAACCTTTTTATTGCACGTAAATTTTGTATTGTATTGTATTGTAAGAGAAGAGTAATTTTGTATACAATTTATCATACAGTAGGATCGGTGGAATGTTATGTTTTATCTGAGCAGATAATACTCTGAGAAGAGAGAGAGAGAGAGGATTTCACACCTCAGTTTACCAGCCACCAAGGTGAGCTCTTGGCGGTCGCGTTACATTACCGCACAATCTTTTTAGCTTTATTGCTTTACACTGTCTCGTGATCCGTAATGTGTTCAGGGGGATTTCTTTGGTTCAGAATGGCTTTATAACAACTCTCGGAGCACGATTTATTTAAATCACAACTACCATCATAAGAAATGATTTATTTAAAACTATTCTACTAGATTACTGTCACAAAAATTGTTATAGGATAGACATAACACTAATATAGTATTATCTGATATGAACAAACAACGTTACATGAACAACTGTGTTTACTTACAAAACATAATCTTTTCATCATAGGTTTAATTTTTGGACGGGTTAACTTCCAGTTACTTATTTATAGCATGCATTACAAACTTCATAAATTACTTTGATATCCCATATTATATGCCTACGCTGTGAGCAGTATGTATGTGGTTATTACAGCAAATATGTTCAATTAAAAGGAAAAATCGCATAACATTTATACGCAATACAGTCAACGTAAATTATAATATATCATGTTCAATATTTGCTGACAAGTAACTCATTGACTACTTTTTTAAACCACTGGCCTGGTTTTATGATATGGTTTTAATTAATAAATTTATTTTGAAATTGGTGTAATCCAAAATGAGCACTGTTTTCATAAATGTATGCATGTAAGCTACTTATCAATATGTAAAGATTTTGAATGAATACCTTACCAATATTTTTGATATAAACAATATAACATCTATTTTAGATTAAACTTGCCATTTATATGATTTTCGTTAGATGACTATAATTGAAACATATTACTCGATGTCTATCCGATTTATTTCTTGAAAATAAACACACTTGTGGTGTTTTTGCACTGGGTTCATTTTAAACGCATAGTTTTTAACTGCGATCTAAAAAGTTTTATACTGTCACCAGCAAATTATTTTTGCATGGTGTTTTTATTCATATTTTAATATAAATTGTATAACTTGCTTTATTGAAATCAAAACATTGTGTCCCAGTAAGTAAGGCAGTTTCCGTACTGTCTACCATAGCAAGAATTTTAAGTACTGTAACAAAACTAAAAATATTGAAACTTGTAATTTTTATCAAAGTTTTCCTTAACATCTCAATATAAGTTAATCCTATATATTATTCCATTATTGTTTTAAGAAGTAATTGATATAATATACTGTCCCTAAATTATGTTTGACAACATATTTATACAAGTGATTATAAAATATTATCTACGAAAAACATTACTGGAGGGTACTATGAATTAGAGTGTAAGAAATTTACTCAATAGCATCTTTAAATTCTTAAGTTTAAAAATGTGCTAGCATAAAGACTATAATTGCTGTTATTTTTTAATAATAACCTGAAATCAGATTCACGTAAATGATTCAACACTTATGTAATATTAATAATATAAGGTTTTTGATTTAATAGATCCGATATTCTATTCTATATATTTTCTCCATAAAAGCAGATAATATCCTTAATCAAAACTATGAGAAGATAAAATATATGGTCTGATATAATATAGGAACTACAATTACAATCAATCAGTACAAGAAGAAATACAAATATGTTATTTGGGTAGATAAGAAATAGGAAGTCTAAGTATATATATATACACATTCATTAAATTTGTATAAGTGGAAATAGCCTAAATATATATATATAAAAAATCCTTATATATATATATGTATATGTATGTATATATATATATTTATTTATATGTATATATACATATACACATATATATATATATATATTTATATATAAATCTTTGTTTTTATATTATATTCTGTTTAAATAATCAGCGACAAAGAAATTATATAAAATATAAACATTTGGACAAGTTAAAATTGTGACTTTAAGTTCATGCGCATGAGAAATGTATTCATAAAGATCTCTATAAATCTACATTTTGAAAACAGTGGGGTTTATAGTTATTGCTAGTAGTAAATAAAAAACTTATATTTTTCATTAGATTGCATATAAAAGCAAACTACGGTAGATATATTTTTATGAGAACAAGTAACACGTGGAGGTTAATATTAGCGAGCTGTTTAACGCTGTTAATATATTGATAATCTAAACTATATTAAAAAAAGCAAAAATCAAGACGGAACCCTACCGGAATATATCATATAATCATTTTTGCTAAATATAGTGCGTATGTTTTTAAAAGCTCTTATTATGCTACAGGTATCACATCATTAAAAATTATGGCTTCCGTGGCTCTGAAAAAATTTTTCACATGAATATCAACTTCAAAGAATCTTGAATGACCTAGCAATGTGTACTCAGAATTCATACTTTGTAAAACCAAACTTGCAGTACAATGACAGGCAGTTGTGAGACCAAAGGAACTGCAGCGCTTGTTTTTTTAGCTCTCCCACGCACTCATGACATCAAAGTGTTTCGATTGCGTACATGTTACATCGTTATAGAAGTTAAGGTTAAGGAACTGTTAGTGTCGCAGTATGTTTGGTAACCTTGGTAATACGCGTTGTAATAATCTAATATGGAGTATAAATTAATTTTTAATAATTGTAAGTGCGTTTTATGGATGAAAATAAAATTTTTATTCCTGATTATAAATTAACTTAACAATTTTTTAAATTATTTTTTAATTCAACCAGCCGTAAAGAAGAATCGATTTTTTTAATATTTAGTATATTTGTTGCTAACTAAAATTTATAAAATAATGAAATTAATTTGTTGATATTACATTAAAATCATACAATGATTGTAATATAATAAATACTTTTTATAAATATAAACGTATTAGAGTCTCCTAATAAAAATTCTCGCGTCAAGTTTGTAGGAATATTTTCACTAACATATATTAATCTGATTATTCTGTACGAACAATAAACCATAAAATATAAAGACTTATTCTATTATGTATTGATTAAACGTTAAAAAGTGGGGTTTGCAGATTCCTTTTACAAGAATTACTCGTCTTAAAAGCATTATACTAATCACAAACATATATATATATATATATATATATATATATATATATATATATATATATAAATATATATATATAATACATTTATAATAAATGATGATTTAATATCATCACAAACGTGCAAGGTATATGTTAAATAGTCTGCATCTGTTGGTAGCAGATTTTAACTCCAATTTTAGTATTATTATCTAAAAGGCTCAAGTGAAGTACAAACGAGCAATTAGTTGTAAATTTACAATAACAAATATTATTTGATTTAATGTATTGTAAATATTTTAAATTAGAAAAAGTTAGATATTAGTTATAACAAATAGTATGTTTACTCCTACTTTAGTTTTTACCAATTAATGATAACTAATATAATGATTTAGATATATTTAAGTTTTACTTAACTTTCAATGAATTTTGTCAGCATCCAATAACGTACAGGCCAAAATATATGGTTACTACAAATATGTAGGTAAAGAAAAACATACTAAAAATATATATTTTTAAACTGTATTTTTCAACCCATTTTACAAATAGTTTAATATAATTAAGCATCAATAACTAAAATGTTATGTTCTTGTTGCAGGACTTTTGTATTTTTATTCCGAACTATTTTTATTTTAGTATCCTGTTTTAAATATACAGAAGTAATTTGAGACTTTTATTATAAAGAGTGTGCAAAATATATTAAAACATATGTATTCAAAACTTTTTACCTAAAACTTTCTTTTTCAGAGCCTAGGAAGCAGGGTCAAGGTTTAGCAAAAACTGTCTACAGATTGCACTAAACACGGGCCCACGATTATCATATATAATAAGACAGCACCAATGTACCCTCTCTTCATCGGTTTATGTTTGGAACTGTACTGAAAGACTGCTTATTTAAATCTTACACTTATATCACTGAAATCTAATATTTAGTAAGTGTGTGTTTTTATGTTCATAAATATGTAATGAATAAATTTAATATCATCTACTAACTCTTCCAACTTAGTAACTCCACCAAGGTATATTGCAGTACACCTAAGCTAGGGTGTATTGTACGTGCATGAAGTGTGTTTAAAGCAGCGTGTTAAAATTAATCTGAGACTTACTTGGAGTAGACTTCTGCCTCTAGGGAGATGTGGCCCCTGTCCATCAATACTTAGTCTAAACCTTGCAAAAAAGTTTTGTTCATAATTTCGTAAAATATACCTCAGTGCTAATAGATTAAAGTATCAACTTGTACTATGAAGCAAATATGTGAATAATAATTAGATTTAAATGTATGTTTGTGATATTTTTAAGAAAAGTAATAATATGAAATATTGTAGAATAGTTCTTGTACGTTATATTCCCTGTGGGACATCGTATTTCTTGTGAGTATTTATTAAGTTTGTACAATGGAAGAGTCAACAGTTAATGTGATGTAGCAACAGGTGGATCTACAATGTTACTTCAATCGATCTAAAGTTCAAGAGTCGTTGTGGCACTGGCTTCAGACATATAGTGACAATTGTGACATATGGTCCCAGTAAATTGAAACACATCCTGGACCAATTGCATTATGCACCTGATGAAAGAAAGAGAATAAGCTCACTTAGAGTACTGTATATTTTGTAGTCTGGGTGTCTGTGATGTCGAAACGATGTAAAGAGATATTGAATTTCAGATTTTATCTATCCCTTCAGACAAACATGAACACACATTCCAGGAGTCTTGTCTGTGACAGCATCATAATTTATAGACTGTGATATGACTAAGGTGATCTGGAGGTAATCTTAACATTTCAAAATGTTTTAGTTTTTTACTATAGAGCTCCGTGAAAAGATTTAAATGTATGCAACTAAATAGTTTTATAAATATATTTCGAATTGATATGAACGAAATCAAGTTCACGTACATACACCTAAGTTTTAGTCTTACAATGACTATAGTCTTGTAAAATTTAGGATTATGGAGGTTTCAAATATATGATTGTTGCGAGTATATTGAGTGACATGAGAATTATCGTTTCATAAGTGTTGTGCTAATTAAATACCTCAAATTATAACGTATCTTTAATTTAACATTAATTTAAATTTGAGACTCATGTAAAATATATATTTCTTCAGACTAAGCTGGAACTGATATTTTCAATGTAACGCATTCTATATTTCTTTTGACCGAGGGTAAAGTTTCAATCTTAATCAAGTCTATATTCTATGGGGAACTATGGGTAATGTGGGAGTAAACCTGTAATCAGCCTCAGTGAAAGGCCAAGACAGAGTGGAAGAAGCAGGAGTGCGGTTTAACAAGAAAACCAGTTTACCACTAATTTAATATTTCACAGGCAGCCACTGCCAGTTAGGCTGAGTGAGTTGGACAATCTTACAGAACCGTCTGAGGTATATTTTTACAAATCTACCTGTAGAAAAGTATAGAAGTATGCTCATACAAATTTTTAATCATACCTGGTAAAAGTTCTAAATAGTTTAGCAGTTAATGAAATAAAGTGCTAGTATATGGTACTGAAAGTAATTAATAGTAGGCCTACAAATGAAAATTTTAATATGCAAAAAAATCTTTACTCCTGATCACTGTTCTGATCACGGTTTCTTCAACAGAAAAATATAAGATTAAACTACACTAATAACTTCTGTCTAAAAATCCATATCATCTGTTGAATGAATGACTAGAATGTGACGTAAAATTGTTATAATTTTCCATCAATGATACAATAAAATCAATAATACCATTCACAGAATTCAAGCCTGTAGCAAATAGGGTTTGAAAATACATTGTTAACATGGCGCAATTTTATTCTTTTCACTATAGTGTTATGAAACACAACGTTCTCCCATTATATATGACATGTTTAATTGGTAGGGAGAACTTAGCGCGGGGGCGTGATCTACTTTGCCAACCAAATATCGAGAGTTACTAGGATCGGGCATTGTAGGCAAAGGAATTGCATTGCTAAAAATATTTTCTTTTGGAGAGGTCATTATATAAAATTCTGTAATCATTATTAGTTTATAAGTTTAAAGTTAAATATCTTTCAACAATTAATTTGTAATGTATTTTAAAATTTTATTAGCTGTCACACCCATACAGCCATCTTCATACAAGTATAATTATTATTAATTTAATCAATACAAAGACAGCTCGCAGTGCTTCATTTTATATGTGTGAGAATGGCCAGTTTCAATAAAAGTATTGGAAGATACATAATATAATTAATTTAATAATGATATGCTAAATAACTTATAAAACAGACCAACATAGGTTTCACTTCGTATTGCTTTACTAAGGAGGAAGATAACGATACCAAATTACAATAATTACTACATGATTAACAAAATTTAACAATAAGATCTAATAAATAAGTCTTCAAACAGACGATTATAATAATGAAAAATATTACTCTTAAAATTACCAAAGACACATAAAACCAAAGGAAATCTAGAAAATATATCAAATGAAATCAAATACATGTTTTTTTTAAGAATTAGATCCCTAGACATAATTTTTAATGTTTCAGACAAAAATGTATTTGTATATAGTCAAGAAGAGGATGGCTTTGTATTCGGAGTACCCTACTACTGGATCTGAACTGAAAAAATAAGATATATTTACAAAATAAATCTTAGAGCCCTATTGCAAGGATAAAAATAACAGGTATGTTAAAAGATTACTCAAGCCCCAGCCCGCCCGACAAGTCTCTAAAGTTAAAGAAATATCTTTTACAACAGCAACGATGAATACACAATACGATTTATAGTCATAAGTAAATTTTGCACCACTACAGTGGTTTTCAATAATTATCTGCTTTAAATATATTATCTTGTTTGAACAAAAGGCTGATTTAAATATTACCTAACCTCTGAATAATGAAAACGATGTCACTCAGAATAGTGTCGGTAGATTTTATCAGAGCTGCGAGGATTGTAGTGAGCTATCACCCCCCCATTTCTCGATGTTTCAGTGAGAGGGCGTGTTGCCACAATGGACTAGTTTGGCGGCAAGCTCTACCCAGGACTATCCAACAGTTACAATACATAGTGTTTATTTTATTCATAGTATTAAAAATTATAATAGTGTAGTGATGTTTGTATTATTTTCAGTGTCTAAGAAATATATACTTAACAATAGTACTTAGACTTTTAAGGGCAAGACCAGATTTACAGGCATATCTCAGACCTCTATACCCGAAATGAGCAGATGTTTGATTCACAATAACTTATCATATACCAGAAGATTAGAATATATATATATATATATATATATATATATATATATATATATTTATATATATTATATATATAAATTTATAATGACTACTAAAATTAATTTCATCAGGTAATCCCTTCAGTCTACCATAAACACGTCCGTGACTGATATTATTGTTAAATGAATTAACCACAATATTTGCAAAGCAACATTATTTACCAAGAATTATTATTGTGACCCTCATTACATTTATTAATATTTAATTACTACGATTATTATGGTTAAAATCATATTATTTATATATTTGTAAAATAAAGGAATTTTTGCTACATGCTACTATTTATATTTATCCCGTTGTGCTTTTCAAATTAAAAGTATCTAAGGTATGTATGTAAAATATAATGTTTTTTATTATACTTTAAAGCTTAGAATTTTCATAAATCAAACCGTATTTAATTAAAATTAATCCGTAAGGAATATTTTTTTAAGTTCATATATATTCTTAAAAACTGTATAATACCCATTTTAATGCCTTACAATCTACCTTAATGAATTCAAAGTTGTCAGTAAATCCAGCAAGCGAAGGAGGTATTATTTTATAGCCTAATCTCTCCAACTTTACAGCTTCATAACATCTCCTCATCTCCTACTTGAAGTTTCACGAGCTCTCCGAGGATTTGTTAGACCTTAGTGAATGTACTTTTGAGTCCTGGTGACTTCTTTAATAGTCTTTTTCAAGAATAATCTATCGTTATCAACATTTTATAGGGCATCTATTACAATGGAAACAATAATTAGAATTTGCACCGATAAGTAAAATTATTTGATTCTATATTAAAATAACAGCGTCTGGTATTATGTTAATACGAGGCACACTCGTATTTATCTCATTTAGTAAAGCCGAAATGTTGGGAATGGTCCTAAAAATACTACAGCTTATATAATGTGGACTTTCATATATTTACTATAACAGATTATAGGGACAAGAGACACCGTATACACTATTGGCCCACCTCAAAAAGAAGATTTTCATAGGTATATTTATAATTTTTTATACCAAGGATGTTTTGAAAGGAGTAAGTACAAAAAGAAGAATTGAAATCGATTTGAAATATCTGCTAAAAGTAAACTTTGCCCAGCCTTATATATTTTACTATAATGTTTTTTTAGTTAGACACAGAACATACACTTAGTTTTAGTAAAATAATTCACGAATAAACTCGAAACTAAATATAAATAAGACATTTTGCTTGGACATAAATTTAAAAGTAAAATAATTTTCATGTTCAACTTATTGCTGTCCTACAAACATGAAAATTACATACAAACACGTTTTCTCATTAGATAAATAGAAAAATATAGTTTTGTGTAAATAACGAACCATAGTAGTTTAAATGGGATTGATGAATGAATGAATGAATTGATTTATTTCCCAAATATATGTACAATATTACAATCCAAACTTTACAATTAACTTCTAAAAAATTTGTATTACATTACCGAACGGAGTTTGATATGAGAACAAATAATAAATATCATAAGAAATAATCATCATAAGAATAACATCATGTATAAAACATTGTCCTCGGGAAATGAGCCTGCATGGGCTATGATGCCTGTGCACAGACTCGAGTTGCTCACGCCTGAAGAAATAACGGACTGGATATACATTAAAAAAATGAATATAAAAATATAATACAAAATAATACACTATTATATACCACATACACACGTGAATCCGGAATGAATATATATAAAGGAAAAAAAACCGTGTAATTTTAATATGTACCTGTTTTAAAGAATTGAATATTATTAATTTTAAAAAACATTTACATATTAGCAACAAGGGTAAATAAGCAGGGTCACCGCAGATTATAATGGGGTAGTGATAATGAATAATGATGGGATAGGAGTGGTGGCTGTTCACATGTCAAACTGTCCGCCCGTAGTTCGTAGACAACACTGCCTCGGCCTCCTCAATAGACAATGATAATATCCACTGGTTAACTTTCCTTTTAAAGATAATTGTAGAAATTTCATTGAAAAAACTAAAATTATGAAACTGTTTTACATATATTAATAAAAAGCACGTGAGCTAAATAGTATGAGTTGGTGTTTGAATAAGATTTAGTTAATTGCAGTGGTAGAATTCCTGTTGATCTACAATAACGTGTGTTATGGGTGTGTTGAGTTCTTTCAAATAAATCATCTAAATTTTTATACATGTGTAGTAAAAGAAATTTTATAAAAAGTTGTCTTATTGTAAAAATTTTAGTTTCTTGAAATAAAATGGATGTTGAAAATCTATGACATTTTTTAAAAGCTACTTTCAAAATTGATTTCTGAACCGTAAACAGAGGATCGAGATTTGATTTATAAGCTGCCCCCCCAAGAAATTATCCCAAATGCAAAAAGAGATTGCACGTATGCATAATATACCATTTTCATTTCTTGAACAGCAAGAAATATCCCTAAGGTTCTTAAAGGCAAAGATATACTTTCGGGTCTTTTGTTTGAGATATTTAATATGATCTGACCATTTCAAACGGAAATCTATAATAACGCCAAGATATTTATACGAGCTTATTTTTTCGATTGCTTCGCAATTACAGGTACTGTTACTATGATTTCCACAATTATGTATGATCAGATTTTCTAAGACATAATCCGACTGAGGATTCAAAGAGATTGGCATAAATTTTGTTTTAGTTATATTTAAGGAAAAGACATTCTGATCAAACCACTTTTTCAGTAACATTAAATCACTTAATGCTTCTCGTCTCACATCTGCCCATATATTTCTTTTTAGAAAAATAAGTGTGTCGTCGGCAAATAATGTTATTTTCCCGTTTAAATTTAGCTTGGCAATATTGTTTGTATATAATAAGAACAGAATTGGCCCAAGTGTACTCCCTTCAACTACACCCCCCCTTGATACTCCTAGAAAGTCTATATTTTTCTTTTTACATTTCCCGATGCCCAAGAAAGGTAAAGTTTAACACATTCGTGTTAAGGTACTCACAGAGCTCTCAATATGACCGATACTTTAGATCGGAAGTATATTTAAATGGCACGAAGTAAATCTTTTAATTCAAATATACTTTTTAAAACTATTTTATTGTATATTTTCATGATCGGTAAACGCTACCAAAGGAACAGAAAATACCGAGACCGGAAATAAATTACAAGCCTCATCCAGAAAGTAAGGCCCCTGTTGTTATAAATAATCACATATTTTAATTTTCTTCCAGACGCCTACATTTATTTTTTCAACACAGTCTCAATTTTAGTTCAAGCATCTGTCATAACTTTCTACAAGTTATGTCGATGTCGTAAAAGTCTGCTGCCTGTGAGGATAACCAATCTTTAACTGCATCTTTGACCTCGTCATCAAGACAGGTCTGCCAAGACACTCCTATTGATAGGCAGTGAAAACGGATGATCAAGCTACACGAATTTTTTCATCAACGACATGGACCAAATCTTTTGTGATCACTGATGGTCGGCTAAATCACGGTTCATTATGGAGATTTTTCCGTATTTCTTTAAAAGCTCTCATTCACTTCCGCACTTTGCTTTCACTCATCGCAATAGGACCGTACACCAAACGGATATCTGGTTTACTTCGTGCATTGCTATAAAAAACTGGATAACTGATTTTCGCTGTAGGTGGGTTGATCAGTTGTTTAAAACATCTTAAATTCACACAGTAACCAGCACTCTTCGATGATTTAACTTCAATGGCGTAATTTCGTACGCAAAACAGGATGTGAATCGGCGCTGTTCGTTCGACGCACAAAAACGAACCTTACTTTTTCGATTAAATTATTATAATACCCGGAATTAGTCTCTTCTTGACTGAAAAAGACTTTCCAGACTCACTCATGTATACGTTCTTACATTAGGGCAGTAATCCATACGCTACTAGGTCACCGGGAATAACATAAACCAAAAGTAGAATTAACAAGGAAATTAGATTCTATAGGACTAAATTAAGCTTCAAAGACAGTATGTACATATAAATCATATACAGGGTGTACATAAAGTCCTGCACTGGTATAATATTTTCTAAACGATAACAGATAAATGAACAAGATTTGGTACATCAATACTACACCTAAAAATCTACTTTTTGAAGGAACTATCAGTTTTCTGTAATATCATGGGGACGTCCCGCAAGGAGTCGGAAGGAAATCTTAAATAGAAGCATAGGTCAATATGCACATCATTTTAAAGGGCTTATCTAGCAGAGTTTAATGCCGCAATGCTTATTGACCTATGCTTCTATTTAAGATTTCCTTCCGACTCCTTGCGGGACGTCCCCATGATATTACAGAAAACTGATAGTTCCTTCAAAAAGTAGATTTTTAGGTGTAGTATTGATGTACCAAATCTTGTTCATTTATCTGTTATCGTTTAGAAAATATTATACCAGTGCAGGACTTTATGTACACCCTGTATATATATATATATATATATATATATATATATATATATAATATATATATATATATATATTTATTTATTTATTTATTTGAAGCTACAATGAGAATTCTATAATAGCGTGTGAATATAATTGATCAACTCAGAAATGATTTTTTTATGCGCTAACGATGAAATAAGAGGCAGTGGAAATTATTTTATCTTTTTTAAACATTTTATTGTGTTAAAAAATTCAGATACAATAATATGTATCTTAGATATACCTACTTAAATTTGAAATAATATTATATTTTAAGTGCTTTCACTACGGACTTTATGGTTTTTCTCTAGAATGGTCTACAATATTTTCATTCTTACTATTATAGCTATTTCATTTCAATATATATATATATATATATATATATATATATATAGCGCATATATATATATATATATATATATATATATATATATATATATATAGTCTATGATGTTATAGAAAAATGTGTGTTTTGCAGTGGCACATATGAAACCTGTATTACTCTCCTACGGCACGAAAAACATTGAATTTTTTTATCTTCAAGTTCAATCTATTTAAAAATGATGAGCTTGTGATACACCCCATATTATTCTATAAGAAATGAAAAATCGTTTGCAAAGCCACGTGTAACTACTAGTTATATAATCAATATACACATAAACAAAATTAAAAACATTAGAAATCAAACACTTATTTTAATGGGCTTACCCTTCCTTTAACGACTACGTTACCTGTAACAAAGCATTGTTTGTTAATTAAGTCACACTCTTGAAAACATACTTGTCACATATTATAAAAAACGTGTTTTATTTAATATGATTATTATTCTAATAGCTAGTTCAACAAATATGAAATTATGTAGCACAATGTTCCCAAGGAAAAGAATTTCACAAAGCTACATGGGTTTCCTCCAGATGGGAAAACAAGCAAACCAAATTGATCATGTATTAGTAGACAATAGACATTATAAGCAGCATTACAAATGTGCGCACAGTCAGAGGCGCAGAATTTGGTACAGACCACTATTTAGTCTTAATTAGCTTAAGACAAAGAATAAATGTGAATAAAAAGAGAACACCTAGGAAAGAACAATTAGCGTCTGACAAAATAACAATACCAGAAGTGCAGAGGGAATTTAAAATTAAATTGAGTAATAGATTCCAAATATTGGAAGATGAAAGCATAGAGACACAAATGAACTGAGTCAGACAAGATTGGAAAAACAATGGAAAAATTTACAAACTATAGTCACTGAAACAGTAAAGGAAGTGTGTGGCACAAAGGAAAATATGAAGAAGAATCCTTGGCTTACAGAGGAATGCAGGACAGCCGTAAACAAGAGAAGAGAAATAAAGCACAGGTGGTTAGCAAGCAGGAACAATGTGGATGAAGAAGGCAGAAGAATGACAGAACGACTTAGGACAGAATACTGTGAAGCTAACAGAAATACCAGAGTGGTACTTAGACGAGCGAAAAGAGACTTCCCTAAACGGAAAACTTACCAAGGCTGAGAATGACAGAACAGCAAATAACGCAAGAGATTTTTTACAGAACAATCCGTTTTTTCAAACAAGGCGTCTCAGCAAAAAGCTATGGCATAAAAACACAAAAATGGACAGTTAGTGATGGACAAAGAATCAGGGGTTAAAGTGTGGAAAGACTACTTTTGAAGAACTCCTCCTGAATTGTGACCACTGTACAAACAGAAGCGTTTGACGATGAATTAAATTACCAACATGTACAACCGGAGGTGATGATGCCACCCTCTACGCAAGAAGTAGAAGACGCGGTAGCGAAGCTTAAATGCAAATAAGGCTCCTGGTGAAGACGGAATTACAAGTGAGATTATTAAAAGTGGAGGAAAATTCCTGATAAAAGAAATACATAAACTTATTACAAAAGTATGGGAAGAGGAAATTATACCGGAGGTATGGAGAGAAGCAGTGGTAATTCCTCTGCACAAAAAGGGGGATAAACAATTATGTTTCTAATTATAGAGGAATATCTCTTTTGAACACCGTCTACAAGATATTTTCAAAAATATTTACTATCAAGATTAAGTCCTTATACTGAAGCAATAATTGATGAACAGCAATCAGGATTTATGAAAGGCAGGTCCACAATAGATCAAATTTTCCTACTTAAAACAGGCAATCTCAAAATATTATGAGTTCAACAAAGGCTTCTATGGATTTTTTATAGACTTCAAGAAAGCTTAATGACATGCATAGATAGGAATGCTCTATTCAAGAAAAGATGGAAAAACATTGGAATCCCGCAAAAAACTGATAAGACCTGTCAAAAATGTGTATAAAGTGACTCAAAGGCCAAAATAAGAATAGAATGGAGAAATGTCGGAAAACTTCCTTATCAACACTGGAGTAAGACAGGGAGATGGGATTTCTCCCACTCTCTTCAACCTGGCTGTGGAAGAGGCATTACAAAAAGTTAAAAGAACTTACAAAGAGGGGTTAAATTAGGAGTGGACCTGAACGTTAATGGCATTTGCAGATGATGTAGTGATCTTGTCAGAAAGTTTGGATGACCTCTCCACACTAACAAAAAGTTTTATTAAAGAATGTCAAACAGTAGGCTTAGAGCTAAATGATAGATAAAACTAAAATTATTCATTTTGGAAGACATGCTGGAAATGTGAGAACAAACTTAATGCATTGATAACTACTCGATTGGCTGGGTAGAAAGTTTTAAATATTTGGGTGTAACAATAAACAGCAAAAACGTGGAGGATATAGAGATACAAAGCAAATTAGCTAATGCAAATAGGTGTCCCCCCCCCCCCCCTTGGGAGCGTGTACAAAACTCTTTACGTCAAGATTGTTGTCACAATGCTCCAAAATAAGAATTTATAAAACAATCATTCAACCAGTTCCTAATGTATGGAAGTGAAACATGGACATTAACGAAGAAAAATGAGGGGCGGTTGATTGTTTTTGAGAATAAAGTTCTCCGAAAAATAATTGGACCAATATGTGATGAAGGGGTGTGGCGAATAAGAAAAAATTAGAGAAATTACGCAATGTATACCAAGATCCTGATATTGCATTTTTATTTTTTATGGCGTTGGTGAAGGCAAAGAGAATTAGCTGGCTAGGACATGTACATCGGAGACAGGAGGGCACAAGGTTAAAAGAGGTCTACCAGGCGGTACCGGCAGGAAGGGCCCTTTGGGTAGGCCAAAGATAAGATGGTGCGATCAAGTGGTCGAAGATGTTGACCCGGTGTGGAGGGTCTGTGGATCTGGCGGAAGACAGGGTGGCATGGAAGAGGCTCATAGACGAGGCAAAGAATCGACTGAGATTTGTTACGCCCCGGCAGTAAGTAAGTAAGTATGATTATTCTAAACGATTTTATGCTCGTTTTTTATGTGTGGGGGGGGTGGGGGGGGGGGGGGGTGGGGGGGGGGGGGGGTGGGGGGGGGGGGGGGTGGGGGGGGGGGGGGGTGGGGGGGGGGGGGGGTGGGGGGGGGGAAAAACTTTTAAGTACGTCTGACTTGTAAGTTATTACTAAAAGATTACATCAATTACACTTTTCATTTATGAAAAGCCCATCTCTTTTTTTATCATATGGAATAATATGTTCATATAGCTTGTTTGGCGTTGTAGAGGAAAATTTTAACAATACATTCGAATTTAAAAAATTATTAACCTACTGGTCTATTTCTATAATTATATATCCTTAAAAAGTAAAAAGTTTATATGATTATGATTTAGAAACATTATACCATATAGTGCTGTTAGAGTTCTTTAAAATAAAACCTTTTTACTAACTAGCAGCAAATGGTTGATTGCAATGACACTGATATAAAATCTTTATTAAAATATGATTGGAACATTCAAATAAGAATTATTTTCCGTTGAGATTATAAAATTTCAGGACGTTAGTAGATTAGTAAAGGCTACAAAAGGCCCATGTCTAAGGTATGTTTTTTTGTGCAAACAGACAGACGGATATAAATAACCTTCGCTACTCAGAAAGAGTAATGTGCTTTGCTAACGCTCTCCCAATTAAAATAATTGAAATGGTAAGTACAATTTTGTAAAGTGGAGTTAAAATAGTTTATGAAAAATGTTGTAAGCTATACTTTGCTTGTACTTTACTTTTCTTCCAAATTAATTTATCCTGAGGTTTCTTCATTGCAATAATGAGCCAAAGGACAATATAAAAATATTTAAATGAAGTTTTAAATGAAGTGACACGTATATGTGTCCTCAACCTTGATGTTGCCTAAATAATAATGTACAATATCGTCTGTCGTCAAGAGCGTTCTCATGATATTTTGTGCATATGCAGACATTTATACAGAGAAGAAAACTTGCAGAAATTTAGTTAGTGTAGATTTAATTAGTGCAAGTTCACCAAGTGATAGACATGATCAAAATTATTTGTTTTGAGAAACACCAATGAAGTGCATAAAATTTATGTAATACATCGGGTTCCAAGAGTGGTTATAAAGCCATTTAAAACAAAAGTATTTCCCATGAACACATTACGGATCACGAGACAGTGTAAAGCAATAAAGCTAAAAAGATTGTGCGGTAATGTAACGCAACCGCCAAGAGCTCACCTCGGTGGCTGGTAAACTGACGTGTGAAATCTCTCTCTCTCTCTTCTCAGAGTATTATCTGCTCAGATAAAACCTAAGTTGCTACTTATTCTCTGTACGAGATATTTTATTATTAATCATTACTCCCTTATTTAAATACGTAAATACAACATTTGTTCTTGATGAGAGTAAAAACATTTTTGTTTCAAATTTAGTATTAAAATTAGTTAGCACATATGCATGTATTAGTATTTCGAACTCCCCACCGGGCTACGTCACATTGGTCTTGATAACTCCTTTTTGAGCTTAAGCAGCAGTAAGTATATGTATTTTTGTAACCACCAAAATTTCCATTATGGTGGCACTTGTATAAAAAGACAAAAAAACAAAAACACACACCTACGTTATTTATGAACCCAGAAAAAACATGAAACTGTTCTGTAACGTTTAAAACATTTCATACGCTTTTTATTATAACCTTTTTTTGCATCCCAAACGATATTTTTTAGAGGAGACGTAAATCTCATGAAAAAGAAAATGGTAATATTTTAGTTTTCTCTAAATCTACCCGAATTTTCTTACTAAGCTAGATTCGCTAGTTCAGAATTACATTGGAACAAAACCATGAGAAACTGCTAGTATAAAAACTTGTAATCAGAAGACACTTATAATTTGTCTTTAGAATAAACTACATTTACACGTTGGTAAAAGTCGAAAAAAATCTTATTACCTTCAAAATGTAGTAAATAGATTTCATTATTTCTACAGCTTCATCACTTTAAGTTCAATCTTAACAAATAATATATTTGCTTCTTGAGTATGCTATATTACATATGTAAGGTTTTCTTCCAAAAACTAAATATTTCATTAATGTGTAGGTATTAGGGATTAGACTCTCCTTTAAAAATAAAAGAAAAAATAGAGTTCCCATAGTTGAAAATCTGGAAACATATTTAGACAGTCTTTGAAGTGTTGTCAAAGGCAGGTGAGGACAAGCGTGCACGACCCGTTGCCATGGTAACCGGTATATGCCATTCAATACTACATCATAATATGCAACACTGTTCAGTTTCTATCCACTCTGTATAAAATGTGCATTGTTTCACTTTGACTGTTCTCGTTTGTTGAATAATACACAAAACACATAAAAGAATACACATTTATGGTTTTTGTACCTCACTATAATCTAATTCAGAAGGCGTATAATTTAAAGTCTTATCCTCCGTGAAATAAAATCATGATTCATTCTATTTTTTGGCTATAATATACATACAATATTATTATACTATACTAGCTATCAGTGAAGTTGAAATTTTGAAAGAGATATATTTATTGTATAACATGATTGTTTATTACTAATTAAGTTGTTTTCAGTAAATCGTACCAATTCCGTGTATTATAAGAAATACCACAATTGCGAACATCCATTTGGAAGGATCTTGTATCTCTGCCTGTATCATCTCCCGAGATAGTTTTAGAACTAAGATAGTTCTATAGGCTTGGGTAATTTTTTCCGGTGTTACAGAGCCTCTAACCTCCTCATGCTCCTCAAACCCTAATTAATTATAACAGACTAGACTAAATCGTAGTGACGAAATATTAAACTAATTAAAATATATTGATCCTATTAAAGGTTTTTGCAAATAAATATATTAGCAGAAAACTCGTTTTAAATAATCATATAAAATAAAAAACACGTTTGTTTATAATATGTGACAAGTATGTTTCAAGAGTGTGACTTAAATTAACAAACAATGCTTTGTTACAGGTAACGTAGTCGTTAAAGGAACGGTAAGACCCATTAAAATAAGTGTTTGATTTTTTAATGTTTTTATTTTTGTTTATATGTACTGTATATTGATTATATAACTAGCAGTTACACGTGGCTTTGCAAACGATTTTTCATTTCTTATAGAATATGAGGTGTATCATAAGCTCATCATTTTTAAATATATTGAACTTGAAGATAAAAATCAATGTTTTGGTGCCATAAGAGAGTGATACAGGTTTTATATGTGCCACTGCAAAACAC
This sequence comes from Homalodisca vitripennis, assembly GCF_021130785.1. NCBI lineage: Eukaryota > Metazoa > Arthropoda > Insecta > Hemiptera > Cicadellidae > Homalodisca > Homalodisca vitripennis. Next base: position 73,168,407 of record NC_060214.1, on the reverse strand, counting down.
ACAATTTTCTATAACATCATATAATATTGAAATGAAATAGCTATAATAGCCCAGTAAGAATGAAAATATTGTAGACCAGTCTAGAGAAAAACCATAAAGTCCGTAGTGAAAGCACTTAAAATATAATAGTATTTCAAATTTTAAGTAGATATATCTAAGAAACATATTGTATCAGAATGTTGTAACACATTAAAATGTTAAAAAGGTCAAAAATAATATCCACTGGCTTTCATCGTTAGCGCATAAAAAATTATTTCTGATTTGATCAATTATATTTCACAAGCTATTATAGAATTCTCATTTTTGCTTGAAATAAAAATTAAATTTTATACATATATATATATATTTATATATATATATATATATATATATTATATATAATTTATACATACATACTGTCTTAGAAGCTCAATTTAGTCCTATAATATCTAATTTCAGCCCTTGTTAATTATACTTCTGGTTTAAGTTATTCCCGGTGACCTAGTAGCGTATAGATTACTGCCCTGATGAAAAAAAAACATATACATGAGTGAGTCTGGAAAGTCTTTTTCAGTCAAGAAGAGACTAATTCCGGGGTATTATAATAATTTCATCGAAAAAGTAAGGTTCGTTTTGTGCGTTGAGCGAACAGCGCCGATTCACATCCTGTTTTGCGTACGAAATTACGCCATTGAAGTTAAATCATTCAAGAGTGCTGGTTACTGTGTAAATTTAAGATGTTTTAAACAACTGATCAACCCACCTACAGCGAAATACAATCAGTTATCCAGTTTTTTATAGCAATGCACGAACTAAACCAGATATCCGTTTGGTGTACGGCCCTATTGCGATGAGTGAAAGCAAAGTTCGGAAGTGAACGAGAGCTTTTAAAGAAATACGGAAAAATCTCCATAATGAACCGTGATTTAGCCGACCATCAGTGATCACGAAAGATTTGGTCAATGGCGTTGATGAAAAGATTCGTGTAGCTTGATCATCCGTTTTCACTGCCTATCAATAGGAGTGTCTTGGCAGTAAGCGCTTCAACACTGATGACGAGGTCAAAGATGCAGTTAAAGATTGGTTATCCTCACAGGCAGCAGACTTTTACGACATCGACATAACTTGTAGAAAGTTATGACAGATGCTTGAACTAAAATGGAGACTGTGTTGAAAAATAAATGTAGGCGTCTGGAAGAAAATTAAAATATGTGATTATTTATAACAACGGGGGCCTTACTTTCTGGATGAGCCTTGTAATTTATTTCCAGTCTAGGTATTTCTGTTCCTTTGGTAGCGTTTACCGATCATAAAAATATACAATAAAATAGTTTTAAAAGTATATTTGAATTAAAAAATTTACTTCGTGCCATTGAAATATACTTGCGATCTAAAGTATCGGTCATATTGAGAGGTCTGTGAGTGCCTTAACACATATGTGTTAAACTTTACCTTTCTTGGGCTTCGGGAAATTTAAAAAGTAAAATATAGACTTTCTAGGAGTAGCAATCCAATTTAAACTACTATGGGTGGTACATTTACATAAAAACTATTTTTTTTCTATTTATCTAATGAGAAACGTGTTTGTATGTAATTTCATGTGTGTAGGACAGTAATAAGTTGAAACATGGAAATTCTTTAACTTTTAAATTTATTTCCAAGCAAAATGTCTTATTTATATTTTGTTTTAAGTTTATTCGTGAATTCTTTTAATAAAAACTAAGTATATGTTCTATGTCTAACTGATCAAAATTTTTAGTAAAAAATGTGAGGCTGGGCAAAGTTTACTTTTAACAGATATTTAAAATCGATTTAAATTCTTCTTTTTGTACTTACTCCGTTCAAAAACATCCTTGGCATAAAGATTATAAATATACCTATGAAAAACTGCTCTTTGAGGTGGGCCAATAATGTATACGATTTCACTTGTCCCTATAATCTGTTATAGTAAATATATAACAGTCCACATTAGGTAAGCTCTAGTAATTTTTATTACCATTCCCAACATTTCGGCTTTACTAAATGAGATAAATACGAGTGTGCCTCGTATTAACATAATACCAGGCGCTGGTATTTTAATATAGAATCAAAAGAGTCTGCTTATCGGTGCAAAGTCTAATTATTGTTTCCATTGTAATAGATGCCCTATAAAATCTTGATAACGATAGATTATTCTTGAAAAAGACTATTAAAGAAAATCACCAGGATTTAAAAGTACATTCACGAAGGTCTAACAAATCCTCGGAGAGCTCGTGAAACTTCAAGTAGGAGATGAGGAGATGTTATGAAGCTGTAAGGTTGGAGAGATTAGGCTATAAAATAATACCACCTTCACTTGCTGGATTTACTGACAACTTTGAATTCATTAAGGTAGATTGTAATGCATTTTTAAAAACGGATATTATGAAATTTTAAGGATAAATATGAATTTAAAACATCTTCCGTGTATAATAAATTTTAATTAAATATGTTTTGATTTATAAAAATTCTAAACTTTACGGTATAGTTAAAAAACATTATTGTTTACATACATAAATTAGACACTTTTAATTTGAAAAGCACAACGCGAAAAAATATACTTGTCAATAGTGGCATGTAGCAAAAATTGCTTTATTTAACAAACATAAATAATACAATTTCAACCATAATAATCATAGTAACAACTTTTTACGATTCAATAATATTGTATTTGGCCGTATCTGTCACATACGCGTTTAAATAACCAAAATAACACATGATCGGAAGACCAATTGTGTACCTGTCAAATGACTTTTGTTTACATTTATTAAATTTGTATAAGTGGCAATAGCCTAATTTCGAGTCCCGGCGGAGCACAGTACATTTTGTGATTCAATGTCTATTGAAGTTAAATTAGGCTATTTCCACTTATACAAAGTTAATAAAAGTAAACAAAAGTCATTTTATATGGATTTGGTCTTCCGATAATATGTTAGTTTGGTTATTTAAACGCGTATGTGACAGATACGGCCAAATACAATATTATTGAATCGTAAAAAGTAAGGGCTCTGTGGTGTAATGGTAGCACATTCACCCGGCAAGTGAGAGATCCGCGTTCGAATCCCGGCGAAGCAAGTACTTCTTGTGATTCAATGTTTATTGAAATTAAATTAGGCTATTGCCACTTATACAAAATTAATAAATGTGATCATATTAACTAAATATAAATAAATGTAATGAGGGCCACAATAATAATTCTTGGTAAATAATGTTGCTTTGCAAATATTGTGTTTAATTCATTTAACAATAATATCAGTCACGCACGTGTTTATGGTGGACTGAAGGGATTATCTGCTGAAATTAATATTAATAAATTAATATTCCCTCTCTCTGACACATCGAGATATGGAGTCATAGCTCACTACAATCCTTGCAGCTCTGATCAAAGCTACCGACTCTATTCTGAGTGACATAGTTTTCATTATTCAGAGTTTAGGTAATGTTTAAATCAGACTTTGTTCAAACAAGAGAATATATTTAAAGCAGATAATTATTGAAACCACTGTAGTGGTGCAAAATTTACTTTACTTACGACTAATAAATCATACTGTGTATTTATCTTTGCTGTTGTAAAAGATATCTCTTCAACTTTAGAGACCTGTCGGGCGGGGATTGAGTAATTTTTTAACATATCTCTTATTTTATCCTTGCACTAGGGCTCACAAGATTTTTTTTTTAAGATATCTTATTTACTCCAGATCCAGTAGCGTACTCCGAATACAAAGCCATCCTCTTCTTGACTATATACAAATAAATTTTCTTCTGAAACATTAAAAATTACATCTAGGGATCTAATTCATTACAAAAAAACAGCGTATTTGATTTCCTTTGATTTATTTTCTCAATTTCCTTTGGTTGGCTGCAAGCAAGTGGGACATATTAGACCTTTTTGTCCACTTAATAAAAAAAACTAGTAAGCTTGCGGACGAGTAAGCCCGACTCGTGCCGTAAAGGTAATTTTGAGGGCAAATATGTACCTAATTTTGATGGTAAAAGGGTAGCTGGTTTAATGCAGAACAGAAAGAAAACAGAAAGAAATAGACTTGGGGACAGTTATCATCGTTGGCCGAGAGGGGAGGTTGCTGCTCTGGCTGCGCAGGGAGTAAGGGCTGCCCGCTCAACCTGCCCACAACTGGATGTACTTGTGGGGAATGTGGTGCAGAAGGCCCTGGTTGATTCTGGGTCAGCACGCAGCCTGATTTCTTTGTCGTTTTTTGAAGATCTAAAATCCTCTGGGCTAATACGGCAGGTTGAGCCTAGTTCACTTATCTGCTGGACTGCTTCACGCACACCTTTACCTATTATCTGTAGTGCCCAGATTCACATCAAAATTAATTATTTCTCTTGGGGGATTGGAGCTTTTTGGTGGCTAAGGACCTGACTTTTCCTTTCATCTTGGGAGCAGATTTTATCGGAAAAACTGGCATGATTTTTGGATTTGGCCTCCAGTCATGTTTTCTTTGCTTTCGCCAGGCGGGTGCTCGTTCCTTTTTCAGATGTCGAGTTCTCGTGGGACTGCTGCCTTAGAGATGGAAGATAAGAGCTTGACTCCTCCTGACCAACTAGGACATCTTACGCCGAAAAGAGGCTGAGGACATAAGGCAGATTTGTTTCCAGTTTTCCTGAAGTCCTAACTGACAAACTGGGCACGACCAATCTCTTGGAATACGAGATTCGTCTTACAGACACCCGTCCTGTACGTTCCCATCCATATAAGCTTGCTCCGCCCAAGATGGAAATTCTGAGGAATATGATTGATGATTTACTTAAGAGTGGGGTAATCGAGCCGTCTTGCTCAAATTTTTTCCAGTCCAGCGTTTCTAGTGCCGAAACCTAATGGGAAGTCCAGATTGGTCCTGGATTATCGAAAGCTCAATGACTCAGATAGAAATTGATTCCGTGCCTCTCCCCGATTTGCATTCTGCTTTCGGACTGGTTTGGTAAGGCCAAGTATTTCTCCATTTTTGATCTTAATCAGGCATATCATCAGATTCCTCTAAAACACGAGTCTCGACCTCTCACTGCCTTTTGTGTGCCTTGGGAATTTGTACCAGTTCACCCGAGTGCCAATGGGCTTTGGCTTTGGGGGCCAGACACTCACCAGACTCCTGGATTCTATCTTTCATGATGTCAAATTTAAGTTCGTGTTCAACTATCTGGATGACCTGCTTGTGTACAGTGAGAGTTATGAGGAGCACTTGACTCTCATCTAGAGGAAGTTCTAACTAGGCTGCGAGAGTCTGGCCTTACCGTCAATCCTGAAAAGGTGAGTTTTGCTCAGCCTGAAATATCGTTTCTGGGTCATCTTGTCTCTTCTCGAGGTGTTTGTATTGATCCAGAGAGAACCCAGGCAATCAGGGAGTTTCCTCCTCCTAAGGATGCCAAGGGGATTGCCCGTTTTGTGGGAATGATAAATTTTTATCGTCGTTTCATCCCCAATGTTGCTGAAGTGGCGGCCCCTCTGAACTCTCTTAGGAAAAAAGGGTGCCAAGTTTGAGTGGGGTGGGGTGAAGCGCAAACAGACTGCTTTTGAGCAGCTGAAAGAGGCAGGGATGCAGCCTCCAGTCTTGGCTATGCCTGATTTCAGTCGTAAGTTTCGTCTTGCAAAACTGATGCTTCCCTCCTTAGCCGTTGCTGCTGTTTTATCGCAAGAAGTAGATGGTATCCGGCAGCCCATAGCTTATGCTTCACGCACGTTAACCCCTTGTGAGAAGAAGGAGTTGTTCTGTTTATGAGCTGGAGTGTTTGGCTGTTGTGTTTGGAATTAACAAGTTCAGGCGTTACCTAGAAACATAAAGAATTTTTGTTGGAAAACGACAACCAGGCTCTTTCTTGGCTCCTTGCCCACCCCCGTCAGCTCGGGAAGATTGGTCGCTGGGTTAGTCCAGATTTCTGCCCTTAAGTTCACAGTGCAGCACGTGCGAGGCACCCAAAATATCATAGCGGACACTCTGTCACGCATGTATCACTTACCCCAACGACCAGCAAAAATTTATCAGAGCCGCCATGTTGTGGCGTGCTCCTAGACTTTCTCTGGCATTTTCGGACATTGTTCCACACCAACTTAAGGATCCCGAGCTGACTGCTATCATCAATGAGCTTAAAAACGGAGGTGCCCCACCCTCCTTATTTTTCTGTACCGAGGTGCTCTATGCTGCCGTGACAAGCAGCGGAGAAAACCTAAGTTAGTGCTGCAAGCTTTCTTGTACCGATGGTCTTTCAGTATTTTCATTCTTCTCCTGTGGGCGGACATCTAGGAATTTCATAAGACCATCGCGAAGATTAGGGATCAGTTCATCTGGAAAGGTATGGACCGGGATATTGCAGCTCGAGTCGTTCTTGTGAACTGTGCTCGCTAAGCAAACCCGCTCAAAATACCAAGTTGGGTCTTTTGGTCATCTGAGGTGGCGGGAAAAGGAAAAAACCTTTGGAGAAGGTTTTCATTGACTATTTTGGGCCTCTCCCGCGTAGCAAGTCCGGAAATAAGTTCCTACTTGTTTGTGTGGATGCATTCTCCAAGTTTGTTTGGTTGTTCCCATTGCGGAGTGCTACCGCGCAGCTCACGGTGCAAGCACTTCGTAACCATTTTTTTTCAACACTTTGGAATCCCCGCCACCTTAGTTTCCGATAATGGTTCACAGTTTGTCTCCAATATCTTTAAAAGAATGTGCTTTGGGCACGGAATCCGCCATGTGAACTACTTCCCCTTTCTATCCTCAGCCTTTCTCACGCCGAACGGTTTAATCGCAATCTTCGATCTGCTCTCATTGCCTTTCATGCGGAAAATCAGACCACCTGGGATCAACAACTACCTTGGATCCAATTTGCCTTTTAATACGGGCCCAGCATGAAACTCACAAGGCGGTACCTTTCGAGTTATTATTTGGCTTTCCGCCAAACAACCTTTGGCGAACCTTTGGAAAATTAGCGATCTTCTGCCACCTCCTGGTACTCCCAATGTGAAAGCCACTTGGGAGGCAGCAGGCGCGGAATCTCATTCGGGCTAGGGAGTTAGTAAGGAGGAAGTACAACCGAGGTCGTATTGCCAATCCCTTCCAGGTGGGGGATCTAGTTTACTGCAAGGCTCACCCAGTCAGTTCGGCTGTGGATAAAAAGAGCTGCTAAACTTTGCTACAGGTGGACTGGTCCCCACCGCATCTTGAAGTTTCTGACTCCGGTGACTGCCCGACTGGGAGATCCTCAGTCCGGGAAGATTTTCAGGAAGGCGCACATATCCCATCTGAAGCCTTGCCGGAGTCATCCGTGATTTCTCTTTAGTCTGTGCGGGAGGGTTTTAGGTTCCAGAGGCCTGATCACCTCTGCTCTTTCTTCCTGATCAAGGTTCCTGTTTTCTTCTTTGTACCCACGCAACTCTTGGAGTGATTTCTTGCCTCCAACTGGATTTTCTTGGTTTTCCCTTCTGCAGACTTTCAGGGTTTCCGGTTTATAATTCTTCAACCATTGGGGGGGAGAGGCAACCATTTGGTTCTTCATTTGAAGAAATTAACAGAGGGGAGTTCCTCTCTTTTGGGGGGGGGAGTCTGAGCCGGTTCAATACCTATATCTCCCCGGCTTCATGTGTTTTTTTATATAGTGTATGTGTGTGTGGTTTATTGGCTGCCAGAGGCCACTGGACCATTTGAAGGCGTTTGGCCTTTCCGGTAGAGTGGTAGAGACTCCGAGCCGAGCCGTGGTGTACAAGTTAGGAGTAGCTCCAGTTTAATATATTTTGTTTATTTAAGTGTTTGTTAGTTTTGCTGAGCTATACTCCTTCTGACATGTGCGGCTAAGTTTTACGGCCCCTCACTGATGAGGTCCAGGAGATGAGTTGATTTTCTGCTGTCATCTCTCCATCATGCGTGGTCGCAGAGAACCTTTTGCGCTCTGCTGAAGGACGGCCACCATGATGGACATTGCTACTAGTCAACATCTGTGATATCCTGCTCATATTCTTTTATTTATTTGTTATTGTTATTGTTGCCATTTATATAGTTTATATTTTGTTATTTAATTTTTAAGTTAGTTTTAGATATTATTTAGTTATTTCTTGGATTTCATTTAGGAGCCCGCCCTTAGCCGAAGGATACCGGGTGGAATTGGCATTTCTTGTTTCAAATTATGGCGTTTCTAATTTTTGTATGCAGGTGCACCTGATAAGGATTGTTTGAGGAATATACTACTGCAGGCACTTTTTATTTTTTTTTTATTTTTTTTTTATTTATAGTATCTATACTTTATATATTTATATTGACTAGATAGGCCTATGTTGTGTCTTAGTAAATGAACCTGAGTATGCTGACCACGGTTGTTTTTTTTTTTTTTTACCTAGTTTAGTTTTGATCCGGCATCCCGTTCGCCACATGGGCGCGCGCTTCCCTGATGGTTTGCTGTGGGTGTGCGAGCGGCGATGTACGGTTTCACCTCTTCAAAAGAAAATATTTTTAGCAATGCAATTCCTTTACCTACAATGCCCGATCCTAGTAACTCTCGATATTTGGTTGGCAAAGTAGATCACGCCCCCGCGAGAAGTTCCCCCTACCATTAAATTTTGTCATATATAATGGGAGAACGTTGTGTTTCATAACACTATAGTGAAAAGAATAAAACTGCGCCATGTTTACAGTCTATTTTCAAGCCCTATTTGCTACAGGATTGAATTCTGTGAATGCTATTATTGATTGTTATTGTATCATTGATGGAAAATTATAAACATTTTGCGTGACATTCTAGCCATTTATTCAACAGATGATCTTGATTTTGAGATTTCTTTGCATGTTAAAATTTTCATTTTTAGGTCTACTATCAATTACTTTCAGTACTAGACACTAGCAGTTTATTTCATAAACTGCTAAACTACTTAGACCTTTTCCAAGTATAAATATAAATTTTTATTAGCTTACTTCTAATTTCCTACAGGTATGTTTGTAATAATACACCTCAGACTGTTCTGTAAGTTTGCCTACCTGACTCAGCCTAACTGGCAATGGCTGCCCGTGAAATATTAAATTAGCGGTAAACTGGTTTTCTTGTTAAACCGTACTCCTGCTTCTTCCACTCTTCCTGGGCCATTCACTGAAGCTGATTACAGGCTTACTCCCCATTTCCCCCATAGGGTAAAAAATTTGATATCCCTTTTCATTTAACGTAATACGTTCATGATAGGTAGTTGAGACTGTATAATTGATCAAAAGAAATATAGAATAAATAGCAATGAAAATATCTCTTCCAGTTTATTTTGAACGAATATACATTTTAAATGAGTCTAATATTTAAATTAATGTCTAATTTAAGATATGTTACAAGTTTATGTATTAAATTGGCATAACACTTATGGAACGATAACTCGCATATCAGTCAATATACCAGAAACAGTCATATATTTGAAAACTTCATAATCTTAAATTTTACACGACAATAGTAATTTGAAGCTTACAAATTAGTTCTATGTATTTGAACTTGATTTCGTTCGTATCAATCCGAAATGTTGTTATAAAACGATTTAGTTGTATACATTTAAATTTTTTCACGGGGCTCTATAACAAAACCTAAAACAGTTATAAATGTTAAGATGAGCTCCAGCTCACCTTATTCATATTGCAGTACATAAATTCTAAATCTGTCACAGACAAGACTCCTGGAATCTGGATTCATGTTCGTCTGAAGAGATAAATAAAGTCTGAAGCTCAAAATAACTCTTTGGATTGTTCCGACATCACAGATACCTAGACTACAAAATATAGAGTACTCTAGGTGAGAGTATCCTCATTATTTTATCAGTTTGATAATTCCAATTGGTCCAGGATGTGTTTCAATTTACTAGGACCATATATCACAATTGTCACTATATGTCAAAAGCCAGTGCCACAACGACACTTGAACTTAGATCGATTGACGTGACATTGTAGATCCACCTGTTGCTACATCACATTAACTATAGTGACACTTCTATTGTACAAACGTAAAAAATACTCACAAGAAATACGATTTCTTACAGGGAATATAACATAAAATAACTATTCTATTATATTTCACAATATTACTCTTCTAAACGTAACACAAAATTGAATTGAAATCTAATTATTATTCAGATCTTTACTTCATAGTACAAGTTAATGAACACTGAAGCTGACTGTTAGTGTCAGTTAACACTGAGGCATATTTTACGAAATTATGAACAAAGCCTTTTCTGCAAGGTTTACAGTAAGTATTGAAAGATAGAGGCCATATCTCCCTAGAGGCAGACATATACTTAAAGTAAGTCTCTGATTAATTTTAACATGATGCTTTAAGCATCATGCACGTACAATATACCGTAGCTTAGGTGTACTGCAATGCACTTTGGTGGAGTTTCTAAGTAGCAATGAAAAATGAAAAATACTGAAATCAGTTAGTAATAGAGGGTATCAAAATATCTTCTGAAGTTTTATTATGTAATAAAAACCACGTAATCACAACTATACAGTACACATACTATAGAGTATTGTTATATTAATTTTTATATTAACAATTTCTAAATATTTTAGATGCTCTTTACGATTAAAACAATCTAGAGTAAAACTTAGAAAAGAAATACAATGCCCAAATTAAAACAATCTATATCTATTACCACAGCAGATTATACAATTGAAATGAGATTAAAGTAATTCATTAATTACATATTTATTAACATAAAACACAAACATAGTAAAAATACAAATATTTTTCGTTTGACGTCAAACATAGGATACTTTAAACATATTAGTAAGAAAACCTTCTTAATACTTATATGATTCCTCTGTTGAATACTTTGTAAAGAGACAAAACATATTTCATTACAGATTAGCTTATAAAAAATAAAAATAAATTATCTTTTATCGTAATAAAAAATATATAATACCCTTAGGTACTTGACTTATTATTATATTTTAACATCAATAACCCTGTATCAATATTCCAAATTTTAAGAAAATTAAATCATTGTTTTCTAGTCCACTATGAAAATTAGTTATATTTCAGCGATATTAGTGTAAGATTAAAATAAGCATTCTTCAGTACAATTCCACACAAAAACTGATGAAGAGACGGTAAATTTATTCAATCTTATTATATATGATAGTCCTAGGCCCGTGTTTATTGCAGTCTGCAGACAGATTTTGCTAAACCTCGACCCTGCTTCCTTGGCTCGGAAATATTTAATTAGAGGTTAAGAGGTTCGCAGACACACACACACACACACACACACACACACACACACACACACACACACACACACACACACACACACACACACACACACACACACACACATACACACACACACACATGTTGTGTGTGTGTGTGTGTGTGTTTGTGTGTGTGTGTGTGTGTGTGTGTGTGTTTTATATTTTGCACGCTCTTTATAATAAAATCTTAATTTTTTTCTGTATATTTAGAACCAGAATATAAAATAAAAAAGTCTTATTAACATATTGTGGTATCAAAACAAATTCCAAAATGGCGTGAGAAATATAATTTATTCGAATTAGAAATCAACAACGAACTCTGAAATAATTTGTATCTTAGATATATTTACTTCAAATTAAAAATAATATTATATCTAAGATATCTATGCACATCGTATTTTTCTAGTCTGGCTTAGAATTATTCAAGAGCTACTAACATTATTCATGCTATCTATTCTAATGTTATGGGATCTTTCAGAGAAATGGTTGTATTGACTTGCTACATATAAAACCTATGTCACTCAGACGGCACCAAAACATTGCTTTTTCAACTTCAAATCCAATCCGTTAAAAAAGGATAAACCTATGATATACTTGCTGTCTTATGGAAAATTGAACATGGCATGCAAATTCATGTGTAACTGTTGCTTATAAATATACTAATAAAGTAAATTCGAACATTAAGATGCTATTTTTTATGTGTTTACATTTCTTTTAAGGGCTATGTTATTAGTAACTTAACGGCTAATTAAGTCATACTCATCTAAAATACTTGAGTAACATACTACAAACAAACGTATTCTTTTAATGTAATGTGATTGTTTTAATCGGGCAGTCTGCTTTTTTTCTTTATATAAAAAAAGCAGAAAGGTTGTATAACTGGTATACCTTTAACGGGATCAATATGGTTTCCTAACAAAGTAGTTAAAAATTTCGTCCTGTTTTATTACAGTTCCTTATAATGAGTTTGACATTGCGTTCACATATAAATATAAAGTATTTTTAAAAATAAATGAATTCAAATTATGTATCCATCCGAAATTTGGTTTGGAATAACGTTTTATTAAAAAGCAATTATATTTTTAGTTTATTACAAAAAGCAACTCTCGCAAGAAATGATATTTCAAAACGGGTTGCCAATAACATGCACGGATAAGGAGGGTATGGTCACTGGAGCACCGGCAAGAAACCACCCAAGCTTAAATTAGCTTAGTCTAAAATTAACTCACGACATGTTATTCATGGAGGTACCCAATTATGGTAGTTCGTGTAATGCTGGTATTAGGTATGCTTTACTCACAACAAGTTATTTTATAAGCAGAATTATTTTATAAAATAAACATAACCCTGTCAAAATTTGAACATTACTGATACCTATTAGAAAAGATTTTATGTATAGTATAACCATAAATAGAATGAATGACTATTTCCTTTCACCGAGGGATATAGTTTTAACTAAAAAGACTTCTTTTAGATTAAGAAAGAATTATATTACAGTAAGGTCTTGATAACTTGTATATAAAATTACAAGTTGTATATAAAATTGTTTTATATTAAAGTTAAAATTATAACTATAAAAGTGTATTCTCTTATATATATATATATATATATATATATATATATATATATATATATATATATATGTGTGTGTGTGTGTGTGTGTGTGTGTGTATGATTAAAAATAGAAATTAAAATAAAGCGAAGCAACAAACTTAACGGTTTATCGCAGAGCAATACGAACTGAACAGAGTTGCATATTATGATGTAGTATTGAATAGCATACACCAGTTACCATGGCAACGGGTCATGCACACTTGTCTTCACCTGCCTTTGACAACACTTCAAAGGCTTTCTGATTATGTCCCCACATTTTCGACTACGGGAAGTTCTTTTTCATTTTTTTAGACTTAAGACTAGCAGTTTTTGCTGTATAGTCACGTAGTGGTAGCACTTAATCAAAAAAATGTCTTTACTAAAAAACCTTAAATTATTGTAGGAAAAGTTTCAGTTTTAAGTTGTTGTATATTTTCTTCTACTCTTTATCATTTACATCTTTAATATAATGTGCATGTAGGATGTATTGATATCGATTCCCCTATAGATATATTGCCTTCTAGCTGCAACTTAAATTTGATGAATTAAGAGAGTTCCATTTTGTTTATAGCTGTTTATATTTGCTGTTAGCTAGATTCTTTTTGAAATCAATGATTAATGGTGTCACTCTACAAACATCAGCAATACAGAATGTTCAGTAATCAAGTTAAGTTCCAAAAAGATAACAACATGTAAAAAATTGTTATACAGCCCTTTCTTTTGTTTCAGGACAATTTAAATTTTTAAATTGAATATGATGAACGTTACCAAAGCTATCAATCGGTGTCTAAACATTTTTGTCTTATGTGTGTTATGCAACCTGTCTATACTTTATATGATATCTCGAAGTTGAATTGTGTTTTGGACTTAGATTGTTCTATATTTTTCTATAACGAAAGCGCTTAAGACAATTCTACTTCTGTCTGCCTAGATGGGCATTAGCAAAGCGTTCATTGTATGCAGTAAATCCCAAGACCAAATGTACCTGTATTAAAACATTTCAGCAAAACAAATTAATTACATGGTTAATAATTATATATTTTTTATTTAAAATTTTAAAAGGTTATTCATTCTTTATTTATTAGGTTTGATAATTTATTTTTATTTACGCAGTATTATTGACGTGAAAACGTCTTAAATTAGGTTGCGGCTCGGAGTCACTCATGAAAAAGTGTAACGCCCAGTAACGTTACGATGCCCGTCCAGTGGGTCCGCCGCACGGGATCCGCACGGGATAAAGCAGATAACTGTGGGTCCGCCGCACGGGATAAAGCAGATAACTATGTTTATTCGTGAAAATGTGGAGTGCTTAGATTCGTCATTTACAACAACTACAACAATAAAGGTAAATAATTGTACACTGATATTTCATTATCGTAAACTATGATTGATTGATTAATTGTTAGATTGACACAAAAGTTGAGAAACTGAGTTTATAGGTTATGTCATACTATTGACAAATGTTGATAGTGTTAAGTAAATTATTAGTTTAAATCACTCTGCAATCAATCGTAATTCAGTGGATTGAGAAGAAACAGCGCGTATTGCTAGTCAAACATTTAAAATAACAAATTATAACCTCTAACCTGTCACGACAGTGCGACCAAACAAACGAACTAAACCGACCAATCACCACGCGCGGAGTTAGAATTTAACTGTGTTTAGCAAGAATTTCAAATTCCAATTTTAGTAAATGTTTTATTCAACTTTACCATTTACAATAACAAATTTTAATTAATTTCAAATTATGTACAATGTTTTAGTAAACAAAATATATTTCTATAGTTAAAAATTTGTGCAATTCTTATTTTCATTCAATTCCTTGTTCCTATTGTGCAATTTAATAATATTCATATCAATAAATATTCTACCGAGAAAAAGACGTTGTCACGTAAAATCTTCGCCCGTAAAACCGACTTTACAGGCAACCATAATTGTTTTTTATTTATTCTTATTAGTACATCTACAGTGTTAGTGATAGAGGTTACGAGAATATATGAGTCAAAACGATACGCTATGAATCCACTGTTTCAATATTTGAAATGAAAGTTCTACAGTAAATAACACAAAGCCAATGCCATGTAGATTGGTAACACAAAGCGAGATTAACATAACAAACAGTGAAACTTCTTCATTAGGTTCCAGATATCCAGAGATACTTTGACTAGCAGTTCCGAATGTATTTTTTATATCGACGTCCTGTACCACTGACATTTTTTTTTAATGAAAAAAGTTTCGAGGTATTTTTTTGGACATCTACTATTATTGTAGATGTAGTTTATTCTAAGGACACAATTTAAGTACCGTAAAGTGGTTTCAAGTACCTTGCTAGTGAAACTTATATTGTACTAGCAGTTACCCATGGTTTGGCAACTATTTCTTTTTAAATAGTCCCTCTCGCTCAGTCGGGAAAAAATTGGGTGGATTTTTTGAAAACTGAAATATTATTAATTTTCCCTCCCGAGATATACGTGTTCTCGATATATCTAAAACAAATTGCGGTACAAAAAAAGACTTATAATAAAAAGTTTATGAAATCAAGCATTACAGACCAATTTCAATTTTTTTCTCTAAGATTATAAGTAACGTAATTGTTATTAAAAAACGGTGACCATATTGGAAAAAACTGTCGTAACAAGCTGGTTGACAAACGTAGTAAGGTATTTATAAGGTAAATTTTCGTACTAAGTTTGAACTTATTTCATAATTCCAGCCACCGACTACTGTTGATAGAATAGTTTTTATGGGATTCACATGTTGGCGAATCAATATCCGTTCAAGGTAAGACAACGTTTCTTGGGACAAACGTTTTGGTGAATATCTTGAGCATTGCACAAATGTTATTCTCTTGGTTAATAAATAACGGAGTTATAAACTGTTTGACGGTTAAACAGCCGCGGTAATAAAACAAAATGGCGAAACGAGCTGGCCAAAATATATTCCGAAGACATTTATAAGATATTGATTGGCTGTTTAAACTTGTTCGGGTTGTTGTTGGGACATTTACCGTTTCCACAAGCTGCTTTGCATAGCAAAATATTCTATATAATGCATAAAACATTCGAAAAATAAACATATGCTATGGCAGGGAGTCAAACGATCTAATGTTTTTCTAATACAACAATTTACATATTACAATTATTTGTACAATTAACATAAATTTTACACTAAACTTAACAAGCAATAGTGCGTGATATTGCATTTCAAAATTTGAGGAATTATTGATCATTTTATTTTGTTAACTGTAAACTTATTAATGTCAAATGTTTTGTCAAAATTCAGATCACTATGGGAGGGTATGCTTTCGCCTTATAGCGGACAACATCCTGGCCTAGAGATTGACTCCCATTGGACTGGTACAGACAATTTTAAATTTTAACATAGAGATAGATGGTAAATAATAAAGTGGCAATGGAATTTTACACCAAATTACAAATTTAAGCCCCATACATTAATTCCTCCTGTACCATGTATACAGGAGGACACACCACAAAGACAGAAATCTTTTTTCATTTTTTATTTTTGGTAAAAGGTGATGATAAGAAATGGATTTATCGTTTTACCAGGTGAAGTTAGGACTAGGTCCTCTCTAACACAACCTGTAGACCAACGGCTGAGAGGTAACTTCCGCACCACCAGGAACGGCCGGGTCGGCTAGCTGTCTGCAAGGGCAGGATCGCTCAGTGGTCACCAATCCAATCAGGAAACACACTCGACTTTGTATGATTTGATTATCTTGCTATAACCGCTATACCCACTATATTGCGCCATTGGTTGTGTGATATTGTGATACATGCTCAGCCAATTAAACTACGTGTTGGATATTTTGAAATACATTATCGTATATGAAGTTACCGTGTTGGATTCTACAATCAGTACAATTATTGTAACAATTTCACAACTCATTCTTTCCGTTCATACATTTTGGTGGGTCCATCGATACTCCACCTATGTTTATTAAAACGCCTAATTAACAGAAAGTAATGGGATTTAAAATATTGAGAATATGTTAAGACTTACGCTTAGTACAACCACGAAAGCCAGTGTGTCATGGAATAAAAAATTTCCAAACACCAGCATGTTGAAAAATCTTGTTTTCATTCTTAATTTCGTATTTGCGAGTTGAAATGTCATATAAGAGTTTTAAAACTACAAAATAATTTGGGTTTATACAAATAATTGCAATGTAGATTAAATGCTCCACTATACATTTAAACATTCTTAAAACCAGTTAGGAAATGTTACACTTATTTTATAAAACGTTAGTTTCTGAATAAACGAAAATAACTCGGTAAAATTATAATAGCATTAAAAACTTTACTGTAAAAAAACATATAATTTTATAAAATCACAGAATATCACTTCTGAGACTCGTACATTAACGATTTGACTCGGTCTGATAAACATACTGAAACCGTTTATGGACCACGTTTCAAAATATTAAAAAAATAAAATAAATAAAAGGGTATCCATACTTTATTTATCCATATGAGTAATGTTAAACTTCTTCTAAATCGTATAAAGAAAATATAAAGACAAAGAAGGACTGACGATTGATTACTCTCTGAAGTTGTAATCTTTACAATCTCCTCCAGTTATAAACCTATCATCCATCATACTAAGCTTACAGGTAGCTTTTTAATTAATTGCGTATCCTGCCCGCTACCTATTACAAAGGTTTGCACCGCAATAGTACGGATCAAAGCTATTAATCATTGCCTGACGTGTAACAAGCTGGTTCCCGATAGGAGAAAGGGATACAAAGATAATTGGGGTATTTTATGGAAACAAAATATCTCATTTATTTAATATAACAATAAAAGCTTTCTATACTTCGACTACAGAATTGGTAATTTCCTGTTACTGTAAGTTGATACTTACTTAATTTACGATTCTTTTTACTTATATAAGAATTGCATGTCCATCTATAGAATGAGGCTGTGCGACATTGTTGGGGTCTTTTCTGTGTGATTGTATGACTGTCTATTTGTCTGAAGTACATGTGGGGAACGGAATAAGCTATGTAGATTTGGAATTTTGAATGTAACCTTAGCGAAGCCTTAGGCACTCGTGGTTTGGTGTACTTTTAACTTATTTTTTACTTGCAGTTGAAGGGGAAAATGTCTAATTAAGGATCCGCAAAATTCTTAAAAGGTGCTTAAAAGTCTTGACTGTTCAAATATTCAAATGAGTAGTATTTAAGTTGAGTTAGGTCCTTCTGTTGGGTTTATAAAATTGGCCACTTTTAATAAAGGTTTATGTACATATTGCAGTTGTACAAATTAAGTTTCGTAAAAATTGTAATAATAACCAATATTACAAGTTTAATTAATACTTGGAAATTCCACTTTATATTTAAATTAAAGCTAACATGTTAAAAATCGTTTCCTACTACAGTCAGTCAATGTAAAAAACTTATATTATATTACGAAAAGCTTCTTCAGAAATTATACTGTTCTTGCCAATGTATTAACGCTCAAATACATAATACTTTGTATATTTTTCGATGTATTTTAGTGTATTCTTTTATTGGCTGAGGTATGGCGAACCTCATTTCTCGAGCTGCTAAAAAACCTTATTCTTTTTGTACTCTCCTGTCTTTCTGTGCGTAATATATCTCGTGAACGTACTGACCTATAGAAACTGTACATAAAACAAAATTGTTTATATGAAAAGAGAAAAGAATTTCCTTATGCTAAATGTCACTGTATGGGTGCTAGCGAATTATTTTCGTCGGTCCTATGGTTAACCATGATGGCAAGGAGAAAATAGCGGAGTAAATGAGTTTGTAAACAAACTCAATACACCAATAAGAGGTTCAAGCATGTGGCGTATTAACATGTGTAGTCTAGCTGCAGCATAAAACAAGATTTGTGTGTGTAGATATTTATTATTTAATCACTGATATTAAACACAATTTAATGAAAAAAACCCCTGAATGTTGCAGGACATGTGCAGGAAGGTGTTATATATTAAATTAAATTTTTAAATTAAATTACCTTAAATTTTCAAATGAAATTTAACATGCACAAGAGAGGGTTTTACGGTGCGGGGTTTTTGTCAAACTATTATTTGTATGATATTTTGTCTGTATGTCTGTCATTTGACATGTTGAATGAAATCCCAGCGTAGTCTGTTATAACACGTGCTGAGATATAATTCTACCTTGTATAATATTTGAGCTAGAAAAATTAAAACTTAAAACAATTATTATTGTTCGATATAGATTTTGGCTCTTTTATAACCAATTGCTCTAATAACCAATGCTTGTGAATTTAAATTAAGAGCAGAGTAATAATAAATTTAAAACATATTGTCACTAACGCAATGTTTACATAAACATCAGTTCAGGAAATTTCTTCTGTTCTTGCCTCTTTATACTTCCTCTAAGGTAGATTGAAGTATTCATAGCCTACGGTGTATTATAAATGCATGGAGGGTGGTTAAACCGACGAGCTAACATTAACCCGTGCCCTACTTTCACTACAGACAGCTTCGTATCCAGGAAGAATAGCCCCCCTACTACGAGATAAAAGTGCAAACCAAAGAGAAAAGCTTTCCTATGCACTAATGTATGCATCAGTTACAATAAACCTAAGAATGAACTTAGAAGACAATTTTAAATCTCTTATAGATAAGTAACTTAAAATAATAGTAAAAGAAAACTTTTGAGGAGTAATGAAATTGAAAGAGATATATTATACTGTTTTCTAAGCTATATTCCATACTATTGTAATGTATCTACACTCTATTATTCTCGTATGTGAATTAAGCAGGCACTATGCTTAACTGGATCAAAATATGGTGGTTCTAGTGGCCATATTGATTTGAACCCCTTGCGAACAATATTAAGCTTAAAACACTTTCAGGACCATATTTTCATTCGTGTAATTATGCCATTTATGTGTTCAAATCCGAATAATACCAATCAAAAAGCTCTTATGGTTTTTCTGACATTTATACTTGATATTCCATTTTTTCTGTGCATTTCAGTATTGATTAAATATTATAAATATATGCACTTTAAAAATGTACCTTAAGCATCTCGATGCTTAAAAATCACGTCTTTAAATCTATCCATATCTCTCATGAATCCACAGCAAACTTCAAGTGCATCACAATGGTTGAGGTAATATTGTTCTAAAGCAGCAAACCTCAATGTCGTTTACCTGCGGCAGGCACTTAACAACCTAACCGGGGCTCTGTGCTGAGTGTGAGCAAACTGACACTACGCTGGAAGGCGTCTGACGTGGTAAACGAGTTATGTCGTTACATTGTCACGTATATTATCTAAAGCAGCAAACCTCAATTATGTTTACCTGCGGCAGGCACTTAACAACCTAACCGGGGCTCTGTGCTGAGTGTGAGCAAACTGACACTATGATAGAAGGCGTCTGACGTGGTAAACGAGTTATGTCGTTACAGTGTCACGTCTATTATCGCAGGTGACAAGTTTCATTGAAATAATCGTTTAAATTACCTTTACATCTCACCTGCTCTACTGATTACAATTCTCTACTGGCTATGTAACAGCTTGCCTCATAAATATGATGTCTGGATTTTAGGAAGTCTGTAAGGTATAGGACACACTTTTTGCTTTATGAAATAAAACAAATTGTTATATTATATATTTTCTAGTAGATTAGGGGAAAATATTAGTGCAATTAAACAATACTTGAAAATGAATAGCAACATAATATACTGTGCTGTAAAAAATCCGTGTCACTTTATGTTTTTGTGTATCACTGTATATGTTTGACAAAAATATTAAAATGCAATAATAATTACAATTAGTTTCGTCTTCAAACAACTTGAATTAAACTATGAAAAATAATGTAACTGTAACCTAAACTTTTATTTAGTTCTTTGCATATCATCAGGGGTAACTAAGAATAATAAACTTTTAATATAACTATATTAACATGTGTTTAAAAAAACTGAATGCATTTATTTTATATTTATATACTAGTTTATAAATTTATAATGCTTAAATATAACAATTAATATAGCTATATTAAACTGTTATTAATTTCAAAATGTTTTCAAGTTAATCTTTGGATATCATTTCATGGCGTACATGTCACATTCTTATTTTATTTTAATATTTGCGTATAAATTGCCAATACAGAATATTTGCAATTTATTGACGTATATGATTATGAAAAGTAATACATTTATTTTTATACATGTAAACTTGGAAATTTACTTACCGAAATTATGACTGGCATGGTTGGTTTAGAAAACAAATTATTCTAAAATAATACTACCTTAATACTCCCCTAGTATTTATCGAACAAAATACAACAAACAGTACCGAAATTCATGGTCAAAGCATCAAAAAATCAAGAATGTGTTATTCGTTGAGAACACGTTGAGGTTATGAAACGATTCGAGCATTATTATGCGAGAAAGGTCAACCTGTGACCACAATACAATCGTTATACTTTGTATTGTTCACACGCAATCATTAATATTGCCATATTGGGTGCAATCAATCGTGTAATGGCCCCAGCATCGTGACTGAACCCGTTGTTAAGTACAATCAGTGATGCAGCTCAGTTCTGGCTAGCTAGAACATCGAAAACCACCTCAACACATTTGATTGCTCATTTGGTCGCTGGATATTGGCACATATTCTTAAACATTACGTGGTTAAAGGTAGTTGAAGTAGTAGATTCTTTTTGTAATACATCTTTAAGCATACTTATTTTGTCTTCCATTAAAACTGTTTTTATGGGATTATTCATTACTAACAAGTTATTTCTGGCTAGCTAGAACATAGAAAACCACCTCTATAGATTTATTGCTCACTTAGTTGTTGAATATTGGAATATATCCTTAAATATTACGTATTGGTAGTTGAAAGATTAAATTTTTATTGCAATACTTCTTTGATAGCACATTAATTTTAAACATTACTTAATTAAAGTAATTTATTGTTATTTTGATACTTCTTAAATAGCATATTTATTTTATCTTTCATTAAAACTATTCTTTAAGGGATTAATCATTACTAAAAAATAAATTTTGTAGAAAACAAGTTAGGTAAATTTTCCAATTGAAAATGTTGACGAAATAAAAGAGAATTGTATCTATGAAGTTCAATCATATTTTGAATATCAGCAAGAGTAAAAATATAATAATATATAATAAGAATAATATAGGCGGATAGGGACAGACACTCATGACACTGAGACTATGCCGTTTTACTTCTCATAAAGATAAGGCGAAACCAGTACAATAATGTAACTACATTAAAATTTAACTGTATGTTATAATTTCGTCGTTAAAAATATACTGCAGTGGTTAGGTAACAGCAACAGTATATCTAAATCAAGTGCATATGGCTAATGACCACCTATAAGATGAGTGATTTTTGAAAATGGTGTCGTTGCACCCTAGCCCCAGGGTAATTTTTTAATGAATTTCTATATTTTCATTTTAAATTTTGGGCCCAATTCACCAAAAAAAATTAAAATCATTATAAAACTATTATTTAAAATTTTGGAAAGCCTATCTTTTAAAAGTATGTTTTATTTCTTAATCGTACAGTTATGGTTTCATATTATAGTGTAATGTAAATAAAAATAAGTGTTAAAAATCAAGATATCTGTCTTTGAATCAAAATCTTATAACCATACGTTAAATGAATTTCTATCACATAGATCCAAATGAGGATTTATTTTCCTTGAAGAGTAATTCATGCAATAAAGTACGATGATAAAACCATTTTAAACCTTTAAAACTTACAGCTTTCTCAGTAAACCTTTGAAGATGTTGTCATTTTTTACTTGAAACTAAAACGAATTATTCGTTCAAGAATCAAAATGACGTTTTATAAAGAAAATGATCCAAGCGCTAACGTTGATGGACAGGAATATTGCAACAAGAAATTTATTTACGATATCCATCTTCGTTATGTTACTGTTGAAAACAATTTGTTATAATTTACGTTTCACCACAGTCACCACTTTTGTTTTATTAGTGATGGCGAGATTATACGAACATTCCCCTCTAGTTTTAAAATTGAAATGTAGTACTCAAGATCCACTAATCTTTTCAAAATTGAGTTTCAAGACGGTTAGGTACAATAAACATACATCATGAATAAAAAAAAAAAACAATTTCCAATTTCATGAGTGGCTTCTTATTATATTGAAATAAAAATAATAAAACCATATGGAACTCACATCCATTGCAAAAATGCTTAGCTGTTTGAAAAACTATATAAACAATAAAAATATAAACCCAAAATCATTTAGATTTATTTATATCTTTATTTTATTATACAATTTCGTTGTAGGATTATTTAAGACCATATTATGTGACCAAGAGTGACTATAAAACTAATTACAATAACAACATATCCCCTTGAACACATTACACACCACAGGACAGTGTAAAGCGATAAAGATAAAAAGATTGTGCGCAAATGTGACGCCACCTCCAAGAGCTCATCTCAACGGCTGGTTAAATCTATGTGAGAGATTCCCATTCTCCCAAGTATTATCTTCTCTTGTAAAATCTAAGAGATCCGGTTTTTGTATTTCACACGAGATGGTGTAGCATTTATTATTCCGATATACTCAAAATGAATCATCTGATTAAGATAAGTTTCAGAACATAGGTTGTACCAAGTTCTTTATTTTAATAGTTATAAATAATTTTGAATTAAAATTATTACAATTTGAGTGTATTTTAAAGATTTATTTTATTTACTACGATTTTTATTCACCCAACTCTAAAATTTACATGATTAAAATTTATGTACACAGACTGCAGGACATATTTAAATTAATTATATGTAATCACTTCTTATTTACCATACTTTAAATATGTTTAAAACAAACATTAATTAAAAAATGGTGTACTACTTGCTTATTTTATATCATCTATCGTTATTTTAATTTCTGAACTAGATATATATTGTATGTATAAATTCTAATATTCTAGTGCAATCGTAACTAGTACGAACTGGAAGATTGAAAACAAATTTTATGCAGTATTTTCTTACAAAAACGAGAAATATCCTATACAATCTAACATTATGAGATTTAACTAAGAAGATGTTACTACTTTGTTCTGCTTATTACTTGAACAAATCAGACGAATAACAAAATCAATAACGCTTGCTAGGTTGCAAGCATAAGAAATGAATTCCAGTATGTCGTAGACTAATGATGTCTGTTCAGCTGGAACTGGTAGGAGTATCACATTTACAGTGTGAAATTCGGATCAATACAGAATTGAAAGTCAAAGTGACTAAGAGCCCTAATCAAGCTATTTGGCAGCCTTATTTGGTATGTTAATCCTAGCTTTGTTAGCGTCACCAACGTGCATAAAATTGGTTTGTGGTTATTTTTCATATCATTTATTATAAACTGTTCTGTTTTGTTTACTATGTATTGTAACGGAAGACTTCTTAAGTCTCTGTTTTCAAAACCAATTAAAACTCTGTATAAAACACTAGATAACTCTGTAATGTACACATTTATTATGTTTTTATTACAAGTATACATGTTACATGTTATACATGTCCATTATTTGGTTTGTTAATCCTAGCTTTGTTAGCGTCACAAACGTGCGTAAAATTGGTTTGTGGTTATTTTTCATATCATTTATTATAAACTGTTCTGTTTTGTTTACTATGTATTGTAACGGAACACTTCTTAAGTCTCTGTTTTCAAAACCAATTAAAACTCTGTATAAAACACTAGATAACTCTGTAATGTACACATTTATTATGTTTTTATTACATGTATACATGTTACATGTTATACATGTTAATTATTTGGTTTGTTAATCCTAGCATTGTTAGCGTCACCAACGTGCATAAAATTGGTTTGTGGATATTTTTTCATATCATTTATTATATACTGTTCTGTTTTGTTTACTATGTATTGTAACGGAACACTTCTTAAGTCTCTGTTTTCAAAAACAATTAAAACTCTGCATAAAACACTAGATAACTCTGTAATGTACACATTTATTATGTTTTTATTACATGTATACATGTTACATGTTATACATGTTAATTATTTGGTTTGTTAATCCTAGCTTTGTTAGCGTCACCAACGTGCATAAAATTGGTTTGTGGTTATTTTTCATATAATTTATTGTAAACTGTTCTGTTTTGTTTACTATG
Organism: Homalodisca vitripennis; assembly: GCF_021130785.1. NCBI lineage: Eukaryota > Metazoa > Arthropoda > Insecta > Hemiptera > Cicadellidae > Homalodisca > Homalodisca vitripennis. The sequence goes on along the minus strand of NC_060214.1, from coordinate 73,143,471 downwards.
TATTGTAACGGAAGACTTCTTAAGTCTCTGTTTTCAAAACCAATTAAAACTCTGTATAAAACACTAGATAACTCTGTAATGTACACATTTATAATGTTTTTATTACATGTATACATGTTACATGTTATACATGTCCATTATTTGGTTTGTTAATCCCAGCTTTGTTAGCGTCATAAACGTGCGTAAAATTGGTTTGTGGGTATTTTTCATATAATTTATTATAAACTGTTCTGTTTAGTTCACTATTTATCATAACGGAAGACTTCGTAACTCTCTGTTATCAAAACGAATAAAAAATGTAAATAAAACAGTACGTAACTATGTAATGTACGCATTCATTAGAGCTATAGGTTTTCTACACATTGTAATGAGAAATGTGTAAAAATAAGCAGAAAGCCATAGAGGTGTTAGAGAAATATATATTTTCTTTAGCATTAGATATGGAATAAATTAGTATTAAAATCAAAGAAACCATTATCGACAGCTTGGCTACGTTTTAAAAAGCAATGTTTTTATAACACTCTCCCAAGATCACTGCATATTTAGCAGCAGATAGCAAGCTGTTACAAAGTAAAGAAACGAGCTTAAGTATAAACGCACCTTTGCAGAAAAAACTGTTTTAGATAAATTAGAATATCATTGAATATTAAAAAAATCACCCATTCATGTTTCAATATGTTAGGACCATCTGTCACAATTTTAACGATATGTGTGACATAATTGTCACAACGAAAGTTTAACCTTACATTCATGGATGTGACGTAAACATATATTTGCTATATTATGTTACCCGTGCTATCTTTGTCATTGCGCACACCTAAATACTTGTAAATAATAAATATTCCACAGACCGTAGACGGACTACACTATTATATTTTACTTTATTATTGTCCAAAATAATTTGTAAAAATTTCATTATTATACACAGTTTACTTCATGGCACATGTTGTTACGCTGGTCTGTGAGTACTGGGGATTTGTATTTAAAAAAAAATTTTAGAATCTCTTTGTGTTTAGATTACACTAATATCACAGGTTAGAGTCTAGTATTCCCTAGACGCAAACTCTACACCAAGTAATGGTCAGGTTGGTTTAAACACACTTCATACACGTAAAATACACCGTAACCTGGATTTACCGCAATTTACCTTAGTGGAGTTACTAAGTAGCTATATTTGAAGAAAGATACAAATATATTAGCAGTATTAATATTAGTAAGAATCAAAACATATTCGAAAGCAATATGATTTAAGACAAGCTTAACAAATAATTCTACTGCATACATAACATTTTTTGTATTTTTCTTTTGTACTAACCATTTTTAGTAGATTATATGCTCTTACAAGTAAGTTAAATTTTAAGTAATTTAATTTAAATATTAATAAAGCCATAAATACACAAATGAAAACTATAATTTGTTGTTTATCGCAACAAATTATCTATCTAAAAATTTTCAGTGTATAATTTAGCTCATTTCATAATTATAAAATTAAAACACAAACATACAAGCCACAAAACACATTTTTTATTCTATATAAGTAAGAGAAGCTTAAAACAAATTAATAAGAAAACTTGGATATTGTTTAGACAATAATTCAATTCTCCATTGCATGCTTTGCAATTAAAATTTAAATATATCTTTATGTTTTAGTTTCTGAGTCTTAAATAATACCGTAAGGTACTTGACTTTAATGTAATTTTTGTGTTTCAACTGCAATAATACTGTTATAATATTGTAAATTTTTAATTAATTCATTATTTAAAAAAATTATTAGCAAATTATTTTGAAAAAAGTACACGTAAACTACGTAAAATACACCGCTGTATGTTTAAGATGCAAATTAGCAGTTCTTAGTAGAATGCCAGAAATCGACCCAAGTAGAGAGATAAAGCGCTGCAATCTGAGGCCTGTTTTTAGTACAATCTGCGGCCAGTGTTTGCTAATCCTCGACCCTGACTCCTTGACTATAAAACATCTGTTATTAGAGGGTAAAGGATTTGATTAAATATGTTTTAAAACATTTGCAAACCACCTGTTATATATAGTAAGAGGCCTCAATTATTTTTCTAAACATAAAACAAGAATCTAAATTAAAAAGCCTTAGCATAAAAATATATACCGTCTTCACTACTCATGTGATATTTGAATTTCATACCTTTAAAAGTAATAAAAAAAATATGTTTATTAAATGGGAAAAGTAAAATTTATATACATTTGTTATAAATAATTTATATATTCCAACATTAATTTTTATTTACATCACCAATGTTTTAGACATAGTATTTGGACCTAAAATCTTTTAAATACAATTATAGTTTGCCCTCATGACGAAAACAAATATTTTCTGGCAAATGTGACACAACGTATATTGGAGCGTGTAAACAAGTGTACAAACCGTAATGGCGAAATTTTTTAATCTTTAATGAAACTAGTTATGTTTATTGTAGTACGGTAAAGAAATGGTAAAATAAATTTGTATCAGCTTATTTTTTTAATACGTTTTATTGATAAAACAGTACCTAATATTTACTTTTATGGATGGTAATACAAAGTTATATTAAATTTCATTTTTTTAATTATAATTCGTACGATATTGACTTTATTCACATAACTTTTCTCAGAATCACAGTCTATACAATGTTAAATATTTAAAGTATGGTTTGCCATTTAATCAAATTATAGGTTGTCACGTCGAAAACGTGTTTGCTTAAAGTAAATGTTAAGGTTTTTAAGCACGTTATTTTGCAAAATAAAAGACCTACAGTTCTGGGGCCTAGTTTTTTCATTTTTTAAATTTAAATTTCATAAGAAAGGATAAAATTGTTGTATTAACTACCATTCTAATGGGTTTTGTCCTGTTTCATTTAATCTTTATAGTGAAAATCTGGGCGAAATCTTTCGCTAGCTTTATCTCGCTAACGAAGCATTCAATAAATATATTTCATAAAATCACCTATCAATATATCAATACACAATAATTTAATAAATAATCTTGGCTGAGCTATAAAGCTCAGATCTATGACAAACTAGTTATAAAAATAATGGCTACACAATTCACACAATTGTATGATCAGGCTATTTAAGTTTCAATTTAAAAACTTATTTACTGCACTCAACCTAATCTACTATGCTTATTAAAATTTGAATGATAAAAAATCAATAGTAAAAATACATTGGGTACTATAGAGAAAATTTTTTCTTATTGACGAAATAATAGGTGCTGCTTTTACAAAATCTTGGGTCGTTTCACTTATGACATATAAATAAGGAACTGAAATTAAGTTGTACATAGAAATGAAAATATTGGTTTCATCCTTCACAGGCATATATAATAAATATGTATTTATATTATATTATTATATTGTATGTCACTATAGTCGTCAAACATGCATCACTTAGTTCCTTCACCTCAACGTTCATAACGATGTCATATGCATGTAAACAGAACACTTTTGATGTAATGAGTGTGTGAGATAAACGGTGCAAGGCCTTTGGTTTCACAACTGCCTGCCGTTGTACAGTAGGTTTGGTGTTACAAAGTGTGAATACTGAATACACATTACTAGGTGTTCATGCACCTTTGAAGTTAATATTCATGCGAAACGTTTTTTCAGAGCCACACGAGCTGTAATTTTTAATGAGGTGATACATGTAGCCAAAACTGTCATTGTGGGATTTTAAAGATTAGACATTTCTTTTAGTACACATGTGTAGATACTATATTTTGGTACGGTTTCGGTAAAATCTAATTAATTGTATTGTCTTCTTTGTGTGTTAGATGTTAACCGGCATACTAATATATTTATATCGAAGAAATTTTCTAATGTACATCAACCATATATAACCTTATTTATAATATGCATTAGTAGTGCAAAATTTACTTCAATTTTGTATTGAACACAGAAGACCTATTATTTTCTAATTGTTGATTTAAAAATACTTACTCTTGGCTTTTATAATGATTAACATGTACATCATAGGTATATAATTTTAATTGCATTGATAAACACATATAAAAACAAGTCATAATCATTGCAAAATATTCCAATATCGTGATCACTTTCAGAATAATTGATCATTAAGTTCAAATAAAAATGTCTTAGTCATTGACGTCTTATATCGAAACAATCATACAAGTAGGCCTACCGATGATACACACAATTTTCTTCTGTGCAATATTCCATATTAGTTTAATGAACAGCAGCCTGTATCTCAGTACGGTTTACATTGTTGGCCTGATTAAGAAAATACATTTATAAACTGGTATAAATATTCTACAAGAGGAAATAAGCATCTACTTAAGGCAAGTTAAATCAAATTATGGGCTTAGGCATTTCTGGCGCGTAGTAGCGTTTGTATTGATGCCCCAATCAATAAAATATATTTACACCTAGGTATTAAAAGTTATTTCTTAAAAGAAAGCATCTACTTCCATGACTCGTATATTACTTTCTTTGTTAGGTGTTTTCAGCACCATGGAATTTTTTGCCTTGAAAGTATATGCACACTTTAATTTGAACATTTTATTTGTTGAAAAGGCATAAAGCATTGGTAATTGTAATTAAATTTTCGTGGATAAGGTAATTTTGCTGCCGTAGTAGCGTATTATATACTTTAATAATCAATATTCTCTCTGGAAATATATTTTATCCACTCTTAGTGTTGAGAAAAGAGCTTATCTGTTTTTATGGAGGAAGTATTTAAAAGAGATTACCGAAGTAATTAACTAAAACTTTACCTTAAGTGTAAAGTAAGTGTAAAGTGTAAAGTAGATTTCTAAAGTAAATCTTAACATAAACTCTAAGTACGTCTGACTTGTAAGTCATTACTAAAAGATTACATCAATTACACTTTCCAATTATGAAAAGTCCATCTCTTCTTTTATCATATGGAATAATATATTTATATAGCTTGTTTGGGGTGTAGAGGAAAATTTTAACAATACATTCGAATTTAAAAATTACTAACCTACTAGTTATTTCTATAATTATATACCCTTAAAAATTAAAAAGTTTATATGATTATGATATAGAAACATTATACCACATAGTGCTGTTAGAGTTCTTTAAAATAAAACCTTTTTACTTACTAGCAGCAAATGGTTGACTGCAATGACACTGATATAAAATATTTATTAAAATATGATAATAACATTCAAATAAGAATTATTTTCCGTTGAGATTATAAAATTTCAGACGTTGGTGGATTATTATAGGCTACAAAAGGGCCAGGTCTAAGGTATCTTTTTTGTGCAAGCAGACAGACAGATATAAAAAAACTTTCGCTACTCAAAAAGAGTAATGTGCTTTGCTAACGCTCTCCCAATTAAAATAATTTAAATGGTAAGTACAATTTGTAAAGTGGAGTTAAAATATTTTATGAAAAACGTTGTAAGCTATACTTTTCTTGTACTTAATTTTCTTGCAAATTCATTTCTCCTGAGGTTTCCTCATTGCAATAATGAGCCAAAAAGACATTATAAAGATATTTTAATGCAGTGACATGTATATGTGTCCTCAAACTCAATGTTACGTAAAAAATAATTAATTTCAATGTACAATATCGTCTGTTGTCAAAAGCGTTCTTAAGATACTGTGTGCATATACAGACATTAAGAGAAAGAATAAAATGTGCAGAACTTTTTTAGTGCAGTTTTAATTAGTCCAAGTACACTAAGTGATAAACTTGATCAAACATATTTGTTGTGAGAAATACCAATGAAATGCATAAATTTATGTAATACATCGTGTTCTAAGAGTGGTTATAAAGCCATTTACAACAAAAGAAATCCCCCTGAAAACATTACGGATCACGAGACAGTGTAAAGCAATAAAGCTAAAAAGATTGTGCGGTAATGTAACACGACCGCCAAGAGCTCACCTCGGTGGCTGGTAAAGTGAGGTGTGAAATCCTCTCTCTTTTCTCAGAGTATTATCTGCTCAGATAAAAACCTAAAATTCTACGTATTCTCTGTACGAGAAATGTTATTATTAATCATTACTCCCTTATTTAAATTCGTAAATACAACATTTGTTCTTGATGAGAGTAAAAACATTTTTGTTTTAAATTTAGTATTAAAATTAGTTAGCATATATGCATATATTCCTATTTCGAACTCACCACCAGACTACGCCACATTGGTCTTGATAACTCCTTTTTGGGCTTAACTAGCAGTAAGTATACGAATTTTTTTAACCAAAGAAATTTCCATTATGGTGGCACTTGTATAAAAAGGTCACACCTACGTTATTTATGATCCCAGAAAAACATTAAACTAATCTGTAACGTTTGAAACATTTCATGCGCTTTTTATTATAACCTTTTTTGCATCCCAAACGATATTTTTAGGTGAAAGAGTTTTATAGGTGACTTAAATCTCATGAAAAAGAAAATGATAATATTTTAGTTTTCCCTAAATCTACCCAACTCTTCTTACTGAGCTAGAAACACTAGTTCCCTATTACATTGGAACGAAACCATGGGAAACTACTAGTATAAAAACTTGTAATCAGACGGCACTTATAATTTGTCTTTAGAATAAACTACATTTACACATTGGTAAAAGCCCGAAAACTCCTATTACCTTCAAAATGTAGTAAATAATTAGATTTCATTATTTCAAAAGCTTCATCACTTTAAGTTCAATTTTAACAAATAATATATTTCTTCTTGAGTATTCCATATTACATATGCAAGGTTTTCTTCCAAAAACTAAATATTTCATTACTTTGTAGGTATTAGGGATTGATTAGCCTCTCCTTTAAAAAAAAAGAAAAGAAAAATAGAGTTCCCATAGTTGAAAATCTGGAAACATATTTAGACAGCATTTGAAGTGTTGTCAAAGGCAGGTGAGAACAAGCGTGCACGGCCCGTTGCCATGGTAACCGGTATATGCCATTCAATACTATATCATAATATGCAACACTGTTCAGTTTCTGTCACTGTATAAAATGTGCATTGTTTCACTTTGACTGTTCTCGTTTGTTGAATAATACACATGCACAAAAGAATACAAGGTTATGGTGTTGGTACCTCACTATAATCTAATTCAGAAGGTGTTTAATTTAAAGTCTTATCCTTCGGTGAAATAAAATCATGGTTCATTCTATTTTTGGCTATAATATACACACAATATTATCTACTAGCTGAAATTTCAGTACAATATCAGTGAAGTTGAAATTTTGAAGGGATATTTTTATTGTATAAATTGATTGTTTATTACTAATTAAGTTGTTTTCAGTAAATCATACCAAGTGCGTGTATTGTACGAAATACCACAATTGCTTGTATCCATTAGGAAGGGTTAAATCGATCTTGTATGTCTGCCTGTGTCATCTCCCGATATAATTTTAGAACTAAGCTAGCATAGGCTTGGGTTATTTTTTCCGGTGTTACAGAGCCTCTAACCTACTCATGCTTGTATATTATTTGCAACTTGTCTTTAAATATTCTGTATATTTGATTTATTTGTTTTTGATAACAAACTAAAATTATCAGTGCACTTTAATAAAACTTTATTTCATATCCTTAATGTATAAATAATTTACATTCACTGAGTTTTAACTTTTTAATATATACAATCTTAGTTTTTTTAACAGCTGAATCACAAACCCAAATTAATTATAATAAACTAGAATAAAGCATATTTCTATTTTGGCATAATAACGATAAGCAACTGTCTTTCAAAAGTGGGATGAAATATTACACTAATTAAAATATATTGATCCTATTAAAGGTTTTTGCACATAAAGAAACGAGCATAAAACTCGTTTAAAATAATCATATTAAATAAAAACACGTTTTTTATAATATGTGACAAGTATGTTTCAAGAGTGTGACTTAATTTAACTTAATTAACAAACAATGCTTTGTTACAGGTAACGTAGTCGTTAAAGGAAGGGTAAGCCCATTAAAATAAGTGTTTGATTTCTAATGTTTTTAATTTTGTTTATGTGTATATTGATTATATAACTAGTAGTTACACGTGGCTTTGCAAACGATTTTTCATTTCTTATAGAATATGAGGTGTATCACAAGCTCATCATTTTTAAATAGATTGAACTTGAAGATAAAAAAATTCAATGTTTTCGTGCCGTAGGAGAGTAATACAGGTTTCATATGTGCCACTGCAAAACACACATTTTTCTATAACATCATAGACTATATATATATATATATATATATATATATATATATATATATATATATATATATATATATTGAAATGAAATAGCTATAATAGTAAGAATGAAAATATTGTAGACCATTCTAGAGAAAAACCATAAAGTCCGTAGTGAAAGCACTTAAAATATAATATTATTTCAAATTTAAGTAGGTATATCTAAGATACATATTATTGTATCTGAATTTTTTAACACATTAAAATGTTAAAAAAGATAAAATAATTTCCACTGCCTCTTATTTCATCGTTAGCGCATAAAAAATCATTTCTGATTTGATCAATTATATTCACACGCTATTATAGAATTCTCATTGTAGCTTCAAATAAATAAATAAATATATATATATATATATATATATATATATATATATATATATATATATATATATATATGATTTATATGTACATACTGTCTTTGAAGCTTAATTTAGTCCTATAGAATCTAATTTCCTTGTTAATTCTACTTTTGGTTTATGTTATTCCCGGTGACCTAGTAGCGTATGGATTACTGCCCTAATGTAAGAACGTATACATGAGTGAGTCTGGAAAGTCTTTTTCAGTCAAGAAGAGACTAATTCCGGGTATTATAATAATTTAATCGAAAAAGTAAGGTTCGTTTTGTGCGTCGAGCGAACAGCGCCGATTCACATCCTGTTTTGCGTACGAAATTACGCCATTGAAGTTAAATCATCGAAGAGTGCTGGTTACTGTGTGAATTTAAGATGTTTTAAACAACTGATCAACCCACCTACAGCGAAAATCAGTTATCCAGTTTTTTTATAGCAATGCACGAAGTAAACCAGATATCCGTTTGGTGTACGGTCCTATTGCGATGAGTGAAAGCAAAGTGCGGAAGTGAATGAGAGCTTTTAAAGAAATACGGAAAAATCTCCATAATGAACCGTGATTTAGCCGACCATCAGTGATCACGAAAGATTTGGTCCATGTCGTTGATGAAAAAATTCGTGTAGCTTGATCATCCGTTTTCACTGCCTATCAATAGGAGTGTCTTGGCAGTAAGCGCTTCAACACTGATGACGAGGTCAAAGATGCAGTTAAAGATTGGTTATCCTCACAGGCAGCAGACTTTTACGACATCGACATAACTTGTAGAAAGTTATGACAGATGCTTGAACTAAAATTGAGACTGTGTTGAAAAATAAATGTAGGCGTCTGGAAGAAAATTAAAATATGTGATTATTTATAACAACAGGGGCCTTACTTTCTGGATGAGGCTTGTAATTTATTTCCGGTCTAGGTATTTCTGTTCCTTTGGTAGCGTTTACCGATCATGAAAATATACAATAAAATAGTTTTAAAAGTATATTTGAATTAAAAAATTTACTTCGTGCCATTTAAATATACTTCCGATCTAAAGTATCGGTCATATTGAGAGCTCTGTGAGTACCTTAACACGTATGTGTTAAACTTTACCTTTCTTGGGCATCGGGAAATGTAAAAAGAAAAATATAGACTTTCTAGGAGTATCAAGGGGGGGTGTAGTTGAAGGGAGTACACTTGGGCCAATTCTGTTCTTATTATATACAAACAATATTGCCAAGCTAAATTTAAACGGGAAAATAACATTATTTGCCGACGACACACTTATTTTTCTAAAAGGAAATATATGGGCAGATGTGAGACGAGAAGCATTAAGTGATTTAATGTTACTGAAAAAGTGGTTTGATCAGAATGTCTTTTCCTTAAATATAACTAAAACAAAATTTATGCCAATCTCTTTGAATCCTCAGTCGGATTATGTCTTAGAAAATCTGATCATACATAATTGTGGAAATCATAGTAACAGTACCTGTAATTGCGAAGCAATCGAAAAAATAAGCTCGTATAAATATCTTGGCGTTATTATAGATTTCCGTTTGAAATGGTCAGATCATATTAAATATCTCAAACAAAAGACCCGAAAGTATATCTTTGCCTTTAAGAACCTTAGGGATATTCTTGCTGTTCAAGAAATGAAAATGGTATATTATGCATACGTGCAATCTCTTTTTGCATTTGGGATAATTTCTTGGGGGGCAGCTTATAAATCAAATCTCGATCCTCTGTTTACGGTTCAGAAATCAATTTTGAAAGTAGCTTTTAAAAAATGTCATAGATTTTCAACATCCATTTTATTTCAAGAAACTAAAATTTTTACAATAAGACAACTTTTTATAAAATTTCTTTTACTACACATGTATAAAAATTTAGATGATTTATTTGAAAGAACTCAACACACCCATAACACACGTTATTGTAGATCAACAGGAATTCTACCACTGCAATTAACTAAATCTTATTCAAACACCAACTCATACTATTTAGCTCACGTGCTTTTTATTAATATATGTAAACAGTTTCCTAATTTTAGTTTTTTCAATGAAATTTCTACAATTATCTTTAAAAGGAAAGTTAACCAGTGGATATTATCATTGTCTATTGAGGAGGCCGAGGCAGTGTTGTCTACGAACTACGGGCGGACAGTTTGACATGTGAACAGCCACCACTCCTATCCCATCATTATTCATTATCACTACCCCATTATAATCTGCGGTGACCCTGCTTATTTACCCTTGTTGCTAATATGTAAATGTTTTTAAAATTAATAATATTCAATTCTTTAAAACAGGTACATATTAAAATTACACGGTTTTTTTCCTTTATATATATTCATTCCGGATTCACGTGTGTATGTGGTATATAATAGTGTATTATTTTGTATTATATTTTATATTCATTTTTTTAATGTATATCCAGTCCGTTATTTCTTCAGGCGTGAGCAACTCGAGTCTGTGCACAGGCATCATAGCCCATGCAGGCTCATTTCCCGAGGACAATGTTTTATACATGATGTTATTCTTATGATGATTATTTCTTATGATATTTATTATTTGTTCTCATATCAAACTCCGTTCGGTAATGTAATACAAATTTTTTAGAAGTTAATTGTAAAGTTTGGATTGTAATATTGTACATATATTTGGGAAATAAATCAATTCATTCATTCATTCATCAATCCCATTTAAACTACTATGGTTCGTTATTTACACAAAACTATATTTTTCTATTTATCTAATGAGAAACGTGTTTGTATGTAATTTCATGTTTGTAGGACAGCAATAAGTTGAACATGAAAATTATTTTACTTTTAAATTTATGTCCAAGCAAAATGTCTTATTTATATTTTGTTTCGAGTTTATTCGTGAATTATTTTACTAAAACTAAGTGTATGTTCTGTGTCTAACTAAAAAAACATTATAGTAAAATATATAAGGCTGGGCAAAGTTTACTTTTAGCAGATATTTCAAATCGATTTCAATTCTTCTTTTTGTACTTACTCCTTTCAAAACATCCTTGGTATAAAAATTATAAATATACCTATGAAAATCTTCTTTTTGAGGTGGGCCAATAGTGTATACGGTGTCTCTTGTCCCTATAATCTGTTATAGTAAATATATGAAAGTCCACATTATATAAGCTGTAGTATTTTTAGGACCATTCCCAACATTTCGGCTTTACTAAATGAGATAAATACGAGTGTGCCTCGTATTAACATAATACCAGACGCTGTTATTTTAATATAGAATCAAATAATTTTGCTTATCGGTGCAAATTCTAATTATTGTTTCCATTGTAATAGATGCCCTATAAAATGTTGATAACGATAGATTATTCTTGAAAAAGACTATTAAAGAAGTCACCAGGACTCAAAAGTACATTCACTAAGGTCTAACAAATCCTCGGAGAGCTCGTGAAACTTCAAGTAGGAGATGAGGAGATGTTATGAAGCTGTAAAGTTGGAGAGATTAGGCTATAAAATAATACCTCCTTCGCTTGCTGGATTTACTGACAACTTTGAATTCATTAAGGTAGATTGTAAGGCATTAAAATGGGTATTATACAGTTTTAAGAATATATATGAACTTAAAAAAATATTCCTTACGGATTAATTTTAATTAAATACGGTTTGATTTATGAAAATTCTAAGCTTTAAAGTATAATAAAAAACATTATATTTTACATACATACCTTAGATACTTTTAATTTGAAAAGCACAACGGGATAAATATAAATAGTAGCATGTAGCAAAAATTCCTTTATTTTACAAATATATATAAATAATATGATTTTAACCATAATAATCGTAGTAATTAAATATTAATAAATGTAATGAGGGTCACAATAATAATTCTTGGTAAATAATGTTGCTTTGCAAATATTGTGGTTAATTCATTTAACAATAATATCAGTCACGGACGTGTTTATGGTAGACTGAAGGGATTATCTGATGAAATTAATTTTAGTAGTCATTATAAATTTTTATATATATATATATATATATATATATATATATATATATATATACACATATTCTAATCTTCTGGTATATGATAAGTTATTGTGAATCAAACATCTGCTCATTTCGGGTATAGAGGTCTGAGATATGCCTGTAAATCTGGTCTTGCCCTTAAAAGTCTAAGTACTATTGTTAAGTATATATTTCTTAGACACTGAAATAATACAAACATCACTACACTATTATAATTTTTAATACTATGAATAAAATAAACACTATGTATTGTTACTGTTGGATAGTCCTGGGTAGAGCTTGCCGCCAAACTAGTCCATTGTGGCAACACGCCCTCTCACTGAAACATCGAGAAATGGGGTGATAGCTCACTACAATCCTCGCAGCTCTGATAAAATCTACCGACACTATTCTGAGTGACATCGTTTTCATTATTCAGAGGTTAGGTAATATTTAAATCAGCCTTTTGTTCAAACAAGATAATATATTTAAAGCAGATAATTATTGAAACCACTGTAGTGGTGCAAAATTTACTTTACTTATGACTATAAATCGTATTGTGTATTCATCGTTGCTGTTGTAAAAGATATTTCTTCAACTTTAGAGACCTGTCGGGCGGGCTGGGCTTGAGTAATCTTTTAACATACCTGTTATTTTTATCCTTGCACTAGGGCTCTAAGATTTATTTTGTAAATATATCTTATTTTTTCAGATCCAGTAGGGTACTCCGAATACAAAGCCATCCTCTTCTTGACTATATACAAATAAATTTTCGTCTGAAACATTAAAAATTACATCTAGGGATCTAATTCTTAAAAAAAACAGCGTATTTGATTTCCTTTGATTTATTTTCTAGATTTCCTTTGGTTTTATGTGTTTTTGGTAATTTTAAAAGTAATAATTTTCATAATTATAATCGTCTGTTTGAAATATTATTAGATCTTATTTTTTTAAATTTTGTTAATCATGTAGTCATTATTGTAATTTTTTTGCGTTATCTTCCTCCTTAGTAAAGCAATACGAAGTGAAACCTATGTTGGTCTTTTTTATAAGTTATTTAGCATATTATTATTAAATTAATTATATTATGTATCTTCCAATACTTTTATTGAAACTGGCCATTCTCACACATATAAAATGAAGCACTGCGAGCTGTCTTTGTATTGATTAAATTAACTATATCATAATTATACTTGTATGAAGATGGCTGTATGGGTGTGACAGCTAATAAAATTTTAAAATACATTAAAAATTAATTGTTGAAAGATATTTAACTTTAAACTTATAAACTAATAATGATTACAGAATTTTATATAATGACCTCTCCAAAAGAAAATATTTTTAGCAATGCAATTCCTTTGCCTACAATGCCCGATCCTAGTAACTCTCGATATTTGGTTGGCAAAGTAGATCACGCCCCCGCACCAAGTTCTCCCTACCATTAAACATGTCATACGTTGTGTTTCATAACACTATAGTGAAAAGAATAAAATTGCGCCATGTTAACAGTGTATTTTCAAACCCTATTGGCTACAGGCTTGAATTCTGTGAATGGTATTATTGATTTTATTGTATCATTGATGGAAAATTATAACAATTTTACGTCACATTCTAGTCATTCATTCAACAGATGATATTGATTTTTAGACAGAAGTTATTAGTGTAGTTTAATCTTATATTTTTCTGTTGAAGAAACCGTGATCAGGACAGTGATCAGGAGTAAAGATTTTTTGCATATTAAAATTTTCATTTGTAGGCCTACTATTAATTACTTTCAGTACCATATACTAGCACTTTATTTCATTAACTGCTAAACTATTTAGACCTTTTACCAGGTATGATTAAAAATTTGTATGAGCATACTTCTATATTTTTCTACAGGTAGATTTGTAAAAATATACCTCAGACGGTTCTGTAAGATTGTCCAACTCACTCAGCCTAACTGGCAGTGGCTGCCTGTGAAATATTAAATTAGTGGTAAACTGGTTTTCTTGTTAAACCGCACTCCTGCTTCTTCCACTCTGTCTTGGCCTTTCACTGAGGCTGATTACAGGTTTACTCCCACATTACCCATAGTTCCCCATAGAATATAGACTTGATTAAGATTGAAACTAAAATTGAAACTTTACCCTCGGTCAAAAGAAATATAGAATGCGTTACATTGAAAATATCAGTTCCAGCTTAGTCTGAAGAAATATATATTTTACATGAGTCTCAAATTTAAATTAATGTTAAATTAAAGATACGTTATAATTTGAGGTATTTAATTAGCACAACACTTATGGAACGATAATTCTCATGTCACTCAATATACTCGCAACAATCATATATTTGAAACGTCCATAATCCTAAATTTTACAAGACTATAGTCATTGAAAGACTAAAACTTAGGTGTATGTACGTGAACTTGATTTCGTTCATATCAATTCGAAATATATTTATAAAACTATTTAGTTGCTTACATTTAAATCTTTTCACGGAGCTCTATAGTAAAAACTAAAACATTTTGAAATGTTAAGATTACCTCCAGATCACCTTAGTCATATCACAGTCTATAAATTCTGACGCTGTCACAGACAAGACTCCTGGAATGTGTGTTCATGTTTGTCTGAAGGGATAGATAAAATCTGAAATTCAATATCTCTTTACATCGTTTCGACATCACAGACACCCAGACTACAAAATATACAGTAATCTAAGTGAGCTTATTCTCTTTCTTTCATCAGGTGCATAATGCAATTGGTCCAGGATGTGTTTCAATTTACTGGGACCATATGTCACAATTGTCACTATATGTCTGAAGCCAGTGCCACAACGACTCTTGAACTTTAGATCGATTGAAGTAACATTGTAGATCCACCTGTTGCTACATCACATTAACTGTTGACTCTTCCATTGTACAAACTTAATAAATACTCACAAGAAATACGATGTCCCACAGGGAATATAACGTACAAGAACTATTCTACAATATTTCATATTATTACTTTTCTTAAAAATATCACAAACATACATTTAAATCTAATTATTATTCACATATTTACTTCATAGTACTGTGTTTAGCAAGAATTTCAAATTCCAATTTTAGTAAATGTTTTATTCAACTTTACCATTTACAATAACAAATTTTAATTAATTTCAAATTATGTACAATGTTTTAGTAAACAAAATATATTTCTATAGTTAAAATTTGTGCAATTCTTATTTTCATTCAATTCCTTGTTCCTATTGTGCAATTTAATAATATTCATATCAATATATATTCTACCGAGAAAAAGACGTTGTCACGTAAAATCTTCGCCCGTAAAACCGACTTTACAGGCAACCATAATTTTTTTTTGCAAGGTTTAGACTAAGTATTGATGGACAGAGGCCACATCTCCCTAGAGGCAGAAGTCTACTCCAAGTAAGTCTCAGATTAATTTTAACACGCTGCTTTAAACACACTTCATGCACGTACAATATACCGTAGCTTAGGTGTACTCCAATATACCTTGGTGGAGTTACTAAGTTGGAAGAGTTAGTAGATGATATTAAATTTATTCATTACATATTTATGAACATAAAACACACACTTACTAAATATTTTTCATTTGATGTCAACATGAGAAAGTTGAAACATATTAGTCAGAAAACCTTTATAATACTTAGACAATTCCTCTGTCGTATATTCTGTACAGAGACAAAACATATTTCATAACAGGTTAGTTTATAAATCTTAAATAATACCCCTAAGGGTATTAAGTACCTTTTACATATTAGGTACTTAGGTATTAGGTACTTAGGTACCCCTAAGTACCTAAGTACTTGACTTATTATTATATTTTAACATAAATAATCCTGTATCAATATTCCAAATTTTAAGAAAATTAAATAATTGTTTCTAATCTACTATGAAAATTACTTAGATTTCAGTGATGTGAGTGTAAGATTTAAATAAGCGGGCTTCAGTAGAGTTCCAAACATAAACCGATGAAGAGAGGGTACATTGGTGCTGTCTTATTATATATGATAATCGTGGGCCCGTGTTTAGTGCAATCTGTAGACAGTTTTTGCTAAACCTTGACCCTGCTTCCTAGGCTCTGAAAAAGAAAGTTTTAGGTAAAAAGTTTTGAATACATATGTTTTAATATATTTTGCACACTCTTTATAATAAAAGTCTCAAATTACTTCTGTATATTTAAAATACTAAAATAAAAATAGTTCGGAATAAAAATACAAAAGTCCTGCAACAAGAACATAACATTTTAGTTATTGATGCTTAATTATATTAAACTATTTTTAAAATGGGTTGAAAAATACAGTTTAAAAAATGTATTTTTAGTATGTTTTTCTTTACCTACATATTTGTAGTAACCATATATTTTGGCCTGTACGTTATTGGATGCTGACAAAATTCAATGAAAGTTAAGTAAAACTAAAATATATCTAAATCATTATATTAGTTATCATTAATTGGTAAAAACTAAAGTAGGAGTAAACATACTATTTGTTATAACTAATATCTAACTTTTTCTAATTTAAAATATTTACAATACATTAAATCAAATAATATTTGTTATTGTAAATTTAAAACTAATTGCTCGTTTGTACTTCACTTCAGCCTTTTAGATAATAATAATAAATTTGAGTTAAAATCTGCTACCGACAGATGCAGACTATTTAACATATACCTTGCACGTTTGTGATGATATTAAATCATCATTTATTATAAATGTATATATATGTTTGTGATTAGTATAATGCTTTTAAGACGAGTAATTCTTGTAAAAGGAATCTGCAAACCCCACTTTTAACGTTTAATCAATACATAATAGAATAAGTCTTTATATTTATGGTTAATTGTTAGTATTTCTATACTAAACACAAAATTATTCTTAATTATTCTTAATTAGATTAATATATGTTAGTGAAAATATTCCTACAAACTTGACGCGAGAATGTTTATTAGGAGACTCTAATACGTTTATATTTATAAAAATTATTTATTATATTACAATCATTGTATGATTTTAATGTAATATCAACAAATTAATTTCATTATTTTATAAATTTTAGTTAGCAATAAATATAATAAATATTTTAAAAAATCGATTCTGCGGCTGTACGGCTGGTTGAATTAAAAAATAATTTAAAAAATTGAAGTTAATTTATAATCAGGAATAAAAATAAATGTTATTTTCATCCATAAAACGCACTTACAATTATTAAAATTAATTTATACTCCATATTAGATTATTACAACGCGTATTTACCAAGGTTACCAAACATACTGCGACACTAACAGTTCCTTAACCTTAACTTCTATAACGATGTAACATGTACGCAATCGAAACACTTTGATGTCATGAGTGCGTGGGAGGGCTAAAAAAAACAAGCGGTGCAGTTCCTTTGGTCTCACAACTGCCTGCCATTGTACTGCAAGTTTGGTTTTACAAAGTATGAATACTGAGTACACATTACTAGGTCATTCAAGATTCTTTGAAGTTGATATTCATGTGAAACATTTTTTCAGAGCCACAGAAGCCATAATTTTTAATGATGTGATACCTGTAGCATAATAAGAGCTTTTAAAAACATACGCACTATATTTAGCAAAAATGATTATATGATATATTCCGGTAGGGTTCCGTCTTGATTTTTGCTTTTTTTAATATAGTTTAGATTATCAATATATTAACAGCGTTAAACAGCTCGCTAATATTAACCTCCAAGTGTTACTTGTTCTCATAAAAATATATCTACCGTAGTTTGCTTTTATATGCAATCTAATGAAAAATATAAGTTTTTTATTTACTACTAGCAATACTTATAACCCCACTGTTTTCAAAATGTAGATTTATAGAGATCTTTATGAATACATTTCTCATGCGCATGAACTTAAAGTCACAATTTTAACTTGTCCAAATGTTTATATTTTATATAATTTCTTTGTCGCTGATTATTTAAACAGAATATAATATAAAAACAAAGATTTATATATAAATATATATATATATATATATATATATATATATATATATATATATATATATATATACATATAAATATATATATATATATATATATAGGCTATTTCCACTTATACAAATTTAATGAATGTGTATATATATATACTTAGACTTCCTATTTCTTATCTACCCAAATAACATATTTGTATTTCTTCTTGTACTGATTGATTGTAATTGTAGTTCCTATATTATATCAGACCATATATTTTATCTTCTCATAGTTTTGATTAAGGATATTATCTGCTTTTATGGAGAAAATATATAGAATAGAATATCGGATCTATTAAATCAAAAACCTTATATTATTAATATTACCTAAGTATTGAATCATTTACGTGAATCTGATTTCAGGTTATCATTAAAAAATAACAGCAATTATAGTCTTTATGCTAGCACATTTTTAAACTTAAGAATTTAAAGATGCTATTGAGTAAATGTCTTACACTCTAATTCATAGTACCCTCCAGTAATGTTTTTCGTAGATAATATTTTATAACCACTTGTATAAATATGTTGTCAAACATAATGTAGGGGCGGTATATTATATCAATTACTTCTTAAAACAATAATAGAATAATATATAGGATTAACTCATATTGAGATGGGAAAACTTTGATAAAAATTACAAGTTTCAATATTTTTAGTTTTGTTACAGTATGTAAGCACTGTACTTAAAATTCTTGTTATGGTAGACAGTAAGGAAACTGCCTTACTTACTGAGACACAATGTTTTGATTTCAATAAAGCAAGTTATACAATTTATATTAAAATATGGATAAAACACCATGCAAAAATAATTTGCTGGTGACAGTATAAATTTTTAGATCGCAGTTAAAAACTATGCGTTTAAAATGAACCCAGTGCAAAACACCACAAGTGTGTTTATTTTCAAGAAATAAATCGGATAGACATCGAGTAATATGTTTCAATAATAGTCATCTAACGAAAATCATATAAATGGCAAGTTTAATCTAAAATAGATGTTATACAGGGTGATTCATTGAAGTTCTCCCCCCACTTCTACAGCACATTGTACTAGTAAAAATAATGAAAAAAATGTTATATAAACATTAGGTCCGAAAACGCTTCGTTAGCGAGTTACAGCTAGCGAAAGATTTCGCCTGAATTCCTGGGTAAAGAGTAAAAATAAAGCCATATTGATAACTTTTGGATAGGTTAATTAAGTAAAAAATATCGTGGATTCTTATGTATTTTTACCTGATAAAGCTAATAAAATATGTTTCAGAACTGTACCTGTAGTAGTTTTTTGAGGGATTCAGGGTTTAAATGCAAAAAAAATAGGGCACGAAACAATTTTTTTTTTAAGTTTGATGTACAATAACTTTGACAAATTGGTAATAAATACATAAAATCGACAAACATTAATTTTAGAGAATTTAATTCTGAGAAAATTGATATAATCAAAGTCTAAAATATCGATTTTATTCAGTATAATACATTACTAGCTGTAAAGAAATACCGTACGGTATTTAGTTAAAATAAAACAAAATGTTTGTTCCTTAATGATGAGATAAATTGAGAAAACAAGATTAACTGTTAAATAAATTTGTTTGTAAATAAAAATATTATGTTTTATTACGTTGTATTTTTTTTTTTAATAAAAATTTACATCAAATGTTCGAAAATAAAATGAAGCAAACATTTTCCCATTATTGTTTACTAATCATCGAAATGCAGTTTTTTGTTTTATTAATTTCTAAATTGGTAACGCACGAATAACAGCTGATCAACAATGGTATTCTGTACTGTTACGTTAGAACTGTGTATTAGTGGTGTTTTGCAAGCTACAGCAGGAGATCGGGTTCTGTGAATCGTGTTATTAAATGCAATTGTTCTGTGAGTTTATAATTCGATTGTTTATTCAGCGAAAAAAATGCCTTACTTATTTACATCAGAGGAATACGCTGATATGGTTTTTATTTTGGGTTACTGTAATGGTAATGCTAGAGCTGCTGTAGAAGAATATGAACTACGTTACCCTAATAAGAGGATTCCAGATACCAAAACAATTTTCAGGAACTTTTCGTACTCTGCGGGAAACAGGATCACTACCAAGTACTAGAACCAATTATGAACGAGCTGTCCAACTTGATGATGATATTGTTATTAATGCTGTTCATCGCAGTCCAGGTATAAGTACACGACGTATTTCTAGGCGGATAGGAGTTTCGCAGTTAACGGTGTGGACGGTCACTTAATCGAAACAAATTTTATCCGTTTCATAAACAAAAGGTTCAACATCTACAGCTAGGGGATGGTCCGCTTCGCTTGGAGTTTTGCAACTTTTTGAATATTAATAATCAACTCTACAAGCGTATTCTGTTTACGGATGAGGCACAATTCACTCGGGATGGTGTCAATAACTTGCACAATGAAACACTCATGGGCAGAAGAAAAATCCACATGAGGTAGTGGAACAGAACTTTCAACACCGATTTAGCGTCAATGTCTGGTGTGGCCTTTTGCACAATCGGCTGATTGGACCTTTCATATTACCTGGACGCCTAAATGCTGAGTTCTGTTCTATTTGCATTTCCTTCAAGAAGAGTTGCCGCAGCTGTTAGAGAATGTTCCTTTACATCTCAGACAAAATTTGTACTTCCAGCATGACGGAGCACCTCCCCACTTTTTCACGTGCCGTTTCTGCTTACTTAAATCATCAATTTCCTGGACACTGGATTGGTCGTGGAGGGCCTCACCCTTGGCCACCAAGATCACCAGATCTATCTCCATTGCATTATTGCATCTGGGGATGGATGAAAGACATTGTATACAAGACAAAAGTGAATTCTCGTGATGAATTAATTGCCCGTATTATGGGATTTCGGCTGTGCAGATACAGGGAAGTCCTGAAAAATTAAGAAAACGCCAACAAAAGAAAATACACAAACGTGCTGCAAAATGTATTGATAATGATGGCCTCATTTTCTGAACCATCTATTATAAAAAAGGGTGCGTACGGTTGGCCCCCAAACCTGATTAATTTTGCTTTAAAACTAGTAATGTATTATACTGAATAAAATCGATTTTTTTTTGGTACTTATTTCTGTTTTATTTTAGACTTTGATTATATCAATTTTCTCAGAATTAAATTCTCTACAACTAAATGTTTGTCGATTTTATGTATTTATTACCAATTTAACAAAGTTATTGTTACATCAAACTTAAAAAAACATTGTTTCGTGCCCCAATTTTTTGCATTTAACCCTGAATCCCTCAAAAACTACTACAGGTACAGTTCTGAAACATATTTATTAGCTTTATCAGGTAAAAAAAACATAAGAATCCACGATATTTCTTACTTAATTAACCTATCCAAAAGTTCAGTATGGCTTTATATTTTACTCTTTACCCAGGAATTCAGGCGAAATCTTTCGCTAGCTGAAACTCGCTAACGAAGCGTTTTCGGACCTATGTTTATATAACATTTTTTCATTATTTTTTACTAGTAAAAATGTGCTGTAGAAGTGGGGGGAGAACTTCATGAATCACCCTGTATTGTTTATATCAAAAGTATTGTTAAGGTATTCAAAATTTTTACATATTGATAAGTACCTTACATGCATACATTTATGAAAACAGTGCTCATTTTGGATTACACCAATTTCAAAATAAATTTATTAATTAAAACTATATCATAAAACCAGGCCAGTGGTTTAAAAAAGTAGTCAATGAGTTACTGTCAACAAATTTTTAACATGATATATTATAATTTATGTTGACTGTATTGCGTATAAATTGTATGCGATTTTTCCTTTTAATTGAACATATTTGTTGTAATAACCACATACATAGGCTACTGCTCACAGCGTAGGCATATAATATGGAATATCAAAGTAATTTATGAAGTTTGTAATGCATGCTATAAATAAGTAACTGGAAGTTAACCCGTCCAAAAATTAAACCTATGATGAACAGATTATGTTTTGTAAGTAAACATAGTTGTTCATGTAACGTTGTTTGTTCATATCAGATAATACTACATTAGTGTTATGTCTATCCTATAACAATTTTTGTGACAGTAATCTAGTAGAATAGTTTTAAATAAATCATTTCTTATGATGGTAGTTGTGATTGAAATAAATCGTGCTCCGAGAGTTGTTATAAAGCCATTCCCAACAAAAGAAATCCCCCTGAACACATTACGGATCACGAGACAGTGTAAAGCAATAAAGCTAAAAAGATTGTGCGGTAATGTAACACGACCGCCAAGAGCTCACCTCGGTGGCTGGTAAACTGAGGTGTGAAATCCTTTCTCTCTTCTCAGAGTATTATCTGCTCAGATAAAACATAACATTCCACCAATCCTACTGTATGATAAATTGTATACAAAATTACTATTCTCTTTAATGCAATACAAAATTTACGTGCAATAAAAAGGTTGTTGAAAAATGTTCATTCAAATTAAAATTAGTATAAAGTACAGTGAACATATTTTTATTTAAATATTGGTTTTAATATAACAGAATACAGGGTGGCTTTTTTAAACGAGCCACCATTGTGATGGCTTTTTAAATGAGCCACCATTGTGATCTTTGAAAATATTAATCTCCATACAAATTTTAAATGGGGACGTTTTCTTGTTTTTAGTTACATTTAAATATATGTACATCAATCTTTACTAAACCGCCACCATTTTTTACAATACGACGGTCAACGTAGCTGTTTCTCGTGAAAAATCCTGTATGTTATTACAACTTTTGAAATAAAAAGTAATTTTAACATTTTTATTATTTATAGTATTTTTATATGGTTATTAATAACATAGCTATAAAAGGTCGAATTGTTAACAGTCCTTATGAAGTTTAAATTTAAAACCTAACTAAGCGTTTATTATAATGTTGTTATATTGCCTTAACTTTTCAAATTTCATTTATTTTAATAATATTTGTAAATATACATTAAAATGGATTTTTTCCAAATATAAACATTTAAGGTATATATGAACAAAATTTCTTGAGTATCTACTTTCGACTACTGCAAATTCTTTTGTTTGATTTACATAAAAAGTAGATAGAAATATTTTATTTAAATTTTGAATTAACGTACTGACAAAGCACTGCATACTTAATGTTTGCAAAAGTTTCTGCCAACAGTACACTTTTACCAATACTTTAATTTCTTATCTAGATACTTTCCTTCTTTGTAGTCAGTAATGATTGCAGAGAACTTTGAAATAAAACATGTTTTACTTATCAAGGTTTCTCTATGCTTTTAAGATTATAAATTAAAACAAAGTAATAGTAATGGTTAATGAACTAAACAAATGGTTTCGCTACCATAACACGTTGTTCATACAGTAAATTTTATTACATTTTACAAATTCTTTTAATTAATAATTTCAAAAATATAGAGACCAGTGGAGAATAGCACAAAGAAATATACCATATAAGATTTATACATAATAGTATTTTTGTTATTATATTTTTATATAATACGGCACTGCTACTTTGAGTTCAAAATATAGTATATCTACAACATTGATACTATTTTAAAAGCCGTATTACTTTAATAATGTGTAAATAATATAAAATTTTGGTTGTACCTAATGGTGTAGGTTTAGGTAAAATAAAATTAATTCACAATATTGCAAGTCAAAGTGAGCCTGAAACCTAATCAAGACGTTTCGTATTAGGTATGTTAATCTTAGCTTTGTGTCAGCAATCTGCATTACATTGGCTTTGTGTTATTTATTCCAGAGCATATCTTTCAAAGACATAGTCAGTGGATGCATAGCGTTCTTAGTTTACCTATATAATCTCGGAACTATTTTTAATTATATTTTAGATATTAAATAGACGTAATATTTTAGTTCGAACAGTATAATGTATTTCATTATATACAATTTAACAACCACAGTTAATTTTGAGAGATTACAATTATACAACATAATTTACGTATTAAACAGTAAATGTTAGTAATGACGGAATTGCTTTGGTTCCTTATAATTTTTTAGAGCCAAATTCGGTCTTATGATATCCTTGGAGACCAAGCAGCAGGATATCACAGGCGCGCACCCAGACAGACAGATTCACAGGCACAGGAAGAAGTCACTCAGCTCTTGGCGTGAGCAAAATATGCAGAATTGCTTTCATTAAAAAAGTATATTCGATGATATTTCCATTGTTTGAAATGTGGGGACATAATCGGGAGGCCTTTGAAGTGTTGTCAAAGCCAGGTGAGGGCGTGGACGACCTGTTGCCATGGTAACCGGTATATGCCTTTCAATACTAAACAGAACCTGCAACCATGCTCAGTTCGTATTACTATGCAATAAGAACTGCGTTGCTGCGCTTCACTTCTATTTTATTCTGTTCAATAATTCCGTTTTCACAATTAGCATTTTTTTTTTTTTTTCACTTTAATATCAAACACTTTATCAATTCATTTCTCACCTTATTTTAAACACCTCACTGTTATTATATTTATCATTTATGCTATTATAGGTTAGATTATACCTACAATGTTTCCTATTAGCTATTAGAGAAATTAGAACTTTGGAAGCAAGTAGATAATTTTAGATAAAATATAATTTAGGTTGGGTTGGTTTCTGACCGATGTTACACTGCCTCTATCCTACTAATGCTTGTACTTATTTTCAACCTGTTTTTATATCTTCTTATTTATGTGATTTGAATTTGATAATCCAATGTATCATTCTACTCAATAAAACATTATTTCATATTTCAAATATATAATAAGAAATTTACATTAAATGGATTTTTCTAGTGCTTTAGACATTAAATATTTGCTGTTTTCAATAGCAAAAATGCAAACTCATTTTAAGTAAATAGTTGATTTTTTCTCGTTATAACAATAGGAAAATGGTTTTCAAGAATGGAACTCAATATTTGACACTTTTTTAGATAAATTAATGATCCTTTTTCAGATTTCTGCACATACATACATTGACAAATAACTGATTTAAATTAAATCGCATCAAACGAACATGTTCTGTATCACGATACAAGTATTTTTACATAAAATAGCTTTTTTATTAACAGTTAATGTTGTGTTGCAGGTACCAAAGTCCTCCAGGGGTAAGCCTATTAAACTAAAAGATGAATTTCTTAATATCATTAATATCTTTACTTGAGGATTTATTTTATATCAGAACAGCGAATTAGTTTTTTGAAGTGTTTTAATGATTCTTGTTGAATAAGCTACATCACGAAAATGAAATATATTTTGTTATTTTGTGATTATTAATTTGTTTTTTCCGTAAAACAAATAATAATTTATGTTTCCCAAAATATAAAATTTTCAGTGCAGTATTTACATTAATCTTTCATGTTCATTACTTAAAAGAACAACAAATTTCCATCTTTAACTTGTCAGGCTGATTTATATTTTATAAAAATAATAAACTTTAATTATGTACGAAAACTTCTTAACTAAACTATAAATCTAAGGTTCTTTGCTTGTATGAGAACATCTAGGACCTCATTAGGATGTGTCTTATTGGAGGCTCTTCATTCCAAATAAAATTAAAGTAATAAGCGGTCAGATGTACTGTCATAAAAAAGAACTAAACAAAACAAACTCGTAGTAAAACAAAGGTATTTACATTAGTAAGTACACATTAACTAGTTAAATAAAAAGTAGAGTTCGATGAATAATATTGTAAAGTATTGCATTGATATAGGGCTAGACTATTTTTATTGTTACTATCACGTTAGTACTTCTATAAACGCCTACAAACGACATATTATGCTTGATAAATATAATGAGACAATCTCCATTGATATCTAATTCTTAAAATCAATCAACATTATGTATTCTTTACCATTCTTTATTATTCATTTCAAAGTAACTATGAATAATTGTGTCTAACAAAATGTTCACAACGGGGAAATTTGCTTTATGTTATTTTTTACAATAGATTAATTATTAAAGCTTTCATTAAGTGAGACATAACTGCAATTAGACCTTTATAGAAAAAAGCAAGTTTGACAATGGTTAAAAGTCGTATTACACTTTAAAAGTATTACCAAGATTTAAAAGTATTTTAATTCACAAGTCTCATCAAATTCTCGGAGAGCTCCTAAATTTTCACGTGGGAGATGAGGAGATGTTATGAAGCTCTAAAGTTGGAGAGATTAGGCTATAAAATAATACCTCCTTCGCTTGCCATATTCATGGATAACATTAAATTTATGAAGATAAACTTGAAGCCTATTATTCCATTTAAGCAATGTAATGGACTTAATCCACACTTAAGGTTTCTTAAGTGTGGATTAAAAATTAAGCAGGCCAGGTCTGCATTATAAACAGGCTCAATTCGACAGCGTTCTCGTAATAAATTATGTTCATACAACGTTTTGCATGTAAAATACAGTAATAAAATTATCCGTTATATTTTTGAGGCAATACTGGTTTTTAATTGTTGTTAAAATATACTGAAAAACAAGTACAATTTTAGTAAAATACATGATTTAATATATTAAATATATTATTTGTTTAAATCACAATGTTCCCTCATAATAAACCTTTTTGTGTAATTATGTTTCTTTCATTTAATGACATCTGTCCTAAACTTATGTGTATGCGTTAGTGTAACGATTACCTGGTACAATATTGGGTAAAAGTTTTCATTCAAAAGTTGATTTCCTAATCTGCTGTTATTTGGAACTAATGAATCAAATATATAAATAAATATATTTTATATATATATATATATATATATATATATATATATATATATATATATATATATATATATAATTTACCGTATGACGACTTCTTCTCTTTTGGAGGATAGAGGTCTGAAATATACCTATACATCTGGCCTTATACCCAAATATTATAAGTACCATTTACCAGTTATAGCCATAATACATGCTTAAAATTATGCATACGCCACGGTACTAATGTGTTTTCTCATTCAATAACATGTCAACTGTTCTAAATTCAAATTTGCATCTGTGGGTTTATTCTGATCTGAGGTTGTCATGCCAATACATTATGGCAATATGGATCAGAGTGCACTATCAGCTCTAGTCAAAGCTACCAACACTATTCTAGTTTTCGTTAATCAGAGGGAGCGTAAAACTGCGGTAATGTTCATCGTCCTATTCAACTTTCCATTTACTTTCCTGCACAGTGTTCGCTAATAGTCTTACATGAACTCGGAGTCTTTACATCTATATATATAAAAATGAAACTGTTCGTGTGTAAACAGCATCACTCACAAACGGCTGGACGGATTCGCCTAATTTTTTTTTAATTTGTTCGTCTTGATCTGTAGAAGGTTATAGGATACTTTTTATCCCTTTCCCGATTCAGGATTCCGCCCCACTGGTTACAGAAATACCCGTAAGAAATGCATTGCAGCAAACATATGTTATTAAGTGAAAGAGTCTTTTCAAATTTTTAATCAGCTGTTCTTTGTAAACATATGCTCCAAATAATACAACTAATAACGTTGTTTACCAAAACGCATTAAAATAAACAAAAAACTTTTATAATAGATTTTATGATATGCTACGATGTATTAGTAGAGCAATAAATTAATTGGAAAAACGTATAATAAAATTAGTATTTCTTTTCGATGCTTGATTGATGTAGCCCTCTCTACTGCCACGCGAGCGGAGCCGCGGGTTTAGGCTAGTTTCAACTAAACATAACTATTAAATTAATATACGCAGTGTTGACATTAGCTTATGTTGACATCAGCTGGTATATTTAAAACAGATTATTAATTAAACTCGTGAAGAATTGTATTTAAAATTGATTTTAAACATGTGCCTGTAATTAAAACAGTTTATTTTATATTGGCAGCTACTTTTGCCTTTATTTGCAAATTCTTATTTATTAACATGGACTTTATAGGCATATATTTATTAAATATTATAACAAACCCTTACAAAAGTAAAGGATGAAAAGTCTAAGATAATCCAATCTCCTGATCCGTTTAAGAATGTTTTTTATTTAATTTAAAACAATGATTTGAGAGAGTAAAATATTTGTTATGAGTGAAAAAATGTCCTTGCAACAACCTATAATATTTTATTTTATATTTCGAACAATTTCAGATACTTAAGCTATTTCATGCCACAGTGTGGATAGACTGTACCAATATTAACGAGAGAATTTATGACGTAATTTGATTATTTTTAATAGGCATAATAAGGTATACAGGGTGAATAAAAAGTAAGGACCCGCCCCACTACCACTATTTTGTTCTAAAGTTTATATGAGGAGATATCCTTTGGTTAGTGGTGTAATGTGGTAAAAAAAGATTAATATGGTGATTTTAAAATTTGTTTCTCCAACAATGCGGGATGTAGAGTTAATTGCTATACTATTATTAGTACAATTGTTCCATAATATTAGTACGACATAATACGTAAGAAATTGTAACTGAAATACTGTTACTTAGACCACGTAAAATCCCATAACATTCGGTTTTAATAATTTTTAAATCCGCATAATTATATAACAAGATTCTTTACAAGTAAAACCCAAGATGTACTTTTTACCATCGCCATTATGCAAATGCTGTAATTGCAAAACAATTAGTCAATGAGCATATAACGATAACAATATTAAGTGTTTCTAAAATGTTATGTTTTATATTTTTCATTCGCCTTACCATTCAAATTGTTATTGAATTGGTGAATTTCGTTTCTTCGCTGGTGTTGTGGTGTTTGTATTATAAGAGTAATTTTTTAAGCTGATATAGGCAAAATAATTTAAAAAGACACTTACAGCATGAATTATAAGATAAATCCAAAACGTTCTATAAATATTATATCTATGACGACTCAAGAAGTCTACACAAGATTTTCCTAAAGTAATATTTATGATATAATTAAGCTTTACGGTATTTGTGACAAATATTTGCTTGTGTATATTTCAGTGTGTACAAAAACCTTTCCCAATGTTACTTATATGTCAGTAGACTCACAAGGGAATAGTTTGAGGTTTTCGTGTTCGTGGTTCGAAGTTAGTTGTTAAAATGCAAATTATGTGGTTTAAAATCTGCAACAAACCGGGAAAGGAAGGTGGAGAGAGCTCATTATAATGTTAATCTAGGCTTTGTTAGCAGAACCCTCCACGCTATTGTTTAGCGAGGTGTCTTAACGGAATAATCCTAAGTTTTAATAATTAAAGAAAATGTTCTCCTCTTTGTAATATTACATGCAAACTGCTTTTGAATATTTAAGAAAGGGTTTACAATGATAGTATAGATTACTTGCAGTAGTTGGAATCCACTTACAGGAAATTTCAAAACTTTGGTATAAGCTCATCAATTTATGGACTTATTTAATCAATAAATGCACTTTTGTATATGCGTATGCGTACGTATTAGAAAGCAATTGAATATGAATAACGTTTGATAACAATACCGTAATAAGCAGAATTTTATTTTCTGCGTCATCAAATAATTCTTGAATTGTGTGAATTTTATGTATGAAAGTGAATAATGTTTTGCTGTATACAGTATTTACCAAAATATTTAGATTTCAATACCAACGTATCAATGTTATTCTTAATGCATTTCCAGGGGATGGTTTCAGCGTTAAATGTAAGTGTAAATTCGAGTGAAAACTTTCAAACTCCCACAAGATAAACTTTCAAACTTAAGAGCATAATATATAATTATAGAAGCTCATCAATTTATAGAACTTATTTCATCAATAAATGGACTTGTTATCCGCATGCATAATTTTTAGAAAGCTATTTGAAACATAAATTATGTTTGAAAACAATAACGTAATATACTGTAATTGGATTTTATGTATCGCCAGAGAAGAAAAGCTATTTTGAAACAATATGTGTAACAAATAACGTTTAATATTTGGTTCTAAACACATTGAAGTATTTCGTATCGCTATGTAATGGTCTTAGTTTTACACCCCTTGCAGGTAATTTTTACAAAGATTAGCGAAATTTAAAAGGAATAAAAACTCGATATCGTTCATACAGCAAAGAATAGTTATTAGAACTTAGTGGAAAAAACTGCAATGCTATATTATTAGATTAAAAAATTTGAACGCACGTTCCTTTGTTTCAACCAAACTTCGTAGTACAAATAAATAATACCACACAACATAGAATTGTAAACTATAAATTTTACGATTTTTAAATACGAGAAATGTTACGAAGGCTACCTACCTTGCATTTATTTTTATATGTATTTTTTTTATTTTTAAATATGTAAAAAACTAATAGATTTTATAATAAATTAATTCACTTTAGTATATTGATTTTTTTTTTCAATTCTCTGTTTTCACGATGTATGGAAACGCGTCTTGGTTCGCTCATTGAGGAAAACGTCTAACCCTTAAACTCCTTATATGCTTGATAAACATTCTGTTTGTGTCTTTCGAAGTTTCTCAAAAAAGTAGCCCACCATCAGTTTTCTTCTTATCTTAATAACTATAATATTCTGACCAAATTCCAATCTGAATTCAGATATAATGACAGTACCACTACAGCCTTATTGATTGCTGATGATATACGATTGGCAAAGGGCAAGGGACTCGTGGTCATGTTAATATTATTTGATTTATTCAAGGCCTTCGACTTCCTTCTCCTCAAGATAATAATTCGAGAAGTATGGTTTCTCCGATTTTTTTATGTTAGTTGGGTCAAATCTTTAACCTTACTGGACATTGGAAATGTGTGAAGGAGGTGAATAAAATGTTTGACTGGAAACCTGCTAGATGGGGGGTCTCACAGGACTCTGACCTTGGACCCCCTTTTAAACTTACTTTATATAAACAACTAGCAGATATCCATGGCTTCCGCATCCGATTTCTCAGGTTTTGCACCTGTATGAGCACGCTAATGTTCCAGCAGTCTTCCCAAGATCAAGACAATATGTTAAAAGTGTATAATTTATAGTGCTTGTTCCATAGCTTTTTGCCCTCCAATCTTAGTAATATATACAGACCTATTTTTGTGAAAATACAATTAATTCAAATTCATAAGTCTTTAAATGTAAAGTAACAGTTAGACTACACTGTCTTTTATATCTGCGCTGCTAACAGTTACCCATCCCTATTCCCTATGCACGTATATGAGCACTGCTGGTTTGAGTTAATTTTATATATGACGCTAATATTGAGTTTATCTTGTTGCTAAAATCAAGAAATATTGTTAAAAAAAATAGTTATGGCTATTGTAATTTACTTGTTCCCAGTATGATTTATCTGCCGTATTTGATTTTGCCTTGTTTCCGGATCAAGAAGATATGTGTGTGTGTGTTTGTGTGTGTGTGTGTGTGTGTGTGTGTTGTGTGTGCGGCGCGCGCTTGCGTGTGTGTTACAGATCAGAGAATTTTTACTTCTGTCAAAAGTTGACTGAGTAACACCTTTAAATTTTATAGTAAAAGGTAGATAGTAACATTGTCTTTCAGATCTAATACTTAGATTTGATAAAATGTATAGTTAAATCTACATTAAAAATAACACTATGCGTTTGCTTCTTTATAAAATTAAAAATAATTTAGTATATTCAGAGCTAAAATTCGTAATTTAGTTCAAATTTCGTTCCAATGAACATTCATGAAACATAGTTCTTAACGACTGTTTAAAATTGAAATCTTCGTAGTTAAATTCTGACTGTCGTATGTTTAAAGACATTTTCTTTAGGTA
Organism: Homalodisca vitripennis; assembly: GCF_021130785.1. NCBI lineage: Eukaryota > Metazoa > Arthropoda > Insecta > Hemiptera > Cicadellidae > Homalodisca > Homalodisca vitripennis. The sequence continues at coordinate 73,111,344 of NC_060214.1, read as the reverse complement.
CATGAGTACTTATAGAAATTGGTTACTCCTAAGATTATTAGAGATTACTTCATCTTAGAATGTACTCACTATAAATGTAAAAAAATTGAAAACATTAAACCATTTTTACACAAAACAGTTGGTTACATCAGACATGCTCTTCTAATTACATGCTCTACTAATTAATTACTTCACAACTTAAGAGAATAATATGGAGTTTATCGCTACTTTAAAAACGAGTTGAGAAAAGTCTAAAGGAGGTTTTTGAGGTAAAAATAGGCCTATATTCATCCCAGGCACTGTAAGAATGTCCGTGTAAAATGTCAGTACAATCGGTTAAAATAGTTTTACGCGTGAACGCGAAATATACAAATAAAGGCACTTTCGCATTCCATAATATTATTAGGATGTTACTTAATTACGACACATTTAAATTTTCATCTTTACACCGCAGACTTGCAAATATACGTTCACTGGTTAGTTTAAACGTATAGTTTCAACTTTATTTTCTGATAATAGTAACGGACCTATAATAAAGGGATCCTAAATTATTATTAATTTCAAATTCATCAGTTTTCCTGTTACTCCTCAACTTGGAAATTGAAGCCATTAACGTTTTGGCAATAAAACAGGAACTGAAAATATATATTTTTTTAATGCAAGCAATAATAATTGGTAACTAAAGAATAATAAACCAAATTAAGCTACTCACACAACACCGAAACTTAAACCTTACAGTTATGGAATGAATTACCAAAACAAAGTGAAAACTCTCGGAATCAATACGAACACAATTCTCAAATAGACTAACCAAGTTACGATAATGTGCAGAAGAGTCTTTGTTGCCATCCACGGTTTGAAACGGTTTGCCTTGTACCTGCCATCCAATGTTAAGATTATGCCCATTAAGACTCTCATTCTGCCACACTTTGACTAATGTGACGTTGTGATGAGTGACATGACCATTGAACAATCGGATAGACTCCAGCGTGCTCAGAACTACTGTATTAGATTGAATTTTAATCTCAGAGCACGTTATACAATATTTTCAGCACTCCATCAGTTACGTAAATTTCATATTCTTTCAACCCTACATTTAATAGTTAAAACAAAGTATCTTGTTTATCTGTAGGATCATTTAAACTTTATCTCTGATATTAGTGAACGACCTATAATAATTATCCACTGTGTCCTTTACTGTTTTTGAACTGGTGAGGGACAAGCATTCATCAGTACAGGCCGGAATCTCTCTTCTTCATAGCACTAGATTACGTTTTTAGTTCTTCTACAGCCAAATTTCCCTACAGGAACATTTACTCACAACAAGAGTGATTATTCCGCATTGTGACGAGATTCTGTATGTCATATTGTGATGTCGTCTTTGAGATGAATTTTGGAGGTACTGAATCCTTATCTAAGTGCTTAATAAATAATATAAAATATAATAATAATATAATAATATAAAATATTGGAATAACCAACATTTTTGGCTATTTACAAGCACACGTATAGTGCTATTGTCTCATTTTTCTAAAATCGCATGACTTCTAATTGAATTAGGTCTGATTTCCAGATACATAAAAGAGTAACTGTTACGATTTTTTAGACGACCATATCTAATTTCTTAGGTGGCAAGTGCAGTGATAGTTACTAATTAACTTCTACAGTTAAGTCCATATATAAGATTAGCTGGGTACTATAGGTAACTACTGCCATGCACAATATTTACGTCTTTCCTGTAATTAATATGCAATATTGTTTTAATGTTCTTAATGTGTGAATCAGTACAAAAATAATCTCATAAACGGAAAATTATTCATTCATTATTAATTATTCATTATTCAAATAGATCAATTATATATTTCTTTTCTTAACTCACACCGTATGTCTCGTGTTAGTATACGGACAATAGGTGATTTTAAAATCGGGAAGAGACATCCTGAATTGTTTAAATCAAATCCTTTTCATGGGAAATACTTATTCGATACTAACTTAATATATACAATTATATTAACACGCTGTATTAAATTACCATATCTAAATCAATATGCATAACCTGGTGTTTTAGATAAGTGCATTTATGATTTTACATTATTTCCAGTACTGATTTTTTAAATTGGGAGATTAAGGAAAACAAAACGTAGCAAACAAAATCGGTTTACATATTGGTCCCATGTAATACAAATGTGTACAGTCTGAATCTTCAATTTAACTTTGATAATAATACGTTTATTTATATCATCAACATTATTAATATGTTTGTTTGTAGTGTTATATTGCTATGTCTAGGCTACTTGCATATAAATTTATATCAATCAAACCTGTGTGAAAAAGTTAAAATGTGCATTTATAAAGTTCTACGTTTATTACATTAACATCATAGTATATTAAATTAAACAAGTTTAAAGTAAAATATGTTTCATGTAAATTTATATACATCTCTTGCTAATAACATTTTTGAACTGATAAGTGTTTACATTCATCGTACAAATTTACCAACTAATTGTTTTCTTATTTTAATATTTTCAGAATACAGATGGATTTATTGGTTTTATATAACAAATATTTGTGATTTGTAATTAATAATACACTAAGCAATTCTTACAAAATTGAAGATCCGGTATCAAGAGCTATTTAATTTGGAGATCAATTATTAATCAGCGAACTAGTGCAACTTAAGTGAAAAAGTATATAATCTGCAAGATATAGCATATGATTTGAAAACAGTTAAAATTATCAATAACTGTGTATTTATTACAGCCTGTCCTAAGAAAATTTAAAAAAACTTTACAAAATAAAACTGCAGCCTTCTAAAGCTTAATTATAACAAAGCAAGAGAACATATTTTCTATATTTTAATTTTCTCTTCCCCCTAAACTGAGAGAGAGTAAAACACAATTAACCTGTAGAGTGTTCAAGGCTTGTCATATTTTAATTGAATTCTGTTCTCCCGAAATTCCTAACAATAATGTATTCTGAGTGTATTTACTTTCACTGTAATTACTTATCAATCCCTTGTTCAAAAAAGTGCATTATTTGTATTGTACTTATTTACTTTTATCTAGTTTTAATTTTTTTTTTTAAAGAATAATAACAATTCATCGATTGTAATGTAGGGAACTGCAATCAATGACAAGTTCTGAATCATTGACGCAAAGCTTTAACATGTGTATTGATGTGGCTTTCTTATGAATCCAAAACAAACTTTAGAAAAAAATTAACATTTTCAAAATAAATAGTTTTCTTCGATGAAATATAAATATTTGCTGGTATGTTAATAGCTCAAGCCTATGAATATTAAATCGCTGTAATGTTACTGTATCTATTTTAAAATATTCAATTTAATATTTTCTGTTTTAAAGGTGACAAATAAATAAGTGAGATTATTTACGATTATTCTTCTGATCATAATTATTCCACTGAATTTAATAATATAATTTTGGTGGAAAGTTGTTCTATATATTTTTAATAAAATATTTGATCTAAGTTGGAAAACACAACGATGTAATCATGCACTGTCTGTTTATTCAGTTAAATAAGACGACTTCCTTAGATAGTTCAGACTAGTGTTCCGTTATAATTTAGTTTGTTTAATAAATTTCCAATGCATATTCAACAGTCTAATTGAGTTCCCTACATTATGTAGCTTTAAGAGGACAAGTTAGTTAGCTGCTTACCGCACGAATAACGCTGTGCTTTTAACATAACGCTAAAGTTTAACACTAAACTTGTTTCAAATCCATAACTGATCCACTTCAGAAACTTAGGAGTTACTTTCCATGGTAATTAGTTATTAAAATACGATTATTTATTGAGAGTAATGGTTTATCATTAGCTCAGAGTTAGAGAAACCTATCTCTGTAGGAGCTATTCTTTCTGTATATGTGGCTGCATAATATTTTGAGATAAGGCTGAGCGGAATAGTAGCTATAGAGTGGAAGTCTGCATGCAATCAAAGCGTATAGCCTTTTAGGCAACAAACTCTTAGTCTTGTTGCTTAAATTTGACTTCGTATTTGACTTTTACTGTTTACCTTGAACCCGTTAATTAGTCAGGACATACCTGTAATTTTTCAGCCTTTAAATTATTAAATGGTTAAATAATTAAATTGTGTGAGCGACTGTAGATAATTTAAACAAGAGGTGTTCATAACAAAACTGGATATCTGTGACAATATAACACGTTATACTACACGGATATGTACGAATTTCAGCCTACACAATATCTTAAGGTAAGGCTGAGCGGATTAGAAGCTATAGAGAGTAAATTGCATGCAATCAAAAGCGTAGACTTTTAGGCAACTCCCGATTAGACTTGAGTTGTTTAAATTTGACTACTTATTATTTACTTATACTGTTGACCTTGCACCAGCTAATTAGCCAGGATATAATTGTTCATCCTTTAAATAATTATATTGTTAAATAATTAAATTCTGTGAACGACTGTAGATCGTTTAAACAAGAGGTGTTAAAAACAAAACTGGACATCTGTGCTAATATGACACGTTATATAACATGGATAACCGGACCAGCTGCTGGTGACAGACAACTCGCTGTTAACTTGTCCATTAAAAGTTCGGTAGCCGCAAACAGGTGTGTTACAAACTCCACACTCCGACTCTTCCTTTCTCTCGGTGTTCTACACTATTGTAATCAGACCTGATAGTTGTGTTCATTTAGTGAAATTCTTGTGGATGAATTTGCAATGAAATTAGCTTTTCACATATTTATGTTGACTTTACAAACAAATTAGTGCATTAACATTTCGTTGATGGTTTTTTGTAATGTGTACTTTTAGTCTTTCCGTTACTAGGTAAGAACTGTATAAATTCAACTGACTAAATAAATTCCAAATAACTATTTGGAAACATTACAGGGTAAATTATGAAAGCAAGTGGAATGTATAACATAAAAAATTTGTTTCGTGTTAAAAAAAACATCAGGTACCATTTTAAAAAATCCAATCCGAAAGATTGCATATAGTAACATCTGTGTTTAAAGTAAATTATTTTATTGTATTGCGACATACTTGTAATAAACGTTTAACAACACAATGTAATTAAAGAAAATATATAAAATTACAAGAAAAATTAAAAATCTGTAATGCTGGTTCCAAATAAAAACGGAGAATTACACAATTTACCATCATTGCTTGTTTTAAACCTCATTACTTGAGACCAACAAAATACATGAGGAGAAATTAGCTTTGCATAGTAAAAATACGCTGTGTCGTCTCTTTACTTTACAAACAAATTAGTACGATAAGATTTCGTTGATGGTTTTTTTGTAGTTTTATTTTGTTCGTTACTTACTAGCTAAGAACTGCATAAATTCCACAAGTTATTTGAAAACAATATAGAGTAAATCATAAAATTTAGTAGAATGTATAGCATTAAAAATGTGTTTTGAATTAGAAAAACAGGTAACATCTTTAAAAAATACAAACCAAAATATTCCATGTAGTAAACCTGTGTTTAAAGTAAACGATTTTATTGTATTGCGACATGCAAACAAAGAAACAAAACACTGTAATTAAAGAGATAAAAAATTTAAAAAATACGAGATTTTTAAGAGAAATTCTAAAGGAAAACAAATAATTCTTATATTTCTCAACTATTACTTCTTTAAAACTATATCACTTAAGCCCATCACAATCATCAGTAGTTATCTCATCCCTTCTGTGGTTGAGTGGACGACGAGGGCTGTTTGGGAGTCCTCAGTTATCGTGTGAACAACTTCAACAGCAGGAACAAAGGTTTGATAAATTTGCTCTAATCAAGCACTACGACTCGTGCATTCTTTCCTCTCTTGAGGATGGTGAGGTCTTCTTATAATACAATACTCTCGGTAGGTCCGACATTGAAATTCACCATGACTGCCTGAATATTGTCATGAGATCCTTAAGTCAATGTTCTCCATACATTGCTCCCTAGGTTAGTTTTGTTTTCTTTGTGGGTTACTTTTTATTTGTTAATTTACATATTTAAGCTGTATATACAAATGTTATTTATTATTTTAATTTTATATTATATTTATTACATTATAATTAAATTATACTCAATACATCTATATTATACAACTTAAATACTTTATTTATATTTTTGAATAAACATGTATTCTTCTTAATAAATTATCAAAGACTTTATTTATAATATTTGTGTACCAGGATTGAATTCACCGTGCTAGGTGTACTTTATAACTCAAGCCACTGATGTTTTGTGTGGGCTTTTTGAACTGCTGTAATTTTATTAGGGTAAATCGTGTGTCGTAGCATTTAAATTTTACTATAAATTAATTTTAAGTTATATAAATTTTATTATAAATCAAGAATAGATTTTTCTTATTTTCACTAATTGACGAACTTTAATTTAGAGTTCTCTATGCGTAATAGAGCTCTAAGCTTAAAAATTTGCTTGTCATTACTTACATTCGTTGAGTAAAATTTCTTCTGCGCCTTAAAGGTACAATAGTATTTTAATATAACATTTCAAATAAAATAAATGTTATGAAAATAAAATACAAATTCTTTTTATATTTGATATAATTTAAATACGACAAAGCTGTAATGATATGCAATATAAAAGTTGGGTATAGAGTTTCAACCAGTAAGAAGTGAAAACGACAGTTGTTTGTAGCAAAGCTCTTCGCCCTGAATAAGACTTTATGATGGGAGAATATTCAAGTTTATCGCGTCTTGGGTTCCTCTTACTAAGAAATCCACTTCTCAGAACACCAAGATAAACAATCACTTAAGTCGGTGCCAGTTAAATTATTCTTATTTATTAACAACGAACGCTTACGTGAAATATTGTGCCTAATAAGGACGTTTAAATCTAACAGACATTTTGTCCATATATAGGAAACTAGTTTATTTATATTTTTATCTGTAGCTAATGCGCTATTTTTAATATAATAAACAAAGAATAAAATATTGTTCAGGTGAGTCCATTGCAAGAAAATTAAGATGAATCGTATGTTATTTTAACAAGATGTGATTATGCCAAGCCCATTGTTGTGTAACTGGCTTCGCTCAGGTTGCGTGTAACAGTTCATGTCTTCAGCTCATTTTATAAGTTCCACGTAACATTATTTCACATGTTAAACATCACACTATTGTGATGCCACTAGAGAGGCACGCCCTTATAACAAACAATTCAAGTTTGTCGGGCAGTTTGTAGTAGTCAACACAGTCAAAGTTATGTTGTATGTTTATAAGGCAATCTAAAATTCATATTTCTAAAGACTAATATAATTAAAAAATAACACAGTTGTGTAATATACACAATATTTAATGCAATTAGAATAGATACATTTCTTGATATGAAAAAAGTGTGTAAATTAGTAGTAAAAATATGTCTAAACAATTAATTGAATTGCAAACAAAATTTTATTGGTTTTTTTTTAAATTTTATTAAGTATTGTAAAATTTAATTTAGTGCAGTTGTGGAAAATATCCCACTGTTTCATATTACAAAAAAGTAGGTTGTAATTTATCGAATTCATTAGGCATGTATATATGTATATATAAATGTGTGTATATATACATACAAACACATGCACACACACATACATATACATACATATTTTCGTTGTAATGAAATAGACAATTATAAAACTTGTTTATAGCGGTCAAAACGGAAATACAACAAAACTATCTTATTCTGATTTTAAATGTATAGAAAAATTAAAATATAAACACCTGTAGATAAAAGAAACAAAAACACTTACAAATTGTTTAAGACCGCTGTTAACAAAACAACCTTTACACTTGCCGCTTGGTCATTTCTCAGTCTTTCTGCCCCTTTTCCAAAGATAACTGTATCCCTTTTTCTTTTTCATTTGTAGAGCCGCGTGAAGAAGTCGACACCTGGCTGGAGAGAGGCACTCATTCACATACACAACTTCCGCCGGTGCCGATTTCAAATCGATATCGAGGATGTTGTGATTGCGTTTGACACGTCGTTTTGTAGCAGCGCTTCGACGTCCATGCTCCGGATCATCTTGACGACTATCCCAGGAGGCTTCCTAATTCCATATCTGGCGCAAAGCCGTTGACAATAGTCGACTATGTGTCGTCAAACCAGGTAGTCAAGCGCCCGCCCTACTGCCTTCATCAGAATGACAACATTCTCATCTTTCTAAAGCGGGACGAGAATATTGTTCAATGTCCTCCAATCGGGATTCCAATTCCACCACCTGTTTAGTATGAGTAGGATTCTCTTCCTCAGATTCTCCAAAGATACCAACAAGCCGACAACTCCTCCTTCGGCTTGCTGACCATTGCTTTTGTCTCTGCGAGTTCCTCATGGCAATAGTTCAATAAGCTCTAAGACTTGCTTCCACTCTCTTCAAGTCGTTCCTGAGCTCCATAACGAGATAAAAATTATTGTCAAAGGAAACGTAACTTTTTGTCTCGAGAACCATACTTGTACGTTGTGTCTTGGAGTAAGGGTCACAACGCCACACGTCTTCCTGTTCAGTTAAATTAATGTCCTCGGGGCTCAGATTAACACATTTTACCATATAAATTTAAAAACACTCCAATAATATAATATTTGTTTCTGTGAGGCCTTTCGTTATCAAGGAACACATCATCAGACCCGCATAACTGAATAGTGGTCCTGCTGATGTGCCCCTTTGAGTACGAAAGTCCTCACAGAAATAAAAGAATTAGAGTGTTTGTTTATAAATTTATAAATAATTTCAATAAGTTCTTGTACCGTATTCTTGTATTAAATTTCATACAACGTAAATTTCGCAACCTAATCAGCCAGTATAATATAATATTATTTTACATCCAGTGTTCCGGAACTAAATTATTGGGCGGAGTAACTACCTAATTGGCACGCGTATGAATTTTTTTCTTCTAACCCTTTGTAGCAGCCCAACCACGTAACCGATCAGACCTCGCGCGCTTTGTCTGTAAGTAAAATTTATCTTTTCGTATTATTAAATTAGCCCTTTGATGCCAAACGTATAAAATGAATGTAACGTAAAGTAAAGATGTGAATAGTAAAGTAACTTACCCTTGAAGATCTTTTATTTGCTTGATGGAGATAGATAAAAGGTTGTGGCGTCGTCCTTATGGCGACGAGCACGTTGTTATAAATAGTAATTTGTATCATTAAATGGCTAATACCGTCGCGAATTTGTTTTAGGCGAGTTTACGTAGCTGATGTATCTCACGTGTTGTTTGAATAGATGACTACCACTTCCCAACTTCTACTCCTCTTCTAGAAATAACCGTTTTTAGACTACAGCTTCAATGTCTCGTGCCAAGACGGCCGATACCCGGGTTGTGAGTCTACCTATTGTGAAGGGAAGTGAAATATTATTGTTTTGTAAAGTAAACGTCGTACGCATAAGTCAATAGAACATTGGATATTTTAGGCCCACCTAGAAGATATACTTTTAGTTATTATATTCTAATTGGCAGCAACGTAGCAGTACATAACTTTTCCTTTACCATCTAAAAGTGGTGCTTTTAAGTTTTCGTAATTAAACTGAACTTATAAGTAAACTTTGTATTTCTAGTATTTATTACTACGACCTCAGAAGTCACCACCCCCATGTGTTATCGTCATACGGTACATTCTTTTAGAATGTACATTTACCATGGTAACCATTCTTCAATGAACACAAGAAACTTTCGCTTTAACATTAAGGGAGTGAGTTTAAGCAAATATTACAGTCGCATATTTTTTCACGTAAATACGAAAACGCGCTAAATGTATGTTATACATTTTTTACTAATAGAGTAATGGTTGAACATGATTAGTCCATGACAAGAACTAATAACGTACACTAGTAGTAGAGAAAACACCACGCGCGGTTGTTTACGTCTTTCCTACTCCGAGTCTGAATCATCACATCAACAAAAGTGTTCAAAGAGTTTTCAAAATTCAAAAATGGTGCATAAGAGCAATGTTGAAAATTACCAGAAGGGAATCTTGTCAGTTGGTGTTTAAAGAATTAAACATAATGACGTTGGCTGGTCTGGTGGGGTATGAGTGCTCTATGTTTGTTAGAAATAATCCCACTCTGTTTACTACTGGCGCGGCTTGCCACTCGTATTCAACGAGGGGGGCGCAGCGACTGACAATGCGGCAACATTCGACTACATTTTTTCAAAAAGGGCCACAGTACATGTACTGCAGTATATAACAGGCTGCCACCAAACATAAAAAAGAGACAGGTTCTTTCACTTTTAAAATACTTTTAAGAGAGTATTTTGTAGCAAAAGGCTTTTATAAGAAGGAATTTATACAATACATGTAAAGCGTATTTTCTCTGTTATACATTTGTTCTTACTTTGATGTGTTCAATTGTATTGTAATTTGAACGAATAAAATATTGTTATTATTACTGGATGATGTATACTGCTGTTCAATAGATTATGTTGGGTTAAGAAATTCCCACTCACGGGAGGCAGTGCGATGGGCTGGAAAGGGTGACTCACGGGAGGCAATGCGATGGGCCGGAAAGGGTGACTCACGGGAGGCAGTGCGATGGGCTGGAAAGGGTGACTTACGGGAGGCAATGCGATGGGCCGGAAAGGGTGACTCACGGGAGGCAGTGCGATGGGCTGGAAAGGGTGACTCACGGGAGGCAATGCGATGGGCCGGAAAGGGTGACTCACGGGAGGCAATACGATGGGCTGGAAAGGGCGACTCACGTGAGGCAGTTCCAGAGTTTGGAAAGGGTGACTCACGGGAGGCTATTCCAGTGGCTGGAAATGGCGATTCACGGGAGGCAGTGCTGTGGGTCGGAAAGGGTGACTTACGGGAGGCAATTCCAGTGGCTGGAAAGGGCGATTCACGGGAGGCAGTGCTGTGGATCGGAAACGGTGACTCACGTGAGGCAATTCCAGTGGCTGGAAAGGGCGATTCATGGGAGGCAGTGCTGTGGGTTGGAAAGGGTGACTCACGGGAGGCAGTTCCAGAGTTTGGAAAGGGCGTTTCACGGGGGGCAATGCGATGGGCCTGAAAGGGCGAGTCACGGGAGGCAATGCGATGGGTTGGAAAGGGTGACTGTTGTATTACGTATAAAGTATAGCATTGTGTACAAATTGAAGTTATCCTTTATGACTTTGGCTAATTAAATAGCTCAATAAATAATATGCGAGTGTGATAAAGCTCAAATTATGGATTAAACATTTATTTCAAGTCAAAGTATAACGATTTTAAATTGATTTATGAGTTAAAGAGAATAAAGTAAAAATAATATGTTTTATGAAATAAAAGATGTTGCTTGAAGCCTGTAAATATATCTAAATATTAAATTCACGGGTTTTTTTAAAAATTCTTAGAAGACATATTTATTACCGATTTTTAAAATCAACAAGAATTGACAATGCTTTAAACTTCTTATTAGTTTATCACTTCAGAGGAAGTAATTGGGAACAATCAAATTATAAAAAAAATCAGTGTTCCAATAATGCTGTGATAAATTAGTTTAAGAAAAGATTTACTTTGTAATTTTACTCAATTTAAAATAATAGCAAACATGTTTACAATCACCTTTGAAATGTGTACGTTTCCAAAACAGCTTCTACAAATGACGTACACGTACACGAGCTGCTGCAATGTGTGGTTAACAGTAAAGTTCGCTTTGCAAAAAAACACGATTGCTTCAACGCCACTTTCTGGCTCTACATTGGAAAGCGAATTGGACACAAAGGGACTATTGTCAAAGCAATTATCGTCATGGTTTCTGGTGGCATTCCTGCGGGTCTTATCCCTTTTTTACTCTTCATTGCATCACGTTTATATACGCTTTGTTTTGGTAATAGGTGTGACAAACAACGATATCAAAACTAATTTAGGAATGTACAGGGTGATGTAAAATGTTATTTAATTTTCGTAAACAAAGTTCATGAACCAACATACGTGTGTTAACTTGACTCGTACTTTATAGGCCTAAGTGAGACATGATTGTCTCAAGGTTAGAAGTTTAGTTCTTCCATTGTAAATTTAAGGTAAAAAACTTAAAAAAATAGTCCTTACTAATCCCATATTTGTCTTTATTAAGGATTATTATTATCATTTTTTCATGGTTGTAAAATCCTTTATTAAAAGTTCCATGTTACTCGATACAATGAAAACAAGTATGCAGTCACACCAAAAATATTACTAAATATAATTTTCGTATACTGAAGACGTTTAAAAGTGAATTTTGTGTAAGTCTGTCCGTTTTGTATGTTTGCGGGACTTCTCAAGAATGAAAAACTTTGTATGCAACATCTGTGAAGCTTGCTAAGTGACACGTAGTGTGGCGTTCACCTGACTTGTTTCGTGGTGTGAACGTCTAAACCCCAACTAGAATAAGGCGGAGAATTAATTATGTTTGCCTATTTTTTATAATATTTCTAAGAGCCTTGAAATAAACAGAGAGTTTAAAATATAAGTTAACACATTAACGCAAAAATTACTGCATTGGTTATGTTTTCTCGTAATATGTATATACTGGTATATAAACTTTCTAGGGAATATTTTTATATGAAAATGTTTTAAATACTTTTATCATACGCATTTGTATGCAATTACCCAAGAATAATATTTACAAAAAAGTAAGAGTAGAAACAATGTCTTTTACATTATTTTAATTATTTATAATTTAGTACATGACTAACAAATAACGTTTGAAAATCAAATAACTATAACAAATAACCGCAATACAGAAAAAACCTATTGTAATCTTTTGCAAATCTTAAATAGCATATTTTCAATTTTCATCATTGTATATATTTGAATTATTTTAGACCCTGAAACTATGAGCTTCACTAAAAACTATGTTATTATTCAAAAATAAGTTATTCAAATGAGTTTTTAAAAAGAACAATACTTAATAATTTTTTTATGGAAGTACACATTACATAATATTTCAACATTCCTGGTTTTACCAAGTCACTTTATAGTTTCACAATGTAAAGTAACCGGTCTGAGTTTAATTTCTGCACCAAGCCGGGGAAGGAAGGTGGAGAAACCGCGTTGTAATGTAAATCAAGCCTTTAATATTCAGCGGGTATTGTTCACGAAACTGACTGTATGGAAGCATTGAAAGTTTTATCGAATACTGCAAAGGGCTAAGTAACCATTTTCTGTACGTTCACGTATATGATAAAATAATATGACAGAAAGAGTGAGACATAAATTTCCTTTTAATCATTAATATTAGTATATCAATCGATAATATAGGTATACACAAGGTAGGATTACCCAAACTACGTAACAGGCTTCGCTGAGTATGCATGCAAAAGAGATTATTGTATATCCCAGCACACAAAGGAGAAATTGTGTCAGCCTACTGAGAGACATGCTTCTATGACGTTCACCGCCAAATTCCATACCTAGACACGCACCATTATAGAATTCATAAATGTTTATGTATAAATACATTTTCATGCAAATTTAAAAGACTGCAGGTAATATCCGTCGAAATCTATCAACAGATGTGCTTTTATATTTTTATTAAGTAAGTTAGATTCATAGCAGGGTTTACAATAATAAAACATTCGTAGAAGTAAGGAGTGTACTCCAACGAAATATTCCCCTGAAATAAAATCTTGAGAACTTTTAGTTTTAAACTTACATTATATTATTTTTCTTTTAGCTGTATGAATAAGATACATGTGTTAATATTTGACATCTTAAATTTTCTCGTGATAGTACTCAACTTACACTTCAAATAACCTTGTTTATTTCTCGTAATAATCATTACAAATGGAGTACCCTATGAACATTTTGGTGGAATGCTGTTAAAGTAATACTTAGGGTACATTAGCATTGCCGTAATTCATTAATTCAATGAATTGCGTACATCATATTCACATATAATTTGGGATTAAGAGAGAAAATTAGGATAGTAAATACAGATAGAAAATACAATATTAAAACTTGCTTTTTACTAAAAATAAGTTTATAAAATAAGTTTTGATTTATTAACACCGCCATACAACACTGTTGTACAGTCTAGTAAACATTACAACCAAGAAATACAAGAGTGGTTTTCTGCTTTAGAAATTATACAGGAAGGACGAAACACTCATATATATATATATATATATATATATATATATATATAAAAGTTTTGTAACAAAATCTGTATGAAGATTCGCACAGAAAGTTTGCCGATCAGCAAATACGATAATCAAACCGGAGACCAATACTAAAATTTATATGAACCCGGAATCTTAAACCTATTCTCAAAATATGTACCTACTGTATTTTCTTGTACACTATTGAACATAATATATCCCCACACAATGCATAACATTTTTATCATCGTCTGAACTTTCAGAGTTCTATGAGATGTAGAATCTATATTGGTTTTAAAACTTTTCAGTTGTGTTCCAGAAAATTTTCCAAACATGTATTTCTTGTGTCAAGATCATCATAAATTTCACAGTATGTATTATCTATAAGCCTAGATTAATTTAATTTCACCAGTCGTACTTAAAACGTCTTGGCTCATTGTTCTCACGTCTTATCCATAAACTTTTTATTAAAACGTATTTAAAGAACCAGTTGTTATTGTTATTTGTGACATTTCTTTAAAAACTATCTTACTTTAACCCAGTATTATACAATAAGGTTACTTTGGTCTAGATGTATTTATTAGCTCAAGGTTTTTGACTTATTTAACATCACAATGCCTCCTACTAACTCTTACTATATCAATGTGTACATAAGGTACCTCATCATATTTATCCATGCACTAAGAGATGACAGCTGTATGCCCTCAGAATCGATTCTGATGAGTCTCAGAGCTACTCTCGTATCCTAAATCAATCGACTCTTTGACAAAAAGTAGCAATTTAAAGCACTACATTCCTTTCAGTTCCTTGCCCTTATTAAATTCCTATTGTTGGCCTAAAATTCTTAATCTGCCCGTTCCATTACTTTGCTGTAGACATTCAGAAGCGCAGTTATCCATTAGTCAAACTAGGCGACCTATTTGGATGAAATATTCGGGAAGTGATGGAAAAAAGGGCAAAATGACAAATTGTGTACAATAAAATACTTTTACTAAACAAAAGAGTTAAATGAAGAGGAATTTCATTTGTTTGAAATTCTGTTTAATCACGATAAAATATCATTTTACGAGTCAATGTTACCTGATCGTAGGTATTATGTCCGTGTAAGCACTTGCAGAGGTGCAAGTACAGGTGTCTCTTATAAATCTTGTTGACGTGTACTATAAGAACGTTGCTAGTGGTGAGCGCAGTTTTTCGAAACTGAAGTAAACTGAAACGCTCTTTCTACAAAAACCCATAAAAGACATCAAGGAAAATTTTCCCTACCATTAATGATACGACAAAAAATATATATTTGTGTAATCTCGTCTTATCTTAAAAAAGATAACCTGCAAAATATCAACTAATCCTTTTTAGGAAAATGATTATTTTACTGAATTTCATAATAGTGATATTATGTGTTTATTTAAAAAATACATATGTTAAATGGAATACTAAATTATGTAATATCCTGTTACAAAAGTGATAAATATCTCTTAACGTTTAAAGTCATGCTGTAGAAGAAATTGATTTTATCGTATATATTTCTCTGTGGAGTGTGTAAGGAAAAGGTAGAGTAGGTGGTGCGTGACAAAAAAAATGTATTTTTGAAGTCATTGTATTTCACCTTTCCTATTCTTTCAAGAGATACAGAAATTTAACAGCCTAAATATCACTGTAGAATCCATGATGATTATTATGATGAACAATATCTTTGAATAACCTTAATGTTCTAGTACGTGCTCGATTAAACGATTAACAACACTCCAGATATTATGTGGTGGCCTATAAATCGACAGGCAAATGGTATATTGATACATTTGAACTCTGATATAGTAGGTGAGGATAACTCTTAGTTTTCCATTTAGATGTTAGTTGAAAAGATCGTTTTATTTCAACTATTTCAAATATATAGAAAATAAGTCCATAGGTTAAGCCCATAGTGGCCTACAAACGAACATATGTGCTCATATACTACACATACACTAAATATTTGTAAAAAGGCCTGAAAAGTGGAATACGGCGTTGGTTCCCTTCCGAGCAGCTACTGAAAAAATGCACCAATAGCTGCTAGAGAGTCTAGATGCCAAGAGAGCGCATCATGAATGTGTTCGGAATAAACCAAGGAGTTCACGATAGGTTCTACCACCCTGCAGCATCTGTAGATTTTGAGATGGAATTATACTAAACCAAAACGATGAATTTTAAATATTTAAAAAAGACGGACAAAGGAATTAAAAAAGGACGTTTTCGTCCAATCAAATCTAATACCTTTTAATCTGAAATAAGAAAGTACGCGTTTGGAGTTACAAAGAAAAACAATTAACATAAGATATCTAAGTAAGTATTGTTGTGTTTACCTAAGAACTGAAATGAAAATACCATTTCTTTCATTTGACCACTTTTAAAACTGAGCTTCTAAAATGCTCCTTAAATATCGGTGTTGTCCTTGATGAAGTACTAGAGATGGAGGATGCTACTATTATTACAAAAGTTCATTACTAACACAGAATTTATTAAAGCTGTTGAAATAAGAAATAATCTAACCAACAAGATTCAAAATAAAATCCAAACACTTTCCTCCTCAAGCAGATGTTTTGTTACTGTGAGCTTTTTTATAAAGAAGAATTGCAATATGGATTAAAACTCTATAACAACCTTGGAGGTTGAAAGATGAAAATGAAAAAGGTTTTATTAAGCTTCAGACAAGGAAAATAGCTTGAATATTGTCAGTTAAATATGTGGTCAAAGTGAAAAATATACAGAATTTCAAGCCATTCTTTTGATATTTCTATAAGGAAAACCCCTGATGTTTTGAGATTAAATGTGCAGTTGTAAAATATTATGACATACGTTGACACGGGTGTTTTGTGTTTTCTAACTAAAAATAATCGCTACATTATTAGTCGATAAAATTAAAACGTTAATAAAATCTATAAAAAATTATTTCCTGAAGAAAAGTTAAACGTTAGCCGCGGAAGTTTTGGTGTGAAACTCGTATCAAGGGATAACGGTTTTAAAACTAACCTAAAGTGAAATAGTACCATCGACAGCCAACTATACGAGTACAAAGTGACTGAAAGTGGTCAATGGAGGGGTCTCTATACAGTTAGTTGAGCTCATTCAACATTTATTTATACCTTTGACTGCTTATGTTATGTGTGCCAGCTATGAAAAATGCAATCGGATAAAACAGTTGATAATTTTAAACCTCCTTGATATCCTCCCATTTCGAATAAATCATAGTGTATTCGAAGATCAATTTTTTTTTAGGGAACATTTTTCAATCGATTTCAAGAGATGTCTAATCATGTGATTATACAATGCAAATTATCTTTCGACTCCTGGACTAATATGGTGTAGGTACTAAATTCCATCTAAGTAACACTGACAGAAGACAAATCCTATATAATACTGTTAGGTCGACTTGTTTAAATGTTAAACACAAGTAACGAAAATCAAACTATTAGTCGAGGTAAGCTCATGGAAGGATTGCTGTTATTCCTAAAAAGGATATATGTTATTTTTTTTAGTTTTTTCATTGAACTTAAAAAAACTCTATACTATAATATTACGAACTTTGTATCATACAATTACTTGAATGAGCTCAAAGCTAAAAGGATGAGGATCCAAAATAAAAAGTTTTGAGAAATCAAGACTTTAAGATTTAAAACTAAATTGAAAAATAAATTAAAATAAAGAGCTCTTCATTTTGGTTACTAATTCATGCAGTACCTTACTGGGAACGTAATATGTTATGTATTTGGGTTATAATTATAAATTTTAAAATTAAATATAGCAATTTTATTTTTTAATGCCGAATAAATCTTAGGCTAAATGGATGAGGGTCCACTAAGAAGTCTTGAAATGAAACAAACAAAAATAACTAGATAAGATCAGACCTATAATTTATCAAAAATTGTTATTACAGATCTGCTTATGTTGATTACCCATACAAATTCAATAACAAGATTTTTGGGGGGGTTTGTAATGGATACATTTAACTATGTTTAAGCATTCATGGCATTGGTTGTCAAAATAATGATTGAGACTTTACAGGAGCAAAACGATCTTTTTTAAATGTTGAATATCATCGTATATTTGCTTTTTTAAAGGTAAATTCCACAATATGCAAGCTCTGGCAGGTAGAATAAACAGCCTTCTGGCAGGGAATACGTTTGTTTACCTTTTAGACTTAGAGTAACTCAACCACTTATCTTCATTTTATGCCATTACTAAAGACTAGGACAGATGTAACATCATTCGAGGGTAGATGGGAATAACTATGGCGCGATTTTTAGATTGCCGATACAGGTTCCGTTGTGTTTTGACAAGGACCAACTTGTTTGCATATAAAGGAAAAAGAAATTTTAGTCCAAGACTTAAATAATTTCTCCTGGTTGATTTTTCTCGCAAGAAATCACTCTAAATGGAAGAAGTTTGGTTTGGATCTGGAGTTTTTCGATAACCTTCGTTCTCACTCGGAAAAGGAGTTTTCGCACCCACAGGATTTCTTGATCAATCAATGCCATATTCCTGTTCACACTGCCAGGTATGACGTGGCCCCTGATTGGAAAAATCATTGGTTAATTTATTAAAAGTCTCTATATCTCATAGTGTTACAATGTAGTGAGAGCATACGGAAAACAACACAGTTTTTGTTTTGGTTCCTCGCGCAATGGAAATCTACAGAAAATTTTAAGTATCTTTTACTTGCAAAGTCAAAGGTGGTTTTTGCAATGCGAGGTTTTCAAATTTGGTTTACAGGAATTCTTCGTTAGTCCCAGACATTTTTAAACTTGCAACAAAACAACACTTAATCTACACTACAATTATACCAGAAGCTATACATAAACACTGGAATGCAATTTTTCCAAAACCACAAACAAGATTAGCAGAATGGGCAAACAACACAAACAGCACTAAGAGGCAGGAGGACGCTCTGTGCGGGTCAGCATTCTGAACTAGCTGATCCAACAGCACTCTCAGACTAAAAAGGGACATCTCATCCTTTTAGGCCCAGCATTTATAGCACCTTCATACCGCTTGTTTATGCCTAGAAACACGTCATAACCTCATATAGGCTTGTAACAACCTTCATCTTTTCACGCTTAGTTAGAATACCATGCAATAATTAAGTTCTTTAATAACGAAGGCAATTGCTTATAAAAAAAGTCCATTTTCTAAAAATCAGCCTGTAAAAATAAGTATTGAATGGAATAAAACAACTAACCAGTTTTAATATAATCATAATTAACGATTTAAAAAATTTGGTCCTTTCTCATACAAATTAGTTACATTAGTTTTATCATATATGAAGCTATTTAGAATAATGTAATTACCAAATGAATAAAAAAAAGAAAATCTTTAACCCTTTTTTTTTATTGGTCTTTTTGGTTGGAAATTACTATGAGATTATGCGCTTTTAACTTTATATCGTTTTTCAGGAAAAACGATGTGTCCCGTTTTCAAAATCTGGTGCAATCGTTTATATATGTCTAACGAGAGTAGCAACTTTACTAACCAGCAAATTCTGGGGAGTACAAAAGATAATTCGAAAGGTCTAGTCTACTGCAGTAGATGAACTGTTGGAGTGCGTTCTCTTCGTTTGGTGGTTGTCAATGGTTCTTGCTAGCCTAGACATTAAAGGATGTTGGACACTCCATGCCTTGCTCTTGGCTGGAGAGGCTGGTTCAGAGCTGGTTTCCCCTTTTTTCGATGGGACTATGAGAATTAGCTGTCCTAGATTTCTTACCTGCATGGATTGCGGCAGTGGGGGGGGGGGGGGGTGGGGGGGGGGGGGGGTGGGGGGGGGGGGGGGTGGGGGGGGGGGGGGGTGGGGGGGGGGGGGGGTGGGGGGGGGGGGGGGTGGGGCATTGCCCTCCACCGTTGTTTCCAGTACAATGCTGAGAACCAGGTCTCCACCTTGTGAATAGTTAAGTAGATAGTTTTTGCAAATTCTGACTAGAAAAACCATTTATTTACGTTATGCTTATTTAATTTTTGTAAAGTTTGTACATACTACTATGACATTTATACTAAGATTTATAGAATTATGTTCATCTTGGTATTTAATTTTAGTGTCCGTGTTTTTGTTTTATTTTTTAATATTTATTGGCTTGTTATGCATTTATTAAAGACGCTTTGAATTTGAAAACCACTAGAAATTACCTTAAGGACGTTAACTTCAGCATTATAAGATGGAAATGTTTATACATCGATTTTATGCGCTTCTCAATCTCGAAGTGTTGCTTTACACTTAAAACTACTCCTTAACTTAACACTACATGTGTGACTTATGTAACTAATTGAATGTTAAGGAATGTAATTCTTCCGTACTATCACATCATACAAAACGCTTAAAACGACGACTGAGAAATTTAACACAAACTTTACATTTAATTAAAACTAAAAAACCACAAAGGTAGTTAAAATTATTGATTACAATAAAATATCACTGACTGTCCGCTAAGCTGTAATCCTTTGAAAGTAAAACAGAAAAACTGGTTTCTCCATAAAGACTAAACGTAATACCTGCCCTACTCCGCAGTACAAGTAGTCATACAGGGTGAGTTTTAAGTCCCTTCCCCCCCTATTTTTTTTTTAAACCGTATAAGTTAGGAGGTTTAAACTCCGTACAATATTCGTTAGACCTAAAATAATCTTGTTTTTCATGGGTTCATTGACTCTCCACCTCCAATGGGGGACGGTCCACGAGGAGTTAAACCGAGGATTCTTAAATGTAAGCATAGGTTGATATGCATATCAAATTAAAGGTCTCTGTAAGTAGAATACAATGCCGCAAACCGGACCTCAAAAGGTTCATCCTAATGAAAATTACAGGGTGTTAAAATAGTTACAAAATAGTAATGTGTTATTATCTGCGTTTTTATCGCGCAACTTTTTAAAAGTTCATTTCAAAACAATTTTTCTATTGCTGTTTATTCTTTAAAAGAAACTTTATTTTATTATGTTTAATGATTTTAAGGGATCACTGGAAGTCCGAGATCTAGGAGTTAACTAAAGGATTTAATAAGAAGTCGATCATGTGTTGTGTCGCCTTGTAAGTATTTTATTTAAAGAATTGTTGTCTTACAAAGGTTTTAGACCCATTTATTTTTATTTCAACAGCGATTCCGGTTCTAATATTGTATGATTCCGATACTAGTAGGTTGTTACTTACCCTTTTATTGTAGTAGATGCTCAAACTGATTGCCTGTTACTTCCTGACAGTAGTATAGTCTGTTAACAAATTCACTCCTTACACGGGTTAGGATTTCTGGTGTTACCTTCCTGCAGGCCTCAGTAATTCTGTTCCGAAGATCTTCCACACATGCGACTGGTGTACAATAAATCACAGACTTCAAGTGTCCCCACACAAAAAAATCCAGCGGGTTCAAGTCAGGGGACCGTGCCGGCCATTCTATTGCCCCGCGTCGTCCTATCCACTTCTCACGAAAATGTACATTAAGGTAACCACGAACATTAACATCGTAGTGTGGAGGAGCACCGTCCTGCTGGAACCTTACTTCTTCTTGATTAAACTCCCCAACATTAGTGCGAATTGTATTTTCTATTAATGGATGAATATTATTTTGGAGCATAAGTAAATAACTTTCTCCATTTAAATTTTCCTCAATAAACAGTGGTCCAATCACGTGGTTACCAAAGAGACCTGCCCAAACATTTACTTTTTGGGGATACTGGGTATGATGTTCTCTGTGAACATGGGGATTAGAGTTATCCCAGTATCGGCAGTTGTGTCTATTCACTAAACCATTTACGTAAAATGTACTCTCATCACTAAAGCAGATATTATTTACGGTTGTTGGTTTTGCTATAATTAGTCTATCCATAGTTTCACAGAACTGCAATCTTCTGTCCGGGTCATCTTCATTTAATGCGTGATGTAGCATAATTTTGTAGGGATGAAATTTGTGCTTCTTCAGGGTAGTTATTGCTTTGCGTTGTGATACCCCGATATTGTTTGCTATTTGTCTCGAAGAGGTTTGAGGATTTTCCACGACTGTACAAAGAACCTCAAAATCAACTTCTTCTGACAAAGGAGGACGGCCTGAACGTTTTGCATCAGTAACGCTACCAGTCTCTCTAAATTTTGTTATTAACTGCCTTAAATAGGTTCTGCTAACAGGTCTTTCTGGATGGTTTTCATTAAATCGTCTCATTGTTTCGTGGTAATTATTCCCAGAAGCACCAAAAATAAACACCATGTCAACTTTTTCTTGAAGAGTGACATGTTTCTAACTTTAACAGCACTAAAACTAACAAGGTCAGTAGCCACACTGCAACTAACAAGGTCAGATACTTAATGGCCCAAGTAACTGAAAACCAAACATAACATGTCTCCCAGATAACAAAACAACTTTCACTTTTACAACGACACAGGGACTATGTCAAAGATTACATTTAAAAATGCAGACCCCAGATTCTGTACAAAATTATTATTAACAAAAATTACGAATTATCCTTTTTTAATTCAGATTGTAGCTCCGTTTCCAGCGTTAAAAGGCAATGTTAAAACGACACATCACATGACCGACTTCTTATTAAATCCTTTAGTTAACTCCTAGATCTCGGACTTCCAGTGATCCCTTAAAATCATTAAACACAAACAAAATAAAGTTTCTTTTAAAGAATAAACAGCAATAGAAAAAATGTTTTGAAATGAACTTTTAAAAAAGTTGTGCGATAAAACGCAGATAATAACACATTACTATTTTGTACATTTTAACACCCTGTTAATTTTCATTAGGATGAACCTTTTGAGGTCCGGTTTGCGGCATTGTATTCTACTTACAGAGACCTTTAATTTGATGTGCATATCAAACCTATGCTTACATTTAAGAATCTCGGCTTACTCCTCGTGGACCGTCCCCCATTGGAGGTGGAGAGTCAATGAACCCATGAAAAACAAAGATATTTAGGTCTAACGAATATGTACGGAGTTTTAAACCTCCTAACTTATACGGTTTAAAAAAAAATAGGGGGGGAAGGGACTTAAAACTCACCCTGTATATGAACTTGAATGTAACTATATGCAAATATATCAACCTTATCTAATTACATATAATCATATAATTGTACAACCTACACAATATTTTAATCATACAATCAGTACGTGAAGGTTTTATTTAATGAACGAAAAGCTTCTTATTTTTAACATTATTTGTTAAATCGAATAGTTATACAGAGATATTTCTAACCGTAAATACTTGATATATGCCATTTAATAATATTCTACGATGAACAAAACTTTTTATCCATAAACATTTTTCATTAAGAACAAATTTATGTTCCATTAGTGAGATAACACAACTGATAACGTTGTCTCATTAGATAACAGCGACAACCCATTAATTCTTACAGTCATTATAAAAGTTGAAAGCAGACAGTAAGGCAACATTCATGTACATACCATACCTAGGAACATTCCATTGTTTAGAGTTAACAGTTAGCTCCATCAACCGACATCTACACATTACAAACTGTTAACCACAGTATTAACGTATAAAATACTCATTGCTATTAAATTACAGTAGTGTAAACATTAAGTTACAATGAATACTGGGTTAAAGTATTGGTGGATAAACAATGTCTGTTTTAAGTTAAGGGTGTAAATATCTTAAAAAATACTGTCAAAGCTGTTAAAATGGAACACAAAGGCGACAAAAAAAGACCACTAAATGTGAGAATAAAGAATAGAAATAAAATACGAAAAAGGAATAGTGGAAAAGTCTAAATTTGCTCAACAATACAGGTCTGAAAATCGTCACATGAAATGGAATAAAGCCATCATAATATACCGCGGGGAGAAACTTTTTTAGACGAAAACTTAATACATCAAATTTTAGACCAATCGCTAAACCAACCTTCGGTTGATGAAGCTAAGAACTAACTAGGAAACCTAAAAATTCTATACCAACTAAACGAACATCAACCACAAAAATTCGTACAAACTCTATAACACTAAGGTCTAGGACCAAAACATAGGGCCGGAATCGACTTCCCTTTACCCCTTTCCCGGCCATGTCCTTCTTGTCCAGATGACACGACGCGGTGCCGAAGAAAGTGCCGACATCGATTTTCTTTTTAGTATTAAATTTTCGCCTGTGCTAGTTTGATGTGTCATTGTGATCCTCGCACTTGTGACTTATGCTCGGGACTTGCATTTCGTGCAGTGACAACGCCTGGACTGGACTCCAAGCAGCTTTTGGGTATGTTTGAACTCTGTTCTTTCCCTTCATTTTTTTCTTTATTTTTGTATTTATTTATACCTCAACCACCTGACGAAGAGGACAAATTCAAATCCCCGAAACGTTGTGTTATACCTATTGTAAAATATAACAATGGTAAATGTCCGAAATCCAGTTATTCCTTGTTATATAACTTACAATGAATTTAGATTTTTTACTGTTTTTCGTGTTGCCTTTTTGAGGGTGGTGCTAATAGGTAGACCATATTTTTTCTTTCTTGCTTGTTTTCATTTCCATTCAAATTTTATTTGGTTTTCGAACGTGTATCGTTTATTCTTTTTTAACCGTGTTGGGATTTTATCTATTTTTCATTGACAAATTTATAATAATTTTATTTTTACTTTCGAAATCAAAAATATTCATTGGGATTTTGTTAGTCTGTTTACCATTGAGTTAAATGCTGCCATTTTATGGTTCCAAGGATAATTAGAACATTTCGAGGTAATACAGTTGGTTTGATACAGTTACCTGAATATTTTAATCTCATAATCATCATTTTTCATTGTTACTGTCAAATCAAGAAAGTTGATATTTTGGTTTGAACTTTTTTCAAATTAAATAGTCTTACGTAAAGAATTTAAAATTATAGGCCTATTTCATATATAATCATGTCTAAGATAATTTTAGTTTATTTTGATTTGTGTCAGTTTCATTTCTTAATCAACTTCATTTTTTGTTAGTGTTAATGTTTGTGAGATATTTCAAAGATGATATAATATTTAATATACTGGAAGATTAAAGTACATATTTTCTATATCAAATGATACAACTAATTAATTTTCAGGTATTTCAATATATATTATATGTTCATATCTTATTTTTCTTGTCCATTTGTAAACGAAAAGTATATGTTTATTATTAGACCTATTCCATTTCAAACTGGGTCATCTAGTAACCTTATACATATGCAGAAGTAAGGATGGAAAATACAACAGGCAGCTTGATATGTGCAGTGATACAAACATTACCATGCAGATTTATGCGGATATGTCATTTGTTGCTCCAAGCTTTCAGTTGGTACTACCTGTAGGTATTACAGAAACAAAATATTTTGGTAATAAACAATGTTTGTTTTTTTTTTTCATGAAAATACAAAATAAAACATCTGAAAAGCCAGAAAATTGAGGTCAAACATTATTTTATGTCAGCCTGTCTGTATTTTTTAAAGCTATACCAAAAATTTCTTAAATAAGAGTTTTCTAATTGGACATAATTTTTCAATAGAAACATTGTTTATGATTTAAAGCTTTCTTGTATCACCAACAAACTGCCGATTTCAACAACTGCTTGAGATAATAAAAAAATAAATAACAATATGCTGTATAATTGTGCAAAATATATTTTAATGTGGTTTTTATTTATATATTTTTGCAACTAAAACTTTCCATTTAACATTTAATGTTTTTACTGCAAACCCCTAACTAATAAGAACTTTCTGGCTTAGTTAAAATATTGTATAGTTAAGCTTTTAATAGGCTTTAGTATTTTATAACAGCTTTATAACTACGAAGATCAGAATTCTTTTTTACATTGCTAACTATGCATAGTATATTTGAAAATATGTTTGATATGCGTATAATTTGTATTATCTTTCACAACTTTTGAAAGTGTTCTAAATTTTATTAACTAATTCCAGCATTTCAAGATTGTATAAACAAGAAAAGTTAACTCTAAGTTGTGTACAGCAAGCTAACTCTAAAACACTATTAATGGATTTCAGTTCTAAATAGTCTGTTGAACCTGAAAATAGGCCCAGTAAAGATCCATATATCAATGCCCAAGGTTAGAATCTAATAAATTTTAGACAACTTTTGATCGTTTCTATTGAGAGTAAGTGTATCAGATCATATGTTAAAATCAAATCTTTAAAAACTTAATTTATTAGTTAAGTAATCAGTACTGCAGTTTTACTCTAGGGATTTTTAAATCAATTTCTAAATCAGGATATATATGGGAATTAGCCAATTTGAATTTATAGAAACGGGCTTGATAATATTATTTTTTTAACTTAAATATTACTTTTCATTTGATTTAGTACCAATCCACTTTGTTTTAAAGCACTAGCTCTTTTAATGTAAATATTATATTGTTGTTACTTATTTTCACCAGAATGTTCATAAGTCAGAAGATTGTGCTTCATTCTGTATAAAATTATTATATACTTATAAAATGTTCTCTGGAGTATGTTTAATATATAGTGTATGAGTATGTGGTCTATAGGTCGACTAGTTTAAGACATAAATAAATATAACACATGGACAGAAATGAATATTTTCCAGCCTCTAGAGTGATAGGTTTTGCTCATAGACGATCAGTAAGATGTAATAAGTGATAAAGATAAATGTTTTATTCCATCGTTCAATTAAAAGATTTTATGATAGAGCAGCTTAACGAATAATGTCAATATTCGAGTGAAAGCTTCACGCCAAGAGTACGAAATGATAGTATAAATATTTGAAGAAGTTGTGAGCCTCCCAAGAGCTCTAAAACTGTTTGTTCATCTGTAGACGTTACCCTTGAGTACCTGAAATGTCACCTTTTATGTCTTCAGATGCTGCCTTTGTATGGTTTTACATCTCAGTTTGGTTACCTTGTCTTAAAACAGTCTTAGAGTGTTTGCACCTGTGTTATGTTCAAACTAGCAGACGTAAATATATTGTTAAAATGGTTTTCAAATATCGAATTCCTACAAAACTCAAAACTTAAATATAATTTAAAACTACAATTCTTAGTACTTCCAGATGAAATGGAATTCAATTAATTTAAAAGTCAATTATAAATTTAAATTTGTTTTTTATTTTCATCACGAGCCTGCTGTTCAAAGTTCTATAAATATCTAATGACTGATATAAATAACATAAATAAAATAACCTACCAAAGTAAGTGATTGTAATTCAAATGATTCAGTTATCATCCATGAACAGATTAGTGTTTCTACTGGGAATCTAAGTAACAAGTTTGTTACCCATGTGGTTTCATAGTTATACCGTAACAATAAATTAACGTAAAGAAATAAAAATAAAATATAACATATTCTTAAAATGGAAATATAACTATAGATATTTCAATATGCGCTCGCAATAAATCCATAGAATTATACAGTTTTAAAGACATATATTTATATTTTGGTTGAATAATTCATTGATTTTTATATTATTTATCCCTCATACAATATAAGTGTTAGCACCATCTAAAAATGTAAGGTCGAAGGAGAAATTTAAAGAGGCGTTCAACTTTTACATAATTATTTCTTTACAAAAACATTACTTTTGATATTGTATTGTAAGTGTAATATAAATATATATTTTACATTGCAATATACAAAATACGTCTTTTTAAAACCAATCATTGGGGAAATTAAACATTGAAAATTGATGCAAATTGATGATGATACCATGGTAGTAAAATCTGAGGCTAAATTAAGTTTGTAAAATATTTATTTAGTTCAATAAAACGTGTAAACTCCCATAATGAATAAAATATATTTAAAATTTAATTTATTTACATTTCGTATTACTAAAAAAAACTGTTTTTAAACTAGTTTTTAGAAGTTTTTATTGAAGTACCCAATACATTGAATTGCTATAGTTCATAATAATTTATAACGCCAATTACGCGTGACATCTAATACTTAATTAAACTTAGAAAAGTTACATAGAAGTTAAAAGTTTCACAAGCAATCCTATAAAACTGGCATTACCATCCTCTTAAAGGCAGTTAGTTAGTATCACTGTATTTATTATAAATTTTTAATTTTATTTATAGCAAAATAAATTGTTCATCGCAATTAGTTTAATTAAGGAACAATGATAATTAATTTTTAATGTTGCATTCTCTTCAACTTGTTATGCAAAATTAAATAAGAAAAAATTACCATTGTGGCGTAATTTTATTATATTTAGTATTCAAGCTCGTTCGATTCAATTTAAATGTGTAAATAGCAAGTAAATATAATCAATAGCAAAAATAACATCCTAAAAGTAAGCAATAACTATTCTATACCATCATATTAAATGGGATTTCAAGTCCTTGTGTTTAGCATTGGTTATGAAGTATATATATGCTTGAAGTATATAACTAGTTTAACGATATATGTATATAATCCGTTTTGCACAAAAAATATGTCATTTGTTAGTAATGTACTCTAATTTTTTAGAACATTCTTCATTTTTGTTAAATATTACAATATTGTACTAATTTATAAAAATAATATGAAGGTTTTGCATGATTTTTGTTATAGAGTTGCTAAACAAATGTCACAACATTGCAAGTTCCTAGCTGCGAGGCTTCCCAAGGTTAAAAACGCCAGAGCTGGCTTTAGCACAAAAAGCGAAGAGGTAACATCGACACGCAGGAAAAATATCATAGAGAGTAGCTCATTCTTTGATTTTAGTCTTAAAACTATATCGCAAATGACTACATGGTTTTTCATTACTGTGTGACCGAGGCAACGGAGTATTGGGACTCAACATAACGTAATGAATGTCCTTATCGAACTGACTGTGCGATACCACAGACGGACAGACGGACAACGACAAGGATCTGCCGAGTCCTTAAATGTCCTGCAGGTACCATATACTAAGTTTCAAGTCATTGCGACATTTCTTTATCGAGTTATTCGCAGATTAGCTCTCATTTGACCTTTTCACCCAAAAATCGGTGCTCTTCAGTCACTGGGTCACGGCCATTTTGTAACTGTTCTACCCACTTGTAAAAATTTGCACGATCCAAACAATTTTCACTGTAGAATTTTTTTCATTCTAGAGTATATATTCAATGGTTTTTCACCTTCAGCAAGTAAAAAACGAATAGCAGAACGTTTTTCAATTAAAGTGGAATTTTCAAGTGGACTTGACATAATTAAATGTATTTTTGAGGTTATAAAAACAACAATGTTGATCAATCATCTGATCAGAGCTTATCCAAGTGATGCCAACTTAACGCTTTAACAGTACCAAAATTACCCTATCAGTTAGTAAATCAAGCAATTTACTTACACAAACTTTACTTCATACACTAATTCAATCGGAACTTTAAAACTAAGAAATCTACTTTTAAATTACTAATCAAATGTAAAAAGTGTAATCATCCTTTACTATTTTTCATTATAGGATGCTTCCTATATTATTTAATTATTTATAGGAATCTTTATATTTTTATTAAGAGAATTGTGAATTAATATAATAATTGAATTGTAAGATTGTGATCCTTCCGGCAGTGCTGAATTTCTTGTCGATTCGGGTTCGAGGAATGCTAGAAGCTTCCTTTTCTATCTAGGTATTGAGCATACGTTACAGGTCTGGGTTGGATAGGTACCATCCAATTCAGACATTGTGTTTGCTCAATTTTGATTGGCCAATGTTAGGTTGATTAGATGGTGGGAGGGACTTCTAAATCCTTCCGGTGGATTCAACCACGTTTTCACGGGATTCGTTGCTGCGTGCTCAGAGAGAGAAGTTCGTGTAAAGTGATAGCCTACTCTTGCCGTTTTGATTTTTCGGTAGGAAGGTTGAGTTTGAGATTAAAATTCTTTTCTAAATTTAAAGTTTAATGTTTAAATTGATTGATCTATAATAGTTATTTTTGTTAGTTGGTGAAGTCTTCAGCAGATGTGTGAGGTACTGTGAAAGTTAGAATTTAACATTTAAATAGAAAATTACTTGATGATATTTTCCTGTTCAATTTGGTTAAATCAGGAATAGCCTACTGAAAAGAAAATTTATTTTATGTTCTGAGATTCTATATATATTTTAACAAGTTCCTAAATTTAACATTCAAAGCCAAGCGGATAATTCTGGATAATTCAATAATTTGTAAATTGGAAATTTACAGAAAATTATTACTTTGTAATTGATACAATTTGAGCTTAACTGGTTGGACATTGTCTTTGTTCATATATTATTAATATTACCTTAATTTTTTTGATTTTTATTTTGAGAAGAAGTCTTATTTTATTATTTGTTTCATTTTATATTAGAAGAAGATTATTTTGTTTTGAAATTCAGTGAAGATTTTTATTTTGAGTTAGTGTTGAAAATATTAGCACTGAGAACTTGAAGGACACAATTATTGAATGATTGATTGATTTTTAATTTTAAGACTGGACTTGTGAACTTTTGATGGGTTAAAAATAAGAAATAATTGAGAATAAATTCAGAGTAAAAAAGATAGCTTGGCGTTGCTGTATTATTGATTTTAAATTGTTATTAAAATTACTATTATTTTATACTGAGTTTAATTATTGAATTCCATTGGAACTTGTGCATTCTTAAAAAAAGGGGGTTATTAGTTCAGAACAAAATTGATCGCTCTTATACTAAAACAAAAATAGTTGTAATTGGTTTATAGAAGATAACCTTACTATAGACACGTTACATTCATGTTTGATTAATATGTTTAATTAAATTAAATATTAGGCCGACATGAGTAATGGTAAAGTTATATAATTGGCGTGAGTGCTCGAGCCGCAGAGATGACGTCTGCAGACCTCTGGAGATTACAATGTTGATTACATCTCCGGGTCTGTTCCCCCAGGCCGGTGCCGTGGTCAGACGTTAAGTGCTTTGGGATAGAATAGTTCATATACATGAAAATGATGTAACGTATAATATGTTTTTTAAGTTTTTGAATCTTCAATGGTGTAGTTAATAATTAGGTAAATACACATAAGAAATGGTTGGACACATACGTAGTAAGTACCGTACATCGCCCTCTAATATCTACATAAAAGACTCAAAACTACCATATTTAACCAGTCGGTCTGTATATTGTTAGCTGGTGATATTTTTACACTTATTTACACGTCTGACATTTGGTTTTAATTTTTTAAGCTAAGGGAAGAATATGATCTGGAAAATAGTTATTATAGTTTTAATCGTCTCGAAACTCTTCCAGTTCGACCTCTACAAAAAAACCGTGGCTGACCATAGATTTATTTCTTATACGAAGTTCCTGTATCGATTACATGAAATATTAAATCAAATAAAACCAAAATCACTTTTATTCCCACAAAACTTTATAACTGTACATACAGCAGCAGTAAATGTCTTATATTGATGAGGAAAAATAACAAATTCTTATAGTTAACATGAAAAAACTTTATATATATATATATATATATATATATATATATATATATATATATATATATATAATGATAATAAATATTATATCACATAATAATAAATCCATATATTAGAATTAAGAGTGATAATTACAATGTAAACACTAACAAGAACAGCTTTTATCGTTAGTTTTTATTTTCTACCTAATTACTGTGTAATTAAGAAACTTAAAAGGAAAATAGCATACATGAGCCTTAGTAGTCTTGTACTGTTATTTAGTTTCACTTCATATAACACATATGTTATATAATACATTATTTCATATTTTCGCAACCCAGTTGTTACTGGTTAGTATAAGGTACACCCGATGTTCTTGGAACTAAATTCTTGGCGGATTGATAACCTAATTAGGCATGTATATTAATTATTTCTCTCGGGAACTTTGTAGCTACCGAACCTCGCTACCGAAGGAACGCCCCGCGCGCCTTGTCCGTAAGTAAAAATATATGTTCGTATCATAAGTTAGCCCTTTCATCCGAGACATCTAATTTGAATGTAAAGTAAAATTATAGCTTGTAAAGTAACTTACCTTGAACTTAGTATTTGACAGATCAACTTGGATAATATTTGGGACGATGTCCTTCTGACCAGACCACGTTGTCGTAAGTTGTCTTGATAATGGCTAATACCGTTGCGATTTTGTTTTAGGCGAGTTGCAGTTCGCTCTTCGAGCTCACTTCTTGACTTCAAGCCCAATTACTTCATGTTTTAGACTTCCAGTCTACTAATCTTCCCCTTTTCCGACAACAGCTGTATTTTTGAGCCAAGAATGATGTCGCCCGCGTTTTTGAGACAAGTTTGTAGTAAAGGGAAGATATTTGTAAAGATTTAATAATTATTAATTTCGAAGGTACAATCCATAGAGCATTGGAATATTTAGGCCCATCCCATGGTATCATATTTTACTTCATTCATACTCTATTTGGCAACAACGTGGCAATACTTTATTTTATTTTACCAACTAGAAGTGGTGTTTTTATGTTTATTTTCCAATATTAAACATATACGTAAACTTCGAATTTCGAGTATCCATTACTACGACCTCAGCAGTATCCAACCCCATGTGTAATGTCCATTCGGTATAGCCTATGCGCAGACTTGAGTTGTATATTGTAGGTTTATATTATATATTAATATTTAGAGATATAAAGAAAGAAAATATGAGTGAAAAATGTTAAAGGAATTGGAAAATAGGATCTTTATTTTGGAGAAGCGGTGGAAAGTCCGTAAGTCAGTCTATGTTCGCCTGCAGTCAACATAGATAAGTGACTCGGCCTCCTTACTTCTCACAAAAATCATTAACTTCTTGACTTTTTTTCTTAAAATCTTCAAGTAAGGGAGAATCGACCAGCTTGAAATTCCTAAAACGAGTGGAATAAATACTATATAAAATATGTGCTAGGTAAAAACTGTTTTGTGACCTAATACTTTTAATTCCGAATATATTTGCATATCCTGTTCTCTGAAAATATTTGATTACAGAAAACATTTAGTCAAAATGTTTTCTGTAATCAAATATTTTCAAATAATACAAATCCAATTTCTATAAACAATACATAATAGGGATATCTTATTCGCTTCTTAAACCCAGCCTTTATTATATATTTCTGAACTAAAGCTAAACAATTAAGATGTGAAGTAAAACCACCCTCTCCTTCTCAAAACTAGAATGCTATAATAAAAAATAGATTTCACATACTCGTAATAAGTGGTTTTACTGTCTTCAAGTCCCAGAGTTCTATTTAACTGCCTAAAATCAAATATATATTTTACTGCCTTATTTGTTAAAAAAAAATTATAATGTGATCCAAACATTTCATTCTGGAATCAAACACAACACCCAAATATTTGTATGATGACACTTTCTCAATTGTATTACAGGCACAGGCATTGCTATAGTGATTATTTCAATTATAAATGATTAAATCGTGTAATGTAAAATATCAATTTGGTGTAAGAGAAATAGGATTTTGAAATTCAGTTTTCGAAAGTCAAGTAAATATTAATTTTAAATGTCCTAAGATGACTAGGGGCCTTGAATGCCAAGATTTACCTGTGATAATAATTAGAGCGTCATCGGGAAAAAAGAAACAAGTTAGATGAATCTGCAGTTTTTAAATGTTATTAATAAATATCAAAAATAATATAGGACCCAGAACAATACCATACTCCACAAGAAACACATCGCAATTCACACATCAGATCTGGAGGAGTCACATTAATTAGGTTCTACCTTGCAATTATGATTAGGGGGGACTGATATTCTCTATGAACACTTGTTGCAATATAAACAGCTGTTGCATTATAAACGACTGTTGTATTATAAACAGCTGTTACTGATTTTTCATAAAAAGTGTGATATATGGGTGTTATGAGTTTCTTCATTATTATTTGTACGTTTTTTCAAAAGTTCTTACTTACTAATAAAAGCATATCTTTAACACGCTTTAATTTTATTGTGAGGTTATTTTTCAGTTAAAAACTAACTGTAAATAATTTAATTTAACTATATCTTCAAAATTTGTTTTATACAATTGAGGCAGTTATTTAGTTTTATTTTATATAATAAATATTTTCGAAACCCTGTTACTCGTTACCGGTTAATATAAGTTACATGCAATGTTCTCGGAACTAAATTCTTGGCGGATTAATAACCTAATTGGCACGCGTATTAATTTTTCTCTCGTGAACTTAGTAGCTGCCGATCCTGATGCCGAGCAAAGTCTCGCGTGCCTTGTCCGTAAGTAAAACTTATATTTTCGTATTATAAATTAACCCTTTCATGCGAGTCATCTAATTTTGAATGTAATATAGAGTAAATTTGTAAATAGTAAAGTAACTTACCTTGGTTGATATTTTATTTGGCAGACTAATATGGGTAATAGTGTGGTGAGTTCAGACGTATTAGCCACGTGGTGCTTGACGTGCGTTGACAGTAAAACTGGCACTTTCAAAGCTGGATAATCGAGTAAGCTCACATCACAGGAGAGCAGAATTTATCGCTCACCTGGTTTGTGTTTCAGTCAGTTAATCACCATTTATCACAGAGCTCCATCTGGCTGGAAATACGTACGTGCTCAATCGTAACAGTTCAGCCATTCTAAACTTTCGAACACGTTTCAAAAGCATTTGTATTTGTTAGTTTTCTTATTTAATAAACAAACATCGAATCCAATTTCCCCCGCGCCAAGAGGTTCGTTATCATTTTATTTTGGATTCTGTGGTGGTAATGGGTGCAGGCACCCTGTGTTTCTGCAACCATGTACCTATTTATATGTCTCAACATCTAAATATCAACCTTTTTACACTATAGTGCTTATTGGATCTTTAGGTACACATCCTTGGGTTCTAGAGGCAAATAACATTTCTTCACTCAAACCAATCGTACACAGGGAGAACTACAGAATCGTACAGGGAGAGAGTTAGTAGATGCACAACTATTTTCAACTCAAAAATTTTAGACGCTTTGTTTTTTCATGAAATTTAATTACAGAGTAAAGAAATAAATACATTAAAATAAAAATACCTGTAGAAAATGCATTAAGATCCGACATCCATTAAGAGCCTGCAGTGGAGATGACCTTCTTTTTGTAATACTCGTCTGAAACTCCGCTTATTTCATTTCTCTCGGTAGTTCCTGCTTTGAATGGTACCAACTTTTATTTTACGTCATTAGATTCAGTTGCATTGATCTTCAATTTACTTCCATTTGCCAGCAGGTTCAAAGTCGAAAAATATGGAAACTCTGGCAAAACATGGTTTCCTTAGGAAACAGGCCCGTGTTGTTCGTTGTTCTCCTGAGTTGTGTAAGAAGGTGGTTGATTTTGAAATGGGTTTCACCAGACTATTCAGATATAGTTTCAATTGATTTCTTTATTCTCTGAACAGTATTCAGCCTATTCATTTGCTGGGATATGAAATGGTACTGTCATTTGATGTACTATAGATTTGTCTTAAAGGAAGTTCTCGAACATCTAGAACACAAGTTGTTAAGAAGCAATTACAGTTGGAATTTTAAATTTACAGAAAAGCGTTTGAATGACTCTAATACATCAATCTGATGTTTCTTCTTTTTGTGAGAACGGCTTCAATGTATTTAGCATAGGTATCAGTAACAATTAAGTAGAACTTCCCTTTTCAAGGTCCAGAAAAATCAATATATAGACGTTCTCATACCCACTTGGGATCTTCCCAGTGGAGAAGATTGAATTTTTGCTGGTTCCTTCCTTTTAAGACATCAGAATTTGCAGTTTCGAGCCAGTTTTATATTAGCATCACTAGATTACCCTTCCAGTACTCATAGTCTTCTGGCTAAAGACTACATTTTTATCATTCCAACATGTCCAGTGTTCTTGGAGAATTTTTGATGGATTAAATTTGAAATCATTATCCTCGAACATTTGAAAAATACAGCCTTCTTGGAGGGTAACTTCATTGCCATGAATCCTTACACTATCCCTGAAATCAGTGCTTCTAGTATGGGCTTAAGATATTTGTCTTTCATCTCTTGAGCTACGTTGCAGCTGTCAATCAGCAATTGGAAAATTCCTTCATCTAGAAATGTGGTGTCATCAAACATTTCACAAACTACCAAGTTAATACGATTCTTTGAAAAAAATCTTCGTTACCATGAAGCCCGGTTGGTTAAAAAAACCATTTAGTAATCAAAGCCACTCAGGAAATGTGGGCATAGTTAAATTATGTGAATGGCTGATATTTTATGTAATGTTTTTATGGATTGAAAATTGACACCAAGGATTTTTATCTGTTATCAAAATCAATTTCCTCCTGTACAAATATTAGAAAAAATACTTAAAACTCCAGTAGATTCCTGTTGATTCTTTTTCAATATGATTATATTGTTTTTCACATTGAGGTAAAGTCTATAGGACTTTCTGACCGTCCTGATACCTTTGCAACAGCAATGCTCCTAACCCAAATGGAGAAACATGCGTTGCGTTGGTTTACCAAGAGTAGACAAGTGTCGAAAAGTATGATATGATCATCATGAACATATCTTCCTTAATTCGTTGGAAAGTATTTAACATTCATGAATGCAACATAATTTCCGGTTCTTCTGCAACAGTTTGTGAAGAGGAAAAATTATTGAGACCAAGGATGGAAAGCCGTTGTAATAATTCGCCATGCGTAGGAATGGCCTCAACTCCTTTACGTTCTAGGGTTGTTTGTGTTAGGGGATTGCATTATATTGTTTTTGTTTTTTCTTTAGATCATTTACATAAATATTATGTGAAATAATATAATGTATGTATAATATATAATTAAATTAAATAAAAAAATAATTTTTAGCACAAAGAAATGTTTTCCGATTTTATTTTTTTTTTTTTAAGTAAATATTAGATATGTAAGGGTTGTGTGACCCAGTTGTTCAAACTGAGACCATTCGAAACTAAAACAGAAAAAAAACCATAAAGTAACAGAAAAACGTAAACCTAAGCAGAAAAACCAAGCACTTCATTTTATACAATGTTTATGTAGCAATCTAGTATCTTCACTCCTCTGAACCCGTTGCTAAACTAATGATGACTGATGATGATTGATAATCGATGATTCATCTGTTGGCCGTAAATTCTGATTTCACTCTATTGTGCGTAGTAACTATAATTCATTGCTTCCAACCATAACCTCCATTAATAACTGTAAACTAAGTCTTGACATGTTTCATTATTTATGACGTATCAACTATTAAGCGTATAATTTACCCAGCAGGAGTCACTTCTGGCTGGTTTATACCTTCAAGTTGAACCCTCAGTGAGTACAGCAAAAATCGATGTTTACTTGTAACTGGGTAACCTTATGGATGTCGAGGGGCGGCACATCACTAAGCGCAAACGTCGAGATTGATGACAGTTGGAGTTCGTTGGGTTCGTACTCTAAGTGTCAAAGGTTTTTGCTAAGCTAGACATAAGGGTGCGCAGCCCATTGCCTGCTTTGACTGAAGAGGCTGGTTCAGAGCTGGCTTCCCCTTCTTCCGGGGGGTCATGAATTGAGATTAGTGTCCTGAATTCTTCCTCGTGGATCTCGACAGGAGGCGGTTCCTACTTCCACCCCTACCCATCTAGAATATCCTGTCACTCCGGAAGTAGCGCAATGGTTCTTATAGGACAAGGTGTAATATTTCTATTTTTCTTGTCCTAGGAGAACAAAAAAAGCGTAAACTTTTCCTTTTAGGTTGGAGTTCACGTGTTTCTTTGAGAATTTATTTTAAAAATGTTATAAAAAACTTTTCCTTGTGGGTTTCTGGTGTGAAGTAGAGGTTTAGATTAGTCTCAAATTCCACAACATTCAGAATTATGCACCTTTAGTTTTTAGTAAATGGTTTCTTAAAAACAGCTGTTTAGATAGCAACAGACGAGAAAATATTGGCATAAAACGCAAAGAGATTTGTAAAGCGTGAGGCACTATTTGGGTTTAAAAAAATTGAATGAGTATGCCATTTGTTATTAATGAATTGTTAGAATCATAGAGAAAGA
This sequence comes from Homalodisca vitripennis, assembly GCF_021130785.1. Classification (NCBI taxonomy): domain Eukaryota; kingdom Metazoa; phylum Arthropoda; class Insecta; order Hemiptera; family Cicadellidae; genus Homalodisca; species Homalodisca vitripennis. The sequence goes on along the minus strand of NC_060214.1, from coordinate 73,073,460 downwards.
TGTTTAAAAATGAAATTTTACAGGCTGTCACCTATAAAAATACAATCCATTGCATAAGATAACAAATATCACCATTCACACAAAAATGTTTTATTTAATGTTTTTGGTTTAATTTTTGTTTCACCAAACTTTAATAAAATAATAATTCTTTTTATCTTTATAGCACTAAATAACATAATACTACCTTAACTGTGTTTTTCATTTAATTGATACTGTGCTATGTTTTCTTATTGAATTTTTCAAGCCAGTTTACTACAAGTGAAACTTTTAAATCAAAATTATAGTTTTTTTCTAAAACACGAATAAAGGGAACAAGAAATAAAAAGAGGAACATATTAAATACATAAGGACCACAATTAATTAGTAGAGAAGTATTTTATTTAGCAGTATAACAACAATAATTAATATTTACAACATTAATTTCTATGCTTATTTCAGTAATTTGAACTTAACCTACCATATGGTTCAAATATCAATTGAAATTTGGTTGCAGAAGTTTTTTAGGCTGATACCGCTAATACGCACCTAATTCATGAAACATATACTTTATCTTTCTAAAGCGTCACTGTCCTTTAAAAAAAAGTCACTGCCTATATTATAATGTAATCGGTGATTTTTTTTTATTGGGTTTATGTCTTGTACGATACGCTACCAATATTCCCTCATGTGGTCAGGTAACTTAAGGTTTTTAGTGCTACATTCAGTAAGTAAAATCCAACTATACATTGACACTCAATTATTAAAGAACAAAATACCATGTAGTAGTATATCATACAGACTATACCACGTACAAAACAAAAAGAATCAATACATAAAAATGTATGATATTTCATTACTACATATTGATGCATATTTCACATGTCTAAATAACTACCTTTTATACCATTTCTAAACCATCTATTTCATCAAATGTACCCTAAAATAGGTGAGATCCGATTTTGGTATTATGAGTTTCTTCATCTTTTAAATAATAAGTATTTTAACTATTTTTTAACAGTTCTTAACGTTACTAATATAAGCATATCTTTAATAAGCTTTAATTTTGGAAAGAGGTTACTTTTTTAATTAAAAAATAACTTTAATTAATTTAATTTAACTATATGTTCAAAAGTTGTTTTATACAATTGTACCGTTATTTAGTTGTATTTTGTATAATACATATTTTAGAAACCCTGTTACTCGTTACTGTTTAATATACGTTACATCCAGTGCTCTCGGAACTAAATTCTTGGCGGATTAATAACATACTTGGCACGGGTATTAATTTTTCTCTCGTGAACTTGTAGTTGCCGATCCTGCTGCCGAGCAACACCTCCTCGAAGCCTTGCCCGTAAGTAAAATTTATATTTTCGTATTATAAATTAGCCCTTCCATGCGAGACATCTAATTTGAATGTAATATAAAGTAAAGTTGTAAATAGTAAAGTAACTTACCTTGGTTGATATTTTATTTGGCAGACTAATATGGGTAATAGTGTGGTGAGTTCAGACGTATTAGCCACGTGGTGCTTGACGTGCGTTGACAGTAAAACTGGCACTTTCAAAGCTGGATAATGGAGTAAGCTCACATCACAGGAGAGCAGAATTTATCGCTCACCTGGTTTGTGTTTCAGTCAGTTAATCACCATTTATCACAGAGCTCCATCTGGCTGAAAATACGTACGTGCTCAATCGTAACAGTTGAGCCATTCTAAACTTTCGAACACGTTTCAAAAGCATTTGTATTTGTTAGTTTCCTTATTTAATAATATCCCTGTGTTTCTGCAACGATTTGCCTATTTATATGTCTCAAACATTATAAATATCAATAACATTTTTACACTATAGTGTTTATTGGATCTTTAGGTACACATCCTTGCGTTCTAGAGGCAAATAACATTTCTCCACTCAAACCAATCGTACACAGGGGAGAAACTACAGAATCGTACATGGAGATAGTTAGTAGATGCACAACTATTTTCAACTCAACAATTTTAGACGCTTTTGTTTTTTCTTGAATTTTAACTACAGAGTAAAGAAATAAATAAATAAAAATACCTTTATAAAAGGCATTAAGATCCGACATCCATTAAGAGCCTGCAGTGGAGATGACCTTCTTTTTGTAATACTCGTCTGAAACTCCGATTATTTCATTTTTCTCTGTAGTTCCTGCTTTGAATGGTACCAACTTTTATTTTACGTCATTAGATTCAGTTGCATTGATCTTCAAATTTACTTCCATTTGCCAGCAGGTTCAAAGTCGACAAATATGGAAACTCTGGCAAAAACATGGTTTCCATAAGGAAAACAGGCCTGTGTTTTTCGTTGTTCTCCTGAGTTGTGTAAGAAGGTGGTTGATTTTGAAATGGGTGTCACCAGACTCTTCAGATATAGTTTTCAATTGATTTCTTTATTCTCTGAACAGTACATTCAGCCTATTCATTTGCTGGGAGATGAAATGGTTCTGTCATTTGATGTACTATGGATTTGTCTTAAAGGAAGTTCTCGAACATCTAGAAAACAAGTTGTTAAGAAGCAATTACAGTTGGAATTTTAAATGTACAGAAAAGCGTTTGGAATGACTCTAATACATCAATCTGATGTTTCTTCTTTTCGTGAGAACGGCTTCAATCTATTTAGCATAGGCATCGGTAACAATTAAGTAGAACTTCCCTTTTCAAGGTCCAGAAAAATCAATATATAGACGTGCTCGTACCCTTGGGATCTTTCCAGTGGAGAAGATTGATTTTTGCTGGTTCCTTCCTTTTTAAGGCATCAGAATTTGCAGTTTCGAGCCAGTTTTATATTAGCATCACTAGATTACCCTTCCAATACTCATAGTCTTCTGGCTAAAGGCTACATTTTTTATCATTCCAATATGTCCAGTGTTCTTGGAGAATTTTTGACTGACTAAATTGGAAATCATTATCCTCGAACATTTAAAAATACAACCTTCTTGGAGGTTAACATCATTGCCGTGAATCCTTACACTATGCCCTGAAATCAGTGCTTCTATTATGGGCTTAAGATAATTTTCTTTCATCTCTTGAGCTAACATTGCAACTGTCAATCAGCAATTGGAAAATTCCTTAATCTAGAAATGTGGTTGTCATCAACATTTCACAATCTACCAAGTTAAATACGATTCTTTTGAAAAAATTCTTCGTTACCATGAAGCTCGGTTGGTTACAAAACGATTTAGTAATCAAAGCCACTCAGGAAATGTGGGCATAGTTAAATTATGTGAATGGCTGATATATTTTATGTAATGTTTCTTATGGATTGAAAATTTACACCAAGGATTTTGATCTGTTATCAAAATCAATTTCCTCCTGTACAAAAATTTGTACTAGGGTAATTCTGAGTTGCAAGGGTAATTCTATAAGTCAAGCCTTCTACAGGAGATGGACAGTTGGAGTTCGTTGGGTTCGTACCCTAAGTGTCAAAGGTTTCTTATTTATAATATCCCTGTGTTTCGGCAAACATGTACCAATTGAAATGTTTCAATATTTAGTTATCAACATTTTTACGCTAGTAGTGCTTAACGGATCTTTAAATAAATATTCCTGCGTTCTAGAGGCAGATAAAATTTCTCTACGTGAGCTTTTACGTTTCTTAAGAAACAGGTAAAACATTGCTAAATTAACATGCGGAAGATAGGACTATGAACCCTCTAATTTACTGAAACCATAAATGATAAAAGTTCAATTTAATTACAAATCTTCTACAATTATAATTTTTTTTAATAATTTTGTGCAAAAATACTTAATTTATTAGATCTATAAGAGTTGTTTGTCCCAGTTTTTAAAAGTGAGACCATTCGAAATGAACATAAGTAACATAAAACCAAGCACTTCATTGTATACAATGTTCAAAGCAATCTAGTATCTTCACGCCTCTGAATCCATTGCTAAACTAATGATGACTGATGATGATTGATAATCGATGTTTCATTTGTTGGCCATAAATTCTGATTTTACTCTACTGTGCGTAGTAACTATAATTCATTGCTTCCAACCATAACCTCTATCGATAACTCTAAACTAAGTCTTGACATGTTTCATTATTTATAACGTATCAACTATTAAGCGTAAACTTTCCCCAGCAGGGTTCATTTCAGGCTGGTTTATAGCTTCAAGTTGAACCCACAGTGTGTACAGAAAAACCGATGTGTCACTTGTAACAGGGCAACCTTATGTATGTCCAGGTACGGCACATCACTAAGCGCAAATATATTCTGGGTTGCAAGGGTAATTCTATAGGTCAAGTCTACTGCAGGAGATGACAGTTGGAGTTGGTGTGGTTCGTTCCTTAAGTGTCAAAGGTCTATGTGTCAATGTCTAGCAATATTGCACGCCAATATTGCTAGACTAGACATAAGGGTGTCAACCCATTGCCTGCTTTGACTGAAGAGACTGGTTCAGAGCTGGCTTCCCCTTCTTCCGAGGGGTCATGACTTGAGATTAGTGTCCTGAATTCTTCCTCGTGGATCTCGACAGGAGGCGGTTCCTACTTCCACCCTTACCCATCTAGAATACCCTGTCACTCCGGAAGCAGCGCAAAGGTCCTTATAGGATTGTGTGCAATTTCTAAATTTCTTGTCCTAAGAGAACAAAAAAGCGTAAACTTTTCTTTTTTGACTTAAGTTCACGTGTTTCCTTGAGAATCATTTTTGTTAATGTTATGTAAAACTTTTTCTTCTGGGTTTTCGGTGTGAAGTAGTGGTTTAGATTAGTCTCCAATTCCACAACATTCAGAATTATGTAACTTGAGTTTTTAGAAAATGGTTTCTAGCAGATTTTTTTAGCAACAGACGATAACATCTTTACATAAAACGCAGAGATGTGTAAAGCGTGAAGCACTGTTTGGGGTAAAAAAAAAATTAAATGAGTATGCCATTTTTATTAATACATTGTAAGAAGCATAGAGAAAGATGTTTAAGAATGAAATTTTACAGGCTATCGCCTATAAAAATACAATTCATTGCATAAGGTAAAAAAAATATCAACATTCACACAAGAAGTTCTATTTACTGTTTTTAGTTTAATTTTTGTTTCACCAAATTAAATAAAATAATAACTTTTCGCCTTTATAGAGAGATAAATTGCTTAGTACTATCTCAACTATGATTTTCATTTAAATTTTGTTCATGTTACTGTGCTATTTTTTTTTTATTAAAAATTTTCAAGCCAGTTCTACAAGTGAAACTTTTATATCACAATTATAGTTTTTTATAAACCAAACCTTACCGTATTGTTCATTTAACATTTTAAAATTGTATTGGAGAAGATGTTTTAACTTTAATATCATAGATTAATTCTCAGCTAATTAAAAGAATGATTGTAAATCAAAATATAATTAGTTGGATTATATTTTAAAATGGGACCACTAGCGTACTTAATTCTTGAAACATGCTTTAACAAACTTTAAACAATGTATCTACCTATATTATAAAACAATCGGTGAATTTATTCTGGGTTTATGTATTTTACAATACGCTGTCGATATTCCCTCATGTGGCCAGGAAGCTTAAGTTTTTTAGTACTACATTCAGTAAGTAAAATCCAATTATAGATTAACACTAAATTATTATAAAACAAAATACCATGTAATAGTATATCATACAGACTATACCACGTACAAAACGAAAACAATCAATACATTTTTATACTGACAATTGAAAATTTTTATGGTTTGAACTTGATCAAAATTTCACCTGTCTGAATAACTAAATTTTTATACCATTTTTAAACCATCTATTTCATCAAATGTACTCCAAAGTAGGTGAGATCTCCTACATACATAGCGTATGAGAGAAACGTATATAAAAATAGAATGTCCGTACGCCTTAGCATATAATAAAGATAACTTGCACACAGACTTTTTTTATGAAGAGAAATTTCTTACTTTGAGTGTTTTACTAACTGATATACCAACCGAATAATACAGAATTATAAATTTATTAGTGGAAGAAACTTATACAATTTTTAAAAAATCGCACACGGTGTGTTAACAGTAAAATTATACGATGATGTTTTCATAATTTAATATCACTTTTAAAGCTATGTCTATCAACTTTATGTTTTCTCGTCACTATGTCACTATATTACCTGGGTTCAGCAAAAATTCCCGAATTAACTCAATAAAATATAAATCTAGTTTTATTACGCGAATTTTCGATAAGACATAAGCCATCGGACATAACTAATTTCATGTAATCGAATATGATATTCAGTGGGTATGGTCTATACATAAAGACACGTATTAACGAAAGTATTGCAAACCAACCGCTAACTACACCCTCAAAATTATTTCTGATAGCATAGTACAGTAATACTTATTATTAATATGCTCCTTAGTGAAGCTCTAGGTAATTGGTGTAATATTAGTGTTGGACTATATGCAGTGATGCTTGGTTAATTCAACCCAGTTTACAATTACAACATCAATATCATTTCTGATAGCATTGTACTAGTAATATAATCCTCCGCGTGATTCTATACTAATTTGTGCAATACTGGTTGGCCTATCATGAGGAGGTGCTTCCAACGGTGGCGTTGGCATAAACGCACAAACCAATATCACCAATGGTAGACTTTTAACATTTTAAGAAAAAACTAAATATTAAAATAATAAAATATTCCTAGATGTAGCATTAACATAAAAAGGCGGAATTCTCGTCAACGAGCTGGGCAAAGACTTTCTTGTAGAAAAAGTGGACGCTGTCATTTTGACACCGCTCCCTTCAAACGGTTTAGTGAACGACTTCCAGTTTAAGTCAATTTTTTTAATTCTGTCTCTAACGCTATGTGGGTTGCCCTTTGAACATTTCGAGTGCCCCCCTCCCGGTTCGAGTATAACATTTGTTGATACTCTATAAAGTAAGTGTACACACAAAATTCCAACATTTTTATTCAATTGGTCAATTTACAGGAGTGGCCGATGACTTTTGGATGACCCTGTATGTGTATTAAATGGTAACTAGAATGTCCACTTTATTTTACTCTTTGTGTTAAAAACACCTGTGCAGTAACGGCTTATAACAAAATAATTTATTTTAATTTTATAACAAAGTATTGTAATAAAGGATGTTAATAATCAGTATATCCTCAAGTTTATTTTTGTATTTCTTTTTATAAGTTTAGATTAACTTATGTAGAGCTGGAAACTAGCTACTTTGTGATCTAGCATAGCTCTTGCCGACTTGCCGACTACTTCAAAGGGAGTCTCCGAAGCCAACTTCTGACCATCTTATGTTTTAGGGCATTTACTAATGTAGACGAGTACTCACCTAATCGCTGAGATCTAAAAACTGCGTAAAAACTAATGGTTACTCCTTAAAGAATTTACACACTATAAATTTTAAAAAAAATTGAAAATAGTGTTTCAGTTAATTAAACTTATTGTTGTGCTGGTATAAAAAGGTATACACAGAACATTATACATTTGATTACATTTGACATACTCTTTCAATCAATTTTCACAACTTTAGAAACCAAATTCGGATTTTTCACTACTTTAAGGAGCAGTGGGAGCGGAGTCCGGAGGGATTTTCAAAACAATAATAAGCCCATATTCATACCAGGGACCATAAGAATGTTCATGGAAAATTACAGTACGATCGGTTGAATAGTTTACGCCTAAACGAAAAACAAACAATTGCAATTTCACATTTATAATATTACTAAGATTCTTTTCTTCACTTAAAGAATATACTTACATCACTCTAAGATGGGAAAAGCTATAGGAACCCTATAAGCGGAACTTAAAACTCCCGAACTAAAGAAACATAACTAAAGCCAACGCTGTAAAATGCTAATAAGGACTTTTTATGCAATGATATAACTGCGTACCCAACGTGTTTTTTTTTTCTTTATATATAAACATTTTAAAACATAATTATTTTTTTTAATATTTGTATAACACATGTACAAAGTATGAAATCGAATACATCTTTCCTGGAATTGCACTTTTATTTAATATTTTCGTACGTGTGAAGATGGTTTCTTTTAATTATATTAAGACATATCCAGAAACCGAAAATTAACCAGCAAAAGTTAAAACAATATTTAAATACCTTTGTAAATATCTTATCTGACATTTTAGTCCCTGTGGATCCATGTTATTTAGTTGGATAACAAACAGGTTGAAACACCAAGGGAAGTGCTTCGCAGAGTTAGTTGTGATAAATTACCCATTGAGGCCATTATATGTCCCGTTACCTTGACTACCGGATGAGCAGCGCGCTTGGATGTTGAATAGTCATCAACACAGGAATCAAGTTCCATTAGGTTTCATATACCCATTAAAATCAGTTGAATACATAGATATAATTTATTTTGTTGTGTAAAAAATCAAGTATTATATTTTATCCCACAGTTTTTAGTATATTTAATGTAATCGATGTAATGGTATAAGAAATTGGTAAGTGGTAAGTCTTTATTGCTAGTAAGTAGCGTTTTAAAATTAAACCAATAATTTGTTGATTAGAATGGTTATAAAACTGTCCATATCAAAAGGAAAGGTTTATTGTAAAGAAAGATAATCCTTTTCTTACGTTTCCTTTTATACGATTATTTCACGCTATTGTTATAATAGAATGGATAGATGGATGCAATATTTATTTGTAAAGGTAATGTATTAACAGGCATTATATTATCATTGTTATTTCATTTCACCTGTTTTTTCAAATGTGTCCTATACTTGCTTTTGATTAATTTTACAGAAACTGTACCATTGATATTAAATACGTTTATATTATGTTAACGCCAATACTAAAGTTACTTTAATTATTACTACTAGAGTCATTGAAATGTATATTTAACATCAATTCTTGAAAACGGGTGGATTAACCATATATTTCTTGGGCTGAGTCCTCCATCTACAAAACGAAATAATTCGAATGGTTATTGCTGATTATGCTCATTGATTTTGCTACAAAATATTTTGGCTCCTCAAATCCTGCGATACATCTAAGAAAAAATAAAATTCCTAAAAAAACCCAGAACAGATGAAAAAACTGGATGTTGAAATAAGATAACTGTTTTGCCGTCTCTGGGCTCAAATTATTCAATAATTTCTTTGCAAATGTAGCATTCATATCTGGTTTGGAAACTTTTGCAGATCACATAACACTAGGGATTTAGGAAGTGTCACCTCATCTCTGTTTTGTATCCAACCAGTGGAGTCGACGTATTGAAGACTGAGATGCCTTAAGATTATTATCTATGCTGGCCGTCATGGTATTTCTTCCAAATTACTAAACAGTGTGGATGAGTTTGAAGTTTCTCCTTTATCACATCTGGTAAATGCATTTTTAAGCAGGTTGAATTTCCCAAATATCTTACTTAAATATTATAAAACATGTGCATAAAAAGGTAGTAATTTCGATAAAAATATTTACCGTTCTATTTCCATAACTTCAACACTTTAAACGATTTTTTACAAGCTATTCCTTTATCGCTTTTTCCATTTTTAACGTTAAATGTTGTTCTTTATGTCAATTTGTTTGATTTCAGTCAAATCACTTCAACCGAGGTTGCTATGTTTTATTTCTTTTTCAAAGTTGTAAAAGCTCTGGATGATCACTAACATGTTTTCTACTTTAGTAACGTAGGTTAAACAAGTTTGTCCATTTTGTACAGATTTAATGGTGTACCATTTTGAAAGTAGGGGCAAAGCCCATAGAAAAAAAGGATTTCCAATTTTCTCAAAGGTCCAATACAAACAGTTCAAATTTCTTATGTAGATGACATAAACTGCATTTCTCGTCAGGGATCACAGGAAATCGTTGTCCTGGAGTACCCTAAGGATCGGTCCTTGGACAGATTCTTTTCTTGCTGTATTTTAATTATGTTTTTAGAAGTGTGCTGATTTATGTTTGTTTGCTGACGACACTTCGTTAAGTATTAACAATCATTCTCGTAATGAACTTGAGATTTATGTGTGCCTAAAGACTGGTTTCCTATTGCAATGGTTGGCGGAAAATAATTTGTTAGTGAAAACCAAATAAAACTGTGCTTATTGGCTTTCGGAATTGTGATTGAAATTCTCTCTGATTACTTTTAGGAGAAGACGAAATTTATTCAAGCCATTGCGCTAATTTCCTTGGATTTATGACTGATTCTCTCACCTTCATTTCTAAACACATCGATACGATAAGTAATATTAGTATTTTTGTTATTAGGAGCCTTGCACAGTTTGCTGACAATAATGTCCTCCCCACCTCATATTTCAGCTGTATACGAGTATATCCCTATTTGTCCTATTCACTTGCAATTTGGGGTGCTGAAACCATAAAAACGATCCAAATTTGACTTGCAAAAAAAATCAATTAGGCCGGTTCCGGGAATAAATAAATCTGACTATTGTATAAAGGATATTTCAACTCAAAATCTTTTATCTTTTTTCGTAGCTGTATTCTTAACACCCTAACTTTTTACATGAAACATAAGAACATAATTCAACCTACCAATACTAAGAGGTACAATTGTCGAAACTCCAGATCTTTAGTTATACCAAAGCACAATACTACATTTTTTGAATAACACATATTATTCTGCAATTAAATTGTTTTAATGCCCTTCCTCCACAGTTTAGGTCGGAGTCTGATGTGGCTTTGTTTCGGAGGAGGCTTAGAGCATTTTAATCCGTTCTGTTACAGTGTCTGAGAGTACTATACCCAACTGTCTAATATGTAAAATAGTGATATTATAATAATATGTATAGACCTAATACGTAACTATCATATCTGATATTTAATAGTGTTTACATTGTAACCAGGTGCTCTTTAGAATCCAATCCTTATGTCAACTATTTTTATACATAAACAATATTGATTTGATATTTCTCAAGGCTATGTATATAATCGTATGCCAATAAAAGAGTTTGACTTTGATATCATGGCTTAACTTATTAAATTAAAAACCAACCACGTTCAGAAATCCTATTGACAATGAGGTCATGAGTCTGGATCCACGTTGTTTGATTACTAAATAGAAGCTCTAGGTTCAGTTAAACTTCAGTATACGTGATATGCAATAGTGTTACTCTCGAACTAGTGATTATGAACTTATCTACAAATACGGATTTAAAGAACGGAACTAATTGCTAATCAACTTACAAATTAAAATATATGAGCTGAAAGTTTTAGAAATTTCAGCAATTGGATTTAAAATATGAAAAGATTAAACCTGTATAGTAGAACCCGCAGAATGCAACTTACTGACCTTTGGCTTTTGACCTCAAGAGCAATGGGATTCTTTCTTGGGCAAGAGGAGCCTATTTACTTAGCTGTAAGTCCCTTTGAGTAGTCTATGAAAGTTATCGTTCGGCAGACAGACAGACAGACGGCCCTTCTGATACCAAGGTCGATAGAATTCTCTCTTGGGTCAAAGAGAGACTATGGACCAAGTTTATAATCGGTAGGATTTTTCTATCAAAAGTAAATGCACTGTCAAGCAGATGGAATGGTCTTTGATCTATTCACCCCAAAATCAAGTTTTCTTCCTTGGAGCTAGAGAAACCCATGTTTCAAGTCTCTAGAACCTTTCTGTCAAGAGTTTTCTCACAAGACGTACGGACAGAGGGATGGAAAACCACACGATTTTACAGAATGCAAGTACTTTCGGGTACTTAATAATAATTTACCCAATAATATATGCAAATTATGTATTAAAATATACATTTATAACGAAAATAAGCCGTAAAACTTATCGCAAAGGCAGCAATTGTAAGTAAAGTTTATTTTTTATCTTTTAAGAATACGTCGTCTTTGTCGTCTGGCTCTGAAGAGTTCAATGAATCAATAGTTTAGTAAAAAATGTACCACTTTACTTTTTCTATACCTCCGTAATGAAACTACACTCATACTCGCATTCAATGCCTGAGTGTCATTCTATGTAAAAGGATATAATGATGATTAAAGCATCGATACACGAGCTCAGTAATAGTTTGGAAAAACCTCACATACTCCAATTATAATTTCCTTCAAAGGATAATATAAATTAAAATAATATATTTGAGTTTGCCACCCCTCCTCGCGGGTTAGCAATATTGGTCGGCCTCGCTCAGTGGAGAAGGGCGTGAGTATTGGTAGAGCGCCAGGACAACCAAGTTCTTGCGCAGTGTGACAGAGGACTACTAAGATTGACGGATACCCAGATGGTTACGGTTTGCTCGGTAATAAGGGCGCCACCTTGTTTGATGGGGTGTGATAGTCGCAGGTCTCCAACAAGGAACAGTTTTTCCTGCCCTCAGGTAAATGCTCAATCGAGACCACTACCATGCACGCAAGAACTATTAGGTTTACGACACTAAGCCTTAGGTACTTAAATTAGCCACAGATTTAGGTTGATTATTTTCTAATAGTAAAGTTGCAAGGTCTTTAATTAAATATCAGGCAATTAGAAATTAAAACCAATATTTCACATATTTCATTCTGTATTGCCTATTTCTCTCACAGTGCTAAGGTCTTAAACTAAATAAACAAATATATATTTAACTTAACTTAAACTTAACTCGTTGGCCAATTGAAATAAAAATACGAAAAATTATTACGGTAGGAGCGCTCCCGATTACTAATACAAAATTACAGTGGCCAAAATCATGATGACCATATTCCTGAACTACAAAATTACAAAACAATAATTCACACATGAATACATAATGGCTAGACATTAAAATTAAAGTTGAGTCCCATTTGTCGGAACTGGATCCACCCTGATGCAGTTATTCAGGCCTAGTCCGATAGGTAGAGGCTCCACAATGACATTGACGGAGTTAGTCCGACCTCCCAGGGAAGCACGATGGAATAAGTAGTGTAAAGTCTACTCACCAACTGGGCGGACCCAAAACACACACACGAGCCGTCGATTGTATCGTCCGTGCAATCCAATATTGAAACTTTAATTTCATAAAGTCAGTTTTTATTCATTTTCTGCGGCTCATTGAAATCAGTAAACACTACTTATAATCAATCATGAAAACAATGTCAAACTTAACTTAAAAGAAACCAGCTGACTAAAACAGCAACATCTGTCACTAAATATTGTTGGTGTGTCTAACATACTCGTATTTAGCTTACAGCGGCCAGTAAAATGTAAAGAAATGTTTTAATGTATAAACATAAGTACATTAAAAAAGCGCAGAATCTGCCAATTACAATGATATACAATATTGGTCTTAAACACAAAGCATAATTATTCTGACACAGAAAAAATTAATTACGTTTGTTCTTACTTAAACTAATTAATTCCAATAATTATAGTAAAGTGTATTAAAGTATTAACATAATGCATTAATGTATGGCACTTTCACGGCAATGGTAGGTATAAATTTCATGACAACGGCCTTTTACATTTATTCTGAGTAAAACTAAAATAATATACAAACATTAGGACATAAAGTTACCGATTCAATTATTTATAGAACAGTTAACAAGTTTTAGTAAGGAAATGTATGAGAGACGATGCAATTGTTACGAGATAATATCTCGGCCTAATTATGTAACAATTTACAGAAACAATTTTGTGGTTAACAGTATTTGACACTATGAACACGTAAATTTTACAACTAATTTATCTCCGTGAACTATTAAAAGACTAGATTAGTATTAATTTATTACAGATAACGTATTAATTTCCTACGTTTATCGACAGGACTTGACAATCTTACTACGAGGCCCAAGGCTTAGTTTACCGTAGATATTTAATTCTGTAAAGACAAAATTATTATACTGAAATTTTACTAACTGACATACGCAAGCGACAAAATATCAATGGCATGGTAATGGCTCACCTTAGCCTAACTCCTTTATTTGAACAGCTGATTGGCGTCTAATCAGTGACCGTTTCTGTTATTGCAGCAACAATGAAATTGCGCGCTTCTTCATTTGGATGTAAAATTTCGTTATGTAGAGTGATCAGTTCTACATAACAATTGCTCAGGGTAAAACATAAAAGTACACGTCACAAGTTCTAGGTCAATAATTCAATATTGAAAATGGAGGCAATGGTAATAGGCTCTATATTCTATGACTTATGTTACTTCTTAACATTGAATCTGTCATTTAACGATTGGTTTCCTAACAGATATAATTATTGCTCATAGACTTTGTGTAATATTATTATTTATTTATATTACAGCTCATATCAAACTTATTATTCTACTTCAGGTGAAGATTTTATAATACAGTGAACATTTATATTAAAGGTATAAGGCAGGGATTCGAATTGTTAGTATCCGCCATTTTTTACGATTTTAAATTATTTTAAAGTTCTTTTACCTTAGCCTTTTTTGTTTAGGCCCAATAAAAAGATTGCCTACTTTGTATTGCTAGTAGTAATAATTTTTCAAATTTTTTTGTCACAAGTGCATCTTAAAGGCCTATGTTTTTAAAATAAAGCAGAATATTTCAAAAACAAAAATATATTGTACCATCTTAAACCACTCAGCATTTAATTTGTAAATTATCTTACCGAAGTAAAGTAATTTTCTGTTTGTTCTTCTGGAATCAATATTTGGACATTTATGTAGCCATAATGCTAGCTGAAATTCAAAAGGGATTGTATCCATCTATTTACAAAGCCAATTACATTAGGAATCTGCTTGAGATCTGAGCCGTCTTTTAGACTAAAAAGTGCTGAAAATCCCGAGCTACATTTGCTGCTGTAGTAAAAAATCACATTTTTTGCACAAATCAAACGTAAGGGCATTACGACCTCAAGTAAATCGCTGATCAGCACGAGAAAAGATTGGACTTAATGTGTTGATCAAGGGTTTCAACTTAGTATAAAAGCTTTTCAGACGTCAATGAGTGAAAATAGTAACAAATAGGTAATATTAGAAGCTTTTGAATGATAATTCTACGTGGACGGAAGTTCAGATTAAATATTATAAACCCCTTGATATAAAGTTAAAAAGAGCTACAATAATACAATAGAAAGATTTTAGTAATTCATCTTCTTATAATCTTGTTCTGAGTTAAATTTTGTTTAGACCCTGATAACAACAGTCGCCCCAACCTGTCAATCTTGCATAAAATCCTAAAAAATTCTTACTTCAGTTCGTACATAATAGGCTTTTTTATTGTACAAACTCGTTAATATTGGAGGATGCAAGATTTCTTTGATAATCGCTTGATAAAAGTGTGTGGGTGTGTGTGTGTGTGTGTGTGTGTGTGTGTGTGTGTGTGTGTGTGTGTGTGTGTGTGTGTGTGTGTGGTGTGTGTGTGTGTGTGTGTGTGTGTGTGTGTGTGTGTGTGTGTGTGTGTGTGTGTGTGTGTGTGTGTGTGTGTGTGTGTGTGTGTGTGTGTGTGTGTGATATAGAAGATGTGTGAACCGTAAATTGGGTGGTAATAAGTAAACTTTCTTATTGTCTGTTTTTTTTACTTTTACTTTTAATTTTTACTTATATGAATGTTTTATGTAGAAAGAAACTAACTATGTTTTCTATTGATTATAATTTTACTATACATATTTACTTTTCAATAATTGCAGTCTTATTCTGTAGAGCCAGTCATATTGTTTCCCGAATCCTATTTTAAAAACAAAGAATATAGAAAATTGTTATTAATTAATCAAAAAAATAAAAATTTATACTCTGATATACTGATCGAGCTCGATTCTCGCACACAGGTTACGGCCCATTCGAGGATCTTTTTCTAGACCTATTAATGTAGATGTATCTTTTTCTGCATGGAAATAAATGTTATTTCTTTCTCCTTCTTTCAAAGAGCTGACTTTTTTTACTGGGAGAATAAGCAATAGTATATTTTGGAAGTAAAGTATATAACTTTTATTTTACAAGAATATACCATTAAGAATAAAATGTGTCATGATAAACGTATTTTATAGTTTAACTCCAGCATTTTGAAAGTCAGAAGACATATACAGTTCTTCTGAGAACATCATTATCTTGTACAGCCAAGTTAAATTAGCCGTCAACTTGCGCCTTCACTCGAGCCAAGTTTAGATACGAGTATAATGACAGAGCAAAGTTCGGCTGCGAATATGCTAAACAAGTCCCACCCACATTCTCTTGATCGTTAGACGCAGAGAATATTTTATACTAAAAAGGTTCCTGTTTGGAAAATAAGATCAGTTCAAAGCAACAGTTAGAACCACATGATTACCTCAACCATTTGTCTATTAAGAAGTGTTATAGTACAAGTAGTACCTTTTACAGTATGCTAAACTTGTAGTTGTGTGGTCTTAGAATTAGTATATAATTAAAATATAGTACTGTGTGTAATAAATGTATGCGCAATACAATAAACCGATTCAACATAGTACCTAAGGGTCAAAAAGAACGTAACATAAATCTTACCAACCTATCCAACAAAGTAATTTCTACAAAAACTTACTTTATCAACAGATGAAATATCAAATGATTGCACTTCATGATTGATTACAAATTTTTTTTTATTCCGCTATTCTAGTTGACATAGTGGTTACCAATAAGTCCAATGCAATAATTTTAGAATAGAAAATATAATTTTAATTGATTTTTGTAAAACCATTGGTCAACTGAGCCTTATCTGTTTATTTTAAATGCGACAAAAACAACTATAATTTTTAAAAACTAATTATTAATGTATTTTAATTTGTATTTATTAGACTAAAACCCGCAGTCATACGTAACAGACTTACTGGGTAATTGCAGCAAGTTTGCAAATCTTTTTATAAATTTCCATAGCAGAACATAGGTGCCCATGTTATAACTTTATAAGTTCAATCGTATTATGAGTTTCAATGAACTCATAATTTCTCACGAAACAGGTATGTTTTAGGCAACTAGTTATTTAAATACTTATGTACAACTGTATGGCCTCATATTTTTGTTCATTACCCAGCATCCTAGGAGATGACAATAACTCCCCTATAATGTGATTGATATTCACTAGTTCTAAGGAATTAGCGATTGGATGACTGATGTTTATCTTAAGAAATGTGAAAAAATTGTTTTTTCTTAAGATTCGTATTGGATATACGCGTTAAAAATATAAACAAGAAAGATATATAGGTATGCTATGCTACGTGTCGTGTAACAGGCTTTTCTGAGGATGCATGTAACATCTAAAACCAACAAATCATTTTATTTGATACTTGGTTAATGCGTTACAAGTTAAAATGTGACATGCTTGTAGTATGAAAAAATCTATTTATTCTGCGATTTTCTCTTAGTCATAATGGTTACTCGTTTTTTTAGTTCTCTTAGGACTAGAGGCTGAGAAATTCCACTCAATTCTAAAATGATTTTTGCGCTGCTTCCGAATTGAGAGGATATTGTGGATGGGTAAAGTAGGGGTAGGGGGCCATCTCCTGAATTCTTGGAAGAAGGGGGAAGCTAGCTCTGTAAAAGCTTCTTCAGTCAAAGTCAGTAGACAGGTTCAGACACGCCGCACGCCGTGATGTCTACGCTATCAACACTTAGGGAGCCCCACCAACTCCAACGGTGATCTTCCGCAATACACAGGACCTATCGATCTATCCTTGGACCCCAGTATCTCGACATTTTCGTGTAGTGATGTGCTGCTCCTGGCCATCTAGAATGTTGGCCAGATTTATGTGACACATCGGTTATTGCTGTCCTCAGCGTAGGTTCACATAGGAGGTGTAAATCAGCCAGAAGTGCACCCTACTGGGGAATTGTTATCCATATGACCAATATATACATAAAACGTTCGCTAGCACTCATCCAAACCCCATAGAGTGACTACACTAGCATTAAACTCTATGTTGTCTACATAGGAATGTGGCTTTGTGCAAAATGTCAAGTGTATACATCAGTCGTCTTCGAGGAATCGTCCTGACAGGTATAAGTTACAGAGAGACAGTTTATATTTTTCAACAGTTTTAGTTGTAAGCTTTGCTAATACTCATCCAAAAAGACACACACACACACACACACACACACACACACACACACACACACACACACACACACACACATCAAATAATTGACACTCTTAAATATACAGTAAGGCATTGTTTTAATTGAATTTTTATATCATTTCGAAATTATATTTCCTTAACAGTATTATCGAAACATTATTATCGATAGCACCAGTTGTAGACCTGTGATAAAGTAAAGTAAAGTAAAGTAAAGATGTCTTATTTTACCAGGCGAAGGTAGGGCTAAGAAGCCCTCTCTAACACTTAACCTGGAGACCAACGGCTTAATGGTGACTTCCGAACCACCACCAATGGTCGGGCAGGCGGGCTACTTGCAAGGACAGGATCGCTCAGCGGTCACCCATCCAAGCAGCAACCACGCTCGACGTTGCTTGATCCGGTTATCTGTGATATTTAAGGTTTGCCGCACAATCGGCTCTCATCGTATCTTACAGACAGGAGGCAATGCGTGCAGATTGTGAATGCATTGTCAGGCACAGTGAAAATACCCCGTGATGTTCCTAAGGGATTAATATTGGGACCAGTACTTTTCCTCGTTTATGTCAACAGGATGAATTCTTCAATCCAGAATGGAAAGATGACTCAATTTCCTCACGACTCTCTGTGTTAGATCAAAAACAAGACTTAAAATGAAGTCATTCGTTGAGCTGAAGTCATTAATTGAGCATTTTTCAAGAATACATTTGAAAACAAATAGTACAAAATAAAACGTAATGTATTTCTGCCTTAGACGACTAGAGCAAGAGTATCTACCCGCGGTGATGGTAAATGACGTTCTCTTGCAAGAAGATAATTCCACTAAGTTCCCTGGTCTACGCCTTAATCGTAGATTGGCATTGGACTATAGTATCGAAAGCGTCTGCTCAAAGGATGTTTCCGACATCCATGGTATGATACATCCATATTTATCTTACGGTTTGACATTATGGGGCAACTGTTTTAAATACAAATCTAAAAGAGTATTTAGAGCACACAAGAAACCTATCAGAATTATTTTAAATTTTTATTGCAGAGAATCTTGCGAAGATGCATTCAGGTGGCTTCAAGTGTAAATTTTACCCTGTATCTCCATCCTCGAGGTCTCCCTGTACTGTCGTTTCAAATATGAAATGGTCAAAGACAAGGACGTCCACAAATACGAAACAAGAGTCAGGGGCAACTTCAGAAATGAACAGCACAGAACAACAGCGTTACAATACTTACCGTCTTAAATTGGCGTGAAATTAATCAATAAGCATCAAAATAATCCCAAACAATTCAAATCTCGAATTAAAACTCCTCTAGGTGTCAAAGGCGTTTTATTACGTTGAGAAGTTCATGTTAGGGTGCTGAAAAGAAAGTATTTTAATATCGTAATTTACAGTGAAATTGAAATCCCAAAACTGGTTTTAAAAGTGATTTACAATCCTTTATTTTTGGCATTATACTTAGTAAGCTTACTATAGTTATGTTTATCGTACTATTGACGCATGCTATGCAATTTTATGATTTTTATGCAATAAAGGATATTATTATTATTAAACTGAACCGTCCTATTATAGCACCTCATAAATATGCAGATTTAATTGAGGAAATACCACAGACAACTTGATATGACCAAGAATTATTATGCAGATTTATGCGAGCCTACCATCTGTTGGTTTATGTTTCCTGTTGAAAGTATCAATGGGTCTTTTATTTAAAAAACATAAACGTAAGAAAATAAATTGTTAAATCTTTAAAGAGCTTAATTGACATGAAGCCAAACCAAAATAGCTTAAAGGTTTATGTGTTTTGTATATTTAAAGTACGATAAATATAGCAATAATATTTTGAGCTAGAGCATTTTTTTGCAGACATTCTACCAGTTACTTCTAATGCGTACAAATACAGTGAGTACAGCCACTACAAGTATTTTGAGTGATATATGGAATAGTAAGCATAAATCATCAAAGTAAAGTGTGATGTACTACCTGCCAATAATATTAAATAACGAGATGAAATCGACAAGAGATTACATAAGACACAAATATAAGCAGTGGAAATTGTTAAAATAAAGCCAATATACAAACACCTAATTACACAATAGTAATGTTAGTTGGCTTTAGTAAGATGTGGATCTTTATAATGACCCTTGCATTTATAGACATATTTTAATTTTATCTTTACTTTCTTGGCGATATTTATGCACTATTCAGTATTAAAAGTAATTACAATATATAGCTATGATTCTTTTAGTTTTAATTTGTGTAAATATATTGTTTACTTAGTGTTTTATGTATAAGCGGAGCTTTTCATGTCGTATTTGTGGCATTTTACTCTACTAATAGAGACCTTTAATTTTATGTACTACTTGACCTAGACCTAGTTATTTCAAAAAGTAGATTTAAAGGTACAGTAATGATGTACCAAGTTTTACTGATTTACCTGTAATCGTTCGGGAATTATCAAGGCCGTGCGAGACTTTTTATTTTCCGTATTTATTACATAAATGTGATAGCAATTACAAGTCGGTAACACTCAGAAACATCATGTTATTTAAAAATTTCGATATCGATCTATTTCTGTACTTTAGTATGTACAGAATACATACATTGAAAGTATCACAGTAGTATGTATGTACTTTCAATGTGATATTCTACTTATCCTTGCGTATTATTTAAATTAAATATTTCAAGTAGGAGTAAGAAACCACGGCCGCGGTTAGAAATCACCGCACAGCCCACGCTGCCCCGTGTCAAGTTGTCTGGTGATGTTACCCCAACATCGTTGCCATGGTAACGGACCCTGTGTAATGTGAGGCGTGAAACACATTTTAGATTTACCTAGATAGTATTTTAGTGAAATCAGTTAAATCTTGTTAATTACTCTTTTTTATATGTCATATATCTTAAGAATAAAAATGTTAAAAAAAACACTAAGTTGACTGGTCTTATTATTCTTTGCCTCAACATGTTTTCTGTTGAATTACAGATGGTGGTCCCAACTACAAGCCGATTATATAAGACCTATGGAACCTCAGTCCTATATCTTTGGTGAAGCATAACTTTAAATTAAAAAGACGTTTTTGAAAACACCTGCAACAATTAATTTATATGCGTGGGTTTACATTGTAGAATTACATACCACACACTTTCGCTTACATTTTTACTTCAATTTGATGGATAAATTTGTGATCTCGAATGAATTCATTATGTTGTGTAAAAGTATTTTATTACGTAAATTAAAAAATATATATATTATAATACGTATCATTATTTTTTTTCTTACTAATAAATCTATAACTGTCAGAGGGAAAACTGTGCATTTTATGAACCAATAAAATAAAAGGTGCTACCTACAACCAACCAAACCTACAAACCTACAAACAACCACAAACCAACAGCAAACCTATCTTTGTTCACTATTTTGAATAAATAAATAAACCGACACTTTCAACATATAGCAATAGAACAACGATTGTTATGTTACAAGTCAAAGTAATTTTTTTGAATTTTATGTTTGATGTGTTATAGTCTGCGACAAACTAGAGCTGTAGGGGAAATGAACCAGTTATCACAAAGTGGTATAGGATTTTATCCAGTACCAATACTGTACAATGAAATATGTTTAAAATATATACAATTCCTTTAGTGATTGTTTGGTTTATTTTAAACTTCGATAGTATAGCAAGTAAGAATTATTATCATTAATTAAACCGACTTTATTTAATTAAAAATAATGTGGCTCTTTCATAGGTCTAAACACTACTTAGCTTTAGTTAATACAAGCAACAATTTGTTATCTTATTAATAAACATAAAATAATATTGGCTAAACGTTAGCGAAGCCTATAATTCGAGGAACTGAAAACCTTTACTTCTATCTGAATATCTGCCCTCACGTTAACTCATGAAGGATCTGCGATCTGAAGTATGGAATTGAAATTTTGCTTGAAGTTTTTTCTATAAGGCAAAATAGATTTCGTAGAAGGTACATGTCACTCCATTGGGTTTGTAATATGGAGGCAAACGAGAAAGTCACTGAATAAATAAATTTGTACACAAACTGAGTACAATCATGTGATATTTCAACGCGAGATGAATTAACAAAAATGTGGCCTGCTAAATGAAATAAACAACATACTTTATATTTTGCATGCAACCTTCAAGGAGCCTGTTATGCGACACCTGGTGTGGCGTACTCAAACCTAGTGTATTAACTAACCTATACAAAGACACTTTAACCTAAAATAAACTCTTGTCTTACCACAGGCGCGTATAATGGTGACAGTGTGTATCGTAAAATATGCTAATATAGCAATAACGAACGAGATTGCTGCTAGGATAGGTGACCACTGAACTATCCTGTCCCGAAATACAGCAAAAGCGAACGTGATTGCTGCTAGGATGGGTGACCACTGAACTATCCTGTCCCGACATGCAGCAAAAGCGAACGTAAATGCTGTTAGTATAGATTACCGCTGAGCTATGTTGTCCCACGTGCGAACAGTTTTAATTTTTAATTATATTACCGTATTAAAATCCAAACATATATCAAATATTGTATCATAAACTTCAATATCAAAATTATTGAAAGCTGAATAACGATATCACAACTACTGGTAAGTCCAACCGAATGAATATGTAAAGAATTTTTGCTTATACTGTACAAGTGTACGCCAGACCATGTTTTTTAAACAAGCTTAGCCGAGGTAGCATGTTAAATTTCATGTGTACAGATAATTTCATTAGTCCACATATGATACTATACAATGTGTTAAAATGTCCTGTTATAGTATTTAGTTTGTTTACAGGTGTGTCTATTCTGCGATATTGCCGTTGCCATCAAGGTTAACCAATACAAAATTTCGTAACGCTCAGCCATGTTCCACTGAATAACATACACCGTCATAGAACTCGATGTTGCTTACATAAAAATTAAACTTCAAATATTTAGAGCGATATCTCGAGATATTGTACGGACATACAGACAGAAATTATATTTTAACAGCTCCTCGAGAGATATGCTTCGGTACCGCTCAGCCGATAAATCATATTTTTATTTAACTATTAACCAATTCAACAATCGATTTTAAACCTTAACTTCAATAACTATTATTAATAAGCTTGGGGACATTAAAGTGCCCTATTTAATGACAGCACAGCGTGTATGTACCGTTGGGTCCAACTTCAGAACATTACGACCCTAGATGATAATTAAATAAACGACCTCTCTTCCCGCCTTAGTTAGTTTATTGTCAAACTCAGCCTGACGCCAATTACTTGGATATGTAAACAGGATGAAAAGTTAGTTACATTGGTGACGAGGGAGTTATGTTGTAAAGCTAGTTATGTTATGTATAAACTGTATATATATTATGTAATTTCTAGATTTTAACTCCTTACGACAACATAAAAATCCATTGAGAGTTATAGTTTCAACAATTTTTCTCTTAAACTAATAATACATTTTTTATAGAATATAACAAATATTTTGTGTGTGTGTGTGTGTGTGTGTGTGTATATATATATATATATATATATATATATATATATATATATAAACAGGGTGTAACAGATATGTTGGGCTGGCTATGTATTTTCAAATCCATTACAGTGTGATTCTGAGCTAAAAATGAAGAAAAATTTTTTTTCAAATGTATCCTTCGAAGGGGAGTCAGGTGACCAAAATTGACAAAATTATGGATTTTTAGTTTTATTTTTTTATAATTATGTGTTTTATTTTGTTTAACATGGTAAAAAAATTATTTCAATCCGAGCAATAGTTTTTGACTTACGAATTTTTGAAATAACCCTTGTACTTGTTATTTTCTCGTGTCGTGGTTGTTGAACGTGCCAGAGTATTTCACTTTTGTTATAGTGCATATTGCACTCCACTTATACCTTGTTTAATCTTTAAATTTAGATTATGACTAAAATTAAGCCTATATTTCAAGATTTGGCCAACCCTGAATTACTTCGGAAATGTTTGCATGGCGGTACCCAAAATGCGAGTGAATCATTGAACAGTGTTATATGGTCTCGTCTGCCTAAGTCAACATTTGTCTTGAGAAATACATTGGAGTTAGGAGTGTTTGATGCTATAGGTACCTATAATGAGGGAAATATTGTTAGATGCCAAGTGCTTGATAGATTGGGTATTCGTCCGGGGGAAAACTGTGCAAAACGAATGATACGCATTGAAGAGTTACGGGTTCAAAAAGCAGACAAAGCGATTCAAGAAATAGAAAAAAGTGCCGCCAAAAGAGGTCAATGCTGAAAAAGAGACTAGAAGACCAGTATGAGATGGAAGAAGATCCAGACAACCCCTCATATGGAGCAGGAATGCATTAAAATAAGCATTTTGATTGTATACTTTACGTACCTATTTTCATCTGTCGTTTTCCGAAAGTTGTATTTTTTTAGACAAAAAATACCTTTTCTCGGGATCCGCTTGAAATATCTTAATGATTTCTTTTTTATTTTGTACAGCTTAAACAGCTCTATGATTTAAGCTAATGAATTTTTAATATCAATTTTAGTTTTTGAGAAAATAAATAAAATATTCAGAAAAAAAACTGAAAAAATATCTATTATTTTTAAAAACTCATTATAAATTTGCTTTTTATGATTTCAAAATTTCCTTAGCTTAAAATATAGCTAAAAACTTCATAAATAAGGCAAAACAAAAATCATTTTGATATCTCTTATAGTTATTTTGAAAAGGTATCTTAAAATTAATAAAATTAACATAGCGGAGATAGGGACACCCGGACCCCCTTTCCGGTCTGCGACCGGTAGCCCTATTTCTTGGCTAGAACACGCAGTTCGTTTTGCTTACGCCCGGTGAGGCGAAGTGTTTTTAAGTCGCTAGCCGCCATTTTGTATAATTTACTAACAAATTATTACCTCTAAAACTAAAGCTAAAAAAACAAATTTGGCTCATAGGTTCAATGTAAAAAATAAGATGAGGCATATGTAAGAGACAGGCGCACAGGTAAGAGGAAAATAAAAAGAAATGATTGTGTTATTTTCCTTAATATTATCAAATGGCGTTTGTTGAAAATGTTTAAAGTTAATAGAAAAAAACTACAGTTATAAAAAAAATTTACTAGGCATTAACTATTTGGAGACTTTTATTACAATTCCAGCGGTATTAGTCAACGGAATCCGTAAAGGCATAAAAGAGCACGATCACTTTAAACTTGCACAAACTGTTAACAGCAAACATGTTGTCCTTCGATAGCTATCAGCAGTTTTACATTGGTTTTGTGTGTGTGTAGGTGTGTGTGTGTGTGTGTGTGTGTGTGTGTGTGTGTGTGTGTGTGTGTGTGTGTGTGTGTGTGTGTGTGTGTGTGTGTGTGTGTTGTATTATATAGAAGAAAATGTACTTTTTACATGTACGAGAGTACAATGTATATAAAATTGTAGGAAGTAACTGATACGTATCTTATTTGTAGTAGAAACGCTTGATTTTGTAACATATTTTATATAGTACTGTAGAGGGTAAATAAACTTAACAGATTTTCAGATACCTTCATATAATTACTTGTAGATCAACAACAAAAATGTTCGACAAATTTCTATTATAATTACTATTATATTTAAATTAAGCTGCTCGGAGATAATTAAAAATTGATGTTATTAAAAATATTTGTTTCGTTGTTTAGATTATTTTTGTAATACTCTTTTGTGTTGTAAATTTTAAGTTACTTACTATTAAATTAGTACAAGAAAATTACTGAGAGTTGAAATGTACAACAGATGACTCAGAGTCTACCATTTTAGAATAGGAAAATATACTTGGTTATGAAAAGTATACAAGGACAACATCCAGACGTTTCAGGACTCTAGTGTAACGTCTCCAGCTGTTCAAACAGTTTTAGAGCTCTTGGGAGACTCATAACATCCTCAAATATTTGGACTAACACTTTGTACACTTAGCGTGAAGCTTTCACACTGTAACTTACTCCGATGTTGACATTAGTCTTTAAACTGATCAATCATAAAACTTTTAAGTTTAACCCGAAACTGCTAATTTTTATATTAAAGTGCATATTGTAAGGTAGTAAACCAATTAAAATTTGAAAGGTTAATTTTATATCTACAATTATCCACCTTAAATTTCGACCATTCGGATGTTCAATTTGTAGGACCCTTTGATGAGCTATTTCTAAATCATTAATTTTAAGATTATGCGGATTCTGAATTTTGTTAATACTTAACATTCATCGAAATAGTATTGGATTTAATTTTAAGGTTTCTATCGCTGCGATTTTTGTTCATTCTAATGTGCAATGGAGTTATTGTCTGACCAATGTAGTCCTTTGGACAGTATGTACATGACAATTTATTGTTATAATACCAGATACCATCATGTGACCAGACAGTTGGTACGCTTCGTATTATAGTTTGTATTACTATACTTCCTTTCCTACGGTGGGAAGGTGGTTTGTCTTTAGTCATAAATATTGGTTTTCTAATAATTTCACATTTCTTACAATATTAAAATGTACGAAATCATAAATGTGACATAATACAATTTTTACGAAAACGTTGTATTAATATACATAATATGACGAATAAGTAACCGAGATTACTTCTTTATCACAGGTTTCCAAATTTGTGATATGTCCATGCTATCTTTTCTATTGGGCCTATTTTCTTACTTGATGATGTATATGGTTTCTCTTATCATACTTGGATAGTTGAAAAAATGAAATGAAATGAAAAATGCCTTTATTAGAGGCGAAGTTAGGACTATAAAGTCCTCTCTACCTCTTAACCTCATAAAAAGATTAAACTAAAATATATACATTTATAACTAAAAATAAATCCATTTATTTAATATACTAATATACATACATTATTATAACTAAAAGTAAACCCATCTATTTAAATTATATATTATTATTATTATTTATATTATATATTAGTTGCAAATATATTCTGTAAGAATTTTGGCTTTATTGAATGTTATTGTAGGTTTGGTTTTATACATTTATTAAATTTACATAAAGCAAATTTTCGTACTCTTTTTTTGCCTAATTTGTTTACTAATCGTAGACAACAATATCATCCATAAACCACCTCACAATTAGATTTATAGATTTCACATTAGACAATACATTCCATGGTACGATTTAGAATATTTATATAACTTACTCTGAATATATTTTACAGCCTGTACTGCCATTGCATCATATTATACAATTAATTAACTGTACACATTCCAGCATTAGTATACAACACATAACATGTACATGTAAAAGGTACGCCATACCAGAGGTCACTGATGTTGCATGCAACGTTTCAAGTCTGTAGTTCATTATAATCAATTTGTGATGCACTTCGGATAAACAGACATGCAGTCGTACGGAAAAAAATTGTTACATCCCTCCAGCAGGCAAAAGAAAAATTGTGTCAGCTTACTGAGAGATGCGCTTCAATGACGCACTCCCACATTCTATTGCTGGACATGCACCAACTGTAGAGGCAGCAACGTCGGTCATTACAGTGGGGGTTGTGGCAAGGCAACAATCACGACAGTTGGGCTGTAAGGCGAGTAACAGTGGAGAGAGTGGCGCCCCTGGCGGTGGTTGTGGTAACAATTGTAGGCAATTGTCTCACTAGTCTGTTGTCACTGCTTGATTGGGTTTAGTCTGCTTGTAAGTGTCTATAAATCTAAATAGAATCTGCTTAACATTTATTAATAGTTACATGTATATACTGGTTTTTTTAATCCGTAGCGGGGTTTTTACAGCATATTCTCGTTGTAATAACTTTAACATATAATCCACAGCAAAAGCCTAAAGATCGGGAATTTTTACTTTTAAACCCCTCAAAGAAATTTGTGAAATTTTACACTGCTCACCCTTGCAGGCTTTTCTTTGAAACCCGATAGCGATTGAACCGTTAGAGCTAGCTCGAATCTAAGGAAAATCGTTACTCAGGAATGAAGTGAACTACAAAAAAGGTCCAATGACTTTTCTCTATATCTCTATGTATTAACCCCCGGTAACATTAACCCCCCCACCCCGGAATTTCCTGGTATGACCAAATAATCTCCTGAGTAAATTAAACCCCCTGATGGCTTAACCCCTAGTAACATGAAACCCCCCACAGGGAATTTCCTGGGATGAATAGTAAAACTCCTGAGCAAATTATACTCCCTTAATTAATTAAAATTCTAACTTAGTATCAGTGTTTATTATATTTACACTAAACAATTCACAATAGCTGACCAGTGCAAACTTTTCTTCCATGCTGTGTATTGGCTAAACCGAAACTCGTAGCTAAAATCCGATAGCAAGATAAAATTAAATTTCCAACAAGAAAGGTCTAGTAACTTTTTCTCGTATCTCTAACGGTTAAGCTACAAAACGCCCTCAAAGTCAAAAGTTTAGTTGAATCCGGAATGAATCAATAAAATAGGTCTACTTTAAACTTCCAGATCCCTAATCCAATGCTCGGACTTAGCCTGTCTCCGAATACCGCTTATCCCCGCATATAGCCAACACCCGATTTAGGGGCCTGGGAGCGTAGCCTCCAGCGAGCCGAAGGCGAGTAATATGTATACATCGGTAAAACGAGCAAAAATAAAAATACAAAATGAGTCAGATTTGACGTATCCTACCTATTTTAAATTATAGTCCACATCTTTACGACAAATTAGACATGAAATATTAGTTTATATGTAAGTCATGTAGTAATTTTGTTACATTTATATATTATCGTTCACTAATTTGAATTGGAAACCATGCCAATTTGGAAAAAAACGACGTCAATTAACTCAATTTATTTTAGTTGTTGCCTTCATATTTGTAAATGTTGAATACATGATATATTTATGTATAAGACATGTATGTATGTATTCATATTAAATTTTCCAAAATCCAAGCGTTGTGGTTTTTTATTCTTGTATGTAAATTATTATGTGAAACAAAATAGCTGTGACTTAGTAGTAGTTTGGTACAGCAAGGAAACACTTACAACTACTATATTCTATAATAAAATAAACATGTATGTTACATTTTTTAATAACTACAATATATTACAATTTAATCGAGACATTAAAAATTAACTGCTAAAGAGATTAGTACGTAATTTAACAAGTAGGAGGGAACGTGTGACAAATGATAATTAACTGACTTGAAACACAAAACGGGTGGAGCAATAAATTCGGTCCTCTAGAGGCATGCACGAACATACCCAGTAATCGAGTTCAGAAATTTCATGATATTGTTTTGTCAAACTTGTTGTTTCATTAGATGAATATCATTCAATACAAATATTTATAGACTAAAATCAGTCTTAACAGTTCCAGAGGGTTGAAGAATTTTATCATTTTATCTAATAAGCTATAAAAATGAAAGAATATAAAAACTTTGAATATGAACCGAATTGATATAGCACAGTATAGGACATAAACTGGGTTTTCTTGAAATCGATAGAAAATATTTTCTAAGAAAGAAAGCGATCGTAATCCACGCTAATTTTGGTGGCGTTCAAAATGAAAGGTTAGGCCTATCCATACGGTTAAAAAAGTAAAACTGTAATTGTTTGGGTTATATTTTGCCTAGTTAAATGGAATCAAAACCGATCGTCAGCCATATATAGTTATATAACTTAATACCACTAGTGAATTACAACACATTTCTTAATATTAATTTAATTTTGCAACGATTCCATCGTCAGGCAACTTCACAAATTAATAAATATTTACATTTTCTTAAACCATAAGTACACAAATAACACATGATAAAGTCATTTGGAAAAATGCTTAGCCAGTATAAAATATTGAAATGTAATTAAACATTTTAATTTTCTTATGAATTGTGATGACAGCAGAATTGAATTTTCAATAATTCGTCTTCATTATGAATATTTTTGTTCGTATTAGTTTATAAAAAATGTTTCCTAAGTATTCAAGTGTGTTGTGTTAGTAAATTCATTCAATAATCCGAATTGTTATTAGAGATTATGTGTCCAGATTGAATAGAGTGCTTCCCAATAGTAGGTTTCTATTTTGATTGATTTTTTTAATTATGTTGTCAATAATCTGTATGATGTAATCATTTAGAATTGGAATACCTTTAATGTAGTTAAATTCTTTGCTGTAGTTGTCAATAAAGAGTGGTGTATTTAAAAGTCTGTAAATGATCGAACTAAAACTAATTCTTTTAACTAGATTTTTAATTCACTAGTGCTATTAAATGAAAATATTTCCAATGCTTCAAGAATCTTTAGTTATATCACTGTCAAACAACTATAGGTAAACCGCTTACAAAAAGATACTGAGTAATATTAGTTCACGCAGGGTGGGGTAATATACCCCTCCGCCGCTGTGATATCCCTACCACTGTTCGGCACTCTCCCACTTGCTCTATCCTAACATGGCCACTGCTAACGTCACACCAAAACGAAAGCTCCCTGGATACGTCTATGGTTAGGCCTGGATATGTACAGGCCTACACACAAAAACACAGTATACTTATAGTATAGGTAAGTAGCCCCTATACTGACACAACTGATAAAACAGAGACGGGGAGCTGCTAGTCCCACCACAGGAGGGAGCCCCTCCTGCGCGTGGCTGCTCAAATATTTGCTTCTGCTCAGGTTTCTTTGCGAGCGGTTTATTTATAGTTATGAGACTTAA
The DNA here is from genome assembly GCF_021130785.1 of Homalodisca vitripennis. NCBI lineage: Eukaryota > Metazoa > Arthropoda > Insecta > Hemiptera > Cicadellidae > Homalodisca > Homalodisca vitripennis. Next base: position 73,042,950 of record NC_060214.1, on the reverse strand, counting down.
AGTCGCCAACGTAAGTGCATGTATATGGTTAGCCAATTCTGATTTTACACGTGTTTACGTGTTTGATGGTTGATGTTAAGTGTGATTTAAAACAAAATCGCTAAGAAAAATCATTTAATGGGCATTCTATAATAAAATGGTCCAAGAGGTTCATCCTGAGCCATCGTACACTTTAAACTACGTGGAGTGGAGTGAAGTATTGCTTTATTTGAAGCGGGGCATGTCTAAATTTCAATATGTGTGTCATAATAATTATTAATTGTTATAAATCCACTCTTTTGCACTTATGCGATCCCACTGGTGCGTCGTATAACTAATGAAAAAACACATATACAATAATGTTTTAGTTTTTGATTTGATATCAGAAAAATTTAGTAAATTTTGGTCGTCGTAACGTTTAAATGAGAATTACAAATTTAAAAAAAGTGACGTATTAAACCTTTTTAGAAGAAGGTATAAGAAACTACGTATAACTACTAACGTAGAATTAAATTCTGTTCACTTTATTTATTAGTTGATTTTTCAATGGGCAGTATATTGTACTTATCTTAATTTACTTTTTGTTTCTGATATAAAACCCACGCGTATGACCAGCAGTAAGCCTACAGCGACCCTGCAGAACCGCATAAATCTGCATAGTAATGTTTGTATCACTGCTCATATCACACTGTCTGTTGTACGAGTATTTTCCATCGTTGTCTTACTTGAATATTCATGAGAATGCTGCATGACAGTCCAATAAGGGCGGAAATAACCGAAAATTATATTTTTATTTATAAAATGATAATATTATTTTCAGGCCCTCGTCTATGTGTTACGAAGGATCATATATATAGTTAGAGGTTAATATTCACACTGATGCTGGTTTAATACCGAAACACGTGTCCGAAATAAAATAATTTTCAAAAAGGGTTTTAGTTCACGATATAACGTGAACCATTCATTATTCTTAATATAAAGATAACCCTATACTGTGGAGTTAATAACATTATTAACCGGCGGAGCAACTACTTTTTGTGATTCAATATTTATTTCAATTAAATTCGGCTATTGCCATTTATACAAATTTAACTAATGTAAATAAAAGTCGTTTGACAACTATTTTTGGTCTTCCAAACATATGTTAGTTTGGTCATTTAAAAATGCATATGTGACAGATACGGCCAAATATCAAATAATTGAATCGTAAAAAGTAAGGGCTCTGTGGTGTAATGGTAGCACATATTCAGCCAGAAAGTGAGAGATTCGGGTTCGAGTCCCGGCTGAGCAAGTACTTTTTGTGATTCAATATTTATTAAAATTATATATACACATATATACACAAAATACTATATATATATATATATAATTATATATATATATATATATATATATATATATAAAGAGGTGTGATCAAAAAGATCCAGGACTTTTTATATACTAAGGGAATGCAATGTCTCACAGCGATGCGGTTGGCAGCATTGTATTCCCTGACTCAACAATAACACAGCTGTGTTTGCAGATCAATCATAACATCACTGAAAGTAACATTAGCACAGTTTGTTTGAGATTAGTTTTATAGAGTTTGGCTATTTTTTTGTTTAATGAAAATGAATGTGAAAGAAGAGCAATGTGTTTGTGTGGAGTTTTGTGTGAATCTGAACGAAACGTTTTCTGAAACCTTTTTGATGTTACAAGAGGCTTTTGGTGAAGAATGTCTAAGCCGATCATGCTGCCATCAGTGGTTCAATGCTCCATTTGGAGAATGCAATGTCTGTATTCACAAATCTGATTATACTATTGTAGTGTATATTGGAATTCTTTACGAAAATTGCGGATTTTGTTGTTACTATAGAGGCAACCACATTAAATAATTTGAAGTCGATTATTAACCTACATTTTGCAGTGATTAAATGTAAACATTTTACATCACAATTTCGGCAGTAATTCTTCCAAAGCATTTTACGAGTTAATATTAACGTTAAGTTCGCTGTTGGGGTAAATCGGGTGAAGGGGCGGAGTCCCATGATCAAAGATTTTCTGCACAATAACACTAAAGACACATCACGGTAGAATTGATTTATCAAAATTGGAAGAAGCATTCTACGTAATAAATGTTTAATCTGGATTTGATTTAGGTACGTTGTCGAGACTAGATGGTGCGGCCTTAGGATTAAAAACACTTTGTATATGATTACATAAAAAGCCATTTGTAATTTAATGAATATCAACTAAAATTGACGAACGTTCCCAGGATAACCCATAGACAGAGTTTGAGATAAGATACGGAGTCCCCAGACCAAACATGTTTTGTACGCAAACAGTATAGTTTCCATGCCGAAGGCTAGGCCAGAGACCGAGATGTTCTAGAGGCTGGGAACTCCCAGAGAAGCCACAGATCGGGGCCTTCCAGAGGCAAGTTTCCAACGGCCCGGAACTGCCAAAAATTTAGAACTGCCATAGACAGTGGCCTGGATCTTACAAAGGGTGGGAAGCTGTCAGATACAGTGATCATTTTTTTTTTTTACATTTAATAGAAATTGCTTTGGAATCCAGTTGAGCATTAAATGCTAGTACAAACATGAGTAGAAAATCAGTAAAACGTAAATTGATAGCGGAAACAAGAGTTACAGGAAAATTTGGCATAGTGATTACTGTTAACAATAATGGAAAACTGCATTTATTTATTTATTTATTACATTCCAACGGCAAACAAGCCAAAGTACAAGTGGGTAGTATACATATAAATATTTAAATATCAACTGAAAGAAAGAAACAATAACAGTGATAACAATCTAACAAAAACAACAACATAAATTATTAAATATAACAATTAATAATACAAGTAATAGTAACAACAAAACAGCATAATAGATAACAACAAAGCAGTAAACTATTCAGAAACACAACAATCAATATGAGGGGTAACAAGCATAAAAATGAAATAAATTACCATCAACATGTAAAGATTAGAAATTGTGTTTCTACTCAGGATCGCGGAGGGATGCCAGCACTCTTCCCCGGATGGTCGAAGCACTGTCGTGAAAAAGATCGACAAGGTGGCAGAAGTTATTTCCCAGCCTCATCATTCGGACGAGGGGACCATGAAAGTCATAATCACGCCGAGAGTGACGCCTGCCGAACAGATCACGCGACCGAGTAGCTGAAGGAATGCGGATATCCACTTGTGCGAGGAGAGAAGGACAACCAAGCAGACCATTCAGCAATTTGGCAAGGAACAGGACATCTGCAGCCTTTCGTCTGGCTGGGAGATCTGGCAGGAGTAGCTCGTTCTGCAGATCCGCGAGAGGAACCTCCCTGAATTGATGTCCCCGCCTCGTTCCCACCAGCCTTAAGAACCTCCTCTGGACAACCTCGAGTTTCCCGATGAGAGTCAAATGGTAGGGTGACCAAACGGGGCTAGCATATTCCAGTAGTTGCCGCACAAAGGAAGAATAAAGTGTTTTTAAAACAACAGGGCTCGTCATGCCACGTCATGCCTTGAGATGAACCCCAACATCCTGTGTGCCCGTCTGTACAGATCATCCACGTGAGCGTTTAAAGGAGAAATCAGCAGAGAAGGTAACACCCAAGTCCCTCACCGTGAACACCCTATCCAGAGCTCGGCCATCCAAGGTGTACTGGAAATAGCGTGGGTCGCGCAACCGGCCAAAGGTCATCACAGAGCACTTGGAGGAGTTCAACTTCATGTTGTTTGTATTGCACCAATCAAGGACACTATTAAGAATAGACTGCAACCTTGCGAAATCATCCGGGTGAGAGGTTACTGTGAAGATCTTGACATCATCTGCGAAGAGAAGGGCCTCTACTAGCAGGATGGACGTAAGGTCGTTGATGAATGCAGTGAATAAGTGAGGGCCGAGCAAGGAGCCTTTTGGTACACCCGAGGTTTGAGGAAATTCTCTGGATATAGAGCCCGGCAGTTTCACCCTCAAGCGTCGGTCATGCAGGTAATCATGGAGCCATGAGAGCAGTGGGCCATGGATCCCATAAGCTTCCAGCTTACATATGAGGATAGAGTGATCGACTTTGTCAAACGCCTTGGCGAAATCAACGAAGGCCACATCCAACTGCCTCCCTTCCCTCATTGCTGATAATATGGCATCCTCAAAAACCAGTAAATTGGTTACTGTAGATCTAGAGGAGGTGAATCCATGCTGATTAGGGCAAGTCAGAGACCTCACAAATGGTTTGAGACGAGAGAGAATAATCATTTCAAACACCTTCCCAAGTGCAGAGAGAATTGTGATTGGTCTATAGTTCTCCACTTTCGAGGGGCTGCCACCCTTTAATATTGGGACAATATGCCCCACTTTAAAAGTATCTGGGAATTTTCCAAGCAGAATAGATGAGTTAAATAGGAAGGTCAAAGGGTGGGCCAAAAGGTTGCTGCAGTGTTGTAGGAGGGACAGTGTGATGCTATCGGGGCCGGCACCCTTCCTCACGTCGAGCCCCCTGAGGACCCCCAAGACTTCCGAGGTATTCTTCCGATACTTGCCAAGGAAGAAGGGGAATTAAAATCAAAGGGAGGACATGCAGTTGCAGGCTGTGAGAAAACAGATGAAAAGAATTCGGAGAACATATCAACCCTTTCCTGCGGATCGAGTGAGGAACGATCGCCAAGAGTTACAATAGATGGTATACCAGATGTTTCTCCAGAGGAACGAGCAAAACTCCAGAAACTGTTTGGATTATGTGGGATTGAGTTCTCTATGTGGTTCAAGTAATTTCTGTAACATTGTTTGGTATTCATGCAAATTTTTCAGTGCCTAAGGAATACAATGTGAGAAGAAATTACTCAACAATGCGTGAATACACATGTGCTAGATATACAGATGAAAGTCTTGGTACTTTAGCTGTACATTTGAAAAAGAAGCTTAAACAACATACTGGTATGTACGATGTTTAGTAAAATATTACATTCCTAAACTCATTCTTTGTTCGCATCTTATGCCATATCTCTTGAGTTAGCCAAAGTAATGAAAACTTTTAATGATAACATTTTAATTTTAAGTGTGCTACTAAAATGGCAAAATCGTGTGAGGATTTCAAAATATCTGAGAAATGTTTATTACCAGCGCTTTGACATCAAACCATACAAAGAAGGATTGTTGAAATTGGTGAGCAGGTAGAAACATCTTTGCTTGGCAAGATTAATTATATATTTCACTTAAAAGGACAGGTTAAAAGTGCCGATCTAACAGATGTAAGTCATCTCTTAATATTTGTACGTACTACCTTTGAAGACTTCTGTAGTAAGGAGGAATTATTTTATTTGAAATCCTTCATAGAACAACATTTATGAGACTTTAAAGAAAGCAGTTGACAGAATTGGTAGCTTTGGTAAATGTTCGGCCATTGTTACAAATGGGGCACCATCAATGACAGGTAAAAAGTTTGGATTAGTAGTGTTGCTTAGGGAGAATACAGTGGACCTTGTCCGAGAATCCACTGTATTATTCATGTGGAAAATCCATCAAGTTCTTAAACTTGTGATTAAAATTATAAATCTGATCAGAAGTAGAAACCGAGACCTTTTACACCGACATCTTAAGCAGTTTTTGCAGGAAACAGACGCTGAGTATGGAGACTTGCTATTATAAAACAATGTAAGATGGTTGAGCGCAGGAAAGTGTGTTGAATGATTTCTTACTATAAGAAATTACATCTCTGAATTCCTTAGGAAATACTATGTGCCATCCAATATCACTGAACTTTAAAAAAGTTTGAAGATCCAGAAAGTTTGACTTGTTCAACCATTTTTACATTCTGAACTCTCTTTAACAGTCTTCAAGGAAAAAATAGAACAATATTAGATTTCCTAAGCATCGTCAATGGGTTCGGAGTAAGTTAAAAGTATTCAAGCAAACATTGGAAAACAAGACATTGATATAACTTTCCTGTCTTCAGTTAGCTCAAGAAATCAAATATAACGACTTTTCAAGCCGCAGTTCTCAAATCTAAGAAGATATTGCTAAGTGCAATATAGGATTAGAGGAAATTTCAGTTTCAAAATTAGTCTAATGCTTTATGATAATTATGTTTGATCTACAATTAAAGACCACAACCTGAATACAACTTGAATTATGTTATATGCAAGCTGACATAAGCTGACTAAAATATTATTTCTAACGACAAGGCAACGAATGCCTCATGATATTTTCATATAACTTCCCAAAGAGAGATTTAAGACTAAAAACGTCATCAATGTTTGAAATTACCTATTTATTTGAAAGAGTATTCTCATCCATGTGATCCATGAAGGTTATAAAAACCCAAAACGGAAGCAAGTTTTCTAATGCGTATCTGCTTCATCTCATGAAATTGGCTACAACACAACCAGAGGCTCTGTTGTGGATTCGTTCTTTTTTGGATGCACCTGATCGCCCACAGTGTTCACACTAATAAATAATATATATTTTGATTCTCGTTGACATATAAATAATGATTGCAAAAATATTTTATCTCAATATTTTTTTCTGAATTTTGTAAAACGAACACTTTTATTAATAAATACTCGTATTTAAGATTATTACTAAATGGCCCGCATTCAAGTTCAAAGTTTCATTTTTGCCCCTTGAGCCTATGTATGTTGGACACTCTGATCCAGAGTCTGAGAGCTCCTAAGCGTTCGTAACTATAAGAAACTGAGTGCTCTTGAAATCTGAAAAGTTCCAAACTTTGAGACCTGGTGGAGACCATAAACCAACGTTTACGTAAAAATGCGGTTCGGCAATTTAAGTTTCAATATAATAGATTTATGAAATGCAACAGAAACCTACCTAAACATTGTGACAGGTTAACCATTTTTATAAAGATATTTTTATAAAAGTTTCTTTGTACTTAAAAATAAAATTCAATCACTCAATAAACTAAACAAAATTCACCTGATTCTCTAAGATCTTTTAATAATTAAAACTAACTCAAAATATTAATTCTTCCGTAAGCACGTGAATTGTGCAATTATCTGAATAAAAACAAATGTTGAAGTTGAATACGAAAAACGCTTGACATATTCCGTTTAAAAGTTTAATCGTTTTAATTATTCAGCTCTCATTAATATTTAAAATCTTATTTTTTGTACTATATATTTCATCTTACAATTATTCCTAATTATTTAAATCATTTCCCTGAAGCATCTATGTAATGAACTCGAGCCTTGATTATAAACCACTCTGAGGATATAAACTGTTTAATGCTAGTTGTTTCCGTTTGACATCCCTTCACGTATGTGATAACGCTATAAACACACGCTATTAGTGATCGGCAAGCAGCGGAAGAAAGTAGACAAATACGAGTAGTTCCGACTACCATTGACAAACCAATCGGAGCTGCTGTGTGAAGCAAGCGATGATTGCGACTCTGGTGGCGGGTACGGGAACCACGTAAAACTTGATACACTGACTGTTCATAACTGTCCCTTAGGGATGATATATCTTCTCAGAATTATTCATAATCAAGGACTCGGCACCGCACTTTGCTGCATTCAAAATTGAATGTCCCCGTATATTACATCAAGTCCTTTTATAATTCAGAAGTTTAGTATTTACTCAAAGTTCTTTCGCCATTAAAATTAAGCTCAGTTAAGTGTAGAACTTTCTTTTTCTCTCATTGAATGCTTGCAAACTAATGTATAGCTCCAACGGTGGTTCGTGTACGTGCACCGTGTATAAGTGTGGAGAACATTAGGCTTTCCCTTAGAGTCCATCCTTCGGAAATCTCGTGAGCCAAGAAGAAAGAACTGGAATATTTACTGATTTATTCAGATGTCTTTTTGATTATATTCAAATAAAAGGTGTTCCGATAGTTCAGTTCTTTTAAGTTAATCACAGAATAATAGCACATATGTGAGGTCAATGTTTCCTGGATGGCTAGTACAGCGTCTGCCGCGCGGTCAGAACCCTTGTCCTACCTGTACGGCCTATGCCTACCCAGTGTACGGTCTATCCGTATACCTGCACTAAATTCACGATATCAGTAAATAACTTCTAAAGAAAAACTAACGTATTTTTCCTTGAATTAAAATTTACTTCCTTTTGACCTCCTTCTTTCAGGAAAAAGTAGCTTATTGTTTCCGTCATTACAGTTGCCACTTATAAAACTAGCACAGTACATTGCTTCTAAATTCATACCACTGTACATTTAACCAACTATTTTCAAAATTTAACAGTTTTTAATTGCATATAAATGTGGCAACTGTTTACTTGAGAAATACTTGTATATACGTATAGAATATATTAAACGTGTAATGGATTTTTTAACAATGAGAGTATCTCGTAATTAGAAAGCGTTTAACAATTTTAATAATGTTTCCCTTAACTAAACAAAGGATAGGATGGAGCTTCTTTAAAAATATTTACAAGTGAACTTTGCTCTGTCATTATACTCGTATCTAAACTTGTCTCGAGTGAAGGCGTAAGTTGACGGCTAATTTAACTTACCCCTACAAGGTAATGATGTTCTCAGAAGAACCGAACATGTCTCCTAACATGTCAAGGGCTGAGGCTGAAGTTGTGACAGGGATAACGATCATGATTATTTTAAGACAAACGTGTTTATTTTTAATTATATATACATATTTAAATATGTATATATACATATATTTCATTAAAAGTCATTTATTAAAAGTAATATACTATATAAATAATAGGCCTGTACAATATTCGTTATTTTAAACTTGACACTTTTCCTCCATACGTCAGGGCCAAATTATTGTTCGTACTTATCAAACACTAACTTATTACAGTGGCGTATATAAAGGGGTTGGTTAAGGGGGTCCGAATCTCCCCCCCCCCCCCCAACTTATCGGAATTGTAAACAATTTCTTTTTCTTTTTTTTTCATTAATAATCCACAATTTATTATGCATATTTATCCCTTATTTTCATCTATGCTTTTTTATTAATTTATTACTTACAAACTCGTGGCTGAAATAATATTGTTCAAATTTGGTGAAGGATGTTTCATCGTTGCTTGCATGTGAATTCTGTTCGAAAAGTAGGCTTTACACGGAAACGGTCATAGTGTAGCGCTCCGAAATAAATTCTTGGGAAATACGAGGGTTTTTGTAGGTTTATTTGAATTGAAGCACCAACGTAATTAGGTATTATATAGCCGTGTTGTATGATTCTCCAAAACAATTATATAGTTAGTTCTGTTACACAGGCTGATTTATTGTATGTGGGTGAGCAACATATTCATGCAATAATGTTTTATTCATTTAATAAATTTAATAAAAAATGTTTGGGGTACAATTTTTTAACAAATTTACAAAGGAGTACGGGAGAAAAAAGGGTTGGGAACCGCGCTGGTCTGGAGAGATGGGTTGAATATTTCAAAGAAGCGTTATTCGATGGCAGGTTTATTAGTAGTTTTAATCGATGCAAGAAAGGAAATAACAAAGACGTGTTAGTTGAAAGAAAAAGACTTGAAAAGGTGAAGAATTTCTGTTATTTAGGAAGTATCATAACAGATAGGGGCACAATAAGAGAAGAGGTAGGAAACAAAATATGGAAGAGTGGAAAGTTTTTCAATATGGTGAAGAAGATTGTGTGGAGTTGGAACCTTGGGAAAGAATCAAAAGTACTGATGTATAAATCTTTTTTCCAACCAATTTTATTATATGGAGCAGAGACGTGGACGTGGACTAAAAATGATTTAAGTAGATTGCAAGCTGCAGAAATGAGATTTTTAAGAGAGATAGAGAAGACTACAAGAAGAGATAGAATAAGGAACGAAATAACCAGAGAAATATTGAAGGTAGTTTCACTGCAAGACACAATGGAAAGAAGAAGAATACAGTGGATGGGGCATGTGAAGAGGATGGGAGATAATAGAATGCCTAGAATAGCACTGGAGAAGGAGGAAAGAGGAAGAAGACCAAGAGGAAGACCGAGAGGAAGATTGGAGGACCAAGTGTGGAAAGACATAGAGAGAAGGGGACTACAGAAAATGCAGGTGGAGGAAGAGGAGACCTGGAATGACAGACAAAAGTGGAGGAGGCTGTGTACGACGACCCGTGATAACGGAAACGTCAGATGATGATGATGATGAATCGATGCAAAAAATTCACAAATAATCACAAAATTGGCACGTTCTTTCCGCTTCAAATTTCATGAAAGGTTTTGAGTTCCCTAAATATACCAAGGGCTTAGATTGGTATATTGGGTGTTCACTACCCTTATTAAGTATAGGATTTCCATTTTAAAACGTAATGTTTCGATATTAGTTTCGTTTATTTTTAAATTCTACTGTTGAGCTATGTTTCCCTTGACAAATATTTTCAGGTTGATTTAGTAATCACCTAAATTAATACAGTAATCATGATTTTATTTTATCATAAATCTCGGTGGACGTGCTATACCTATGTAAATAATTATTTAAATTTTTGAAATTATTTATATCGTTTAGGAGTATAAAGGTCGGCGTGATCTCGTTATTGTTTTGTTGAAGATGGAGCTTGTATTGTCCATTCTTAATTCAAACACTACATTAAAAACACACCAACCAATACTAATAACTTTTTAATTACGTTTTTAAATAATTGTAGGTTTTCTTTTGATATGGCGTGTCCAGTGGAGTGGTGTGCAACAGACGATTTTTCTTCTCCGTTGAGTTTAATGTGGGAGCATTGTTCTTTATATCTTGTATGAATTTATCTTTTTTCCGTATAATGTATGTTTATTGCAGTCATCACATTTTATTTGGTATATCCCTCATTCATTGATAATTTCTCCATTATCTTTTGGATGTTTCAATTTATTATTCAGTTACTTGTTGTTTTGTAAGTGACGTTATTGTTTGTATGTATTTTTAAAGATTGTTGTACATCTTTTGATAAATTAGTCCATTTATTGCTAAACCAATTTGTGTTTGTGTCTTAAATGGATAAAAGTGTTGTCTTTGACTTTTTTCCATGTTTCTTTTTAGCTCTTTGAAACATATATTAAACTAAATCCGTTTTATATTCATTAAAACAGCAACATTTATACATGTATATACTGTATATACATGTATATAAAATGTATATACTGAAGTTTTCATATTAAAAGAAAATCTACAATTGTTCAAATATGTTAACACACAGATATTTCAATGCATGGGAATCCTATCACATAAATCAAGCAAATACAGAATATTTATTAAATCAAAAAGATGGACCAATACAAAATTTAATACTAATTTCACGAAGATTAAAAAAATAACAGTAAAAATTTATTTATTATAGTTACAATAATGATTTATCTTTAATTTACACACAGGACAAAATAATATTAAAATCACACATGTATAATTATTATTAAAAATGAACAAATTTTCTGTATGTATTTACTATTGTGATGTGTATGAAGAAGATAGGCCTCATAAAGAAGATAGGCCTATCGAAAGGCCTCATAATATAAAAAATATTAGTATTGGTTGGTATGTTTTCAATGCAGTGATTATGCTATTGTTTTAAAAGCTAGATTTGCCATCCAGAACTGTAAACGGAATTGTACAGGGGTATTTAAAAATATGATATAAGAAATAAAAAATGTATTATCTTTAGTTACCATTTATTCCTTAAAATAGAGCAGTAAAAATCATACCTGCTCTTATTTCAAGTGTACATACACAAGGTAGTATTACGCTATACCACGTGTTATGAGATAACACACAGGCCATAACATACATATAGCCATAACAACGGGCTAGTCTGAGATTATATGCAGACTTTAAAGTCTATAGCCCATTCCACTGGGCTACATGACATATTACTATGACACATGTTCAATGGCCAGATGACTGTGCTCAGTTTGTTTACAAACTTATTTATTCTGTGATTTTCTCTCTGTATCGTGGTTACTCATAACTGAATAAACGTAAACAAATCGGTTGGTTTTTTAGATATCGAGCCGACAGTCTACAGACAGCCATACAGACAAATCAAATGTGTCCGTCCCTCAAGTGAAAGACGCTCAGCCAAAAGACTTGGCAGAGAGAAATACGGGACAACTCAAGAGACATTCTATCAGTCTACAATGACGCTCAGCCAAATTCCAAGGTTAGAAATGCACAATCAAAGAACTCATTCTTACCTATGTAGAAATTACGCTTCATGCAAATTTAAGCTTTCTACAGATGAAATCGTTTTTGTGATATCTTGCTCAATAATGCATTCACGTTTTTCATAACAATGTTCAAATTATAAAAGTGCCGGTGAACTATGAATGGGGTGAACTAAAACCCAGAGTGCTTTGAGATGAAATATTGTCACCTACTTTTAACATTGACTTTCTACTCCATTTTTGTTCGTTTTACTCATTGAATAAAAATATCACATCTTAAAAGCTAATAGGATTCACTTAATTAGTTTACTAACTTATTTATTCTGCTAGTTTTTCGTTGCTATCATGGTTACCCATAAGACCAATGTAAACATATTCGCTAACGCTCAGTCTAATCCCATGGAATAACATGCATCATCATCGACCTCAATGTTTCATATGTAGAAATGAAGGTTCATGCAAAATTTCAAGTCTACAGTTTAATTTATTTTCGAGATATCGTGTGAACAAATAGGCAGATAGACAGACTGACACAAATTAAATATTCCCTACATCTCGAGTGATACGCTTCGCTATCTCTCAGCCAACTATCGAATCAAGATTAAAACTTTATTTGGGAACAACAAATACAATTAATTTATTTTATATGATTTTAACAAAGTTTTAAAAAAATATGGAAACAATTTACTAACTATTGAATGTTTCTTTTTATTTTAAAATCTAAATGTAACTGCTGATTTACTTGGTTATCGGCTTAAAAAGCATTAGTGGGGTGAAATCAATTATGTGTTAATCTTAATATTCGAGCGGAAAATAAAACTTGGATTGAAAATCGCTGCAAGATAATTTTACCTAGTTTACGGTTGCCCATGTCTAGTTCATACATTTAAAGTATACAGCTTTTACTGTCCTTTAGGTTTTGATTTTTAATCCACATTCCACTAAAACTCCTTAAAGAAGTGAATAATACTTGTAAGGTTTTTAAGTTTGGTTGGGTTTTAGTTTAAGATTAAGGTTGTGACATATTATGAGCAAGGGTTGCTGTGAGAGGATTTAATAATAGGTTAGATTGGCAGTACAATACCCTCAAATGAACCAACACATATTTTTATTTTGTGACAACACCTCATTAAATTGATTAAAAATTTTAATTAACAATTGATTGGGTCAACCGATATATTAAGCACAAATTTTAATACCTTAATACTTTGAAGACATATTTAATATTAAATTACTCATTACAATTTTATTTTAAATTTAATTCATTATAACATTTACTAGTAATTTTTGTAGTGTTGCAATATTTATGAGTTCATGGACTAACATGAGAAACTTTCTTTTAAATAGCTAAACATTTTCATGAATTTACATTTTCGAAATTGTGAACATTTAAATAGATAAGGAATTGTAAATGATTAATGAACCCTAAAATATACTAAGTTCTTAAAATTAATTACATTTAATTTCATATCACACTTATTACGCCTAGAGATATTTTTCCGCACACGAACACCAACACTAGCACTCCCGAACCTCGCTTTTCGACTTCCCGTCCTCGACTTCTTTGTTCTTCAGTTTTGATGTTATTCCCCCGCCAGCTCATGACCACGCCTCTGCCAAATCTCTCCATCATAATTGGTGAGTACCAATTTTTCATATCAGCATGGCTGCCCCTTACATCGTCGCACGGTTTTTTTATATATATAAGCATTTCCGCTGCTTAAGCAAGCATTTCCTGTTTGTTCACCATCGGCGTCTGGGCGGATGTGCGTATCCACTTACATCCGGAGGATGTTTGTCTCGAATTGTAATACCAAACTTCCTTTCCAGCAACTATCTGTACATCGCTTCTATGAATTTTATTTTACTAATAATTACATATGTCTTACATACTAAAAATGCTAAAGATTAACATGTTATAGAAACTGACGTCCATTGGTTATTGATATGACTTGAAACCGTTAAAAACTATTTTACTGCCCCATACTGCCTCTGTAACTGACTAAGCTAGCAATTTAAAATAACATCACACAGATGTATCAACAAGATCTGGATTGACAGAACTCTAAATTTAAGGTTTACATTTTCCAAGTTGGCAGACACAAGACGACTCAGCTACAAACAACGTCGGTGTCGTTATCTTCTCATTAGCTCTGCTTGTCTACGTCATCATTAAAGAACGTTGTGACAGAATATCTTCACAGCCTAAGCCTGGTAAAATATTTTGCGTGTTATAACATCAAGTCTAATATCAAAACACGTTTTAAGTCATTATAATCATAATATGGCACTGATTTACTCACTGGCAATAGTCTTTCAATGCTTCTGTAGTATTTGGGAAATTATTTGCAGTTAGAAGCGTCACTTTCTTATAGGTGTACTAGCTGACCCGGCAAACGTCGTTTTACCATACAAATTCTTATTAGTATGTGCGAATGTAATGTATGCGTGAAAGAAGCATGAAGCGCTGTAAACGAAAAAAATTAAGTTAATAATACAGACACACAATAATTCAAGTAGTTGAATAATTAAGTATAATTACTTAGTGATGGTAATTAAGTAATAAATAGATAAATAAAGCGTTTCTCAGTACAAGACTGTTTTTCAGAATAACTTAGGTCAATCACTATAAATATTTAAAATAGGTGCAACAAACAATATTTAACAAGTACACACTAAACTTAACAGTAACTAAATAATGAACAGTAAAAAATAATTAAACTACATGACTATTTTTATAAAAATCCTTTACTTTTATTCTAAATTAATCTAGTTTTACTCGTTTGAAGGTTTTCGGGGAGGTCGTTGTACAATTTTGGGCCGAAGTAAGAGAAGCTCCTCCTACCCAATTCCAGATTCACTTTTGGAAAGTGTAGCAAGTGCGTGACATGACGGGTTCTGTATTTTGAAACCTCCTCCCGGGATGAGAGCCTCCCGCTTAAGTACTGTGGCTCCCCGTCAGACAGAACCTTGTGAATTAAAATACAGGTCTGTATCCTGCACACAGTTTCCATCGGCAATAGGCCAACAGCATCTCGATAAGGGGAAACATGATCAAAGCGTTTCAATTTGAAAACAAAACGAATTGCGGAATTTTGAAGCTTCTGGATTTGCTCCTGGTCTCCCTTCGAGATACTTTTGCCATAAGCAGGATAACAATAGTAAAACACAGAGAACACGAAAGCCTGCATTAATTGCAGCCTTGCAGACTCCGGCAGCAGATCCCTAAACCTGTAGAGACCCCTTAACCAAGGCCGCACTATACATCAGGCCGGAGTCACCCCCTCCACTTAGCGCGCCACGTCATCGCAGTGGCCGGCCGCATCAGCTAAGACAAGCCGCACATACGACAAAAACTCTGTTAGAAATAGTCGAATTCCTAACTAAGAACCTAAAACTGTCCTAGATCTTACTAGGAAAAT
The DNA here is from genome assembly GCF_021130785.1 of Homalodisca vitripennis. NCBI lineage: Eukaryota > Metazoa > Arthropoda > Insecta > Hemiptera > Cicadellidae > Homalodisca > Homalodisca vitripennis. The sequence goes on along the minus strand of NC_060214.1, from coordinate 73,027,482 downwards.
TTCAAACAGATAGTTTGGAAGCACGTTTTGGCCAATTTTGGCAAATGAGTGGGGCCTGCTATAACATTTCAGTAAATCAGGTAATACAATCTGAAAAAAAGTTGAAAATATTGTCTCATTAAATTATACTCTGCATAACATTCTGAAATATGTATATCAGATATACTCTCTCAGAACGATAATTTAGAGAAATGTGAAAAAGAAATCGTTAATCCAGTTTTTGACGAGTTTCAAGTAGATCTGAATGATAAGTTAAATTACAGAGAATGATATGTTATGTTTAGTATATATTGGTGGTTATATAAGCCATATTATTTTAAAGAATATATCATGTAAATCGTGCAAGGAATTGTTAACCCCGGGTTCTGACTCAAATTGTTCTATCGGTCCTTTACGGAAGGATAATGTTTACTTTAACTTAATTGATAGGGGTGCCTTGAAATACCCCTCTGATTTCATTATGCAGGTTATTGTTATATCTTTTAAAAAAGTTTGTTTAACTGATAGATATGAAAGTAAATTTCTTCTGAGAAATAATCAGAGAGCAGTATTAAAACAGACTATCTTAGAATTTGTGGCCTTAAATAAGAATGAAAAGTGTAACAGTTGTAATGTAGAAAAAAGTAGACTTACAGTACAATTAATTTTTTAATATTCTTTTGAATAATTATTCCAGATCAGCAACTGATTCAATGAAAAGAAAACAGTCTGAAAAGAATTGTAGTGTAAAAACAAAAATCTAACAAAAAGAGAAAAGTTTCTAAGTAAGTTCAAACTAAAATGGATAAAACACTAAACAAAATTGAATTTGTAAAATTTTATTCTAACAAGCAATAAGTATTGTTTATGTTTATTTGGTATTTATAATTCTTTGTAATATCTGATGATACCTACATACACTGTTTTACTAATATGTCATTTTTAACTTTGCAACTAATATTGTGACTACCTACTCAAAATTAGCATACTTTTATAAATTAAAATAAGTTTTTGAACTCACTTTTAATCTTCATTTGTACCCCAACTTCCAAATATTTAAACAAATTAATAAGTCTTTTGATAGTTTAAGCCATCAAGTAGCTTTATAAACAGCGTGAAGTGAAATGTTCTATTTGAGTACACGTCTTTAAAATCAATTTTATTATTTTTATACATGCCGAAATAAGACAATATTGCCACAGATGTAAAGAGGATGATGTAAGCTTTAATTTGATATAACATACATAATTTTACTCCAGGTTTTAAGCTGTCAAATGACAGGTTGTAAGTTGCGTATTTTGCATTGAATGTAACGGCCGCTCCAAGCCGGTACGGCTGCTACTGTGACGTCACAGCTGGATGGTTCCGGCCTGGTGAATAGTGCGGCCTTGCCTTAACCTGCCAATGGCACGCTGGATGGTATAAGTGACATGGTTGGAGTACGTAAGGTTCCTACTACGCCGAGAGTCTTCACGCTGTCACAAACAGCCAAACTCTCGCCCATGATCGTGACTCTCAGACCCCTGTCACTTAGGGCCTCTACAACTGCTCATATTTAAAAATTGAATGATAGAAGATTTAAATTTTGTTCTAGGCTGAAATGTCCTGCGAAAAACATCAAAATTAAAAAATACCTAAGGTAAACGTACATGTACTTTATTATAAAGTGGTCTAATATTCAAGCTTTAGATAATTGGGGTATGTATGAAAAGTAGATAGAAGCTGATTCTCAAACCTATTGAATATGCATATAAAATTTGGTAAAAATCTGTAAAGCCGTTTCGGAGGAGTAAGGTAACTAACATTGTGACAAGAGAATTATATATATATATATATATATATATATATATATATATATATATATATATATATATATATATATATATATAAGATATGGTTTGAACTTCATTTCTAATCAAACTAAAATTAAATCCTACTTAAAAGAACATTATAATAATTATTTAATAATACTTAAATGCGAAGGTATTAAATAGATTAAAATATGAAACAACGGTTTTATTGATATACTAGCTGACCCGGTGAACTTCGTTTCACTTACTCTTGGCTATGTCGCTTACCTTTGTTAACATATTTACATATGTACTTTATCAATTTGACAGAGTTACAACATTCCACATTGATGTGAGTTTCAAAAGTTACGGCACAATCCAACGATTATCTACATCAAAAATTTTGTCCTTTTATCTTCACAATTACAGATCGCCCACCGTCCTCAACTGATTGCCGACGATACAACGAGTAACCATCATTTCCCGAGATGGTTTCAGCAATCAATGCTCTAGGGTATCGCTTAGAACACTTGCCGTCGACCATACAGGGAGAGATGTTGTTGAAAACTCCGCAAGGTCCATGTATCATATGTTTACTTACTACTGCATGCAATTTTGGGTCAAGTGTTTCATCGGGGAATCTCGGCTGAAATTATGGAATCAATGTCTTCTGGCCTTAATTTATCAACTAACCAAACTAATACGTGCGAATATGGCAGACCACGCTTTTGCCACTCAACAGAGTACATCCAACAACGTACTTGGCCCATACACACGATGCTTTATAATGAAATTCATTAAAGATTTTAATTTTTGCTTAAACACTCTGGCAGTGACGTCATGCTATAAATTGGTGTTTGGCCGTGTAGCAATTCTTTCTTAATTTCCTTCCATTGTGGGTTACAGGTGAATGTAATACATAGGTCTGGACGGCCATATTTTCTAACATACGGACATCGCATTTGCAACGGCATTAATAGCATCACGAATCTGTATGAATAAACAATTCATAGAGCTGACTTCTTTGTTGGTTTCAGCACCTGGAATCAGAAATGATAAACAATGACATTTTTGCATACATTAAATATAACACATTTATTGTCAAATTATCATCATTATCATATCGGACAAAAGGCAATCAATACAGGTAATCAATTTAAAGCTTTCTGTAGTTTTTTTGCGGTGCGTAAACATATAAAGATATACTTTACCATGTGTAACAAAAATCTTCGACATAAAATATTGGGTGCTGTCAGGGCCCAAACACGGACAATACTTTATTTGCCATCAATAAACACATATTCTATCATGATCAATGTCTAATTGTAAATTTCCGCATTAATTAGTAGTGTAGGATTCGAAGTTTGACATCGCACACGATGTAGCACATCCTCAGACATGTCATCCCTATATTTCATCCACAAATCTTCCGGATTCGAAGGAAAAAACATGTGGATATTATAATCGCAAACAATGTTCGAATTTGATGTGGTGAAGATATATATGGAATCCTTGAGCGTATTATCCCAATGTAAATCATCCTCGAGTAACTGTAATAGTTGACACGCCTCACGGTAAGTAGCACACAGATGTCATCAACTGTTCTCAATTGTTGAAACGATGTCGGACCACGAACATTCACCAATAACAATCTAAGATAATAACATTCAGCGTTATTTGGATGTACTGTATTTGTCGGCACTATAATCGACTTCTGGATCGTAGGAGAATGCTGCTCGTTCCAGGTTCACAGGGAGCATTGCGTTTGCGGAATCGGTCAATTTCCTTTTCCCGGGTTCGCTGCTGTTGTGATCGATGTGCCCGAACTCGTTGCATTCTTTGTCTATCCACTTCATTCTGATTTACTGTAGAACGCAAATGTGCCATACCAATACGACTGTTATCATTATTAGTCTCTTGCTGGTCATCAGTGCGATTAGCGCGTGAGGTAGCTCGCCGTACATTCGATCTACTTCGACGACCTATGTTAGGTCGTTTTCTTCTCGGCATTGTAAGCAGTATCTGATATTAATGTTTTATTGCACTAATAATGTTAACCTATAATGGCGACAGCTGTTTTACCCAAAATTGCATGCAGTAGTAGTAAGTAAACATATGATACTGAGACACTTCGTCATTTGTATTTGTTACAGCTGTTAACTAATTATCGATACATAAAACAGTTTGTATGGGAAAATCAAATTGTCGTTTTTAGTATTTTCCTTGCAATTTTGTTTATATTTTCTCATAGTTAAACCTTCCCTGGACTTCCACGAACATTTTCAAGACCAAAATTAGCCAAATCGGTTCAGCCGTTCTCGAGTTTTAGCGAGACTAACGAACGGAAATTCATTTTTATTTATATAGATTTATGACCAAACGTCAGACACATAGAGAAATCAGCTCAACTAAAGCGTAACATATGTAAACTGAATGTTTACTGCATTGATAACTGCCAGACTCTTTGTATAGTTTTATAACTAATAAATAACTATCACTTAATGAGCATTAACGAAGCCTATCCTTCCAGGAGCTGGAATTTTATTCTTTTTTTGTGAGACTGTCTGTGCGATATCTTGAAAAAGAACTAAGCTATAAACTTGAAATTCGGTGTTGGTACATCTCATTGTACGGGATTTGGCTGAGCGTTAGTAGACATTTTTACATTAGTTTTATGGGTGAACTTGATGGCAACTAACAATGTAATATAATAAATAAATTTTAGAGCAAAATTAGTATCATGTTATCAATGTTATAATTTAACATGCAACATATTAACACATGTAGCCTAACCATCTTAATACATACAACATAATCTTTTGATGACTTGATATGTAGCAAAGAGTAAAGAGAAAAGTGTGTAGACTATGTTATTTAATGATTTATATATAACCCAACTTAATGAAAAAGTGAATACGTCATGTGAAAAGATATGCTACATCGAAAAAGATTTCATTTGTAGAATGTTTAATTTTGCATGTCACTTCAAAAAGAAATACATAGACAACAACATGTTCTGTCTATCAGTGGGATATGGCTAAGTGTCATTGAAGCTTCAATAAGCTGACACAATTCAGCGTCTACGGGAAGATGTAGTTTTTTCTATGTGCTTGCCAGTTTGTCTGTTTATCTATCCGCAGAACGGAATGAGCTATACAGGTGAAATGTCGCATGCAAACTTACACACAACTCAGTGCGGCGTATTCTTACCTTGCAGGTAATGAATTGACATGCCGAGTGACAGCACTAGCGTCGCGATTAACCCTTCATTTCTCTCCCACCATCAGCAGCGTACAGAAAATAGTTGCGATTCTATTAAGCCGACCTGAACAGAGGAATCAATTCATCACTTGTTATCTCATCAACGGGCCGAGTGAGAGACTCGAGTTCACTTTGCGGCAGTCTGAGCGCGCCACAGAAAGTGTTCTATAGATAAACCGCTCGCAAAAAAACCTGCGCAGAAGCAAATACCTGAGCAGCCACGAGCAGTAAAGTCCCCCCTCCATTGGTGGGGGATGGGACTAGCATCCTCGTCTCTGTTTTATCGGCTGTGAGGGTTTTGTCTCGTTCGCGCCAATTTGTTTACACTGCGCCACAATCCAGGCTTACATTGTTGATATATCATACTATAGTACATGTATCCTACTATAGTGCATTTAACATATTATAGTACATGTATCATACTACAGTACATGTGTCATACTATAGAACAATTGTATATATAGTACTAATAAAAAGTACATGATAGTAGAACCTGTTTTAACATTCGATATATAATTCCGAAATTTCCTTTAACAAATAAGAAGAGGTGTCATTGAATACAATGAGGTCATGCATTTTCTTATTTATGATTCTTCCAGCTTGGGTAACTCTATTTCCGTCACATTTTCCACAGAATAATAACTGCCCATACGAGACTTTTTACCAGTATTTTAACTCATACAATTGTTTACATGATGTAACAAATTTACGTGATTTAGTAAAAGTACTAATGATAAGAACCCAAACAAATGGATATGGAAAATAAAAAGTCAAGATAGAATGATTAGAAAAAAGTTAACATAATTTATAAAATGGCGATCGTTTACACAATATAAAAGTATACAGATCATTTCGTTACTTGTATTCATCCTGTATATAATATTTACAACCCCGCCCGGTGTTGAGAGAAGCGTTGTTTCATCTAAGAGAGCACACGTGTAAGTGCCATGTATGAGTTTCTTCATCTTTCTTCATCATTTTTCTTCATCTCCAGAGGAAAATCATATTCACATTTTATTAGTGTGCTATAACACTTCAATAAAATTACTTGCTATTATTGCTGTCCCATTTTAAATTTAGTGCAGCACTATAAAGACTTATGTAAAATATATTTTTTCAAAGGCTTTCCATCAACTGTTGTATCTTATACTTTATTTTGAAATCAAAGTAGATTATTAATCAGAGTTTGAAACGAAATAATGAATTACTAAACCTCTTTTATTATCTTTATTAAGACTCAAAATATTTCACATTCTATTTCATGAAGGATTGTATATAATCTATCCTATTTTACAAAAATTTGTAATTTATTCAAAAAAAATCATAGGTAGTGTACAAAGGAGCTCAGCCTCGTTAACCAACAGCTATCCAGTGTAATTCAGATGAAGAGGTATTCACAATTGTGTGCACTATGACGTTTTAGGCACGATCCCAAAGCACGGTAGAGCAACCGAGATTTCGACGCATAAATAGCTATGGTGTGAAGAGTTGATTTAATGCAATGCGAATATTGAGTTAAGCTCCATTTCACCTTCCGCACAACACAGCGTCTGAATTCTCTGACACTAGTTTCAGTACACATATTGAATTCTGAAATAAGGAGTTCACGTCTTTCTGAAGTAATCCATAAAAAATTAGCGTTTAAAATTATTATAACTCAGCATTCCCATTACATTAAATTAACCCTTCGTTCTGTGTAAAAAATTGGTTTCTCCGCCGTGCTTTGGGATCGTCCATTCCAGGAGTCAATCTATTTTAGTGTGAGATTTCTGACACTACACTAAGTGGGAGGTAAACTTGAGCTTAACTCAATATTCGTATATAAATTTAAGAAAATCTTACACCCTCTAACATCAACGGCTACCCAGTAGCTTTGAATAATGTAAAGAAAATTGCTGAAGTGTTAAGAGCTTTTCTACCAAATATACATTGTTTATTACTAAAGTAAAATTTATTAAAAATCTATTTATTACTAATATATTAATCCAATTGCGGTTAATGCACTCTAGCGCTAGACCCATCTTATCTCATCGGAAACTGAATGCCCCTAATTTCCGCTACCTTACACGTCACACGCCAATTTCAAATTATTTATTTATACTACACGTATATTAGTATTACCAAAAACTAGTAACCTGTTGACTTTGTTTTGTAAAAATGTTGGTTCAATTGTTCTAGATAGTACTACATCATAAACATACAGCATTAACTGCCATACAATATAAAAGGTGTTCATTGGCTGAGCGTCAGCAAAGCCCATCACGCGAGAGGCTGGATAAACTTTCATGTCTGTCCATATGTGTGTCTTTCTACTTGTCTGTCTGTCCGCACAATATCGTGAAAGCGAACTGACCTACAGACTTGAAAGTCTGCATGAAGCTTCATTTTTATATGAGCAATACTGAGTTCGATAATGGCGTACCTATGTCACACCATGAGATTTGGTTGAGCGCTAATGATTATTTTTACATGTTTCTTATGGGAAACCATGATGGCAACTAGAAATAGTATAATAAAACAATATGTAGACGAACTGAATGCAATTATATTTAATTTCGAAATACGACAATTTTATACATCAAATTAAATTAAACATTAATTTATGATGAATATTGATGAACATATTTTATATCAGGGTACTCTTGCGTTTTAGTCCTTTCCCCAGCTCACCGAAATGTGTATTATTAGGACATTAGTATGAAATCTAGCTTAATGAACAAAAATGTGAAAATTTCATGCGGCAAAGGCATCTTCAGAAAGATTTCATTTGTGAACTTTTAATTTTGCGTGCAACTTCATTACTAAATAATAAAAAAATTATTATGCTTGTCCAAGCGTGAAATTAGGATGAGCGTTATTGAAGGCTACTTACTAGAAGAAGATAAAACTTGTATAATGACTTCTGAACCAATTAGGGCCAAAGGATCTTTTCCTACAGACCCAACAAGCAAAAGATCTTTTAGCAGTTATTTAATGCAAAACAGGCCAAAAACTAGAAAGGTTGGTTGTTTGCTGACAGAACCGATCCTAAATTTAAAGATGCTTAGTATAAAGGTTTGATAAATAGTTGGCAAGGTTGAGCAGGAAAATTGAAAATCACGAAACATCCCATACACACTTACATTCATGTTCAGCATACAGTACAATGAAAAATAGACATGATGCAAACTCACTTATCCAAAAATGTGCACCTGAATTGTATGACGCTCTTAAAAGACTTTGAGGTGTGGTAATAACCATGGCCACTTGTAAGATAGCGTTCAGAGGGCATCGTAATGAAAATACTCAAACGGTGAATACTAAATCAGGAAACTTTTTTAACATTACTGATTTTCTGTCAAGATAGGATCTTCTTCTAAAACATCATTTGGAAAACGATCTACGCAAATTTAAGTATGTATCTCCTACAATCCAAGACGAAATGATCACGTTTGCGTCACAGCTAGTTCTTAATGAAATTATAAGTGAAATACAAGCAGCTCCTTTTTTCTCTCTTACATTAGACACCACTCAAGATAATATATAAAAAACAGATTAACTGTCATTGCTAATACGACATGTGTTAGATCACTGAACTGAATGGGTCGGGCGCGTTGACACTGAGGGATGGTAGGAGGTCGAGTAGGAGGTCGTGAAACACTCGAAAATGTTTGGTGGTGGTGCGCCTGCGCCGGCAAGTTTGACTCACTCACGGGCGCGCGGGCGTGCGTGAGGCTCGGGTTCCGTCACATCACGGCTATCAAACGATGATTTTCACTTGCATTCTTTTGATAGCTACTATCTCGTATCAATGAAAATCTTGTGCATTTTTTTTTAATTAATTAATTGAACATATTGAGGAGTTATCAGATAGACATGTTTATTAATATTATATTATTTTAATTCAAACAATACTTGTACTTGTTTTTGAAGAGTGTTATTTTTTGGCGATAGGAACATGAGGTCTAGCCGGAACTGATTTGGTCCGATCGCCATGGATTGAAATCACACAATTTTGAAAAACATGAGCCAAAAATGAAATTTGTTTACAGCAACTACAATTTTTTCAAGATTTACAGTAAGACCTGACTCCCTTGGTCTATCCAAAACTGTCTTTAAGTGAACTATATGTTCTTCAAACGTCTTTGAAAAAATATGTAAATCGTTAAAGAATGCGAAAAGGAAATAAGGAAAGGAAGGATATATATATATATATATATATATATATATATATATATATATATATATATATATATATATATATATATATATATATTTAATATCTCCAAATATTTTGTCTATCAGATTTCTCAATACCATACTTCCTGATGTAAGGCCAAAGGGTAGAAACGAAACTCATAAATAGCACAAGGAACATAAATGCTGTGTACTTTTTGACTGTTTATCCAAGGGAATTTGACTGTGAGCCAAGTTCAAGTCTTGTTTGAGTGTGAGAAACTTTGGACGACCCAAATATTGGAACGCTGATTTAATACAACAATGTATGGTTGGCATTGTAGTCGATTTGAGTACCAAAAATGCGGAAGAAGAGTAAGGAGATGTGAAAGACTTAATAATTTTCTTTACTAATAATTCGTTAATTAACATGCTGTTGCAACTCCTCCATTTTTGGGGATGCATGGTGATAAGGACTTGACATTGCCACTTCTGTGGAATTTAACTTGATTGAGAATCTTAAAACACTTGTCTTTCCTAACCTTTTGAAATAGTGTCTTGATACTGTAATAATAATGGACGTGACCTCGTTTGATTGTTGAAGTATTAGCTGATCTCTTTGGATCTTTCAATCCTCCACCACCCTCCTGTTCATCTCTTGTAACCAAGGTGAGAGGATTGGAATTTCCATAAGGAAAAATAATTGTTTATTGAGCTATATTTAATATCGCCTAAGACTTAACCAAAAAAACCCATATCAATAATAATACCAATTGGAATATCTCTTGGTACAAAAAAAGGAAAAGTCGAAGATAAGTGATTTGCTTCGAAATGAATCCATACTTCCATTTTGAAATGTATTTTGCTGCCTGTGGCAACTAGTGCTGCTAATTTAACTTGTCTAGACTTTTATGATATCCTTCTCGTTCATTAAATTACAATATAATGTTCTTCATATAATACGCCTTGAGAATCCCTTGTCTACTAATCCCCCAGGTTTAACAATCAATGCAGAGATAAAACAAATAAGGTAGTATTTTAGAAACAAATGGTGATGATAATCTGAAAAAGAGTTAAGATTATTATATTTAAGGGGGCAACATACCCAAAAAATTTATTTTTTCTAAAGAAAATTTTATTTTATTCTTTAGTTTCTAAAATGTTTGAAAACAATAATCAATTATTGGTTTTGCATTATCATTGCCAAAAGTGTGTTTTTTTTTAAATAAAATCTATTAGCGTGTAGAGCTGATTTTGTCTCCTCCAGGCGGCCATTATAAGTGACAAGCTTTATATCATATATATATTCATAATATTTATATCATATAACTATTCATTACTAATGTATTTTATTGCTGTATTCAGTATATTAGAATGTCATAGTTTTAGAACTAAAATCTCAGCTTTTTTATGTGTGGTAATCACTCAGTAGATCAGCTGTTGTCAGTGATCAGCTGTGTTAGTTCCAGTTACTTTACTCTAACCTCACTTTGTGAATGACATGTGTTTTTTGTGTTTTGTTGAAGAATTTAGTGGTTTAGACTACTAGATTTGATTTAGTCATGAAGCAATCAACTAAAAATCAATACTAAGAAGAGTGTTGCAGTCAAAGAAAAGACTGACCTTGAAGTATAAAAAATTCCATCAGGAAGTTAAATTGAAAAAGATGAAAAAGGAAGAAAAGATATTAAAAAAAGAAAGGTGTTACCTATGGGGCTGGACTCTTTTAAGTGTAAAATATATTTACACTAAACACAAAAACAATGATTATGTAAATAGTCTTACTTTTCATGGTATAATAAACATATGAAGTTTTTTGCCTTTTCCCGTAAGTTTGTTTTTTCCGTGTTTTTCAACACGTTTTACAACGTAACTTCTTTATTTATTGACCTAGAGACCTCATATTTTGTACATATGATCTTCAATATATAGTGCACAAAGTGTAGTATGGGATCAAGTATATTTTAAATTATACTCCTAATATAATTTTTTCCATTTATAGAAAATTATAATTTTTTGAAAAAATTAAAATAAAGTGTTACATACCTATTTTGATAACTGCACAAAATTCGATACTACACTTTGTAAGGCTATTTATTAGCTTTAAAACAATATCTAAAAATTTGGAATAGGTGCAATACAAAAGCAGCTATGGTGTAAAACAAGAACTCTAATTTTCTTGAAAAACCCCCTCCCTTTCCCCTGAAGAGGGGTGGGAGGGGGTTAATAATATATTTTCTTTAAGCCCTGTCCTAGAGAGACACTTTAATGAACAAAAAGATTAATTAGTGGCAGAAATTAAAAAACATATGTTTTGGGTACATTGCCCCCTTAAATGTACTAAATTGTAACTAACCAATATATCCATATAAAGCAAATGTCTATATACTTTGCAATATTGGAAAGTCAACCACAAAAGAGTGAACTACGCAACTGCATGTTTTTATTTTATACTAGCCGGTCAAAATGACACTAGAAAAAATCATTGACAAGAGTTTGAAGTTTGTGCATAAAGGCCGATGTGCAGAATACAAACAAAACTATAATTTAACTAGGCCTACTATCCAAGTTTTAACGATCGATGGTGGTAGGTAGTATTTATTTTGTTTGATACATACGGTGAAAATATTTTAGACTAGAATAACCATTGAGGTAATCCTCCATAGGTAATTCTAGGAAAAGTATCCTTTTTGGTCATGATATTTGTCTGTAAATAAGCCAGAAAGGCAATAGACATGAACTTTGTTGGGATGCCTAGGTTAGATATTCTGTACATTACTGATGTATAGGAACATTAAAAGTTAACATAGACTAGTAAGCGTTTAATCAAATTCTGTTATGACCTATTTCAGATGCAAATATCGTTGTTTCATTCTTAATATAATAACATAACAATTGTATAAAGACTATTGCTCTTCACATTTTGAGGAATCAGTTGAGTTGCAAATTATAATTTCAACATTAATTCATTCTAAAACAGCTGTATATGGTTTTATTTGTTTGCAAATTACTAATAGCTATGGATTTTGCAATCTAGAGGTAGCAGTCAGAATTGCTTTAGTGGCAGGGCGATTTTCACCTGTGTGTAGAGATTCAGGGGATAGGGTACGATAAGCGGACCCGGTTTCTTATATTGAAATTGGCAAATGATATTACTTAAGCATAACCATCGATATAATTAATCGATACTAATGAATTATTTTGAACAATTAACTTAAATAATCTATATCAACAGCTGTAGGTTCAAATAAGGGTAGGGTACGATAAGCGGACCCGGTTTTTTATATCGAAGAATGTAATCATCGATACCTATATTCGCATCTCAAATCCTAGACTATCAATCGATATAAAGTATCTATAGTTCTCAATAACAATCATATGTGTTAAATTAAAATATGGATCTAATATTTACAGTGATCAAACAAATTATTATAACCAAAATTAGGAAAACTGAAGACGGCCATATTTGCTCCTCTCACAGTTACAGTTGTTGCTTTCCCATAAATTTCTCATAATGGGTTTTTCCGCACGAGTCCAACATGTTGAAGTCATGAAAAACATGTCTTGTCATCTTCCAAAGCAATGTCGTGTAGTTTTTTAAAATTGATTGTCATTTTTAATAATCAAATGTTACTTATATAAAATTGAAATATTACCTTACTTGTATTATTTTATACAGTTTACAGCTGCTGATATAGATTATTTAAGTTAATTGTTCAAAATAATTAATCAGTATCGATTGATTGTATCGATGGTTATGATTAAATAATATCGTTTGCCAATTTCGATATAAAAAACCGGGTCCGCTTATCGTACCCTACCCTCAAATAATACACGTAAGGTAATATTATTTCAATTTGACATAAGTAACATTTGATTATTAAAAATGGCAGTAAATTTAAGAAAACTACACGACATTGCTTTGAAAGATGATAAGACATGTTTTTCGTGGCTTCAACATGTAGGACTCGTACCGTAAAACCCATTAGGTGAAATTTGTGGGAAAGAAACAAATGTAACTGTTAGAGAAGCAAATATGGTCGTCTTCAGTTTTCCTGATTTCGGTCATAATAATTTGTTTGATCACTGTAAATATTAAATTCACATTTTAATTTAAAACGTGTTTGTTATTGCGGACTATAGATACTTTTACATTGATTGATAGTCTAGGATTTGAGATGCGAATATTAGGTATCGATGATTACATTCTTCGATATAAGAAACCGGGTCTGCTTATCGTACCTTACCCATTCATGGACTAAAATGTTTGTAAATTGCATATAACTTAGGGTGCATGCTGCCTCTGTAAATAGTCTATGGGACTTGAGTTCTTCCTAGTATTATTACACTTGGGTAGAGTACGATAAGCGGACCTGGTTTTTTTATACCAATATTGAAAACAATAGGCTATTACTCAATTACAGCTATCAATATAACCAACTGATACTGATTTTGAATTATAACTAACTTATATAAACACTTTTTCTTATAATAATGATAAATTTTGATTTGTTTTGTTTGAATGCAAATGCATTTTGTTTTCTCGGGGTTCAATTTCAGGCTTTTTTTGAAAAATACTGGGCTAAATCATTGGTTTTGTAAAATAGTTCTAATTCTAGAGTTACACAGTCCCTACTTTTGGTGAGAAGAGTGGTATCATCCGCAAAAAAAAAGATTTTCTTTTGGGATGTAATTTGAGATATCATTAATATAAATCAAAAAGAGAAGAGGACCCAGAATTGATCCCTTTGGAACTCCATTTAGGACCAATTCTGGCTTTGACTGGACGGATTTAATTTTGGAATTGGTTTTGTGCATAATTTAGACTGTTTGATACCTGTTTGACAAGTATGAAACAAGCCAGTCCATGGCCAAATTTTGAACGCCCAGGGCCGAAAGTTTGCCAATAAGAATGTTGGTATTGACACAGTCAAAGGCTTTTGAGAGATCTGCAAAACATGCCATAATAGTCTCCCCCGCCTCCGCTGCCTCCATGCAAACATTCACAAAATCAATCAGAGCCAGTTTGGTTGATTTGGATTTTCTGAATCCATACTGTCTTTCCACTAGAAGCTTATTTGCTTCAAGGTAATCGATCAGTTAGTTACAGATAGTTTTTTTTCAATGAATTTTGAGACCACTGGTAGGAGTGGTATTGGACGATAGTTACACACATCCATAACATCCCCCTCTTAAAAAGAGGCTTAACCCTGGCAATTTTGCAGGCATTTGGGAAGGTGCAGTTACTAATTGATTTGTTGACAAGCTCCACCAATGGTCAAGTTATTTCCTCCCGACAGAATTTGAGGGCCTTTATACAAAGGCCATCAATCCCAGAAGGAGTCTTTGGACTGAAATTAATAAAGAGTTTCTGTATTGATTTTTCATCAATCAATTTAAAGCTGTTAAATGTGATACTATCTTAAACTTGTGTAAAAACATGATTTACCTGACTGATTTTAAGGTCATCCTTAATTTTGTTTGCAATGTGAATAAAAAATGTATTGAAGTGCTCGCTTATTTGAATAGGATTATTTATTTTTCCAGTCATTTTTTATTTTCATGTTTTCAAATTGTTTTCTGGTGTTACCTCTTAAGTTATTCACTATATTCCAAGATTCTTTTGGTTTTTTGTCTGATTCATTTATCCTATTGTTATAATACCAAGCTTTTTCTGCCTTCAATTTTTCCCTGTACTTTTTTAGAGCTGCTGTGTATTTTATTTTATTTTCCTTAGACCTGGTGCTTTTCCACAAGCTATATCAATCAGTCATTTCATTTTTCAATCCTATTATATCATTGTTTATCCACTTATTTTTTTTTTTTATTTTCTCTATCAATTACTTCTTTTATTGGACAGGAGATATAGTAGTAATACAAAAAAGTGTCAACAAATGATTCATACTTTTTGTTTACACCTGTTTCCCTGTCAAAATCAGTCCAACTTTCCCTTTTTAGCCTGGCTTTTAGTTCCAATAAATTGTTTTGATCAAGCTTCCTAATATTCTTTCTGATTTTTTAAATTGTTTGATGGTTAACATCTATTTTTAAAACAATTGCGTGATGGTCAGATATTAATACTTCAATAACAGTACATTTACAGCTATCAAGGTCAGTGATAAAATTATTAATACATGTTGCTGAGTATTCAGTTTCTCTAGTAGCCTCAAATATTGTGGTACTCTAGCCAAAACTTTTTATGATATTTAATTCAATTGTGTTATTATTTGGCTCCAGTAGGTAAATATTCAAGTTACCACCCATGATGACATTAATTTTACCGCTCTCCAGATTTAGGTCCCTTAAAAAGTATGTGAGATTGCTTTGGAAAATTTCCATGTCTCCATTCGGACTTCTGTACAGGGCCCCTATAATAATGGTTTTGCCATCCACAAGTGTTTTGATTCCACAACACTCAAAATTTTTATTGTCTGATAATTTATCACTATTTTCCAATATTTTAAAAACTTCTGCATTAGTCTGATTTTTTTAAATATAGCAACACCACCCATTTTCATGCCCTGTCTACAAAAACTATTTAAGAGTGTTTAATTTTAATCATTTGAAGTTTTTCATTTTCGAGTCCGTGTTCCAAAACTAAAAAAAAGTCCGGTTTCTCTTCATTTAAAAATATTTCTAACTGAGGTATTTTACTACAAAGTCCTCTGACATTTAAATTAATAACTGTGAAACTGGCATTTCATTCCTAACCTTCCCTCTACTAGTGATAGACTTGTTTGTTTTTTGAGTTATGTCAAAATTTCAACTTCAAACAAGAAAATTAATTTATAGGATATTATTACAATAGATATAAAACTGATGAAAGCCTAAATAATAATAGAATTGAAATGCCCCTGGCCATCAGTGCAGGCTTTGGTGCACCTGTAGTGCCACCCGTCACTTCAGGCAAAATAAAAGAAAAACATCCTCGGGATAAATTCAGATTCCTAAATTCAAGCTCAGATCACGTGAGTGCCCGTCTTCGCCCTACCCAAAACTTCTTAATCACGATCTGATGTTATAAAAGTGGCCTACCCGGGGGCCAACCACCCAACAAAAGGATTAAAGTAATAAAATTTCATACACAATTAAAATAATGAAAATAGAAACTTACAAAATTTTGAAAAGGAAGGTTATGAAGACGGTCTGTCACACAAGGAAAACCCGTTCTAAATTCCTTGTCAGACCAAAAAGAACACAATTTCCTAATTGTTTATCGTAGTGCACTCAAACAACTTAATTGTACCCCACTTCACTTATTTATCCCAGGTTGTATCACTTCAGCACTTGTGAAAGGTAACTCCATTGTTCTACTTGGAGAACCACGAGAACAAAAATTTTACTGAAAAAGATGTTAACATAAAGTTGCTAATGACGACAGCTTAAAATCAAAGCACAACATCTTTATTTTTGAATATACAACTCAGAAAAGTTTATATTCAGTAATGATGATCAGTAACGGAGTAGCTAAAAATAATTACTTAAAATGAAAATATCTGTAAAGTCATTTGGTTCGACATTTTGTTTTTCCTAGTTTAGATAATCATGAATATTGATGATTCAATTGTGGTGGCCACTTATTATACTTTTGCCGCTGAAAACTTCATTGATTTGGGTTAAAATCCTCCCTCCCTTTGATTTCAGTGTATTGTTGTTACTTTATGCATCCAAAGATTGAGCAACGGCTTACATCAGTAAGAACCAATACAATGTTAACTCACTGTCAGAATTGGATCATGTGACATTCCACGCATATGTATAACAAGGAAATATTACTTTACATGAGATAAATAATTCCACTTTTAATGTTCTATAACGTTATATTTTTATTATTTCCACCACTTGAAACCTCATATTGTCTAGTTCATGAGAACGGTAGCTTAATATGTGAAAGTCGTTTTTATCACTACAGTCGTTAATCAACATTTACCCATCTAGATTACTAGTTAGTATCTATAAAACCTTAATACACAGCTCCAAAATGGCCTGATTCTATTTATAGTTTCAGCCTATATAAAGGGCTTAAAACACTATTAAAAGATACATGACTCTTATTGTGAGGATGTTTTGAGGTATTTACTACTTATAGCTTTTGTATAGTATGTTTATTTATGTCAGCAAATATAACACTGGCAGGTTAAAAACAATTACCAGGTTTCCCACTCAACTGTGAAATAATGATTAAGCGTAAATCTTGTTAACTATGAACAAATCTTTATTATACCATAGATTTCAATTATAAACCATGAAGATCTCATCCCGGTTTTTTACAATTTACAAATACATAATGAACATGTGTTGTAACTTTTTGTAACACTTGTTGTCACCGCCACTTTTTGTATTTTTACCTGTAATGTAATATAGTGTAGCCTTACAACAAATGAAGGACAGGAAATGCTGGTGAGAGATGTTTCACTTAGTAAAGACCATGTATTTTTATGATAAAAGTACCTATTAATATATTCTAGAGAATAAATTGAATTCAAGGCCTAGTTTAAAGCCTTTCGTAAACAAATAATTTAATAGTGTGACGGAACAGTACCTACAACGCAGTTATGCAGTGAGTCTTTATTTTTGCAGACTTATGTAATTTGCCTACTTATCTCATGATGTTTGGTAAACAATTTTATTTTTCATCTTTACTTATTTAAGCATTCTATGTTTTGCTTATTAATATTTTAAGCTTTCATTACCAATGAAAATATTAATATTGAATGACAGTTTATATAATGGTCAACAATTATTAAGGAGTGCACTGAAGAGCTAGGTCTTCACCTCACACACACACAAACTCTGAACTTGGTTATCTACTGGTTTCTGTCCCTACTCCTGGATTAAAAGTTTAAATATCGGGGTTTAAAAACAACTACAAACTAACTAGTAGAGTTACACAAATAGAAATAACATTAAAAATCAACTTGTTTATTTCTGTGTTTAGACCGGATGCACTCAGCTGGTCTAGGGTACAAGCGATCCAGAGAAACTTTACTGGACACACAGCACACCAATGAGACAGCAGGAATTGCGGTGGAGACGTATTTTACACAGAATATGAGACAAGTTACATGTTAGGAGGTAAAATTATTTTCTTATTAATGAATTCATATTAATGATATAATTGTGAAGATTTTTGAATGTGTGATACTCAATCATAAAAACCCTAGTGGATAAATTTACTCAAAATTTGGCATGTACATTTCCTATATGTCAGAATAGAATATATGCAGCGTACTTTTATAATTTAGGAGCTGAATTGACCCTTAAGCTTACCTTTATATATTTTTTATACTGGTAATTTTAAAATTATATTAGTACAACTTATAAACACTTTTATAACATTATTTTTAACTTTAAATTACTTATGTCAAACATTTGTCATTGGACTACTTAAAGTGTTGTTAATCTGACTGCCATATATTGTTTTTTTCATGTTCAAAAATACAGTAGTTTTTGTATGAATGTGTATCGTGATTAGTATCGTAGCAATCTCTAATTGATAAAAGAATTGGTTATAAGCCTTATTTATGGAATAATAAAATATAGGCAGAGCTGTCTATTAAAAACTACAAAAATAAGGGTTTACAAAAAAATTCACAATCAACACATTTTTATTTGGAAAAAAAAATATGATAAATAAACTAGTTACAACTGCTAATGTGTGAAATTAAAAAGTTGTTCATTGTTTTATTGCCTCGGTGGATAAATAAAAATTTGAGTTTTTAGTTCTGAGTCAAGCATTTTTCAGTTCTTGTCACACTCTATACAGCACATTGCTTGCTGTTGTCCACAGATTGCGTGGTAGTTGCAGTGAACACAATAGCTTGTAGTCATTCTTCTAATGGCAGCTGGACAGTAAAAATACACCTTCCTAGCTCCTGCTTGCCTTAGAGCATCCGGGGTAGTTGGGATTCCAAGTACTTCCTTTTTAGTGGTTTGTTGCCCAATCGAATGTTGTTCATTCAGTAGATCACAAATGAATTTACAAAGGCAATATTCAGCATATCAAAGAATACATACAGAGGCTAACGTCTTGTTTTTCTGCTACACAACATGTTTCTTGTCATCTTGTCTAGCATATCCACAGCTCTTTTTGTTGGAATTATTTCTGGCTTCTTAGTGTCTTTATTCAATGCCATTCCACGGTTCATAGTTAATAAAAGAGTTACAACTTAGTTTTTGTAAAAAGACAATTGTTTTCTCTCTATCAAAAATAAACAGTGATGACAGGATTGTTTTTTATTTGCTAGTTCGTTTGGAACGGCTTTCCTGTTTACAAGAATCGTACCCACAGTTGTCACCTTGTACAGTTTACTCAATTGTTCTACTACCAGCTTTATGTCTTTAAACCAATTGTCTGTAGTTTACACTTTGGTTTGGCCCATGGGTACTAATGGTCACCCTTTTTACAAAATAATCTGCAACGGTTTGTCCACTTGTTGGTGTTTTCTTCCCCACATATGGTTCTCCGTCAATCATATAGTGGGTTGATGTATTTCAGCAAAGCACAATCTTTACGTCATACTTTGCAGGTTTGTTGGATATGTACATCCTGAAAGGGCAATTGCCTGTATAGGCCAGTTGCTTGTCAACTGTGACATAGTTTTCTGGCTTATAATCTGATTGACAGTCTTTGTGAAAGCTTCGCATAGATCTCTGATTGGAGTGAAAGAGTCTAATTTGTTATCTAAAAGAAGAGAAAGTCAAATAAATTCAAACCGATCACTTCTTATAGCACAATTATTGCAAGATCCACTCCACTCAATGTCGAACATCTCCCATACAGCAAGATGATTGTCCTTTTTCCATAGGGAATTGAGCGGCAATTCAATGAAAGCTTTCAGCTCTTGAAGATGTAATGGTTCAACGTTATTTACAGATTTATTTGTATAGTATAGTAATTTATCAGCCGTACTATTTTTTTATTACAACAATGGCTTCTTCAAACGTGCAGGAAGATAGATAATAGCCATGTGATTCTTGCGCAGCTCCCACGACATCTTATCTTAAAACCACTGTGTTTCTTCTTAAAGTGCACGTATTAACATAACCAGAATGTGTGTTTCATATATGATCGACTCTCCTAAAGGAAAATAACCATCTAAAAAAACAAGTAGCTGTACTGGAGAGTAATCTGGCTAGCAACGAAGCAAAAATGGAAGAGATGAAAGAAGAGGAATTAAAGTACCTGGACAAAATGGAAAAACTGCTTGTCAAGCTAAATGAAACTCAAGCACAACTGGACAAAGAGAAACTTGAAAAATCACATAACCAAAGCATTTTTGAAAACCATGACCAAAGACAAGAAGCACTCATAACAGACTACACTAGTGAAATAAAGCACTTAAAACATACTATTTCATGCCTCAGCACTAAAATGGACAAACAAAAAACCAAAGAACCAATACCCACTAAGAACATAGAAACTCAAACTGTGAACAATAATCTACCATCTTCCTCAACTATTGTGCTTGACATGGCAGAAATAAAAAACCAACAAAATTTCATAATAAGCAAAATGTACTCATCCCAAAATTGCACTTCCAAGCCATGCCATGCAATACTAAAGGAAGCATCAACTCAGACTGAACGCAATCAACCAGTGACACCAAATGTTATCTACAATTCAACAAATGAGCTGGATAAAATAAAGCTAAAGCAAGATGAAATGGAGCGCACCATTAAATTACTAGAGGCACAGCTTCGCAATCTTAACCCCAACATATCCGACTCAGTCAAACCACAAACAAATGTCTGTAGCATATCACTACAAACAGCTAAATATCGCTCCCTTCAACAGGCCCGAAGATCACCAGACACAAACCCTGTATCCACTCTCTCCAGAAAATCGTGTGGAAATAAAAACTTTAGCACAGGTAGTGAATCTTTAACAACAGCAAAACCATCAAAAGTACAAGTAACAGAGCCTAAAAGCGATATGCAAAAAGCTAACAATCAATCTTTACCTTCCAATAATTTAATTAAAAGATGCCCCCCTCAAGATGCAAAAATTAGAAAGCCCGAAAAATCAGAAGAACAATTTTTTGCTGACTACATAGACCACTACAAAACAAAAATAGGGGAATGGGAGTCAGGACTAAAGAAAGGTACAGCACCAAACGCTCAAAATTTTAACTCCAGGAGCTCAACCGCCAAAGATGACAGTTACCACCCAAACAATCATCACAACAATATGCCGACACATAATTTTTTATCCCAGCGACGCCCCCCAAAGGAAGTACACAAGCAGGGAAAATTCCACAACACAAACATTCAAACAGTACCAAACCAAGTGTAAGAATACTTCACCAAAGTACACAAGAAGTTAACAACAAAATAAATAGACTGATACATCTTCTAGAAACTTTAACACCTCCACCAAACATTGTCATTATAAGCGAACATGGACTAAAACCCTACCAAATTAAAAGTGTTGCACTGATACCTAGGTACCGCCTGATAGCTCATTTCAGCAGAGAGCGCTTCAGAAAAGGAGGAGTTGCAATATTTGTAGAGGAGAAACTAGATGAATATGCAGAAGCAGTAGATATCTTTGAATACTGTGAAGAATGTGTATGTGAAATGGCGATGATAAAACTAAAAATCAACAAAACATGTCTAAATATAATTGGAATATATAGATCTCCGGATAAAAACCTTGATGAGGCTCTGGAACTAATGTCAGCAATGATAGAAGTCAGCAAAGCAGAAAATAGTCCTGTTATCATCGTGGGAGACATAAATGTGGATATCCTGAAACCAGATCGAAAGTCAATCAAATTAAATGAAACCCTAGCATCTCATGGAATACAACGGGTCACTCTGCCACCCACAAGAATAACACCGGAATCTAAAACTTCAATAGACTGTATCTGTACCAACCTTACAATGGAAGAAGTGGATACTCAAATTATTGATGCAAAACTATCAGACCACACAGCTCAAATGTGTTCCTTGATATTACAAAACACACCAACAAAGCCTACTACTCTAAGTAGAGATCTTCAACCACAAAGTCTACAAGACCTTAAATGATTTTATCAGCGGAAAACTGGGAAGATGTTTTCAGTGCCCCATCAACAGACGAAGCATATAACTTCTTCATTAACACTGTCACTCGAGCTCTCAATACAACATGCCCCCTAAAAACCAGGAAACTTAAAAACAAATGTAAACCAAAACACTTTGCTGACCAAGAAGCTATCAGACTAAAAAATTGTTATAAAGAAGCACAGGACAAATATGAACAAACATGCAACTACATTGATAAAGAAAACGCAACTCGCATAAAAAAAACCTATGACCAGAGGCTTAAAACACTAAGGCAACAAACATCTGCTGACTTCATTCAAAGGAATGAAAATAAATCAAAAGCGGTATGGCAAGTGATAAATACCTCACGGAATAAGAAAAAAGACTGCTCTGCGCTCAAGTTAAAAGTCGATGGGGACCTAACAACAAACCCTCAAAAAGTAACAAACTGCTTAAACAACCACTTTGCAACCATTGCGGAAGCTACACTTTCAAAAACATCTCCTCTAGAGAAAAAGACACCCCTGCTAGGTCAAGAAACAATAGCACATTTCTCCACCATTTCACAAACAACCAATGAAGAGGTAATGTCCATTATATCAAAATTAAAGTCAAAAAATTCAGCAGGAATCGATGAGATCTCTTCCAGAATGCTAAAAATATGCATGAACGAGCTGACACCCCCTTTGGTCTCAATTTGTAATAAATCATTTAAGCAGGGCAAATTTCCATCAGGAATGAAAGTTTCAAAAATTTACCCAAAGTATAAAGGTGGAGACAAAACCATACCTACTAACTACAGACCAATCTCCCTCATCTCAACCTTTTCTAAAATATGTGAAAAAATCGTTCTTTCAAGGCTCCTAGATCACTGCTCTCAACATGACCTACTAACAAACAACCAACATGGATTTCAAAAAGGAAAGTCAACAACTACTGCCATGATCAAGCTGATCGAAACCGTGATTGACAGCCTTGAGGAGGGTGAACTACAGATGTCAATTTTTCTGGACTTCAGCAAGGCGTTTGACTGCCTTAGTCATAGTCTTATAATACAAAAACTGGAGAGGCTAGGTGTGAACAATAGTGCAAAACAATGGTTCAAAAGTTACCTACAAGGAAGAAGACAACTTGTTGAAATAAGACATACAAGCAGGGATATCACCTCAGAAATTAGATCAGACCTACTACCCATAGACAGAGGAGTACCACAGGGATCAGTGATGGGTCCAGTCCTATTCATCCTATTTATAAATGACATGCCACAATACCTTGGTGAATACTGCACAGCCTTGCTTTATGCCGACGACACCACACTGCTCCTAAAAGGGAAAACATCGGACAAAATTGCGGTATCATCCTACACGGCCTTAAACATGGCCTATCAGTACTGTTATGCCAATGATCTGGCAGTTAATCCATCAAAAACAAAACAAGTTGCATTTGGAAGACGAGCAGCAGAGGTACCTGTCCTTCCTGATATAGAAGCAGATTCTCAAGCAAAGTTCCTTGGCATAATACTGGATGAAAACCTCACCTGGACACCACATCTTGATAACATAAGCAAAAAACTGAACTCTGGCCTATATGTCATTAAACAAATTAAAACAATCAGCGGCAACCAAACTGCAAAAACTGCCTACTTCGCTATATTTGAAACACATCTGCGATACGGACTAATAGTTTGGGGCACATCCGCTAAAAATTTAACAAGAACTCTCCTCCTGCAAAAAAAAAGCTATTAGGGCTCTATCTGACCTACAGAGTCGGGAATCATGCAGAGAAGCCTTCATAGCTCAAAAAGTCCTAACTGTGGTTGCGATGTACATTCAAGAGGTAATTCTCTATGTTGATGGGGAAGATCTACCAAGGCTCAGCAGCACCCATGAACATAACACAAGACATGCCACGAAGTACATCCTACCCAACCACCATCTCTCACTGTACGAGAAAAAACCTTCGTATATGGGTAGAAAGCTATTCAACCACCTCCCACAAGACCTCCGTTCTAAAAGGGGCAAAGCGCTGAGGACTTCGCTGCAGAGGTGGCTCTTGGAACGGCCCTACATAACCTGGAGGAATTCCTACAAAGACGACTCTAGACTGGCATATATCTTATATCTATCTTTCAATTGTATGACACTATCTGTAATCTTAATGATGACAAATAAAGATGAATCTGAATCTGATTGTTTTAAGCTCAAATGAAATGAGATTGTGGGATGGAGATATGTGGATCAGGTGCAGAGCCAAGTCTAGAACTATCAGGATCAGCGTTATTAAGTGGAGGGTCTGTGTTAGATGGAGGCGCAATATTAGGTTGAGGGTTGGTAATAGGTGAAGGGACAGAATTAGGTGGAGCTTAGGCATTAAGTGGAGGGTCATTTACTTGTGATGCACTCCGGTGTTTATTTCTTCATTGTCAAACCTCATCATCACTGTCTGATGATTCACTTACATCTCCTAGGCAATAAGTCTGATCTGCATCAGTGTCGTCTGCTTCAGTTTTCATTCGTCAGAAATGCTTATATTGAAAACGGCACGCCATCATTGACAAGGTGTATTTAATCTAGGGTTAATCAACCAACAACATTGTAAATAATTCATAGAATAATAATGATAATAGTAGTTCAATAAAAATTAAAGGTTTACAACACATCCCTCTTCGAATTTTAGTTCATTTTAAAATAGTTGTTATGTAATAAAAATCACAAACTTATAAAGTTTGTAATCACTCTCTTATTTGTTGTTGTAAAAACTGTCTCTTGCACTCTTGGTAAATATTTGTTTAAATTTTGTTTTTATTCAACATACATAATCTTCACATTTCCAATTATTATCAAATTTTTTATAAAATGGTATCTTGTATCAATGTGTTTAGTAATATTACTATTTTCAAGAGACTCTATCATGTCTATTGTACCTTTATTGTCTTATGTATAAGATACTTATGATCGAGTCATTAAAATTGTTGCAAAGTCATTTTATATTCATTAAATCAAATATACTTAAAGCAGCAGAACATACTCATCTTCGGCTGTTGACAATAACACACATGCTTGTTTTCTTAAAAACCATGATATTTCATTTTCACAATAAAAACTGACAGAGCCACTAATACTTTTCTTGTCAAGTTTATATGAAGCCCAAACTGCAACAGAATGTGTCTCAATTAATTTTCTTTCATTTTCTTATTTGTAAGAGTCCCATTTCTTGAGTTGATTTAAAATATCTTAATATTCTTTGGCTTCTTTCTGAGCACTTTTTTTGTTTATGAAGAAATTGGCTAGATATCTTATAAGTTGTATGATATAATTTGTATCTGGCCTCTAAATAGTACTTAGAAGCATCAAGCTTCCTATTAGTTCTCGATAAGGTACATCAATACCTTATTCATCTAAGTTCACTTGAAATCCATTGATAGGAGTTGATGTTCTATTACATTCTTTCATATTCAATTTTATAGCATTTTATTAATTTACCTTTTGTGAGTTATCTTCATTTACCTTTATCTCTTTTTATTTCCATTCCAAGAAACTTACTTCACTTAGGTATTTAGCATTAAATTTATATTTATATTTAATCACCGCTTTAGTTATTCCCTCTTCTACAGTTAGCAAAATGTCATCAACAAATGAAACAGGCCCAGGTCTTAGGTCTTAGGTCCTAGCTCTCACTAATGTAAAAATTACATGTCTAAAATTAAATTTTTAAAACGTTATATTACGAGAGGACAGTCAGTCAGAAAACACGATAAACTCAGTAAAAAATTACTAAAACAGCCATTTAACACTAAACTTAGACGAAATATTCAGCTTATTGTAATGGACCTTATTCCTCCTAAAGATTGCAAAACAGACATACTACGGGGATGAATTAAAAAGTTTTGATAATAACTCAATACGTTTTTTGTAACTAATATATTAACTAAATATCAGGGGAAATTAAAAAATAAACCAATTCCAATCAATCAGAGTGATCTAAATACAGAAAAAATATTGGCATTGAAACACGTAAAATATGTTGATAATGAATTTAGTGTTTTTTGCAAATGTTGGAGAAGACCTAACATGAAAAATAGAAGGTTAATAACTTAAATAAAATTCCAATATGATCACAAGGAATATATGCCCAATACTAACTTAGTATTACACACTATCACTAAATCAGAGATATATAGTTGTCAGAAAATTGTAGGGTCATAAGGACCTCAGAAGGATTCATAATCAAGGGTAATACTTTGTTTCGAGATTGTTTTTGACAATGAAATGATTGTGAAAGAAATAGTATTTTGATACATTTGTCATTGCTCACTAAATTTTTGTCTCACTGGTAAATGTTCAAAAAATCTGTTTCCTTCATAGCCCTATAAGTGTCTTTAAAACAGGTCTCGACTCGGCTGGTGGATACTGGAAGAAAGGTTGTTCGAGTTGGCTATTGCATCAATCCACAGATAATCTAGCACTCTTGCCTTTTCTGTTAATAGCACTTCTTGAACATTTAGCAATTTTCCCTTTTGTGTCCGACCTGTGTAGGCTGACCTTCATTCTTAGCCAAAACACTTCTCAATTAATCTTCCATCATTTCACAAGTAACATAATTAATACTCATTGATTAGCCATAGTGCTTTCTCTTTTTAAATTTTCCCCTTGTTTACCTATTTGTTTTCTAACTTTATTAATTGCAGTACAGGAATTAATTAAATCAACATTTCAATACAAATATAAAAGTGACTTGTTCTTACACACTGGCTTTATGCCTATGTGGGCACGTTTTTTTCCTACAATATTTCATCTTGAAAAGAGTGATGTTTATTGGTAATGATTGTAATACATACAACTAAACCAAGCTTATTAAAGTTTTTATAAACCAGCATATTTTTTATTATTGTTGCCACTATGTTGCATATGGCTCTTGTATGAGTAATGTGAAGATAAACCTTTTGTGATTTGATTCCTCCCAAATCCTCATGGTAATTTTTCATCAAGAATGACTTGGCTAAACTGTTTGTGTAAATGTATTACTTTACATCAACAAGTCACTTTTGTAACTCTATCTAATTTATAACTTAACTCTTCCCAATCTTGTTTAATTGTAATTTATTCATTATATCATACCAAAGATCTTCTTATTTGGTTTTAAACAACTCACAGATCTGCAATGTGAATACACAGTACACCAACAAAAGGCAACGTATCCACTTCTTAAAGTAGTCAACATATGTTTAATGTACAAAAACACAGTTTTATAAAGTAAAAAAACACCATATATAGATTCTTGTTTTTGTAATAATGTTTGCCTGTTGATAACTGGTGGTGTAAAATAAATGCATTGGTACATACCTTACTCTCTAAAAATTGACATTCCTGCTAACTTTCAACTTGCTAACATATATAAAACTATTATATTGCAATAATTTTTCTCATATGTAATTTCTTTTGTTTTCAGATAGATTCACTGTAATAAGGAAGCCAAACAAATGTTTGAAAACAGTTTGGAAATTACAGACTTATTAATCTACACACATGAGAAATGGTGCAAGTGTTCAAAGCAATGTTGCTGCCAAAAGTTATGGTGATGGGGGTTAATAGCACATGTTAACCCACAGGTGTAAAATGTTCTATTACCTTGTACAGGTTTGTGTACTAAAACTGGACTTTTGAGAACAAACAACAAGAATAAAAATAAGAATTTTATTCTGCCAGAAAATATTCCACACAAATACATTGGCACGTCAATACAATGTTACAACTTTTGTAATACAATGAACATTCTAAAAGTCTTGCTTCGTCCACACTGTTGAGATGTACTCTTCCACTGAATAGAATGATCTTTTACATAGAAAATAATTTAGTTTAGCTTTAAATTCCATATCACTTAGCATCCTTATATCTAATGGTTACGTACTGTATAGTCTAATAGCCAACACACATAGGTGAGAAACAGTGCTATTTTTCTAACTACACATGTAACATGATTTTTGTTCCCTGTGTAGACGTATTTATTACAAGTGAGGATATGTGAATTTTAATAACATGAAAACCCTCTGGCCAGGAAATTCTGTTCTCTGTGAAGTTATGTATGCACTAAAAGTTTGTTTTTAAGAATAAAATTAAGTGCACTGTAAGAGGCATTTTGATGTCATTTGATGGTTTACGTATGTGAAGAACCACTTGATTATTCTCTGTAAAGCTTTATATGTAACCATTAAAATATGTCAACTCATACAGATGAAAACCCTTTTAAATGTTCCCTGTGCAGCTATGCAGGCACCCAAAGTGTGTATTTGAAAAGGCATATGTTGACTCACACAGATGAGAAACCGTTTAAGTGCTCCCTGTGCAGCTTTAAATGTACTAGAAGTGGAAATTTACGAAGTCATATACTAAAACACATGGGTGAAAAACCATTTAAGTGTTCCTTGTGCAGCTATGCAGGCACTCAACGTTCGTGTTTAAGAAGGCATATGTTGACTCACGTAGATAATAAACCATTTAACTGTTCCATGTGTAGCTATAAGTGTATTAGAAGTGAGAATTTAAAAAATCATATGTTAAATCACACAGATGAAAAACCATTTAAGTGTTCCCTGTGCAGTTACGCAAGCACGCAAAAAAAGAATTTAAAAACTCATATGTTAAGTCACACAGGTGAGAAACCATATAAGTGTTCATTTTGCAGCTATGAGTGTTCTACAAGTATGCGTTTAAGAGGTCATATGTTAACTCACACAGGTGAGAAACCATTTAAGTGTTCCCTGTGTAGCTATGTATGTACCACCAGTTGGCTGCTTAAGAGACATATGTTAACACACACAGGTGAAAAGCCATTTAAGTGTTCACTTTGCAGCCACGCTTGTACTACAAATGGTGATTTAAGAATCCATATATTAACTCACACAGGTGAAAAACCATATCAGTGTACCGTGTGCAGCTATAAGTGTACTAAAAGTGGGAGTTTAAAAATTCATATGTTAAATCACATGGGTGAAAAACCTTATAAGTGTTCCCTGTGTGATTATAAGTGTACTGTAAGTGGTAATTTAAAAACTCATATGTTTATTCACACAGGTGAAAAACCTTATAAGTGTTCCCTGTGCACTTTTAAGTGTACTAGAAGTGGGGGTTTAAAAAGCCATTATGTTAAATCACATGGATAAAAAGCATTACATATGAAAAACGTTTCAAAACACGTTTTCTCACATGTAAGAAACCATGTGCAGCATTGCGTATTCAATGGGGATTAAGAAGTTGTATAGTAATTCGCACAGGAGAAAAATACTTTAATGTTTCCTGTGGTGTTATGCTTTCACCAAAAATTTCCATTTAAGAGGCATGTGTTAACTTACACAAACAGTAACTTCAAAGGTACTTTTAACTTGCACGTAAAAAAAGGTAATACAATTAAAATACTCTGTTTCTTTTGGTTATTTTTGTAGGTTAATGAATATTTATACTGTTAGTTTGGTTATAATAATAGGCTACATAATTTTTAATATTTTATATCTGGTGTCTATATATGTTTATTTTCTTACCTTATGAATAAATTTTAGCTCTATGTTGTATTGCGTGTCTAAGTTAATGATCTCATCTAAGTACCCTTATATTGTATGATAAAACACACTTTGTCTCTTGTTATGAATGTCTTATACAATTATGGAATATGTTTCACTTTTGTGTTAATAAATATAGATTATATGTATACTATCATATTATTATTCTATGTTTTATTGTTAGTTGTGATAATTTTAATATATTCCCATCAATGTCCATTTGTTTGTTGTTAAGTCTTAATAGATACGTACTTAAATGAGTAGTTTTATATTGGAGTCAATATATTTCATAGTTTAGTTTATAACCTAGATTTGCTTAAAAATATATTTGTATGGTATATTTTATATAGGCGTGTTTATATTTATTCTAGTTCAATCACAATATATAATTTTATAAATGAATTATACAAAGTAATTCATGGTGATGCATCTCATAGGGCTTTAATCTCATAAACTGGTATAATAATATCATGTAATTCATACATGTTCATAAAACCAACTAAATCTGGAAAAAAAATTTAAGGATATAAACTATTATCTCTCAAGTTAAGAGGTTTCGATAAGTTATTAATAAAAGTTACGTCATGTGTCCTCTTATGGCCAGTCTTGCATAACGAAGGTGAAAATACAACTGCACTTTGCATTGTAATTATAGTTGTTATAACATAATGATGATATATAGATATTGAAAATTTCAAAATACTTTACAAATATTACTTCAACTTCCATTATATGATATTGACTACATAATATTTAATATGTATGATATTGACTACATATTTAATATGTACAGTTTAAATTGTACATATTAGTTATATAAGCTGGTTCTTGAATTTATGAAATGTAATAATTTCTTAAAATATGAACATTACAATTTATTGTTATTTTCAATTACATAATATTTATTGAGTATAATATGCTTGTGATCTATGACAGAAGAGCAGATCAAGGAGAGTACCTGTGAAAAAAGCCTAGGATGACAATGGTTTAAGCTCTTAAATTCTGAAACTTGAGCCTACAAACATAATTCTTAAATAATTAATTCCGTTTTTTAAGTACTTAAAATCATGGCAATTTCAGATACTACCGTATCCAAAGCAGTTAAGAAATATTCATTACTTTTTATTATTTATCATTTAAACATAAACACAAAAATGAAGAAAGCAAAGTTGTAACTAAAAATCATTTCAAGAGGGTTTCCACTCCTATTTAAGCACCAGAAGTGGTGTTTTCGAGTATTATTCGATTTTTCCTTTTGTAGTAGGTAGTACAGTAACTTTTTCTTCAGTGCATTATTCAAAAGGATTTGTTGTATTGCTTGTAATTTTTTAACTATATCGTCGGTTGAATGTAAATGAATAATACTTCTCATGGTGGTTTATTGAAGAGACAACAAATGATCACACAAAGAGGTGTGCCGTATATTTGATGATTACTTTCCCCAGGCAGCCAATTTCTAACAAACGTAAGGAGAACTGTTCAAGGCTTTATGAAAACATGAAGTGTTTCCCATCGCATAAGATCAGAAAGTTCTAATGGGACAAATGAAGAAGATTCTTCTTTAAATCTATTGCAAATATTTACTAAGCACCTGAAGATTCTAAAAGAATCTATTTCAATCCTTGTAAAATTCATTTGTTGCTCAGCTCAACGAAGATGACTTTGATCTTTGTATAGAATTTCGTGAAATGGTGAATAAAATTCATTACAATATTTTGTTTTGAGACGAGAAATGACTCAAATTCACACTGAATGCCTAAGGCACATATCCACAAAAGGTCAGTGTCGGACTTGTGATACGTACCCAGTTGGTACGCCCTTTCATTATAGAAGGCAGTTTAAATACGACCATGCTAACATTCGCTCCTAATTGATATTATGCCAGTACTTTTTAACATGTTTAAAGAAATTCTTACTAGAAGAAGATAAAACTTGCATAATGAGTTCTGAACCAATTAGGGCCAAAGGATCTTTTCCTACAGACTCAACAAGCAAAGGATCTTTTAGCAGTTATTTTTATGCAAAACAGGCCAAAAACTAGAAAGGTTGGTTGTTTGCTGACAGAACTGATCCTAAATTTAAAGATGCTTAGTATACAGGTTTGATAAATAATTGGCAAGGTGGAGCAGGAAAATTAAAAATCACGAAACATCCCATACACACTTACATTCATGTTCAGCATACAGTACTGTGAAAAATAGACATGATGCAAACTCACTTATCCAAAATTGTGCACCTGAATTGTATGACGCTCTTAAAAGACTTTGAGGTGTGGTAATAACCATGGCCACTTTTAAGATAGCGTTCAGAGGGCATCGTAATGAAAATACTCAAACGGTGAATACTAAATCAGGAAACTTTTTAAACATTACTGATTTTCTGTCAAGATAGGATCTTCTTCTAAAACATCGTTTGGAAAAAGATCCACGCAAATTTAAGTATTTATCTCCTACAATCCAAGACGAAATGATCACGTTTGTGTTACAGCTAGTTCTTAATGAAATTATAAGTGAAATACAAGCAGCTCCTTTTTTCTCTCTTACATTAGACACCACTCAAGATAATTTATCAAAAACAGATTAACTGTCATTGCTAATACGACATATGTCAGATCACTGAACTGAATGGGTCGGGCGCGTTGACACTGAGGGATGGTAGGAGGTCGTGTTATGAAACACTCGAAAGTGTTTGGTGGTGATGCGCCTGCGCCGGCAAGTTTGACTCGCGCGCGGGCGTGCGTGAGGCTCGGGTTCCGTCACATCGCCGCTATCAAACGAGGATTTTCACTTCCATTCTTTCGATAGCTACTATCTCGTATGAATGAAAATCTTGTGCATTTTTTTATTAATTAATTGAGCATATTGAGGAGTTATCAGATAGACATGTTTATTAATATTAGGTATATTATTTTAATTCAAACAAAACTTGTACTTGTTTTTGAAGAGTTTTATTTTTTTGGCGATAGGAACGTGAGGTCTAGACGGAACTGATTTGGTCCGATCGGCATGGACTGAAATCACACCATTTTAAAAACATGAGCCAAAAATGAATTTTGTTTACAGCAACTACAATCTTTTCAAGATTTACAGTAAGACCTGACTCCCTGGGTCTATCCAAAACTGTCTTTAAGTGAACTATATGTTCTTCAAACGTCTTTGAAAAAATATGTAAATCGTTAAAGAATGCGAAAAGGAACATATTATATAATATCTCCATATATATATATATAATATCTCAAAATATTTTGTCTATCAGATTTCTCAATACCATACTTCCTGATGTAAGGCTAAAGGGTAGAAACGAAACCTCATAGCACAAGGAACATAAATGCTGTGTACTTTTTGACTGTTTATCAAGGGGAATTTGACTGTGAGCCAAGTTCAAGTCTTGTTTGAGTGTGAGAAACTTTGGACGACCCAAATATTGGAACGCTGATTTAATGGTTGGCATTGTAGTCGATTTGAGTACCAAAAATGCGGGAGAAGAGTAAAGAGATGTGAAAGGGTTAATAATTTTCTTTACTAATAATTCGTTAACATGCTGTTGCAACTGTTCCATTTTTGGGGATGCATGGTGATAAGGACTTAACATTGCCACTTCTGTGGAATTTAACTTGATTGAGTATCTTAAAACATTTGTCTTTCCTAACCTTTTGAAATAGTATCTTGACACTGTGATAATAAGGACGTGACCTCGTTTGATTGTTGAAGTATTAGCTTATCTCTTTGGATCTTTCAATGCTCCACCACCCTCCTGATGATCTCTTGTAACCAAGGTGAATGGAATTTCCATAAGGAAAAATAATTGTTTATTGCGCTATATTTAATATCGCCTAAGAGTTAACCAAAAAACCTCATATCAATAATAATACCAATTGGAATATCTCTTGGTACAAAAAAGGAAAAGACCAAGATAAGTAATTTGCTTTGAAATGAATCCATACTTCCATTTTGAAATGTATATTTGCTGCCTGTGGCAACTAGTGCTGCTAATTTAACTTGTCTAGACTTTTTATGATATCCTTCTCGTTCATTAGATTAAAATATAATGTTCTTCATATAATACGCCTTGAGAATCCCATGTCTACTAATCCCCCAGGTTTGTTACTTCCCGTAGCTACATTAAGTACTAATGAACAAGATTGTTGGACTGTCAGTGATCTTTGTTCTTTAATCTGTTCTATTAAAGTTACACTCGGTATTGCCCAACTTAAGACATTGTGGAACATTTCAACAATCAATGCAGAGATAAAACAAATAAGGTAGTATTTCAGAAACAAATGGTGATGATAATCTGAAAAAGAGTTAAGATTATTATATTTAAATGTACTAAATTGTAACTAACCAATACATCCATATAAAGCAAATGTCTATATACTTTGCAATATTGGAAAGTCAACCACAAAAGAGTGAACTACGCAACTGCATGTTTTTATTTTAAACTAGCCAGTCAAAACGACACTAGAAAAAATAATTGTCAAGAGTTTGACGTTTGTGCTTTGCTTTCTGCTTAGTAGTTATAAGGTTTTGTTTTGTTTTTTTTTTTTTTTTTTTTTTTTTTCTTCTTCGTTTAATTAAACAGGCTCGGGTGAATTCCCATGACGCCTCGTGGTTCTCTGGGGGTTAAACTTCTGCCATACATATGTTATTTTGTGTTACTATGGATTTTCATTGAATATTTATTTTTCCAGGGAGACATATATGTTGGTGTACTGTCTTTGAAGCTATATGTGTTTTTTTATTTGTTTTAAAAATTGGTTGAGTTCCTTGTATATTTCTATGTTATGAAGTTTTAATATATCAATCAAATTCATATTATGTGATCTAAGTAGATTATTTAATATCTTAAAGTGCAGGTCTCTCGCAAACTCGTAGGCTGGGCATCGTAGAATAACGTGGTCAAGGGATTCTCGTTCAGCGAGGGTACAACTTAAACAAAGTGGTGTGAAATATTGTTTGATGTCAAACAACTTTGTATTGACCCGAGCATGTCCAAATCTCATTCTAATTACATTGACTATCTCCCACCTTTTGAAG
The DNA here is from genome assembly GCF_021130785.1 of Homalodisca vitripennis. NCBI lineage: Eukaryota > Metazoa > Arthropoda > Insecta > Hemiptera > Cicadellidae > Homalodisca > Homalodisca vitripennis. The sequence goes on along the minus strand of NC_060214.1, from coordinate 72,992,680 downwards.
TTTGTCATGATGAACCAAGGGCTATGGCCTGTCGTACTTTCTATTTCTTTGTACCATGCCGCTTTTGGTGTACGTTGGCATACCTGCTTATATGCTACTGCATACTGCCTTTGTTGATAGGCTTTGAAGTCAGATGTTGGGATGTAAATATTGAACAATTTTGTGCCGTCTGCTATGGCTTGTTTTGCTAGGTTATCTATATATTCGTTATGATAAATACCTACGTGTGCTGGAACCCAGTGAAAAGTGACGTTCTTGCCACTGTCTATTACAGGGCTGCCCAACCTACGGCCCGCGGGCCGAATCCGGCCCGCGAGTCAGTTTTATGTGGCCCGCCTTGTTGCCAAAACAACCAAATTTGTTTACAAGCATTTGAAATATTAAATAAATACAAATTTTGAGAACCAAGCAGTCCAGCCGATTTCACGTAGAACGAGCCGTATTCATTTTTTGGAGTATGAGTGTTGAAAGAAGTAAAGTAGTTGCAGACAGATTTCACTGACTACGGTGGTGGCTGCCGGCTGGCGAATAGAGCGCGCGTAAAGCACGGCACAGCGCACGGTGCGGCGACGTAACCCCTACCCAACTCAAGGTCACCACTCGCCACGTAATTTGTATGTCCTAGTATCCTAGTAGGATTAATTTAAATCAATGTATTCAATTTATTGGTGACTTTTTTATTGTTCCCTCAAAATTAGAGCAAACATCCAAAAGTCTGGGTTTATATTTATTTCTACTAAAAGAACCTAAAAACATAATATATTATAAACCTTTACCTAACAACTAATAAATAATAAGAAATTACAATAATCAGGAAACAAGGGCCAAATAACCTTAAAACTCATATTTTGCACAAGATTTGTGGAACAAACCCCGGGCAATACGTTTTGTTTGGTGTTCCAAATCCCCTGGGATGTTGGCCCGCCTGTCCATAAAGGCTTTTTCAATGTGGCCCTTGAGTAAAAACGGTTGGGCACCCCTGGTCTATTACATTATGGATGATACTCACCGGAATACCTTCCCCTTTGGAGTAGTTGTATACGTTACTCAGTGCTGTTATGGCTGCTTGTGAATCGGAGAATATTATGATGTCTTTTTGTCTGATGGTGGCGAGTGTGAAGGTTGCTTGCAATATGGCTATAAGCTCAGCTGAGTAGCTGGATATTCCTTCTTGCAGGGAGAACTTACCTCTGATATCCAATTCTGGAATGTAGAACGCTGCACCAGCACCATTCTCGGTTTTTGATCCATCTGTATATATTTTTAGCGATTGTTTGTATATTTTCTCTGAGGTTACTTCGAGAAAACGTTGTTTTACAATAGTGTTGTTGCTTACCTTTTTTGGATATTCGAGTGTGAAGACAAATTTTATTTCATTGTCCATTGTTAATATAGGTTGTTTAAAGTCCCAGAACGTTTTACAGCTTTCTTTAAGTGATAAGTTTGGGTCAAAAGAATTGATTTTTGTAAGGGAGTGTAAATACAATGGTTTAGTCTTCCTTCTCCAATATGGTCTACATTCAGTTAGCATGTTGAGAAACATGAGACTTCTGTATGCAGGATGACATTGTTCTGATAATATTTTATAAACTAACTTATCTGTAAGTATTGATCTTCTGATATTTAATGGTAGTATGTTAGCTTCAGTTTGTAGAGCAATGATTGGAGTGGTCTTGAATGCCCCTAATGATATTCTTAAAGCTTGGTTTTGTATTGCATCTAGTTTCTTCAATTCTTTGTTACAGACATGACCAAACAAAAATGATCCATAGTCTAACTTACTTCTTATCAAACTTTTATAAATATTCACTGCAAACTCTGGTGTTGCGCCCTTTGAACCACATACAATGGATTTTATAATTCCTATATAATATCTTTCTGGCATTTTAAGGAAGTATTGTTGATGTGATTCTTAAAGTTTAACTTATTATCTATAAGTATACCTAAGAGCTTAATGCAATTTACAGTAGGAATCACTTGGTCATTAATTATTAACTGTCTTTCGACGTTAGTGTTTTGCTTGCGTGAGAATATAATTACCTTGCTTTTAGTAGCGTTAAACTCCAAGTGAAGTTGGTTGAAGTTCCTTTGGATTCTGCTTAGTGCGTTTTGAACATTTGATCGTACTGTGTCTACAAGTTTTCCAGATGAATAAATCATTATATCATCTGCAAATTGAAGTGATTTTACAAGGTTTGGTATATGAACATTTATTTGCGCTATATATAGTGCAAACAATAAAGGACTGAGCACACTGCCTTGGGGTAATCCTCTATTAGTATATCTAGTTATGATAAACTTAGGACTAATGAGAGTCATTTGTCTGTTTATGAGCCATGAGTTAATATAAGTCACAAACTTTGATGGAATGTTGTAGTACTTCAACTTGTTTATCAACTCTGGTATAAAAACTGTATCATATGCATTGGATAAGTCTAGTGAGGTTGCAATAGTTGTTTCATTGAAGGTTAGTGAAGTTTGAATATCTGATACAAAATTTATCAAGTAATCATTGCATCCTATTTTTTTTCTGAACCCATATTGAGTACTAGGTAAGATGTTTGACTTTTCAATGTACCATTCCAATCTATTTTTAATCATAGTATTGAGCAGTTTTAAAACACATGGTATTAATGCTATAGGCCTATATGAAGTTTCCAATTGTTTGTCTTTATCTTTTTTGAGAAGTGCTATAATTTTAAATTTGTTTCCACTTACTTGGTAGATCAGTGATTCCATTCCAAATATTGTTGAATATTGTCAGTATGTATAGTCGTGCATTATTTGGTAGGTGGCGTAACATACTGTAGGATATTTCGTCCAAACCTGGTGCAGTATCTTTCCTTTTCGATTCTATTGCTACATTCAATTCCTTAATACTAAAACTATTTTCTATTTTTTCAGAGTTTTCGGAAGAGTTATTGCTAGTAAGTTATAAAGGCCTATGTATAGAATACAAACAAAACTATAATTTAACTACTATTCAAGTATTAACGATCGATGATGGTAGTATTTATTTTGTTTAATACATACGGTGAAAATATTTTAGACTAGAATAACCATTGAGGTAAGCCTCCATGGGTTATTCTAGGAAAAGTATCCTTTTTGGTTATATTTGTCTGTAAATAAGCCAGTAAAGGTAATAGATAAGGAACTTTGTTGGGATGCCTAGGTTAGATATTCTGTACATTACTGATGTATAGGAACATTAGAAGTTAACATGGTAAGCGTTTAATCAAATTCTGTTATGACCCTATTTCAGATGCAAATATCATTGTTGTTTCATTCTTAATAAAATAACATAAAAATTGTATAGGGCCTAAAGACCATTGCTCTTCACATTTTGAGGTATCAGTTGATTTGCAAATTATAATTTCAACATTAATTCATTCTAAACACAGCTGTATATTGTTTTATTTGGTTGCAAATTACTAAGCTATGGATTTTGCAATCTAGAGGTAGCAGTCAGTATTGCTTTAGTGGCAGGGCGATTTTCACCTGTGTGTAGAGATTCATGGAGGTAGGGTACGATAAGCGGACCCGGTTTTTTATATCGAAATTGGCAAATGATATTACTTAATCAAATCGATACTAATTAATTATTTTGAACAATTAACTTAAATCATCATTATCAACAGCTGTAAACACTATCAAATAATACAAGTAAGGTAATATTATTTCAATTTTACATAAGTAACATTTGATTATTAAAAATGACAGTAAGTTTAAGAAAACTACACGACATTGCTTTGAAAGATGGTAAGACATGTTTTTCGTGGCTTCAACATGAAGGACTCATACCGAAAAACCCATTACGTGAAATTTGTGGGAAAGAAACAAATGTAACTTTGAGAGGAGCAAATATGGTCGTCTTCAGTTTTCCTGATTTCGGTCATAATAATTTGTTTGATCACTGTAAATATTAAATTCAAATTTTAATTTAAAACGTGTTTGTTATTGCAGACTATAGATACTTTTACTTACATTGATTGATAGTCTAGGATTTGAGATGCGAATATTAGGTATCGATGATTACATTCTTCGATATAAAAAATCGGGTCCGCTTATCGTACCTTACCCATTCATGGACTAAATTGTTTTTAAATTGCACATAACTTAGGGTGCATGCTGCCTCTGTAAATACTCTATGGACTTGAGTTCTTCCTAGTATTATTACACTTGGGTAGAGTGCAATAAGCGGACCTGGTTTTTTTATATCAATAATGAAAACAATAGGCTATTACTCAATTATAACTATCAATGTAACTAACCGATACTGATTTTGAATGATAACTAACTTGTATAAACACTTTTTCTTATAATAAATGTATTATCTTTTGAAAACAATAACAGGCAGTCGAAAGCTTGTGTAGACCGTGAAACGAAGTTTAAAAAGTGGCATATCAGCTGATCTACATGCAGATCATCTCTGTATTTGTACAGAAGAGAAGTACGGTTTTCTAGAGAAGATGCTTTCAATAACTTCTTAAAAGTGGTTAATCATTGCTACCAAGGAGAAAACATATAAATAGTTAGCATATATGTGTTTTCTCTTATACATGTTTCTTATATGGTTACCATTTCGTTATTACTTATGACTTTTCCTATTTCCAGTTCTAATTGCTTCTTTGATCGTAATAGCTCCTTTATTCTTTATGAGATTGTCACTAAGTATATTACATTAGTTATTTTAATTTCAATTATGAGTATTATTATAAATATAGATATGTTAATAGACTCGTATTTGATATATGAGTATTAAGTATCGACGATTACACTAATCGATATAAAAACAGGATCCGCTTATTGTACTCTACCCTTACACTTTTCTTTTATTGGTAACTATGGGGTTAATGGCCAACCCGGCAAATCACGAGTTTCACTATGTTAAAGTATTCTGCTCGTCCTCCTGAAAACCGCTAAAAACAAAGCACAACATCTTTATATTCGAATATATAAACTCAGAAAAATTTATATTCAGTAATGATGATCAGTAACGGAGTAGCTAAAAATAATTACTTCAAATGAGATGGGCAAGATAAAAATCATCATGTACCAGTAGTGGACACAAGTACATAACTATAATAACTAAATGTTATTATAGTTACATTATATTTTGTTTTGTTTTTTATATTCTGTAAATACACATAGCCTAGATAGTTTTTTCATAATTAGATTATTACGCTTTTAGATGTAAAAACAGCTAAACTATACTGTAATTTAAAATATCTGTAAAGTCATTTGGTTCAACATTTTGTTTTTCGTAGCTTAGATAATCATGAACATTATCATCATTCAAGGAAGGAAGGAGGGGATCATTCATTTGATCATTGAGGATGATTCAATTGTGGTGGCCACTTATTATACTGTTGCCGCTGAAAACTTCATTGATTTGGGTTAAAATCCTCCCTCCCTGTGATTTCAGTGTAGTGTTGTTACTTTATGCATCCAAAGATTGAGCAACGGGTTACATCAGTAGGAACTAATACAATGTTGACTCACTGTCAGAATTAGATCACGTGACATTCCACCCATATGTAGAACAAGGAAATATTATTTTACACGAGATAAATAATTCCACTTTTAATGTTATATAACGCTATATTGTTATTATTTCCACCACTTGAAACCTTATATTGTCTAGTTCATGAGGACGGTAGGTAAATAACGTGAAAGTTGTTTTTATCACTACAGTCGTTAATCAACATTTACCCATCTAGATTACTAGTTAGTATCTATAAAACCTTAGTACACAGCTCCAAAATGGCCTAATTCTATTTATAGTTTCAGCCTATATAAAGGGCTTAAAATACTATTAAAAGAGACATGACTTATTATGAGATGTTTTAAAGGTATTTACTACTTATAGCTTTTGTATAGTATGTTTATCTATGTCAGCAAATATAACACTGGCAGGTTAAAAACAATTACCATGTTTCCCACTCAACTGTGAAATAATGATTAAGCGTAAATCTTGTTAACTATGAACAAATCTTTATTATACCATAGATTTCAATTATAAACCATGAAGATCTCATGCCGGTTTTTTACAATTTACAAATACATAATGAACATGTGTTGTCACTTTTTGTGACACTCTTGTTGTCACCGCCACTTTTTGTATTTTTACCTGTAATGTAATATACTGTAATTTGCCTACTTATCTCATGATGTTTGGTAAACAATTTTATTTTTCATCTTTACTTATTTAAGCATTCTATGTTTTGCTTATTAATATTTTAAGCTTTCATTACCAATGAAAATATTAATATTGAATGACAGTTTATATAATGGTCAACAATTAAGGAGTGCACTGAAGAGCTAGGTCTTCACCTCACACACACACAAACTCTGAACTTGGTTATCTACTGGTTTCTGTCCCTACTCCTGGATTAAAAGTTTAAATATCGGGGTTTAAAAACAACTACAAACTAACTAGTAGAGTTACACAAATAGAAATAACATTAAAAATCAACTTGTTTATTTCTGTGTTTAGACCGGATGCACTCAGCTGGTCTAGGGTACAAGCGATCCAGAGAAACTTTACTGGACACACAGCACACCAATGAGACAGCAGGAATTGCGGTGGAGACGTATTTTACACAGAATATAAGACAAGTTACATGTTAGGAGGTAAAATTATTTTCTTATTAATGAATTCATATTAATGATATAATTGTGAAGATTTTTGAATGTGTGATACTCAATCATAAAAACCCTAGTGGATAAATTTACTCAAAATTTGGCATGTACATTTCCTATATGTAAGAATAGAATATATGCAGCGTACTTTTATAATTTAGGAGCTGAATTGTCCCTAAAGCTTACCTTTATATATTTTTTATACCGGTAATTTTAAAATTATATTAGTACAACTTATAAACACTTTTATAACATTATTTTTAACTTTAAATTACTTATGTCAAACATTTGTCATTGGACTACTTAAAGTGTTGTTAATCTGACTGCCATATATTGTTTTTTTCATGTTCAAAAATACAGTAGTTTTTGTATGAATGTGTATCGTGATTAGTATCATAGCAATCTCTAATTGATAAAAGAATTGGTTATAAGCCTTATTTATGGAATAATAAAATATAGGCAGAGCTGTCTATTAAAAACTACAAAAATAAGGGTTTACAAAAAAATTCACAATCAACACATTTTTATTTGGAAAAAAAATATGATAAATAAACTAGTTACAACTGCTAAAGTGTGAAATTAAAAAGTTGTTCATTGTTTTATTGCCTCGGTGGATAAATAAAAATTTGAGTTTTTAGTTCTGAGTCAAACATTTTTCAGTTCTTGTCACACTCCATACAGCACATTGCTTGCTGTTGTCCACAAATTGCGTGGTGGTTGCAGTGAACACAATAGCTTGTAGTCATTCTTCTAATGGCAGCTGGACAGTAAAAATACATCTTCCTAGCTCCTGCTTGCCTTGGAGCATCCGGGGTAGTTGGGATTCCAAGTACTTCCTTTTTAGTGGTTTGTTGCCCAATCGAATGTTGTTCATTCAGTAGATCACAAATGAATTTACAAAGGCAGTATTCAGCATATCAAAGAATACATACAGAGGCTAACGTCTTGTTTTTCTGCTACACAACATGTTTCTTGTCATCTTGTCTAGCATATCCACAGCTCTTTTTGTTGGAATTATTTCTGGTTTCTTAGTGTCTTTATTCAATGCCATTCCACGGTTCATAGTTAATAAAAGAGTTACAACTTAGTTTTTGTAAAAAGACAATTGTTTTCTCTCTATCAAAAATAAACAGTGATGACAGGATTGTTTTTTATTTGCTAGTTCGTTTGGAACGGCTTTCCTGTTTACAAGAATCGTACCCACAGTTGTTACCTTGTACAGTTTACTCAATTGTTCTACTACCAGCTTTATGTCTTTAAACCAATTGTCTGTAGTTTACACTTTGGTTTGGCCCATGGGTACTAATGGTCACCCTTTTTACAAAATAATCTGCAACGGTTTGTCCACTTGTTGGTGTTTTCTTCCCCACATATGGTTCTCCGTCAATCATATAGTAGGTTGATGTATTTCAGCAAAGCACAATCTTTACATCATACTTTGCAGGTGTGTTGGATATGTACATCCTGAAAGGGCAATTGCCTGTAAAGGCCAGTTGCTTGTCAACTGTGACATAGTTTTCTGGCTTATAATCTGATTGACAGTCTTTGTGAAAGCTTTGCATAGAAAAGAAGAGAAAGTCAAATAAATTCAAACCGATCACTTCTTATAACACAATTATTGCAAGATCCACTCCACTCAATGTCGAACATCTCCCTTACAGCAAGATGATTGTCCTTTTTCCATAGGGAATTGAGTGGCAATTCAAGGAAAGCTTTCAGCTCTTGAAGATGTAATGGTTCAACGTTATTTACAGATTTATTTGTATAGTATAGTAATTTATCAGCCGTACTATTTTTGTATTACTTTTTACAACAATGGCTTCTTCAAACGTGCAGGAAGATAGATAATAGCCAAGTGATTCTTGTGCAGCTCCCACGACATCTTATGTTAAAACCACTGTGTTTCTTCTTAAGGTGCACGTATTAACATAACCAGAATTTGTGTTCCATATATGGTTGTTTTAAACTCAAATGAAACGAGATTGTGGGATGGAGATATGTGGATCAGGTGCAGAGCCAAGTCTAGAACTATCAGGATCAGCGTTATTAAGTGGAGGGTCTGTGTTAGATGGAGGCGCAACATTAGGTTGAGGGTTGGTAATAGGTGAAGGGACAGAATTAGGTGGAGCTTAGGCATTAAGTGGAGGGTCATTTACTTGTGATGCACTCCGGTGTTTATTTCTTCATTGTCAAACTTCATCATCACTGTCTGATGATTCACTTACATCTCCTAGGCAATAAGTCTGATCTGCATCAGTGTCGTCTGCTTCAGTTTTCATTCGTCAGAAATGCTTATATTGAAAACGGCACGCCATCACATGACAAGGTGTATTTAATCTAGGGTTAATCAACCAACAACATTGTAAATAATTCGTAGAATAATAATGATAATAGTAGTTCAATAAAAATTAAAGGTTTACAACACATCCCTCTTCGAATTTTAGTTCATTTTAAAATAGTTTTTATGTAATAAAAATCACAAACTTATAAAGTTTGTAATCACTCTCTTACTTGTTGTAAAAACTGTCTCTTGCACTCTTGGTAAATATTTTTTAAATTTTGTTTTTATTCAACATACATAATCTTCTCATTTCCAATTATTATCAAATTCTTTATAAAATGGTATCTTGTACTAATGTGTTTAGTAATATTACTATTTTCAAGAGACTCTATCATGTCTATTGTACCTTTATTGTCTTATGTATAAGATACTTATGATCTATTCATTAAAATCGTTGCAAAGTCATTTTATATTCATTAAATCAAATATACTTAATGCAGCAGAACATACTCATCTTCGGCTGTTGACAATAACACACATGCTTGTTTTCTTAAAAACCATGATATTCCATTTTCACAATAAAAACTGACAGAGCCACTAATACTTTTCTTGTCAAGTTTATATGAAGCCCAGTCTGCAACAGAATGTGTCTCAATTAATTTTCTTTCATTTTCTTATTTGTAAGAGTCCCATTTCTTGAGTTGATTTAAAATATATTAATATTCTTTGGCTTCTTTCTGAGCACTTTTTTTGTTTATGAAGAAATTGGCTAGATATCTTATAAGTTGTATGATATAATTTGTATCTGGTCTCTAAATAGTACTTAGAAGCATCAAGCTTCCGATTAGTTCTCGATAAGGTACATCAATACCTTCTTCATCTAAGTTCACTTGAAATCCTTTAATAATAGGAGTTAATGTTCTATTACATTCTTTCATATTAAATTTTCTAGCATTTTATTAATTTACCTTTTGTGAGTTATCTTCATTTACCTTTATCTCTTTTTATTTCCATTCCAAGAAACTTATTCACTTAGGTATTTAGCTTTAAATTTAATCACCACTTTAAGGTTAAGCGGTAGAGAGGACTTTATAGTCCTAACTTCGCCTCTAATAAATTCATTTCATTTCATTTCACTTTAGTTATTCCCTCTTCTACAGTTAGCAAAATGTCATCAACAAATAAAACAGGCCAAACATTTTTCCAATATATAAACAGAATTCATTAGAAAACATTTTAAAATTATTTTCTACACTGGATGAATCAAATATTGTGTTTCTACATCTATCGGACTTCCTCTTAACCCCTTATAATCCTCTATTCATTCTGAGAACTTTATTGTGAACTTCATTTCAATCTTTGATTCCTTTGAGCATTTCCATGTGTACCTCATAGACTAACTCACTGTTCAGAAAAGGAGTGGTTTTATACTCCAATCAATTGACCCCTGGGGTCTGCGATACAGGATCATAATGCGAAAGCTCGTATCTTTTTCGCCCAGCCCAATAATGGATAGTGAAAGTATAGAGTACATCGTCAACACTCTTTATCAAACTCATCCTATGAGAGATTTGGAGGTGCATTGGGTGCCAGTTCTGGGTGTGCCACTGTTTACAGAAGAAGAATTAAAGAAAGCTGCATGAACACTTCCAAACAAGAAGTCTCCCAAGGCCAGATGGTATAACTGGTGAAGATACAAAGGTGGCTGTGGAAGTGTGCCCAGAAGTGTTCCTGAGAATGTACAGTCGTCGCTTGGAGTGGGGCGTTTTCCCAAAAATCTGGAAAAGACAGCATTTAGTCTTGGTCAGCAAAGGTCTTAGGTCTTAGGTCCTAGCTCTCACTAATGTAAAAATTACATGTCTAAAATTAAATTTTTAAAACGTTATATTACGAAAGGACAGTCAGTCAGAAAACACGATAAACTCAGTAAAAAATTACTAAAACAGCCATTTAACACTAAACTTAGACAAAATATTCGGCTTATCGTAATGGACCTTATTCCTCCTAAAGATTGCAAAACAGACATACTACGGGGATGAATTAAAAAGTTTTGATAATAACTCAATACGTTTTTTGTAACTAATATATTAACTAAATATCAGGGGAAATTAAAAAATAAACCAATTCCAATCAATCAGAGTGATCTAAATACAGAAAAAATATTGGCATTGAAACTCATAAAATATGCTGATAATGAATTTAGTGTTTTTTGCAAATGTTGGAGAAGACCTAACATGAAAAATAGAAGGTTAATAACTTAAATAAAATTCCAATATAATCACAAGGAATATATGCCCAATACTAACTTAGTATTACACACTATCACTAAATCAGAGATATATAGCTGTCAGAAAATTGTAGGGTTATAAGGACCTCAGGAGGATTCATAATCAAGGGTAATTTGTTTCGAGATTCTTTTTGACAATGAAAGGATTGTGAAAGAAATAGTATTTTTAGACATTTGTCATTGTTCACTAAATTTTTGTCTCACTGGTAAATGTCCAAAAAAATTCTGTTTCCTTCATAGCCCTATGAGTGTGTTTAAAAACAGGTCACGACTCGGCTGGTGGATACTGGAAGAAAAGTTGTTCAAGCTGGCTATTGCATAAATCCACAGATAATCTAGCACTCTTGCCTTTTCTGTTAATAGCACTTCCTGAACATTTAGCAATTTTCCCTTTTGTGTCCATCCTGTGTAGGATGACCTTCATTTTTAGCCAAAACACTTACTTCTCTTCAACTTCCATCATTTCACAAGTAACATAATTAATACTCATTGATTAGTCATAGTGCTTTCTCTTTTTAAATTTTCCCCTTGTTTATCTATTTGTGTTTTCTAGCTTTATTGATTGCTGTACAGGAATTAATTAAATCAACATTTCAATACAAGTATAAAAGTGACTTGTTCTTACACACTGGCTTTATGCCTATGTGGGCACGTATTCCCTACAATATTACATCTTGAAAATAGTGATGTTCATTGGTAATGATTGTACTCGTAATATATACAACTAAACCAAGCTTATTAAAGTTTTTATAAACCAGCATATTTTTTATTATTGCTGCCACTATGTTGCATATGGCTCTTGTATGAGTAATGTGAAAATAAACCTTTTGTGATTTCCTTCCAAATCCTCATGGTAATTTTTTCATCAAGAATGCCTTGGCTAAGCTGTTTGTGTAAATGTATTACTTTACATCAACGAGTCACTTTTGTAACTCTATCTAGTTTATAACTTAATTCTTTCAAGTCCTGTTTAATTTTAATTTATTTATTATATCATACCAAAGATCATCTTATTTGGTTTTAAACAACTCACAAATCTGCAATGTGAATACACAGTACACCAACAAAAGGCAACGTATTCACTTCCTTAAGTAGTCAACATATTTTTTAATATACAAAAACACAGTTTTATAAAGTAAAAAACACCATATATAAATCCCTGTTTTTGTTTTCCTGTTGATAACTGGTGTTAGTGGTGGTTTAAAATAAATGCATTGGTACAAACCTTACTCTCTAACAATTGACATTCCTGCTAACTTTCAACTTGCTAACATGTATAAAACTATTATATTGCAATAATTTTTCTCATATGTAATTTCTTTTGTTTTCAGATAGATTTACTGTAATAAGGAAGCCAAACAAATATTTAAAAACAGTTTGGAAATTACAGACTTATTAATCTACACACATGAGAAATGGTGCAAGTGTTCAAAGCAATGTTACTGCCAAAAGTTACGGTGATGGGGGTTAATAACACATGTTAACCCACAGGTGTAAAATGTTCTATTACTTTGTACAGGTGTGTGTACTAAAACTGGACTTTTGAGAACAAACAACAAGAATAAGAATTTTATTCTGCCAGAAAATATTCCACACGAATACATTGGCACGTCAATACAATGTTACAATTTTTGTAATACAACATTCTAAAAGTCTTGCTTCGTCCACACTATTGAGATGTACTCTTCCACTGAATAGAATGCTCTTTTACATAGAAAATAATTTAGTTTAGCTTTAAATTCCATATCACTTAGCATCCTTATATCTAATGGTTACGTACTGTATAGTCTAATAGCCAACACACATAGGTGAGAAACAGTGCTATTTTTCTAACTACACATGTAACATGATTTTTGTTCCCTGTGTAGACGTATTTATTACAAGTGAGGATATGTGAATTTTAATAACATGAAAACCCTCTGGCCAGGAAATTCTGTTCTCTGTGAAGTTATGTATGCACTAAAAGTTTGTTTTTAAGAATAAAATTAAGTGCACTGTAAGAGGCATTTTGATGTCATTTGATGGTTTATGTATGTGAAGAACCACTTGATTATTCTCTGTAAAGCTTTATATGTAACCATTAAAATATGTCAACTCATACAGATGAAAGCCCTTTTAAATGTTCCCTGTGCAGCTATGCAGGCACCCAAAGTGTGTATTTGAAAAGGCATATGTTGACTCACACAGATGAGAAACCGTTTAAGTGTTCCCTGTGCAGCTTTAAATGTACTAGAAGTGGAAATTTACGAAGTCATATACTAAAACACATGGGTGAAAAACCATTTAAGTGTTCCTTGTGCAGCTATGCAGGCACTCAACGTTCGTGTTTAAGAAGGCATATGTTGACTCACGTAGATAATAAACCATTTAACTGTTCCATGTGTAGCTATAAGTGTATTAGAAGTGAGAATTTAAAAAATCATATGTTAAATCACACAGATGAAAAACCATTTAAGTGTTCCCTGTGCAGTTACGCAAGCACGCAAAAAAATAATTTAAAAACTCATATGTTAACCCATACAGGTGAGAAACCATTTAAGTGTTCCCTGTGCAGTTATGCAAGCAGGCTAAAAGAGAATTTAAAAACTCATATGTTAACTCACACAGTTGAGAAACCATATAAGTGTTCATTTTGCAGCTATGAGTGTTCTACAAGTATGCGTTTAAGAGGTCATATGTTAACTCACACAGGTGAAAAACCATATCAGTGTACCGTGTGCAGCTATAAGTGTATTAAAAGTGAGAGTTTAAAAATTCATATGTTTATTCACACAGGTGAAAAACCATATCAGTGTACCGTGTGCAGCTATAAGTGTACTAAAAGTGGGAGTTTAAAAATTCATATGTTAAATCACATGGGTGAAAAACCTTATAAGTGTTCCCTGTGTGATTATAAGTGTACTGTAAGTGGTTATTTAAAAACTCATATGTTTATTCACACAGGTGAAAAACCTTATAAGTGTTCCCTGTGCACTTTTAAGTGTAATAGAATTGATAATTTAAAAACTCATATGTTTATTCACACAGGTGAAAAACCTTATAAGTGTTCCCTGTGCACTTTTAAGTGTACTAGAAGTGGGGGTTTAAAAAGCCATTATGTTAAATCACATGGATAAAAAGCATTACATATGAAAAACGTTTCAAAACACGTTTTCTCACATGTAAGAAACCATGTGCAGCATTGCGTATTCAATGGGGATTAAGAAGTTGTATAGTAATTCGCACAGGAGAAAAATACTTTAATGTTTCCTGTGGTGTTATGCTTCACCAAAAATTTCCATTTAAGAGGCATGTGTTAACTTACACAAACAGTAACTTCAAAGGTACTTTTAACTTGCACGTAAAAAAAGGTAATACAACTAAAATACTCTGTTTCTTTTGGTTATTTTTGTAGGTTAATGAATTTTTATACTGTTAGTTTGGTTATAATAATAGGCTACATAATTTTTAATATTTTATATCTGGTGTCTATATATGTTTATTTTCTTACCTTATGAATAAATTTTAGCTCTATGTTGTATTGCGTGTCTAAGTTAATGATCTCATCTAAGTACCCTTATATTGTATGATAAAACACACTTTGTCTCTTGTTATGAATGTCTTATACAATTATGAAATATGTTTCCCTTTTGTGTTAATAAAAATAGATTATATGTATACTATCATATTATTATTCTATGTTTTATTGTTAGTTGTGATAATTTTAATATATTCCCATCAATGTCCATTTGTTTGTTGTTAAGTCTTAATAGATACGTACTTAAATGAGTAGTTTTATATTGGAGTCAATATATTTCATAGTTTAGTTTATAACCTAGATTTGCTTAAAAATATATTTGTATGGTATATTTTATATAGGCGTGTTTATATTTATTCTAGTTCAATCTCAATATATAATTTATAAATGAATTATACAAAGTAATTCATGGTGATGCATCTCATAGGGCTTTAATCTCATAAACTGGTATAAAAAATATGGTTGCCTGTAAAGTCGGTTTTACGGGCGAAGATTTTACGTGACAACGTCTTTTTCTCGGTAGAATATTTATTGATATGAATATTATTAAATTGCACAATAGGAACAAGGAATTGAATGAAAATAAGAATTGCACAAATTTTAACTATAGAAATATATTTTGTTTACTAAAACATTGTACATAATTTGAAATTAATTAAAATTTGTTATTGTAAATGGTAAAGTTGAATAAAACATTTACTAAAATTGGAATTTGAAATTCTTGCTAAACACAGTTAAATTCTAACTCCGCGCGTGGTGATTGGTCGGTTTAGTTCGTTTGTTTGGTCGCACTGTTATGACAGGTTAGAGGTTATAATTTGTTATTTTAAATGTTTGACTAGCAATACGCGCTGTTTCTTCTCAATCGACTGAATTACGATTGATTGCAGAGTGATTTAAACTAATAATTTACTTAACACTATCAACATTTGTCAATAGTATGACATAACCTATAAACTCAGTTTCTCAACTTTTGTGTCAATCTAACAATTAATCAATCAATCATAGTTTACGATAATGAAATATCAGTGTACAATTATTTACCTTTATTGTTGTAGTTGTTGTAAATGACGAATCTAAGCACTCCACATTTTCACGAATAAACATAGTTATCTGCTTTATCCCGTGCGGCGGACCCACATTTATCTGCTTTATCCCGTGCGGCGGACCCACTGGACGGGCATCGTAACGTTACCGGGCGTTACACTTTTTCATGAGTGACTCCGAGCCGCAACCTAATTTAAGACGTTGTCACGTCAATAATATCATGTAATTCATACATGTTCATAAAACCAACTAAATCTGGAAAAAAAATTTAAGGATATAAACTATTATCTCTCAAGTTAAGAGGTTTCGATAAGTTATTAATAAAAGTTACGTCATGTGTCCTCTTATGGCCAGTCTTGCATAACGAAGGTGAAAATACAACTGCAATCTTTGCATTGTAATTATAGTTGTTATAACATAATGATGATATATAGATATTGAAATTTCAAAATACTTTACAAATATTACTTTAACTTCCATTATATGATATTGACTACATAATATTTAATATGTATGATATTGACTACATATTTAATATGTACAGTTTAAATTGTACATATTAGTTATATAAGCTGGTTCTTGAATTTATGAAATGTAATAATTTCTTAAAATATGAACATTACAATTTATTGTTATTTTCAATTACATAACATTTATTGAGTATAATATGCTTGTGATCTATGACAGAAGAGCAGATCAAGCAGAGTACCTATGAAAAAAGTCTAGGATGACAATGGTTTAAGCTCTTAAATTCTGAAACTTGACCCTACAAACATAATTCTTAAATAATTAATTCCGTTTTTTAAGTACTTAAAATCATGGCAATTTCAGATACTACCGTATCCAAAGCAGTTAAGAAATATTCATTACTTTTTATTATTTATCATTTAAACATAAACACAAAAATGAAGAAAGCAAAGTTGTAACAAAAAAATCATTTCAAGAGGGTTTCCACTCCTATTTAAGCACCAGAAGTGGTGTTTTCGAGTATTATTCGATTTTTCCTTTTGTAGTAGGTAGTACAGTAACTTTTTCTTCAGTGCATTATTCAAAAGGATTTGTTGTATTGCTTGTAATTTTTTAACTATATCGTCGGTTGAATGTAAATGAATAATACTTCTCATGGTGGTTTATTGAAGAGACAACAAATGATCACACAAAGAGGTGTGCCGTATATTTGATGATTACTTTCCCCAGGCAGCCAATTTCTAACAAACGTAAGGAGAACTGTTCAAGGCTGTATGAAAACATGAAGTGTTTCCCATCGCATAAGATCAGAAAGTTCTAATGGGACAAATGAAGAAGATTCTTCTTTAAATCTATTGCAAATATTTACTAAGCACCTGAAGATTCTAAAAGAATCTATTTCAATCCTTGTAAAATTCATTTGTTGCTCAGCTCAACGAAGATGACTTTGATCTTTGTATAGAATTTCGTGAAATGGTGAATAAAATTCATTACAATATTTTGTTTTGAGACGAGAAATGACTCAAATTCACACTGAATGCCTGAGGCACATATCCACAAAAGGTCAGTGTCGGACTTGTGATACGTACCCAGTTGGTACGCCCTTTCATTATAGAAGGCAGTTTAAATACGACCATGCTAACATTCGCTCCTAATTGATATTATGCCAGTAGTTTTTAACATGTTTAAATAAATGCTTAAGTACATTTTTTAGAATGGACGATTCTGCATTACATGTAAAGAGTCACTAACTACCTTAAATCCATAATTGATTTGGTCCTGTGTGCATTTAGAAAGTTCAAATTTCTCTTTAAACCAAGAGATGAATGAATTAAGCCATATACAACAATTTCTACATTTTAACTGTTTGAAATATTAAATCAGCTTAATGTTTTAAAAGGTCAACATTTTGCGGTTGATTTGCGGCATTGTGTTTTCCTAATGGAGCCATTTAATTTAATGCACTACTTGTCATCTCATTTAAGATTTCCCCTTGACTCCTTGTGGGCCTCCACATAATATGACTAACTGTAAACTATAAACACTATATGGTGTGTGTAGTTTTCTTCTGAAAAACATTCACACACACACACACATATAGGCTTTATATATATATATATATATAAGTTTTATTTATCACTTTTCTTGTACATTTTATCTCAAATGTTGGTTTGATTGGAAATCCCTTACACAAAAGAATGAATAACCATCGGTCTTCTTCCGATAAGCAAGATGATAAATCAGTTTCTCAGCATGTATGTGTCACTTAAATTTGGACATACTCATGGATGTCCAAGAGCGGCACATCACTAACTGCAAATGTCGAGATTCTGGGGTTCAAGGGCAAGGGTAGTTCAATAGATCCAATCTACTGCGGTAGATGTCTGTTGGAGTTGGTGGGGTTTGGTCCCTAAGTGTCAGAGGTTCTTGCTAGCCTCAACAAGGGTGTGCCACCCCTTGCCAACTTTGACTGGGGAGGCTGGTCCAGAGCTGGCCTCCCTTTCTTCCGGGGAGGCATGACTGAGATTAGTGCCCTAGTTCTTTCTTATAGTTTCAATAGGAGGCGGCCCCTACCCGCTAAATTTACTCATCCTGAATATCCTGTCACTCCGGAAGCAGCGCTAAGGTCCTTGTAGGACTAATTGCAATTTATAAGCTTCTTGTCCTAAGAGAACAAAAAAGATAAACATACTGCCACTCGCTTGGTGTATAAATTAGTGCTTTTAATCTGAAGTATTCCCAAAAAGTAAAAAAGTTATCTGTCTATAAGAAGGATTCTAGAGCTTTATTTACATGGCTTCTCAATCTATGTGGTACTAATATTTCAAAATCCTGGAACACATCGTGAACGGTCATCTAAGTACGTTAAACCCTTAAATCTTACAAAATGTCGATGTTACTAGGGCCTTGAACACAGAACAATTATGTACTAAAAGATAATTTACTCTGAAAATTGTTACTTTGGCATAAACAAAATTTTTATTTGGCTCTATTAAGGTGGCACCTAAGTGAAAGTAGAAAGTGTTATTTGGTGGTAAGTCTGCTGCTCGCTCAGTCGAATTTTGAGTGGCGCATGTATTGTTACTTCGTTATTCTGGATAAGTATTAATGATCTTAGCTAACGGCAGTATTATGTTGTATACCAATTTTTGGCTTCTATTATGATTATTTCATTTCATTTTATTTTATTTTCATGCTATAAAACAGGAAATACACCCAATTACATTATAGCAGTACAAACAAATCAAAATGTTAAATAATTAAGTGGGTTGAGTCCAAGTCCCATATCCATTGTATCACTGGAATATTTATAATCAAAATAACTATAAATACATATTATTCTAAACGTTACATAGGCACTATTATAAATAAATAAACGATAAATAATACACATTCAGATAAATAACAAATACAGTATATGGTAATGACAATATCAGGAAATCAGTTTAATAAATTAATGGAATTTTAATTAATAATAAATCAACATTTCATAAATATAGCTTGAATTTAAGAAATTGTAAAAGGAAAAATATACTATGAAGGACTGGTATACAAAATTAATGAAATGCATTTGTCTTTAAAGATATTCAAACTGTCAAAGTGAACATCAATGTCGGATCCACCCAAAAGCATTGCGCTATAACCCCTCATCGTCCGCAACAGAGGAAAAGACGATCGCATCACTGTGCGTGAGTGAGATAAATTAAACAAAAATTTGTTTCTGCTGTTAAAGTTCGGTTCGCGATAGCTGAGGGTCCCCAAACAGTACGCGTCATCCACCCGACCCCGGACCAGGCCCCACAAATGTACTTGCTCCAAGACCCGCCTCCTCAGGCTCAGGCTCGTCAACCCAAACATCTCCAACAGCTCATTGTATGGAACTAAATACGTGTAAACATTAAAACACTTGAAATATAAATATCTCAAAAATTTCTTTTTCACTCTTTCAAACATATCATTATAAATTAAATGTGTAGGATTCCACACAATGGCGGCGCTTTCAAGTCTCGATCTAACCAAGGATGTGTACAACACCATAAAATACCCGATGTTTCTAAAATTCACACCTTGTCTAAAGCCCATCATTCTACTCGCAGCATTCACGCAAGTTTCTATATTATAAGTACTGAACTTTGCGATATTAAAATTCATTTTATTTTGGCTAGCCCATTTATACACATTATCCAGATCAGCTTGTAGTATTTCAGCGTCCCTTATTGAGGAAATGTAATAAAAAAAGTCGGCAAATAACAAAGACTTTACTGTTTTAACGTGGTCACACAAATCGTTAATCATAATTAAGAATAAACAAGGACCTAAATTTGACCCTTGAGGTACCCCAGATTGCACCAAGAAATTAGATGACAAATAACCCTTATAACATACAAACTGTTTTCGGTTTATTAAATAAGATTGAAAAAAATGTATTAAGTCACTTGACAATCCATAATGGTGGAGTTTTTTCAATAAAATCAAGTGGTCGACTGTGTCGAATGCCTTGGACAGATCAACATCAGTCTGGGTCAACGAGTCCAGCCCCAAGGAGACGTAATCCGTAAAATTTAATAGGTTTGTGTTAATTGAGCGTCCAGGCAAGAAACCATGTTGATTAGGAGATACGTATTTACTAAAAAAGTTAAATAAATATTTGTAAATAATGCTTTCAAATATTTTAGCAGGTGTTGACAAAACGGCTACAGGTCTATGATTTTGTATTTGGTATTCCTTCCCGCTTTTAAAAATAGGCGTTACTTTAGTCAATTTCCATTTTTCAGGAAATGTGCTTGATTTGAAACCTAAATTGTATAAAAAATTTAACGGTTTGATTAAAATATCTTCACAGCCTTTGAATATGTACTGAGGTAACAAATCAGGTCCTGAAGTAGTTTTAGATTTCAACTTTTTAATAGCCAATTTAACATCCTGGTCGGAGACCTGGTCCAAAATCAAACAATCGCCACCCGTCATGGAGGTTTCTTTCATTGCCATCTCCACCGTTGGTTCCACTTGGTAATCATTATATACCGAGCTAAAATAGTCTTTAAAACCATCAACAATCAAACTACTATTATTTAATTGAACACCATTATTTTCCATCACAAATAAAGTTTTATTGGCTGACTGTTTACTATCTCCAACAATATTATTTTCAGCTTCATGAATAAAGTTATCATAAGCAACTTGTATGTCGTTCTTAATTATTGACCTTAAATTTTTAAATCTAATATAGTACTCTTGATCATGAAATTTTTTATATTTTTTGTGAAATTTGTCTTTTAGTTTTAAATTTGAAATTATATTTTTAGTAAACCAGAAAGGGAACTTCGACAATTTAGACTTTTTACGAGGGCAAGTTTCATTAATAATCCCGTACACTTTATCATAAAAATATTCTAACGCATCGTTAACATCATTGTATACTATAGAGTTGAGACCAATCAATTTCTGCCAAACTACGGTATAACTGAAGGAAGTCCGTCCTGTGATAACAATAACCTGTTTGGTCAGGAGACCTTGACTTACACAATTGTTGAGTAGCGATAACAGACCTCACCTCTATCGCTGGATGATAAGGATCTTCAGCCACAAGCGGATCTAAACATCGAGTCACTTCGGTATTACTTATATTTGAAATGATCAAATTTAAAGTTTTATTTTGAAAATTAAAAACTCCATTCTTCAAACTTAAGCTCTGAGTATTTAAAAACACATTTAATTCTTTGCATAAGATATCTCCTTGTTGTAAATGATAATTAATTCCAAATATTTGCAAATTGAAATCTCCTACGATTAAAACATAAGAACTATTATTAATGAAATGATTAATTTGTAAACTTTCATAAAAAGCTTGATACGTTGTTAAAGAAGCTCTAGGCCGAATATAAACAACACATAGATATAACGATTTACCTGTAATGCTAGACAGTTTTAACCATATATTTTCACAGTTTGGTATGTTACACTACAGGTTATGAATTCTGTTGCACACAATATTGGAATTTACAGCTAATAAAACACCTCCTCCGCTATATAACCCAGTTGCACCCAAATCTCTGTCCTTTCTAAACACATTATATGTATCTGGGAACAATTCACTGGTATGAACATCAGATTGTAAATTAGTTTCTGTTAAAGCTAGGATATCGTGGTTACTGGCCATAATATTATTTAAAAATAAATTAATTTTCGATCTGAGGTCTCTTACGTTTTGATAATAAATATTCAAGTCGTGAGAATTACTCAATGCATATTATCATTGGAGCACTAATAATTCAAATATAATTATATAGCATAACATAAGTTAGTAATAACAAGTGTTTCAACAAATTATAAATAGATAAATATATGAATGCTCTATTGTAATAGATAAATAAACTCAGAATGACTAACAAAGTAATAGTTTGCATAAATAACTATAAATATACACACATACATACCCATACATAAATACATATACATAGTACATACATATACACATGCATACACACACATACTCGTATACGTACATGCATATTCTAAAACAGGTAAACAGACTATGATTAAATAGCAAATAGACTCTGAATAAATAACAATCAAGTTAAATAGTAAGATTTTAAATGTAATTCCTTAATATATCGATTATAAACTCTTAGCCTTATAAAATTCTGAATTTAGTTTGTGTACGGCAATCGTTAGTCTCGATGCAGTCGGAGTGTATATGTCAAATCAAATCAAATCAAAAAGTTCTTTATTCACACAATCAGAGAGAATGGTGTTGGCGTCAAAAAGTAAAAGCATATTACTAAAGTTATGTTTTTAAAGACTAGACTATAAACAAGAGTATGTGCTTAAGAAACTGTCCAGTTAATTTCTCCGTTCCAGGAATTCCTTTTCTGAATAAAACGGGTGGTCTTCAAGCCATTTTTGGAGTTGTTTTTTGAAGCCTCTTCCAGTAACTTGCTTAAGGTGATCAGGTAGCTTGTTGAAGTAGACTGCTCCTTTGTAAGTTGGCTTCTTCTCTGATAGACTGAGGTGGTGTGACGGGATTGAGAAGTTTGAGGCATTTGTGGTGTTATACTGGTGATAGTCTCCAAGTTTTTATTTGTTTGACGATACCACCAGTAGAATCACCTCACCAATATACAGTGCTGGTATTGTGAGTATTTTTTTGTTCTTGAAAGACATGTCGACAACTGTCTCTGTATCCTATGCCTGCTAGACTCCTCATTGCCTTTTTCTGCTGCAGAAATACTCTATCCATGTTTTGATTACTTGTTCCACCCCATGCTGCAAAGCCATATCTTACGTGGGCCTCGAAGAGTGAAAAATAAGCAGTTTTTGATGCAGGTGTTCCAGATATTTTTTAAATTCTTTTTATGACATAAATGCCTGATGCGAGTTTTTTACATAAAATGTCAATGTGGGCATCCAATTTAAGGTTCATGTCAAGGGTAATACCAAGGTATTTTGTGTTTTTATCCACTTTTACAGTGGGTAGGCCATCAATTTCCCTTTCCTCTTGTGCTGTATGTTATTTGTATTGTTTTATTTTCATTTAGAACAAGGTTGTTTGAATTGCAGTACTGTTTAACTAAGTTGAAAGCCATGTGTGTTTCTTCTTTAAGGTGGTCTTTATGTGTGTTAGCTAGTGTAAGTACAGTATCATCTGCATACATTACTGTTTGGCAGAACCTGTCCATGCACTTAGGTAAATCGTTTGTAAGCAAGAGGAAAAGAACTGGCCCAAGGACCGATCCTTTTGGCACTCCTCGGTTCATGGGGAGTGTTTCAGACTGAAATTTGCGAGTTGTTCCATTTAAATTGTGTTTCAGTTCCACTAGTTGTTTTCTCCCACTGAGGTAGCTCCTGAACCAGTTTCCTAGTATCCCATTTATTCCAAGGTGTTGTAGTTTTTAAGCAGTAGATCGTAGTCAATGCAGTCAAACGCTTTACTGAAATCGAGGAACAAACTGGTATCTGTATTACAACTTTCAATTTGGTCAATAATATATTCAACTAATTGGATTATGTCAGTAACTGTAGATTTTTTCTTTAAAAATCCATGCTGGTTGTCTGTTAAGAGGTTGTTGAGGTTCAAATAATTCATAAGTGTCTGCAGGATAGTCTTTTCTATTATTTTGGAAAAAGTTGATGTTACTGATATGGGACGATAGATGCTTGCATCTGTAGTTGCACCAGTTTTGTACTTTGGATAAACTTGTGCAATTTTTAGTTTTTCTGGGAAAACACCTTCATTTATTGAACAATTTATGATGTGTGTTAAGGGGAGGGAAATTTCTTCTTTGCACATTTTAACAAGCTTTGAGGAAATCTCATTTAGTCTACATGATGTTTTTTGTTTCATATTTTCAATTATTCTTCGGACTTCATTTTCTGTAGTTGGGATGAGAAAAAGCTGTCTGTTTTCTGTATGATGTTGCTGTGGTTGTGTAACAGGTACTTGTTTATTCTGTTGTAAGGTTTTCTCAGCAGTATTGGCGAAGAAGTAATTAAAGCGATTTTCCTTGGGTCTTCAGTAATTTTTCCTTCTATATTGAGTGTTAGTTTGGCATTTGATTTTGTCTTGGCTTTTCTTTCACCATTTATAATATCCCATAGGGCTTTTGATTTATTTCCTGACTCCTCAATATGCTTATTTACTTGCTGTTTTTTTTTTCAGAATTTTCAACTTTAAGTCGTATTCTTTCTTTTTTAAGGCCGTTTTCCATTTGTCAGATTGCAGTCCTGTGCACCTTTCTTTCTCAAGGGCTTTAATATATTCTTTTTTTTAAGCTGTCTGTTTCTTCGTCCCATATAAGGTTCTTTTGTTTTCTTTTTGCTCTCTTAAGAATAGGCGGGCAGGATGAGTTTAAGGCAGTTTGAATTATTTCATTAAAAATTGCATAGGCATCGTTAGTGTTATGCGTCTGTAGTACTGATTGCCAGTTCTGTTCTTTTAGGAGAGATTTGAGGTTATTTAAGTTACGTTTACTGAAAACACGTACTTTTTCTTTTTGCATTATACTAGGTTGTTTGGTAAGGTTAACAGTGACTGTTTTTGCTGTATGGTCTGAGAGGCCAGACAGTGTGACTTACGTCTAGGTCTTTTTCCAAAATTTGTGCAGACCCAGTCTATAGATCTTTGTGAAGTAGGTGTAATTCTTGTTGGAGGTAGGGTCAGTCGTTCGATGTTGTAACTTCCCAGGAGGTAGTTTAATTTAGTTGTTTCATTTATGTCAGTCTTACTGTCAACATTAATGTCTCACATAATAAGCAACTTGTTATCCTTTCCCAAAGTTTTGTCTAACACTTCTGTTAATACATCAATGACATCATTGATATTTGAGCCTGGTGGTCTATAGACTCCTAGTACCAGAAGGCTTTCGTTGCCATTTTTGAGTTCATAGAGTGCGGTCTCACATGTTAATTCAGATATTTCATCACTGGTACTAATAAGCTTGACGTGGTCCGTTAGTTCTTCTTTGGCATATGCAGTTACTCCGCCTTTTAAGTGGTTTTTCCTGCAGAAGCCGCCCACAAGTGAGTAGTTGACAAGTTTAGTAAGTTGTAGGTTTGCCTCTGTTAGTCCATGTTCTGTTAAAATTATGAGGGCTGGTTTATTATCAGATAGGAAATGAACTATTCGTTCAATTTTGTTTGATATCCTATCAATGTTTTGGTGTGTTATTTTTATAAGGTTCTTGGTATTACCTTTGTGGTTTGTTTTGAGTTGAGGTAGATTTTTGTTTTGTAGACTGTTTTCTTCCGTTCCTTTTTCCAGTGACTCAGTCCTAAAAAATGTTTATTTTCAACCATGTTTCTACTTGCCTCTAGCAGCGTCTGAGAGGTTGTAAGAGACAGTTTTTTCGTCTGGGTTTGGCTGATTCCCACCATACTCAAAGTTAAGTTATGGTTAGTATTTGTCATTTTTGCCTCCCCTGTGTTGGTGACAGGGGGGGTCAGTTTTTTAGATTGGGTTTGGCTGGTTCCCACTGTCATTTGAGGTATCAGATTTTTAGTCTGGGTTTGGCTGGTTCCCAGTGTGTTCTTACTTATATTAGGTTGTCCCATAGACTTAAGTAAGGGCTTGGTTTTTCACTACTAAAAATAGTTTTCTTCTTATCCTCCCTTCTTTTGGTCCTTGGTGAGTGTATTGGACTGGAAAGGAGTGGTGTAGTGGCTGTGAGAGGTCTACCCCGTTCCTGCGACATTCTCTGTTTCAACTCAAATTGGCTAAGCTGGTGTTCTTTAAATTTCTGCATCTCAAGCTCAAGTTGACTTTGACGATTTTTCAACTCAGCAAATTGAGAGAGGATGTACGAGGAATAACTCTGCCTTTCTGTCTCTATTACTGTAGCAAGGGTTTGTGACTCCGCGTTTTTCCGCTTAATAGGAATTTCTTCATATTTCCTATTTGTACTTTCATTTTCCATATGCTGTATTATATTTTGTAGCCTTGATATTTCTGATTCATGGTTGTGAATAGTGGATTCTTTTTCTTTATCTTGTTCCTCAAAGATGGATACAAGTTCTTCTCGGAATTTCTTTTCCTTGACAAGTTGTTTCTCAAGATTGTTGATAATTTCAAAGTATTTAATATTTTTATCCAGTATAGTTTCTCTTTGACTTTCAAGTTCTTCTATTCTGTATTGATAATTTATTTTTCCAGAGGTCAGTTGTTGATAATTTTGAATATTTACGCATTTTTATAAATATACAAGCGATGGAAAAAATAGTTCTTACCTAATAAAAACAAACTAGAAAGTTATGCTGATATAAGTAATAAGATACAAGTTTGTTACATACTTATTCAAACGATAATGTATAGAATTGTAATAAAAAGTGTATGTTGATACAAACAGTATTTCAGATGCTCTCTTCAATGTATGTAAAAAATAAAAAAGGAAGTAATATCCACTAATATTAATTTTCTTAGATTCAAGAATATTATTCGATAAACAGAAAGTTCTTCTTGAAAGTTGAGTGGGTCTTCGGGACAGCGATCGTTCTTAGTTTCAGTGTTTTTCTCTTAGGTAAACTATAGATAACATGCCTCTTTTAAATTTCAAATTATAATTGTATTAAATTCACAATTACATATCGACTACACATATTATATCAATTACTATTGTGGCAATTATATAAGTAACGTTGTTAACGGTAATACTTTATGGCTCAACTAATGTAAATATTTGGGAATTGTATCTAATAATTAATAAAGTGGGTGGAACATACGAGTATTTACAAAAATATACTAAGAAAGTATATACATAATTTGATTTAAACAAATTATATTCAAGTATGAGAGCAGTTATTACATTTCTCAAATTATTTATACAAATACCAAATCGTATTTTATATCAAAAGTATTTCAATACCTTGTAATTGTTAAATAGTTAGGACTAGGAGAAAACATTCAGAGCTATTAATCGCTCATGGTTTAACATAAAGTAGTTTACAAAACATTTTTCAACGTTGTTTTATTTAGTGCCACAACAAAGGTAAATATAAATAATCATCAAATAGTATTTTATGTTCCTATATAATTACCATCATATTTAAATTTACAATATATCGGAACATAATGAATGAAAAGGTGTTATTGTTCATAAACAGACAGGATTTGATTGTCTCCTTTGCAGCATAATTTGGCTCGTCCCAAGGGACTGAAGAAACACCGACTCCGCTAAAGGCCGGAGAGCTTTCCCACCACCACCTAATCAACCTAAATACAACTACAAAATAAAAAAAATCCCCAGACGAAGGGAAGCATAAGTGAAGGCAAAAATTATAAAAGGAGAAAGATAGTATGATAGGATTTTAGATTATAGTATTTTTGTCTTTCCAGATGTGAAAAATAATTTACCAATTAAGGTGAAAGAATCACCTTCGAAGTTTCAACTCGTTTCTGCAAAAACATTATGTTTATAGTTTGAAAAATTAACTTCTTAAACGAATGGCCTTATGTGTCATTCTCAGTTAAAATTTACCAGAAATTAAAATCTATAATCTTAAAAGAGAAATCTGTAATTATATGCGATGTACTCAAAGATGATTTACTTTGGAGATGATTTCTAACTTGGTTATTGGAGCCAGCTGTTAAAAATTCTGAATATTTAGGAGACCCTTAACAGTAAGATCAGTGCCTAATTTACCATAGATATATACACCTCGTGCGGCCCCTCTCAGTTCATGGCCGCGGCCCTAGGCCGAGGTCTAGTATGCAGCGTGAGTTGAAAGTACAAATACACTCTGATTAGTTGTGTAGTAAAAATGGAAAAGGTTTGTAAGTGCCAAAAATAAAAAAATGACTTTTTCGGTGAAAAGCGAAGTAAAAGCCAAGCGTAATAAGATAGACAAGGTAGTAAGTGCCAGAAAAATTGCCCCTAGTTTGTAGAGCAGTCGGAAGATTGTCAGCACCGTGTAAGAGCCGTGCGGGGTTGAAGTGGAGAACGATGTAAGTCCACCCGCCATGATGTATGTTCCTTGTCTATTCCGTAGTTATTTGCTGTTGCCGGCGGGCAGTGACGCTACGCATGCTCGCCGCTTTTACGTTTTGTGTTGTTTTAACGTAGTGATTATTTTATTTAAGTGTGTTGCGTGTAACAGGCGCTGAAGTATTTATTAGTGCAGTGTTCTATCTTACTAAAAATGGAAGCACCTCCTGTTCGTAAGAAAGTTCTAGTGGAGAGAAGACGAAGGGCTCGGGAAAAAGGAGACAGTTATGTTACTTGTAAAGGAAAGACTATCCCCGCAAAAAATCCCCCACCTCCTGAACGAAGCTGTTCATGTAAGTACCCAATGCAAAAACTTGAGTAACGAACAAAAAAACTGATATTGTTTATGGAATTCTACAAAGTTGACGAAAAAAGCCAGGGAACATATTTACTCAACCACATGCAGATGCTACCTATTGCCCGTAGAAGACACGGGAATTACGATGATCCCAGTGAGAGTAAGACGCACCTGCTCGTTTGCATACAACATTCCTGATGGTTCTGGCAAAAAACATACAAATTTGCAAAAAAAACTTTAAAGAAATTTTTGCTATTTCTGAAAGGAAGTTGATTGGTTTTACAAACTAAAAAAAAAACAGGATGCTTGATTTTCGAAGACAAAAGAGGGAAAACCCCTGGATCAAATGAACACAAGGTGAAGTATACAGAAAATGACCGTAATCTGGTTAGGTGTCATATAAATTCTTTCCCAAGATACGAAAGCCATTATTGCCGAAAAGTATCAAGCAATGAGTTTTTGTCCCCAGACCTGAACAAACACAGAATGTTTTATGGCATTTAAAACCCAATACCCTACAAGTCCAGTCAACTATAGTTTTTATACAGAAGTATTAAAAAAAGATTTCCCAAAACTCAAGTTTCAAGGCTCTTGCAGCTGATACTTGCAAAAAATGTGATCTTTTTAAAGTGCAGATTTCATCAACGACCAATGAAAGGGCAAAACGGGAAGTTAAAACTAAACAAGAAATTACACCATCGAAAAGCTGAAAAGGCCCATGTCTGCATGAAAGAGGATATTACTTTGTCCCAACTTCCAACTGGTACCGCTACAACATTATGTATGGACTTGCAACAGGTGATGTTCGTGCCCATGCTTACCCATAGCACCATGTTTTACTGCAGACAACTTTCTTGCTATAATCTAGGAATACATGTGGGGGATAATGACTCAGCGTTTATGTGTATGTGGCATGAGGGCATCGGAGGTCGGGGAGCCAATGAAATAGCTTCTTGTCTGTTTAAAGTTGCTACTGTTCAAGGCCATTTTTCTCGGAGAAGACTTGTAATATGGTGCGACAACTGTGGTGCTCAAAAATAAAAACAGGATGCTCTTAATGGCAATTATTTACCTAGTTTCACAAAGGGTTTTATCGCTCTATTAACTTGAAGTATCTTGTAAGTGGGCACAGTTATATGAACTGTGACAGAGACTTTGGCATTATTGAAAAACGCTGCAAAAATGCAATAAGCAATGGTTCCTAAAGACCTGGAAGATGTAGTTGCAAGTGCATAAATTTAAATCCCCCTTCACAGTTTGTTTTCTATGAAGACAGAAGACTTTATAGATTTTAAAGGTCTTGCAAATCAGTTCATTAACACAAAAGATCTAGCTATCAGCAAAATTTCCCACTTCCGAGTTTCTCATAAGAATCCAAGCACAGTGAAGGTAGCGTCAGTTTTGGCACTTCAAGATGATGGTATGGTAACATGGAACAAAGTTGACGTCCTTAAAGAAAAAGGCCGACCTTGGCAATCTTCCCGACTTAAAGGACTTGCCAAAAATCCAGTTTAAATCAAAAATCTCACAAGAAAAGAAGAACGATCTGATAGGAATGATAGACTACATAGAAAAGGCAGAAGACAAGCAGTTTTTATAGAGATCTTCTGGCAGCAGACACCGTTCCTGATGGTGTCATGGAGGTGGATGCAGACATTGAAGACAAGGACTACTAGTTTGTATTAAAAGTAAGGTATTTTAATGTACAAAAGTCCTAGAGTTAATAATATTAAAAATAATATTAATAATATTACGTATATTATGTAACTTTTTTCAGAAAGTCAAGACTATGACTAAAAGTGTTTTATCTTTTGTACGTATTATCATGTATCCTTGTAACATATTTTGATGTTATGGTGTACATTAAACGCTTCTAAACAATACTGGACTTACATCCTTTTTTTTAAACTAACCCTTCACTTACATCATTTATTAAATAAAGAAAAGGCACATACATCCTTTTTCCACAAAAAAACCGATTGCTCTTATATCTTTTTCCATATTTTTTTTGGTTTCCGCTTATATATTTATAGCAGAAATTGTATTATATGTTATTCCCTATTGATTTTATATTTTTATAAATATAAAAAATATTTTATTAGTAAATATTCAATGTTTTAGACATATTTTATTGAATACTGAAAATTTTAGTTTTCTGGCACTTACAACCTTTTCCATTTTTACTACACAGTTATTGATGGATAAAAATAGGGAGATGGAGCTCGGGACACTTCTAGGAAAAAGAAGTTAACGTTTTAGTCACTGTTTCAGCTTTGCTCATTTCCCCAAAATGGGATTTTGAGGGTGAGATGGCTCAAAAATGTTTAAATGTTAGACTCATAAACTGACATCTCATTTTAAAGATCTTTAAAGAAAGGTGATTAAAGAAGAACAGTGGAAACTAGAGCTTTCTATCTCAACCCAGTAAAAACGGCAGCTCGTTGAAATTAATTTAAATGCAAGTTGGATGCATCCTGCTCAACCTCCAGTGAACAAAGATAGAAAAATGAAACTCAGGACACCCCTCTAGGAAAAAAAAGCGAACCATTTCCCCAAAATGGGCTTTTTGGGGAGCATTTTAAAATGTAAAGTTACAGTAACACCAGTAATTACGTTAAGCAAAAAAAGGCTTACTAACCTGTATTTACTATATAAGATGTTCAAACTGTTCTCCCAAGACATTTTGACAATAGGTATCCAAGCTTGTTGTAGAAACTTTAAACGGCACGCTGTGTGGATTCAGGGGGATTTTTTTAAATTTCCACTACTATTCTGTCCCTAAGGTCATTAATGCATTAATGGGTTTCGTTTTATGGACATTGTTATTAATGTGGCCACACACAAAGTATATGAAGGGCCTTGATAAAAGAACAGTGGGGAAATGGGCAAAGTTTTAACAGTGACTAATAAGCTTACTTTTTCCCCTAGAAAGGTATCCTGAGTTCTACCCTTGATTAGTGATTATAATCAAGGGTTCTACCCACTATCTTTCCCCATCAAAAACTAAACAGAGTGTATTTATACTTTTAACCACACTTTATATAGTTATAATAATAATGGCAAATGACGTAATATTAAAAGAACTTAAACGAAAGAGGTCATGGAATTTGACTATCATTATTTTCTTTTTTGCTGGAAGGCCAGGCTTTGGAAAAGTCTCACGAAGCCTCGTTGTACACTGTTCTTTGTTCATTTAGATTTCCATGTTTTGACATTGACAAACATTACTCGGTCCTTGTGGTTGTCTGTAAAACAGTGATTATATTAATGAGATTAAATACATTTATACATAGAGTGACTAATAGTTTGTATTAAGTTTGTCTCATTACTATTCCATTATATTGTACTATTGTGTGTACATCGAAGCCGGCATAGACAACGATAAAGTTTAAGAGAGAGAGAGAGAGAAAAATGCATTCATGATGAAAAAACCAATCTTGAGACAAAATTTCATTGACCCCATGTGTTTGGATTTGTCTCATATGTGTTTTTTTAAATCTCACTTACGCCTCAGCGTCAGCTATGCCGGCTTCGAAGTGCACTGGTTTTTTATTAAAGTACAAAGTACATGATTGGACCTCCCCGGGATTTGAACCCGTGATCTCTCGGTTAGAGAGCCGAGACTATGAACATTAGTCTAAGTAGGAAGACAAGTGTTTTTTTTTAACCGTGAACGCACGTTTATCGAATATTTAATTTAGATGACAGATCTCCAAACACTCGACACCTAATGTTTGGAATTCCGTTTTGTTATACAACTAACAGGACACCTTTGTGCAAAGTATCAATAAGAAAAACTATTTAGATTTGGAGTACGAACGATTTTGACGTGACAACGTCTTAAATTAGGTTGCGGCTCGGAGTCACTCATGAAAAAGTGTAACGCCCGGTAACGTTACGATGCCCGTCCAGTGGGTCCGCCGCACGGGATAAAGCAGATAACTGTAGGTCCGCCGCACGGGATAAAGCAGATAACTATGTTTATTCGTGAAAATGTGGAGTGCTTAGATTCGTCATTTACAACAACTACAACAATAAAGGTAAATAATTGTACACTGATATTTCATTATCGTAAACTATGATTGATTGATTAATTGTTAGATTGACACAAAAGTTGAGAAACTGAGTTTATAGGTTATGTCATACTATTGACAAATGTTGATAGTGTTAAGTAAATTATTAGTTTAAATCACTCTGCAATCAATCGTAATTCAGTCGATTGAGAAGAAACAGCGCGTATTGCTAGTCAAACATTTAAAATAACAAATTATAACCTCTAACCTGTCATAACAGTGCGACCAAACAAACGAACTAAACCGACCAATCACCACGCGCGGAGTTAGAATTTAACTGTGTTTAGCAAGAATTTCAAATTCCAATTTTAGTAAATGTTTTATTCAACTTAACCATTTACAATAACAAATTTTAATTAATTTCAAATTATGTACAATGTTTTAGTAAACAAAATATATTTCTATAGTTAAAATTTGTGCAATTCTTATTTTCATTCAATTCCTTGTTCCTATTGTGCAATTTAATAATATTCATATCAATAAATATACTACCGAGAAAAAGACGTTGTCACGTAAAATCTTCGCCCGTAAAACCGACTTTACAGGCAACCATAATTTTTTTTTTTAATATTTAAGTTTCATAGAGTTTTGTTTTTGAATTATTGGAAGAGCCTTAAAACAGAACTGCATCGTTACGCACATAATGCAATGAGCTGATAACTTCACGGTTTGTACGATAAAGTGACGCTAACTTCTCGATTGTGCCGGTGGCGGTAAAATGCCGTAAAAACTGAAATCTGCTCTAAGCGATAAGGTTATGTTTACTATTTACGTCTGATGTGCCTATGGGTTATGGTGTTTTTATAGTTATCTTACATAGTTTGTGTCATTAAATGTTTTAACGTCATCGAATTTACTTCTGGATTAGTATTGTGATCTGATTATTTTATATATAGGTTACGTAGCCATAAAATTCTACAGAGATATAATAAATATATTTAAAACAGACCATTATTTTGATGTAGTTATAAGGCCGCAACAGGTTAAAACGGTTTTATCATTTCCCATGGATCCTTCGGAAATAGAGTTTTTAGCTGAGCGTCAAAATATCAGCATAATTCCTAAATTCACTAGTAACAATATATTACATTTAATATCAGGTGATATTGGACCATTTAGAGCTGGTTTGCCAGTTGTTGTTCCTTTGTGGGTTGCTGTTAACTTGAGACAAAGACAAAAATGTAGAATAGTTCCACCTGATTGGATGAATATTGAAAGGCTGTTAGAAAAGAAAGAAGAAGAGAAAAGTTCAAGGTTTGTATTTTATTATAACCATTAAGGGGTAGACATTAATAAGTAGTGTACACTTATTCGGTTTCTATTATCAAATGGTTTGATTGGTTGTATCCCAAGGAATAATCAATATTACAAATTGTTTAACTTAGCGTATGATTTCAACTTATTAGTTATAGTCATTTTAATGTTAACAATAAACAACACGAAGTAACTAATATTTTGAGACTTTGAAAATGACAATGAATGTGAGGAAAATATGTGAGATGTTTCTCACAAGTGACGAGATTTAAGTACCTTCAACATATGGGTTTGGCTCCTGGTAATACATGGGAGAATTCTTTCCTTCATTTTTACAAAATCGGTTACTTATTGGTATCAAGCAAGGGAAGTTATAAATATTGTAAGGTTTCTTTGACTTAGGTCTAGGCCATAGTTGGCTTTGTAATGTTATTGTTAAATTTATGTTTTTAAAATTGCAATGGGGTAGGGTACGATAAGCGAACCCGGTGTTTTATATCAAAATTGGCAAACGATATTACTTAATCGTAACCATCGATACTGATTAATTATTTTGAACTATTATCTTAAATAATGTATATCAACAGCTGTAAACACTCTAAAATAATACACGTGTGTAGGATAATATTTCAATTTTACATAAGTAATTCTGATTATTAAAAATGGCAGTCAATTTTATAAAACTACATGTGGCTTTTTCATGGCTTCAACATGTTGGACTCGTACCGAAAAACCCATTATGTGAAATTTGTGGGAAAGAAACAACTGTAACTGTGAGAGGAATAAATATGGTCGTCTTCAGTTTTCCTAATTTTGGTTATAATAATTTGTTTGATCACCGTAAATATTAAATTCATATTTTAATTTAAAACATATACAGTAAGTTAATTGTTATTGAGGACTATAGGTACTTTTATATCGATTGATAGTCTAGGATCCGCTTATCGTACCCTACCCTTGCAATGTATGAGATTTTTCTTTTACAGTAATTTATTATAATTCTTTTTGTGGACGATTTTTACATATCGAATCATTCGCTAATAGCAATAAAATAATGCGTGAAGGCCGCTTATTAAAGTCTCCCCCCATTATGCTTTCTTGAGTAGTTTTATGACTTGAACGAGCCTAAGATCAGGCACAAATGTATGTGTTTATTTGTGTGAATTGTGGAAGTGTACTTTGTGCATAAAGTGTATTTACTCTTCCATAAACTTAAAATTGTTTTTTTACTGTATCCTTACCATATTATTATTACAATTTAATTTATGATATGATTATGCAACTAACTGTAAAATTATTAATAACAAACTACATATTATTTCATCTAGTTTAAAATTAATTATTACAAAGAATAATTATTCTTTGTAATGTATGTTTTGTAGCTTCTTTGTAATAAATTCAT
The DNA here is from genome assembly GCF_021130785.1 of Homalodisca vitripennis. Taxonomy (NCBI): domain Eukaryota; kingdom Metazoa; phylum Arthropoda; class Insecta; order Hemiptera; family Cicadellidae; genus Homalodisca; species Homalodisca vitripennis. The sequence goes on along the minus strand of NC_060214.1, from coordinate 72,957,436 downwards.
GCATTTTTTTAAAATATTGATATTTTATTTTCAAACTTGCCGAATTACTTTTTAAGACTATGACGTCCTATGAACGATATATCGCTATATGGGGTTTTTAAAAGCTACAGTATAATAAGTATCCGACACTTGAGTAATCGATAATGCCTATTAAATCATCACTTACAACGATTTAAATGCTGTCAGACCTGTTTGTTTACCCTTACATAATTGTACTGCCCAATCTTAGTATAAAGAAAATTGTATTATTTCCAATAATCTAACATGTGTGTATATTACACAAAATAACGTGTTGAGTTATTACGTTCCTGTGACCTGTTACTATGGTAGCATGTTAGTATATACAAATTTAACTAACTCACTACAATGTAACATAGACTGATAAACTAATAAATTTATTGGACGGGTTAATTCAAATTTGATCTCAGATCATGTCCCAGATCGTCCAACTTCTCCGACATCAGATCACGTAAAATTTAGGGCGTGTTCTAAGATCGGAAAAGTGCCGATCGGAAATGCTTCTGGCCATCAGTGCGGGCTTCAGTAGTGCCTTTAGTGCCACCTCGCACTTTTGGCGAAAAAGGAAAAATATCCCTCGAGATAGTTCCCAAATTCAAGATCACATAAGCCCTTTTAAAAGTTATGTTTAGCTTTCATACTGCTAGTAACATATTTACAATAACCTAATCTAAATTAACTATCGCATATTTAGATTATCGCATAATAACATTGCACAGTGTTGTAATACTTCCATTGCTAATATATGCCTCATTGCTTTCACACAGTGGCTTGAGCTGTTACTGGCTACTGAGTAACCCATAACACAAAAAATCGTTATGAGAATAAATCATTCAGACCAGCTTTTATTGAAACAACAGTATCCCGATAATAGGTTATTACTAAATTACCTGTTACTGACACTAATACTGCAGATATATAATGGTAGTAACTGCAGTGGGTATGTACATGTTTTATTTGTGTCAAACACCTTTATGCTTCGAAATAGCAAAAAGTACATAAATGTCTTCTTGGTTATATTTTATAAATACATATCCTACATTGTTTTTTATTCACCGTAACATTATTACTTTATATATTGTAATTTGAAATACAATGTAAATAAAATATAACGTAATTTGGAATAAGTAATTTTAGTGACGATTCTTTATTCATTGATGATTCAATATTATCAATCACTCAAGTATTGGACGTTTATTATACTACAGCCTTTTAAAAGATCAGATTTGTATAAACATTATGAATGGCCTTGGAAACTTAGGTTAAATTTCTGAGTTTGTTCTGATCAGTCTGAATTTTCTACCACAAAACAGACAAAAATTGTCAATTTGATCATTATGATAACAATGGTTACATTTTTATAAAGATACAGGTTAAAAAAATAATTTATTTATCTTATATATTTTTGAATTCTTTCCAACTGAAATATAATTTGGCATATTTAAAGTTATTTAAGTGTTCTTTTAAGAAGTATATCTTTTTACACTACAAATATATATTTTATTTACATGCTATAAAGAACCAAACTTAGAAATTTTAATAAATTATCTACTGTCTTTTTTGAACATTTTTATCAAAAATTATTTTTATAGGTTGAATATTACAGAAGTTAAGGATTTTTCAAAATAATAATGTCACCGTAAGTAATAGCCTTAGAATTGCCATTTTAATTCTATTTTGTTAAATTTCAAAAATTCATTACTTAAAAACAGTTAAAGATAATTCGTTTAAACTTGGCATAGGTTATAGGATAGTCAAATAAGCGAATGAAAAATTCTACTAAATCTGAGGTCATGGGTGACATTTTATTTTTTTGTTGGATTATTTGTTATGTGATATGTATTTATGTATTATTAAGTAGTGTTTATTTTGCTATAAATATTTACCTATAAGGTCAATAAATAGTTACTACTCTTAATTTACACTTACTGTTTAAATGCTGTTTTTAAATATACAATATCTTGCTTTATATATATATTATAATACTTATATTATATAAAATCTTATAGATAGCAGTAAATCACACTACTATTACCTTTTAGAAATATTACATCAAATAATTTTTACCATTTTACTTGAGCTGGACCCGTTAAACACGATTCAGTACCTGTGACACTAATGTTTATTTAACTTCTCATTCTTTCAAAATAATTCATTAATATGTCAGATTTCAATGGGATTCAATATGCAATGTAGACATATTTTTTCGATTTGAAATTGTTGACTGATTCTTATACTTAGTTAGTCCGAAGTATATTGAAATGGTGTTGCTGCAGGTTGTTCACAAAGATGCCTGATGAACACTACATGGAGGTGGCTCATATGCTGCTGTCTGTGGCGGGCGATGACATTGAGCGACCCGACGAGATCAGGACTGCGGTGAAGGTAAACAAACATCTTAAATTTAGTGAGGCCGAAGAGCATTGGAACAGTGTTTCTGCAGATGGTTCACAAAGATGCCTGATGAACAACATATGGAGGTGGCTTAACAAGGATTTAAAAAAGGTTTAACATTTCAAATTATATATTTTTTTAAAATCATTCAATGATTGCTCCATAAAATTACATTGTAGCTACTCAAATTTCATAAAAAATTTTTATTTTTAGCTACTCAAATTCATCACAGTTTGTAATATTTGTTTAAAGATTCACACAAGCCAATCCGATATATTTGCTAGAACTCTATGCAAAGTATGAGATTTTGTTCTGTAATTAGTACATCAAAATCTGGACTCATGTTGGAATGACTTTTTTTCAATTTTTAAGTTTGCTCTGTATTTTGATTTGATGACTGCAACAGCTGAGAAGCCCACCTCACAAAGGTAGGAAGTAGCAAAGGGTATCAACAAACACCAACGTTTAGATGTATTTCTTTGGTAAATGGATTTGATACCCACATAATAAAGTTAACAACGTTAATAGGGAGATATTCATCAAAATACACTCAGTTTAGAGAGACCTTTCTTCAATAAACTATTTCAAGATGGAACATCTTGTGTATTCACCCTTAGCTACACAAATCGAGTTTGTTTTTTACCCTCCACTATGTCTTAACACGTTTAAAATATTTGCCTTCTTTTTTTGCAATTACTTACAACAACTCAAAACACCAAACCCATGGTGGTGGTGGTCGTTAGTTTTGTTGGTTACTAATTTTCAACTTGTCAAACACTTCAGTAAGAAAAGTTATCTTCGACAGAAAATTCTAATCAATAAACTATTGGCAATGACATAGTTTTTATCCTTATGGTAAGCATATATTTCGTGTCTCAGCTCAAACGCACTTGAAGGGATTACCAAGATGCAACCAACAAGAACTATTGTAGCATAAAAAATGAGTGGTCAGATCCCGTGTCCTTGTACATTTATTTTAAAATCTTACTTTTTAGGAGTGTTTTTAATATAGTTAATTTCATCCATAACAATGTTATGTATATTGTGCAGTTCCTTAATAAGAAGTTCAACGGCCAATGCTTCTCTATAGATCATGCAATGGGTCCAAATCGCAATGGTCACTTTCGATCGAACAGGGCTTGAAGTCCCCTGTTGACCCACCATTGAACTGTCACTATCAGTAGACTAATTAATATAACACATTTTTGCCAATCAATGTCATGCTCATTGGCTTGTCTGGCTGGAGTGATGTGTAGCGTCAAGGCAAAACATGTTCCAAGAAATGGTGTTAAGTGCACCTGCTAGTCTTTCGCTGGAACGCTATTCATGCCATGACACAGCAGTCTCTTTTGTTTATGCTTAATAAAATGACAATGACATTATTAAGCAAAGAAATTGTTTTAATATAAAGTTAACTTTAATTAATTTATGGAGACGTAGGTATATTAATGATAACTGAATAATTCGAAATGACATTATAAATCTAGTCTAGTGTGAAGGTAATAATAAATATTTATATTTTATTTGCTGGAGCGTCTAATACAGACCTCTGAGGAACACCACAATTAAGCTCCCTAGCTGAAGATCACTGATCATGAAGATAAACATTTAGACTCCTCTTAGACAAAAGATCTAAAATATTGTTGTGCAGACCACTGATGCTGTACTGTTCCATCTTCGATGTAATACATGGTAGGGCCCTATGTAGTTTTGAAAAGGAAGGAAGCATATTTTGGTACATGTAATTGCAGTGTTCATTGTTAAGAGTCTCAGATGTTAAACGAAATCATGAATGGTTTTTAGGGTTTACGCATCTGCACCTCTAGTTTACATGAATTATATTTCCAACACATGGTTGAGTTTGCTGCATTTTTAACCCTGAACAAGAATATGTATCGGAGCCTTTCTGAAAAACCTACATCATTAAAAAAACATATATAGTTACAACTGCCATAGTTGAGTTTATCTTGTTTTACCGATAAACCCTTTCCGAACGAAATACGGGTGCTGAATGGTGTGTTGTAGTTCCGCTAGCGAACGAATCACAGGCACTGCACAGCTGGTGTACTACGTCTCATTTCACTGACATTTGAGATTAGTTCAGTGGGTTCTACAGGCTCTGCATTGTGCCTGTAAAACATCTCAAGAATAGTTTTAAAACTATTTTAAACAATATTGCAGCTGTTTTTTGCAGTACATTTTCTGGTTTGTTGAGGAGCAACAAAAGTTCCAGCTGAGTGAATTGTCTGCTGATGTAAACAAACTAGTCAAGCCACTGTGAGTTGTATTCTTAGTACTTTTATTGTTATTTTCATCACAATACAAGTTTGTTGTAGATTTTAATCTATTGTAGATATGTAGGTAAAGAGCAATTAAATAATGTAATCCGTTTTAGGCCTCATTTTCATGTATATAGCTAGAGGATGGTTTAACACCCAGTGATGAAAAGACCGATTTACCTCCTCCACCTGATATAAGCCTAGATATTCCTAACAATAACGATTTGTATAAATTTTATTTTTTACCGTTTATTGGATTAGATATAATATTAAAAAACAAAAGAAATAAGTTGAGATACACATATTCAATAAAACAAATATGATTTGATGGACTAACAGCTTTAAATTTACACTAAACTTTAGATTTTGGTTAAAATAACAAAATATTTGGGTCAGATTCCGTTATATGCCCCCAACGCTTAAACTTTTTTCAATGAACTTAGAACGTTATAAAACGATGTAGTTGAGTAACAGAACTAACATTCCATCAATCAACAAGCATTTCCAGGTATTGCGATCGGTATTGTTGTTGCTGTTATCTTATCTTTCTCGAGAATCCCGATTACGGCAGGCCGCGCGGCATCACATGATTATTTAAGTTTTTTGCACGGTACATAATTGCCTTTCCATTACAATTCAATTTATATTTCTGATCAGCCCCTCTAGAATGTGATATTTTACTGATAGGTACTATCTTGAGGGATGTTTTTCTTTCGTTGACGGCCGCGCTGATGGCCGGAGGCACTCGCATTTTGGGTGGCGGAGTGTGATCAAGAATAAAAACAAGTTTTTTTCAATAAAGAGTTTAGTTTTTGTTTGTTTTTGTTGAATTTTTGTGTTTGGAGAAATGTAGGGGTGTGGTTGATATAATACGTAAGTACCCTTTTTTCTTAGCTAGTAACCAATTGTAATTCATTATAATCATCCGTAAATGAAAAATTAACGTTTGGGGCATAATGTTCTGTTACTCAACTACATCGTTTTATAACATTCTAAGTTCATTGAAAAAAGTTCAAGCGTTGGGGGCATATAACGGAATCTGACCAATATTTGTTTTAAGTATTCAATTATAAAGTAAAAATATAGTGGTGTAACAAAAACCATTGTTTTACTATACATTTAAAGTCTTAATCATAAAAAAGTCATGGATTGCCTTATTTTTCCAAATATAAAATGTTCGTTTAAGAAATACAACACTGTTGTCCTACTTTAACTGAACATTTCAATACAACTAGATAGCACTTTATAATGAGTCCTGAATTAAAAAATATATATACGAGTACATACACAGGTCTGAGAAGTCTACTTTGGTCCTAAAACAACTGAGATAGGTTTTATAAATGCCTTAAAATTTGAAGTTAAAGTTAGACAGTAACTTTGTTTTTGATATCTATATTGCACTACTGAGCATGTGCTGCATACGTAATATTTGCTAAAACTTACTGTTAAAAGTATATTTTTACTAAATCTTTTAATTTAGTTATCTGGAGATAAGGTTGAATTAATAAGAAGTGCAAGGAAGCGGTACACCATATTTGGTAGTTTGGTGGTTTGTTGAATTGCTGAAAAAGGCCCTCGAGGCTTAAGTGCATGGCAATAGGCCGCCCCATAGAAGAAGAAGAATAATAAGAAGTGCTGTTATTCTATTTGAAGACTATAAATGAACGCAAAATAAAATATAATTAAGTAAACATACGATAGTTTTGTCGTAATACAATGGTTACATAGAACAGCTGATTACATTTAACAAGCGCTTTCAATTAATTGATGTCATTTCATCAATGTATTTGGAGAGAAAATTCCTTTCTTAATGTGCATCTAGGGCAACAGATAGACCTATGTACCAAATGTCATGTCTCCATCTTTCTTGGTTTTTGCAAGGTTTTTGCAAGTTGATGAATCAGTCAGTAGTCAGGACACTTCGTTTTACATAGAAAACTTACAAACTTTGAAATTGTAATTTTTGTTTTTTGTTAGTATAAGGTACAGTAAATATAATATTACTTAACAAGTAAAACATACAACTGTAATACTTTTTTTATTGACCAATGAAAAAACTCTTTCTTTGAGTACAGTAGTTACAGTCACGAAATAGAGTGCAATGTGTGGTACGAAGGGCCGGGTACAATGACTAACGCTTATCTTACACTTGTGTCCAAGGACTTGTGGGATATCCGGGTGTCCAAACTGCGTTCATCGGTTGACACATTTATCAAGAGCCATGGCCGCACGGCACGAGTCGACCATCTGACCCAGTTGGAGATAAACTCTGTACGCCCTCTGCTGCCTGACGCTCTCAACATTGTACACGATCTCCAAGTAAGTGTGATACACTGAAAAATAATGACATTTGAATTTGGGTGGAGGGTTAGTAATGAATTAATTGAGATGCTTAGATATGTGTATCGATCAAAGATTAAATTTTAATCCACACATCGGCAGTGCCGGTATCTTAGAGGCAGTCAGCTTCGATATTCTGAACTAATTGTCTACTTCATTTTTTGGGGGGGGGGGGAATCAATAATTGATCGAGAGCAAAATCACAAGTGATTTCTTAAATGTGAAGTTGTTTTAATAAACATAATCATAGAGTTTCAATAGAAATTTATGGATGTATTAACTTGTAGTTTTTCTGTGTTATAGTATAATTATCTAAACTTTGAATGACAATTATCTAGAAAAACTAATAAAATATTATAAAAAATTGTGGTCAATGGTCTGAGAATCCTAAAGCTTTTTCTGTTTCTTTCTCTGCAATGCCTTAAAAACTCTGAAATATATCTATATCCTTACAAAACTTTAATCAGCTGCAATTTGGAAATATTAAAAAATTAGTGTAAAAATAAAAAGGCATAAAAGTTGTACGGTTATGAGTGTTCAAACTTTATAAAACAGTTTTTTTTTTTTAATTTGCGTTGCAGAACAGACTAAATAAAAACTGTTCACTGTTACAAAAACACCAGCCATCTTTGAAATGTTTATTCTGGCTTGAAACAACTTGAAATCATTAGTGCTTCTTGTATTTGTGTTTATAAATCCAAAAAACTAAATATTGTTAAAGCTATATATTTTTAAATTATTTTGTTTAATTATTTATTGGACCCCATGTGTATATAGAAATTTGGGATTATGGTATTTTTGTGTTCGGGAGGCCATGATTGGTAAAAACACCTTACAGATTCCTCCTGTTAAATTAGGAGTAATGCAGATTTCATGAAATTTACATAAAATAACCCACTATTTAACATTTGTACAATTGCTATTACCAGGGCTTAGCAGTCAAATAGTATGTCCAGCCTATTATTGTTGTTGGATAGTTATTTGTAAATTTAAATTTCTAAAATATGTTTGCTGTTTAAGCATTTATGATATATTTAACCCTCTAAGTGCTGCTTGGTAGTGCAATATTGTACTACGCGAGGTTAGCTTCGTTGATATTTTGTAATCTATTTTATATAGTTGTAAACAAGGAAAACTGTTGTTGATTATAGATGATTTTAGCTATACATATTAGCTGGAATCGTCATTGCTTACAGAAGACACTCTACACAAGTTGTTTTGTTATTGTTGATAACTAATCTAATTTGACTTTTTATTTAAGATTTTTTATTAATCATAATACAGATCAGATAAATATAAAATTACCAATATGGATTCTTTTTAGTTGCTATAAACTTACTTGTTGAAGTAATTGTTTGACTTTGCTAGATTTTTAGAGTTTTTAGCGGCCAGAAACAACACATTTTTTGTTTCTGTGTTTTTTATCTAAAACTTAAATGTGCAAATTGTATATATTTTGTATTTGTAATACATTTATTTTCATTTATGTATATTTTGGATTTTTATTTGAGTGAGTTTAGTATGGTATGCTGTGCTAAATGAGAAAAAAATAAAACAAATGGTTTTCTCTTAAAAACAATTATAACTGTTCAACTGCCATGTTAAGTAATTAATTATAGTTATTATTTTGTTATTCTGTAGATTTTGGTGAAAATTATAAATATATATATATATATATATATATATATATATATATATATATATATACAAACTGTAACATAGTATATATATATATATACAGGGTGTCAATTAAGTCTGGAACCTCTTTTTTAATTTTTGAACCACAATAGAAAGAAATACCAAAGTTCACATGTGCTTACTGGTGATAGTAACGCACACATCTGCCCAATTACCGACCGGATAATCCCTTTGGGGGACGGTCCACAAGGAGTCAGACAAAATTCTTAAATAGCAGCATAGGTCAAGTTTGGTATCAAAGTAAAGGTCTTACTTAGCAGAGTACAATGCCGCAAACCGGACTTCAAAAGGTGGATTCATTCAGTAGTTATAGCTATTTGAATTTTAAAACAATTGAACAATGTAAATTATTAAGTATTACAAGTAAACACCAATTTTTAAGTACCTGTGATCAAAGTAAGTGTTCAAAATGTTCCCCTCCCATCATCTGACAATGTAGTAATCGAAGCCAGAAATCAATAATTATTACCAATAACACAACTACTGTTAGAATGTGAAAGTGGCAGATAGAGTCATACACAGCATCCACAGAAACTTAACGTTTGGGCAGGTATTACAGGAAATCAAATTATGGGCCCATTATTTATCAATGGTAATTTAAATGGTGACTCGTATCTAGCAATGCTCCAAAATGAGATAATTCCTGCACTACAAGCTGCTCTTGGTCGACAATTTCAAAGAATTTATTTCCAACAAGATGGCGCGCCACCACACTTTGCTCTCCTTGTTAGAGAATACTTGGATACAATATTCCTTCGCAGATGGATTGGAAGACATGGTGCAATAGAGTGGCCTGCTCGTTCCCCTGATAAATCTCCGCTGGATTTTTTTTCTTTGGGGATACCTCAAAGATAAAGTTTATCGTACTAAGCCTCGAGATTTGGCGCACCTGAGAAATCTCATAGTCTAAGAAGCTCAAGATATTCCTCGTGACTACCTTCAAAATGCAGTGGATGGCTTTTACAACCGCCTAGGACTATTGCCAGACGATGGGAGGGGAACATTTTGAACACTTACTTTGATCACAGGTACTTAAAAATTGGTGTTTACTTGTAATACTTAATAATTTACATTGTTCAATTGTTTTAAAATTCAAATAGCTATAACTACTGAATGAATCCACCTTTTGAAGTCCGGTTTGCGGCATTGTACTCTGCTAAGTAAGACCTTTACTTTGATACCAAACTTGACCTATGCTGCTATTTAAGAATTTTGTCTGACTCCTTGTGGACCGTCCCCCAAAGGGATTATCCGGTCGGTAATTGGGCAGATGTATGCGTTACTATCACCAGTAAGCACGTGTGAACTTTGGTATTTTTTTATATTGTGGTTTAAAAATTAAAAAAGAGGTTCCATACTTAATTGACACCCTGTATATATAATAGTTTGTTAATTTTTATGTACTTACTATTTACTTTCAACATTTGCTTGCAAAACTCCTAATACCCAGGACTTCATAAAATTCAATTGAAACAAATAAATCTAAATTTGACAATAATGATCCAAAGTTTTTAACAAAATACCACCCAGGACTTTAAAAAATTAACAATATACTTCGATTAGCATACAGTTTATTGAACAGCTCTACTTCAACTAAAAACATTTTCAAATACATTCCAAAAATAAGATTTAGAAAACCACCAGTTTTGAAAGATATTTTAGTCCATCCAAAATTACCTAAGCATAAAGACCAAAAAAACGTGACAGTTGGGTCACATCCTTGCAATAAACCCAGGTGTCACATGTGCTCTACTTCAAAAACATTTACAAGTAGTTCTACACAAAAATCATACAGTATATTTGAAGACAACATGTGAATAAAAAAATATTGTTTACCAAATTCAATGCAAGTTATGCCCTAAACATTATATTGGCTCAACGATAAATTCTCTTAGAACAAGGATGACAGGACACAGGTAATGCATATAAACATAAAAAGATAGAGCAACCTGTAGTACATGGCTTAATACATAATTTAAATTTTGAAGAAACATATTCAGTGAAACCGATTAGAAAAATATTAGAAAATTTAAGTACAAACAGTCTTAGAACCATGGAACAAGCCCATCAACTCGTTACCAAATCAAAATTTCCAAGTGGATTAAATTTAAGGTGACTTAGTCAACAAAGTGAATTTACAAAATTAAATTATATGTTTACCATTCTACATAATTCATTATTAATTTTCATTTTCTGTGTTGATGTTTTATGTTTATTTTATTTTGTTCTTATAGCCCTATTTATATTTTTGTAATTTCCAGAAGACGGCTTAAGCTGAAATATAGAAACTGTTAATTTAAACATTTGAAGATTTATTATTGAAGATTAATATATATATGTATATATATATATTTTAATAAACATTGAATCGCAAAAAGTACTTGCTCCGCCGGGACTCGAACCCGGATCTCTCACTTGCCGGGTGAATGTGCTACCATTACACCACAGAGCCCTCACTTTTTACGATTCAATTATTTTGTATTTGGCCGTTTCTTTCACATATGTGTTTAAATAACCAAACTAACATATGATCGGAAGACCAAATACCTGTCAAATGACTTCTGTTTACATTGATTAAATTGGAAATAAATGGCAATAGCCGAAATTAATTTATTTTAATAAACATTGAATCGCAAAAAGTACTTGCTCCGCCGTACTTTTTGCTTCGGCGGAGCAAAAAGTACGGCGGAGTACATATATATATATATATATATATATATATGTACATGTATATATATGTATGTGTATATATATATATATGTATATATATATATATATATATATATATATATATATTCAGCACTTAAAAGGTTAAAAATTTTTTACACTGCAAATATGCCATATATGTTGAGTTTAGTTGTAAGTTAAAAAAAGTTGCTAAAACTGTGTTAGTGTGAAAATTTTGATAAAAATAGTATCTTTGGTTATATTAGTTATAAAATTTACTGTGTAGCTAATATAATCAAAGATAGTACAGTGATGATTTAGTTCTTGGGAACTAATGTAATGAGCTTATCTGTAAAAAACAAATATTTCATTGATTGCTAACTTTACTCTGCTCCTGTGTTTGTGTATTGTCTCGTAACAGAACAGAACCACATACTTGTTATATACTGAGAAAGAAGCAGAAGTTAAAAGACTATTTCCTGTTTCAGACGGAAGACGCAGAAGATCAGACATTCTATGAGTCTTCGACGTTTATTTCACAGCAGTGAGCATGTTCTGTTACTCAAGACTTCCATTCGATGATAATGTATAGTCACATGATTTCTCTTCTTCCACCCGAAGACCTTATTCTGTGAATGTTATTTGCTGCTATGGAATGCTATAGAGAATATCAGAGTATTTGTGATTAAAAATGTTCAAAGAGGAATCAAAAGTGAGTGGAGATATTTTGGGATTCAAAGGCAAATGTGGAACTTGAGGAATTGGTGTAACTTGTTAATTTCCAAAATTAGAAGAAATCCTTGAGGATTTATTCATCTAAAGTACCTTTGTATGAATTGAGTTTTAGTCTATTTGTGAGTAATTAATTAGATGCACAGTTATTTTCAAGGTAAAATCTATTCTAAATAGTAACAATTACACATTTATGTTACACATATATAAATGCTCTTTTAATGAGGAACCCAATCATTCCTGAATATGTTTATAGTTATAATTCTTGAATAAGAAACAAAATTGACTTCTACATAATGTATAATGTTTGTTCATTTTTGTCTAATAAATATATTTTTATACAGAGTAAAGAACTTTTAATTACGCTGTAACATATTAATGAGTTTGTAATAAAAACTTTTCAGAAAAATTAAATTATTGTTGGATAATGATTAGAGGGAATGCAGCTTGTTGAGGACGTGTTCTTCTGTTTATCTTCAAGAATTAAAGCAAATCATAAGATTTATGATGTTTTAATACATTAAGTACAGCTATCACATTTCAGCTAATTACAATATTGATATCGATATAACACCTGAATATAGATATGAGTTTACCTGAAATTAGGTTTAATTAAACACAATTGAGCTAGGATGTAATTTAAATCAAATTTAATCAGAGTTGTAACATTTTCATAAGAATATTCAAATAACCAAACTGTTCATTTAGAGGATAAACATATGATTATAAATTAACATAATTATGATCTTTACATTCTCTCCAGGTATTTTTTAGTTTAAATTATAATCCAAGAGAGACGTTTGAGAGCTCCTTTGTTCACAAGGAAGGGGCAATTGATGACTTACATGAGTTTTGGTTCTATTGTTGAGTAGGCAAGTCTATGACTTCTGATGGTAGGCCTGATTGATCTCTAGTAAGGTCTTCTCTCACAGAAATATCTTCTTCACCATCCCCTGGATTAGGCATGTCTTGTGAGCCTTTCATAAACCATAGTCACCTTCAGGTGCTAATTGTCTTGTCGATATTGTACTCTCTCAACCCTCAAGAAGACAAATGTAAGCATAATCTGCATTTCTATCTATCAATGTTACGTCTTATTTAGAGTTACAAATATGGTGCTTAATCAAAACTGGGCCGGATTTCATAAGCCAAGTTGGTATCGACACTAAGCTACCAGATCGCTTAGGATGTCCAAACATTCTTTCATGAGAGTTTGTGGAAGTACATAAGAGAGATCCACTGCGTGTAGGGTTTCATCCAAAACCAATGCTCATTTAAAAATATCTAAATTCTTATTTTTTAGAGCCAACTGTACATATAATCCCACTATAGTGCTCTACTTGCCCATAGCCTTTAGGGTTGTAAGGAGTGGTGCGACTAGTGGCAATGCCATTGCAAAATAAATACTCTTTTATTTCTTGTGACACAAATGACAATGAGGTTCCTCAGTTAGAATGAATCTGGCAGGTGTGCCGAATACAGTAAATAATTGTTTTAATTTTGATATTATTTCTGATGAAAGATCTGGGCAAGGAAAATCAAATGGGAATCTTGAATACTCGACTACAACAGTAACAATGTAGCGGTTTCTTGAAGATGTTGGTAAGGGCTCTTTAAAGTCAACATTGTCATTCAATTAGATTTGTTGATTTCATGAGTTTTCTTTCATTTTAGCAAAATTTGTTTTACTTCTGCACAAACTTTACAAAAAGATGTTAATTTTCTGATTTCTTCTATGATGTACGGCAAATTCTTACTCCTGGCCCAGTGATACATTCGAGTTTCGCCTGAATGGCATACTAAATTATGGAAACTTCTAAGCTGGTCAAGTTTTCAGTAATAGAACTACAAATTCCGGCATGTGTTTATGGTTTCAGTAGCAACATTTTCTCGGCACTCCCAGTGGTAACAGATGTTTGCGTCAGCAGACTGATAGTAGACTTTGTCGATGTGTTGTGGTGAACTACAGTATTCCTTGTGGTCCAAGAGCCAATTTACTCAGTATAAGCACAGAACCTGGTTTTTCTTGAAATCGATTGAGGAATTTTATTTTGAGAAGAAATCAAGCACCAGCTTTGCTAGTTTCTATAGGAGTTAAAATAACAAGGAGAGTAAGGATTAAAAATATGAAACAATATTTTTTCTGTGATATTTTTGTTAGTTTTATACGCTTAGAATAAACCATCAGACACATACATAATATTATATCACTGTCGTACAACTAGATAAAGAGACTGAAATTCCCCACTTTAATGTGTGTGTAAACTAAGAAACCATCAGACACATACATAATATTATATCACTGTCGTACAACTAGATAAAGAGACTGATATTCGCCACTTTAATGTGTGTGTAAACTAAGAAACCATCAGACACATACATATTATTATATCACTGTGTCGTACAACTAGATAAAGAGACTGAAATTCGCCACTTTAATGTGTGTGTAAACTAAGAAACCATCAGACACATACATAATATTATATCACTGTCTTACAACTAGATAAAGAGACTGAAATTCGCCACTTTAATGTGTGTGTAAACTAAGAAACCATCAGACACATACATAATATAATATCACTGTCGTACAACTAGATAAAGAGACTGAAATTCGCCACTTTAATGTGTGTGTGTAAACTAAGAAAACCATCAGACACATACATAATATTATATCACTGTCGTACAACTAGATAAAGAGACAGAAATTCGCCACTTTAATGTGTGTGTAAACTAAGAAAACCATCAGACACACACATAATATTATATCACTGTCGTACAACTAGGTTAAAGAGACTGAAATTCGCCCACTTTAATGTGTGTGTGTAAACTAAGAAACCATCAGGCACATACATTAATATTACATCACTGTCGTACAGCTAGATAAAGAGAATGAAATTCGCCACTTTAATGTGTGTGTTAAACTATGAAACCATCAGACACATACATAATATTATATCACTGTCGTTACAACTAGGTAAAGAGAATGAAATTCGCCACTTTAATGTGTGTGTAAACTAAGAAAACCATCAGACACATTCATAATATTATATCACTGTCGTACAACTAGATAAAGAAGACTGAAATTCGCCACTTTAATGTGTGTGTAAACTAAGAAACCATCAGACACATACATAATATTATATCAATGTCTTACAACTAGATAAAGAGACTGAAATTCGCCACTTTAATGTGTGTGTAAACTAAGAAACCATCAGACACATACATAATATTATATCACTGTCGTACAACTAGAGTAAAGAGAATGAAATTCGCCACTTTAATGTGTGTGTAAAACTAAGAAAACCATCAGACACATACATAATTATAATATCACTGTCGTACAACTAGATAAAGAGACTGAAATTCGCCACTTTAATGTGTGTGTAAACTAAGAAACCATCAGACACATACATAATATTATATCACTGTCGTACAACTAGATAAAGAGACAGAAATTCCACCACTTTAATGTGTGTGTAAACTAAGAAACCATCGGGACACATACATAATATTATATCACTGTCATACAGCTAGATAAAGAGAATGAAATTCGCCACTTTGATGTGTGTGTAAACTAAGAAACCATCAGACACATACATAATATTATATCACTGTCGTACAACTAGGTAAAGAGAATGAAATTCGCCACTTTAATGTGTGTGTAAACTAAGAAACCATCAGACACATACATAATATTATATCACTGTCGTACAACTAGGTAAAGAGAATGAAATTCGCCACTTTAATATGTGTGTGTAAACTAAGAAACCATCAGACACATACATAATATTATATCACTGTCGTACAACTAGGTAAAGAGAATGAAATTCGCCACTTTAATGTGTGTGTGTAAACTAAGAAACCATCAGACACACACATAATATTATATCACTGTCGTACAACCTAGGTAAAGAGAATGAAAATTCGGCACTGTAATGTGTGTGTAAATAAGAAACCATCAGACACATACATAATATTATATCACTGTTGTACAACTAGGTAAAGAGACTGAAATTCGCCACTTTAATGTGTGTGTAAACTAAGAAATCATCATCAGACACATACATAAATATTATATCACTGTCGTACAGCTAGGTAAAGAGAATGAAATTCGCCACTTTTAATGTGTGTGTAAACTAAGAAACCATCAGACACATACATAATATTATATCACTGTCGTACAGCTAGGTAAAGAGAATGAAAATTCGCCACTTTAATGTGTGTGTAAACTAAGAAACCATCAGACACACACATAATATTATATCACTGTCGTACAGCTAGGTAAAGAGAATGAAATTCGCCACTTTAATGTGTGTGTAAACTAAGAAACCATCAGACACACACATAATATTATATCACTGTCGTACAACTAGGTAAAGAGAATGAAAATTCACCACTTTAATGTGTGTGTAAACTAAGAAACCATCAGACACATACATAATATTATATCACTGTCGTACAACTAGGTAAAGAGAATGAAATTCGCCATTTTATTGTGTGTGTAAACTAAGAAACCATCAGACACATACATAATATTATATATCACTGTCGTACAACTAGGTAAAGTGAATGAAATTCGCCACTTTAATGTGTGTGTGTAAACTAAGAAACCATCAGACACATACATAACATTATATCACTGTCGTACAACTAGATAAAGAGACTGAAATTCGCCACTTTAAAGTGTGTGTAAACTAAGAAACCATCAGACACACACATAATATTATATCACTGTCGTACAACTAGATAAAGAGACTGAAATTCGCCACTTTAATGTGTGTGTAAACTAAGAAACCATCAGACACATACATAATATTATATCACTGTCGTACAACTAGATAAAGAGACTGAAATTCGCCACTTTAATGTGTGTGTAAACTAAGAAACCATCATCAGACACATACATAATATTATATCACTGTCATACAGCTAGATAAAGAGAATGAAATTCGCCACTTTGATGTGTGTGTAAACTAAGAAACCATCAGACACATACATAATATTATATCACTGTCGTACAACTAGGTAAAGAGAATGAAATTCGCCACTTTAATGTGTGTGTAAACTAAGAAACCATCAGACACATACATAATATTATATCACTGTCGTACAACTAGGTAAAGAGAATGAAATTCGCCACTTTAATGTGTGTGTAAACTAAGAAACCATCAGACACATACATAATATTATATCACTGTCGTACAACTAGGTAAAGAGAATGAAATTCGCCACTTTAATGTGTGTGTAAACTAAGAAACCATCAGACACACACATAATATTATATCACTGTCGTACAACTAGGTAAAGAGAATGAAATTCGGCACTGTAATGTGTGTGTAAACTAAGAAACCATCAGACACATACATAATATTATATCACTGTCGTACAACTAGATAAAGAGACTGAAATTCGCCACTTTAATGTGTGTGTAAACTAAGAAACCATCATCAGACACATACATAATATTATATCACTGTCGTACAGCTAGGTAAAGAGAATGAAATTCGCCACTTTAATGTGTGTGTAAACTAAGAAACCATCAGACACATACATAATATTATATCACTGTCGTACAGCTAGGTAAAGAGAATGAAATTCGCCACTTTAATGTGTGTGTAAACTAAGAAACCATCAGACACATACATAATATTATATCACTGTCGTACAACTAGGTAAAGAGAATGAAATTCGCCACTTTAATGTGTGTGTAAACTAAGAAACCATCAGACACACACATAATATTATATCACTGTCGTACAACTAGGTAAAGAGAATGAAATTCGCAACTTTTATGTGTGTGTAAACTAAGAAACCATCAGACACATACATAACATTATATCACTGTCGTACAACTAGATAAAGAGACTGAAATTCGCCACTTTAATGTGTGTGTAAACTAAGAAACCATCAGACACACACATAATATTATATCACTGTCGTACAACTAGATAAAGAGACTGAAATTCGCCACTTTAATGTGTGTGTAAACTAAGAAACCATCAGACACATACATAACATTATATCACTGTCGTACAACTAGATAAAGAGACTGAAATTCGCCACTTTAATGTGTGTGTAAACTATGAAACCATCAGACACATACATAATATTATATCACTGTCGTACAACTAGGTAAAGAGAATGAAATTCGCCACTTAATGTGTGTGTAAACTAAGAAACCATCAGACACATACATAATATTATATCACTGTCGTACAACTAGATAAAGAGACTGAAATTCGCCACTTTAATGTGTGTGTAAACTAAGAAACCATCATCAGACACATACATAATATTATATCACTGTCGTACAACTAGGTAAAGAGAATGAAATTCGCCACTTTTATGTGTGTGTAAACTAAGAAACCATCAGACACATACATAACATTATATCACTGTCGTACAACTAGATAAAGAGACTGAAATTCGCCACTTTAATGTATGTGTAAACTAAGAAACCATCAGACACACACATAATATTATATCACTGTCGTACAACTAGATAAAGAGACTGAAATTCGCCACTTTAATGTGTGTGTAAACTAAGAAACCATCATCAGACACATACATAATATTATATCACTGTCGTACAACTAGGTAAAGAGAATGAAATTCGCCACTTTTATGTGTGTGTAAACTAAGAAACCATCAGACACATACATAACATTATATCACTGTCGTACAACAAGAGACTGAAATCGCCACTTTAATGTGTGTGTAAACTAAGAAACCATCAGACACATACATAATATTATATCACTGTCGTACAACTAGGTAAAGAGAATGAAATTCGCCACTTTAATGTGTGTGTAAACTAAGAAACCATCAGACACATACATAATATTATATCACTGTCGTACAACTAGGTAAAGAGAATGAAATTCGCCACTTTAATGTGTGTGTAAACTAAGAAACCATCAGACACATACATAATATTATATCACTGTCGTACAACTAGATAAAGAGACTGAAATTCGCCACTTTAATGTGTGTGTAAACTAAGAAACCATCATCAGACACATACATAATATTATATCACTGTCGTACAACTAGGTAAAGAGAATGAAATTCGCCACTTTTATGTGTGTGTAAACTAAGAAACCATCAGACACATACATAACATTATATCACTGTCGTACAACTAGATAAAGAGACTGAAATTCGCCACTTTAATGTGTGTGTAAACTAAGGAACCATCAGACACACACATAATATTATATCACTGTCGTACAACTAGATAAAGAGACTGAAATTCACCACTTTAATGTGTATGTAAACTAAGAAACCATCAGACACATACATAATATTATATCACTGTCGTACAGCTAGGTAAAGAGAATGAAATTCGCCACTTTAATGTGTGTGTAAACTAAGAAACCATCAGACACATAGGTACATAATATTATATCACTGTCGTACAGCTAGATAAAGAGAATGATATTCGCCACTTTAATGTTTGTGTAAACTAAGAAACCATCAGACACATACATAATATTATATCACTGTCGTACAACTTGGTAAAGAGAATGAAATTCGCTACTTTAATGTGTGTGTAAACTAAGAAACCATCAGACACATACATAACATTATATCACTGTCGTACAACTAGATAAAGAGAATGAAATTCGCCACTTTAATGTGTGTGTAAACTATGAAACCATCAGACACATACATAATATTATATCACTGTCGTACAGCTAGGTAAAGAGAATGAAATTCACCACTTTAATGTGTGTGTAAACTAAGAAACCATCAGACACATACATAATATTATATCACTGTCGTACAACTAGATAAAGAGACTGAAATTCGCCACTTTAATGTGTGTGTAAACTAAGAAACCATCAGACACATACATAATATTATATCACTGTCGTACAACTAGATAAAGAGACTGAAATTCGCCACTTTAATGTGTGTGTAAACTAAGAAACCATCATCAGACACATACATAATATTATATCACTGTCGTACAACTAGGTAAAGAGAATGAAATTCGCCACTTTTATGTGTGTGTAAACTAAGAAACCATCAGACACATACATAACATTATATCACTGCCGTACAACTAGGTAAAGAGAATGAAATTCGCCACTTTAATGTGTGTGTGTAAACTAAGAAATTATCAGACACATACATAATATTATATCACTGTCGTACAACTAGGTAAAGAGAATGAAATTCGCCACTTTAATGTGTGTGTAAACTAAGAAACCATCATCAGACACATACATAATACACCGTGTCCCAAAAAAAACTGAACAACTTTATTAGATTGTAATTATTTTAATAACACACATATAAAAGAATTTTTTGATTTAAAGTAACACGCATAATCTTAAGTTATTTTGGGTACAACCTTTATTTGTGAACCTCAACATGGTTTCCATTGTTGGCAAAAAGATAGTCGATTCGGCTATCTAACTCTGCCCACACTCGATGACGCATTTCCTCATTAATTTTGGAAAAGGCCGTGATAATCCTTAGTCTCAATTCTTGAATGTTTAACACTTTAGACTTGAAAACCTGGTCTTTTACAAATCCCCAGACAAAAAAATCACATGGTGTTATGTCTGGGGACCGTGGGGGCCAGGCTATGGAACCACCGCGCCCAATCCACCGACGAGGGAAAGTGTCATCAAGTGATTCTCTTACAAATAAGTTCCAGTGCGGAGGGGCACCATCTTGTTGAAAAAAAACGTTGGGCTGTAGGTCTTCTAGCTGTGGGTAAGCGTAGTTTTCTAGCATGTCTAGATAAATGTTACCATTAATTGTTTTTTCATTGAAGAAAAACGGGCCAATAAGTCTGTCATAGGAAATAGCACACCACACATTTAACTTGGGACTGTCTCGAACATGTTCCCGAACTTGATATGGTCTTTCTGTACCCCAAATACGCACGTTATGTTTATTCACTTTTCCACATACATGGAACGTGGCCTCATCAGAAAACACTACCTTCTTTAGAAAGTTCTCATCAGCAGTTAAACGATCAAGCACAGTAACTGCAAAGTGTTTACGTTTAAGTTTGTCATCTGGAGTAATTTGCTGCAAAATTTGCAGCTTATAAGGTTTCATTTTCAAATTTTTCTTTAAAATTCTTTGAACACTGGATTTTGATAAATTTAACTCACGTGCTGCAGTGCGAATAGATTTTTGAGGACTCCGTAGAAATGTTTGTTGCACGTTCTCAATAGCTTCATTTGGCAGTTTAGGCCTACCATTGTTTTTTGAATGTTTTATGCTGCCAGTTAACATGAACTTATCATACCAGGCTCGAATGCTGTTCCTTGATGGTGGATGGCGACCATAGCGTGTTCTAAACCTTCTTTGCACTACAATATCTGATTTGGTTTCAATGTACCACTCAACACACTGCGCTTTCTCCTGTGCATTCATAGTGACTGCTTTATTGTAGGTTATGTTTTGGGGTTAAGCAGTTTGAGCAAACAACAATGAAACAGCTGATCTTTACAACTAACATTAAAAAAAACTTTATAAACTCTACCTTCATGTGGTCATGCTTATAATAATCTAAATTTAACTTTGCGGATTTTATTAGGCTTTAAAGTTGTTCAGTTTTTTTTGGGACACGGTGTATTATATCACTGTCGTACAACTAGGTAAAGAGAATGAAATTCGCCACTTTTATGTGTGTGTAAACTAAGAAACCATCAGACACATACATAACATTATATCACTGTCGTACAACTAGATAAAGAGACTGAAATTCGCCACTTTAATGTGTGTGTAAACTAAGGAACCATCAGACACACACATAATATTATATCACTGTCGTACAACTAGATAAAGAGACTGAAATTCACCACTTTAATGTGTATGTAAACTAAGAAACCATCAGACACATACATAATATTATATCACTATCGTACAGCTAGGTAAAGAGAATGAAATTCGCCACTTTAATGTGTGTGTAAACTAAGAAACCATCAGACACATAGGTACATAATATTATATCACTGTCGTACAGCTAGATAAAGAGAATGATATTCGCCACTTTAATGTGTGTGTAAACTAAGAAACCATCAGACACATACATAATATTATATCACTGTCGTACAACTAGGTAAAGAGAATGAAATTCGCTACTTTAATGTGTGTGTAAACTAAGAAACCATCAGACACATACATAATATTATATCACTGTCGTACAACTAGGTAAAGAGAATGAAATTCGCCACTTTAATGTGTGTGTAAACTATGAAACCAGCAGACACATACATAATATTATATCACTGTCGTACAGCTAGGTAAAGAGAATGAAATTCACCACTTTAATGTGTGTGTAAACTAAGAAACCATCAGACACATACATAATATTATATCACCGTCGTACAACTAGATAAAGAGACTGAAATTCGCCACTTTAATGTGTGTGTAAACTAAGAAACCATCAGACACATACATAATATTATATCACTGTCGTACAGCTAGGTAAAGAGAATGAAATTCGCCACTTTAATGTGTGTGTAAACTAAGAAACCATCAGACACATACATAATATTATATCACTGTCGTACAGCTAGGTAAAGAGAATGAAATTCACCACTTTAATGTGTGTGTAAACTAAGAAACCATCAGACACATACATAATATAATATCACTGTCGTACAACTAGATAAAGAGACTGAAATTCGCCACTTTAATGTGTGTGTAAACTAAGAAACCATCAGACACATACATAACATTATATCACTGTCGTACAACTAGGTAAAGAGAATGAAATTCGCCACTTTAATGTGTGTGTAAACTATGAAACCATCAGACACATACATAATATTATATCACTGTCGTACAGCTAGGTAAAGAGAATGAAATTCACCACTTTAATGTGTGTGTAAACTATGAAACCATCAGACACATACATAATATAATATCACCGTCGTACAACTAGATAAAGAGACTGAAATTCGCCACTTTAATGTGTGTGTAAACTAAGAAACCATCAGACACATACATAATATTATATCACTGTCGTACAACTAGGTAAAGAGAATGAAATTCGCCACTTTTATGTGTGTGTAAACTAAGAAACCATCAGACACATACATAACATTATATCACTGTCGTACAACTAGATAAAGAGACTGAAATTCGCCACTTTAATGTGTGTGTAAACTAAGGAACCATCAGACACACACATAATATTATATCACTGTCGTACAACTAGATAAAGAGACTGAAATTCACCACTTTAATGTGTATGTAAACTAAGAAACCATCAGACACATACATAATATTATATCACTGTCGTACAGCTAGGTAAAGAGAATGAAATTCGCCACTTTAATGTGTGTGTAAACTAAGAAACCATCAGACACATAGGTACATAATATTATATCACTGTCGTACAGCTAGATAAAGAGAATGATATTCGCCACTTTAATGTGTGTGTAAACTAAGAAACCATCAGACACATACATAATATTATATCACTGTCGTACAACTAGGTAAAGAGAATGAAATTCGCCACTTTAATGTGTGTGTAAACTAAGAAACCATCAAACACATACATAATATTATATCACTGTCGTACAACTAGGTAAAGAGAATGAAATTCGCCACTTTAATGTGTGTGTAAACTAAGATAAAAAATATAATATTAAAAAAATTGTATTTATTTAACCCTTATGATAACCTCCCATTGTGACCTTTATCAATATTAGTGTCGATACTGATGATTGATTTTTACTTAAAGGGATATTTCTCTAAAGATGTGTGCTTATGCAATGCAAATTTACTTTCAGCTCCTGACTTTACAACCATAAAACGGAATTATTAATCAGGTGACAAACTTTTTTCTGTTTCAAAAGTAATTCGTCGTCGATCAAAATAATTACTTCTTTACAAGTCAGTAGTTTCACATTAAATGGGTGGCTTTTTTGTAAAATTATAAATAAAGCTAGCTTTTAACATGAAAGTTTTTGTGATAGGAAGAGCAGGCTTAATTTTACCACTTTGAAAAGATATTCCTCTTTTCCGTAACAGAGAGCTATTAAAATGATTCTTCTTTAACCCTTTCTGGACGTCCCCCAGAATGTTCGAACGTCAAAAGTATATCTTAATTTTATCTGACTGGAAAGTGCTGCAGTTTCTCGATCAATTAAGTAACTAAATTTACATTACTCTATTTGTAGCATGTACCTTTGTAGACATAATTTAGAATTGGTTTTTATCTGACTGTTAGTGTCACTGTAACTGCTGTAGTGTATCTGGTAGTGCATTCAATTTGGTAGAGATGAAGCTCAAAATATAGAAACAAGTTTATATCCTCTTGATATAAGATACCTAGGCCTACTTGAGACTAAATATATTTTTATTCTGCAAATAAAAATACTTTTAAACAGATCAATATGTAACATAAATTACACGTCGGATATCACATTATTTAGTTCGTATACAAGCAAATAATAAGTAACCAATTGGTAAAGTTTCAACCTTAAACCTAATAAACTTTGTATATTATTTGAGATTTTTATTTAAATCTCAATCATTTAAAGATCCAAAGGTTAAATACTGCCATTTAAATTTGAGTAAAGAGACGTAGTAGTGACGCAGAACACAGCCGACCACTATGCGTGATCCAGCGAGCTGAGAGGGCAGCCACCTGAGACTCCATCCGAACTGAGCGAGAAATCAGTTTTGGCCACATTAGAAGCCTCCCAATCGCAAAGGATTAATTTTATTATTTTTCAAATAAATTTTCCATAAGTATAATTTTTAGTATAGAACAGTTGTATTATAAACAGAATAAAAAATGTTACAAAAGAATAAATGAATTATAAATTCAAACTGCAATTTGCTTATTTGGTCCTGGGATACTGGAAGATACTCTCTGTCAGAAGGCTGGGGTTTTTAGACATACCTATCAAATATTTCCAGGTGTTGAGAAAATCAGTGGAATATAGATACTATTTAGAAGATATTAGCAATTAAATACAATTTTTTTTAAATGAGTGATGCAGGTTTTTCACAAAATGTTTTAATCCTCTCACGGTTTAGTGATGTGTCAACAGCAAACATGTTAACGAAAGGGTCTATTGCCAACACATCAACATTTTTGTAAACCTACCCTCCCCAAAATTGCTACTTTGGGGTATTTTTTAGTATTAAAAATTATTTCCCGGAATTCTTGGAGTCTAAATATATGGAGTTTTCGTTAAAACGAGGTAGGTTTCTCGGTTCAGCCACTATACATTGCGAGTAGTTGGTCTACCTCACCCTGTCTACTTCGCACTCATCATTCAACTGTACAACTTTTATCATCTGGTCAGTGAGGAGAGCAAATAGTGTTGGCAGTTGAATTTAAGATAGTTTAACAATTAAAAACTGCTATCCCAATTTCTTTTTATTTATTCTTTGATGGCATAAACTAAAACAAACAGCCAACATCGTTTCCAAGTAATTTGAGAGCATGAATTGATCACTAATCAATACAAACTGAATTTCGGCTGCTTTAGAAAGAAATATCTACAAATTTTGAAGGTGAAGCAAATAGTCTACATCTTCAACTCAAACTTATGACAACAAAACTGCAGTAAACACAAGCTTTCATTTATCAGATAAAGGTTCAAATAAAAAAGGCTAAAATGCATTCAGATTTGATTTGCTGGACTAAAGAGGAGCTCAACTTTCACATTGAATCAACCCTTCCCACCATATCAATGTTCCAAACCTATGTATAAAATAAAATACAATTTTAAAACTGCTCTAACAATATTCTCAGATTCTCAAGTAGTCCTGCAGACAATATCTGCAACCTGGAAAGGGAAAATTAAAGAATGGGTTTCCGTTTTAATAGTTTATAAATTAATTATCAGTTAAAAGCCATAACCTTACATTGGGTGCCCAGGTACATAGGTCAAAGGAAATGAAGTTGCGGATAAAATTACTACAGTATAAAATTAATTTTCAGACAGAATATAAATATCATTATGAAAGGTGTACGAGGTATGGCTATTAAATAACGGGACTGACGCTGCAGTGGAACGAGTGTGCGCATGCACCAACCAACAATGACCAACAGCTGTGTAGTTTGAGACGGTGACGGGTCTTTTACACTACTAATCGTTGACTCAACGACCCTTTCTGAGAAAATAACAAATAAGACAGGGTCATTTAGTCTAAAGGTCGTTGAGACAACGACCCCATTTTGATATTTAAGATTTTCTACATAGGTTCGTTGTGACAACGACCCAGTAAAATGAATGAAAAGGGTCAATTTACTCAACTGGGTTCGTAGCAACAACGCCACTTTTTGCCAGTTTAGTTTAATATTTCAAAAGATGGGTCGTTGTCTCAACGACCCTAAATTATATTAAATGCTTTATATTGAAAGAACCAGGTCTTTTACTCAACCATTCTTTGTGTCAACGGACCAAAATGGAGAAATGTAATAAGCAATGTGAAGAAGGGTTTCGTAGCGACAACAACCCATTTTTAAACTCAATGGATAAAATATAGTAAGAGGGTCGTTGAGACAACGACCTACTTTTAACTGTTCAGAGGTTCTTTTAGTCTAACTAGGGTCTTTGTGTCAAACTGCGTGCAGCCGGACATTGTGGCGAGATGTTACTGCGCACCAGTCGTACGGCGCTGTATGTTGCGCTCGTATTGATGTAGCGTACATTATTCTCTTGCCACTATAAATTTACAAATGTAATAATTTGTTTTGTATTCATTTAAAATTATATTAATATAAACCCCTTTTAACCGGATACAGATATACTTTATAAGCAGTAATGATAAGACATTACCAAGTAAGAGTGATAAAAATGGAATGCAAATAAATATTAAAAATTGTAACGATAAATAGCAATTCTAATATCAAGAATATAGATCAAATTAATAATAGTAGATAAAAAACCTGGAATAACAAAAAACCTTGTTTTCTTTTATTTATGGTTGGTAGTTGTTAAAATAGCCATATATATATATATATATATATATATATATATATATATATACATTTTTGGTCTGTAGTGGTTATGGATTCTGGGGGTTGTGATCGTGAAAATCCTAAATATCTCCCGGAGATTCCAGCATAAGGTAAATTGCAACTGTTTATTATTACATGCACCTAAAAGTTTCCTTACCACCATTTTGTATTATATTATTTTGTATCAAATGTTTGGTCAAATTTTCAAACATTTGTATCTGGTTTGAAAATTTTTTAAATTTTGAAATAAAGTTTACTGTGCTGTTGGTAGAACACTTTTGCAAAAAGAGTTACGGGACAATGTTTATATGCGGCTTGATAAAAATACAAATACAATTTATAGGGAGATAGAACTTCCCAAAATAAAAGCATTGCCTTATTATTTACAAAGATAATTATATTAATCTTTTAAAATGTACATAAGTTTTCGAGTTTTATATAACTTCGTTACAAAAATACTTTCTGAATGGCAGTTGAATTGAAATATGGCGATATTCAGAGATTACACTGACATTGCGAGTGACATTGGGAGTACTCAAAATAATTTAGTATATTGAAAGGTAAAGGTTAGCAACTTGTAAAGGGTTGCCTTTGATCCGATTGTTTGCTTTTATATGAGGAAATATTAATAAACTATCAGAAACACTCTACAACTAATGATATAATGCTCGGTGGCTCACACTGGATTTAAAATTGTAACATAAAAATCTAAAAATACAGACTGAAGGTCGTTCGACTAGCGTGCGTTTCGGATTACTGTGGACACGGATTCAAAGTGGACAGTTATTGAACGTTTTAAAATGTTGATTGTGGGTGACACCATAGTGTGTACTGGCTAGCGATAGTACTAAAGATTATTTAGCAAGCAATTGGTATAAAGGTGCTAAAATTAAACAGGATATAGTCAACTTCTTAATTTTTTATTGTTGACATCAGTAACTATGGTTATGGAAAGTGAAACGTAATTTCATTCAAAATTTAAAGTCAGACCAAGCTACTGTAAAATTTTCAAAACTGCACTTCAATAATCATCATTTTAAATAAAAACAGTGGATCAATGTATTATCAAGTAAAAATTTCATGCTACAACTTTAAATCTTGTTTAAACAAGAATGTTATTCTCAATAGTCATAATCTTCAGTAGGAAACAAAAACTATGATTAAATCCGTACCGGCTGCCACAATGCCTTCCAAGGACCAAGTCATCAGTGGGAACAGAAGTTTTTGAAGGATAAGGATAAAAAATTCTCCGAATCCTTGTCGGTGACCAGGAGATCTTCCTAAGTACCTGAAACCGTAAGTTTAAATAAACGTTTTCCTGAAAACTTAATAGTTGAATATTTTGCTAGCTGTCTGGATTTCATTACAAGAACCTAAACTCAAAAGTATGAAAATTTTAGTGGAAGAAAATAGTTGTGATGGATTGTCACAGCAAAATTCCTTGTCGACGGTCTAGATCTCAAGCCTGGACCTGAAATTCTCCGAGGCGGAACAACCCTGATGGACTGCTACAGCAAAATTCCTTGTCGACAGTCTAGATGTCAAGTCTGGACTTGAAATTCTCCGAGGCGGAACAACTCTGATGGACTGCCACAGCAAAATTCCTTGTCGACAGTCTAGATGTCAAGTCTGGACCTGAAATTCTCCGAGGCGGAACAACTCTGATGGACTGCCACAGCAAAATTCCTTGTCGGCGGTCTAGATGTCAAGCCTGGACCTGAAATTCTCCGGGGCGGAACAACTCTGATGGACTGCCACAGCAAAATTCCTTGCCGACGGTCTAGATGTCAAGTCTGGACTTGAAATTCTCCGAGGCGGAACAACTCTGATGGACTGCCACAGCAAAATTCCTTGTCGACAGTCTAATGTCAAGTCTGGACCTGAAATTCTCCGAGGCGGAACAACTCTGATGGACTGCCACAGCAAAATTCCTTGTCGGCGGTCTAGATGTCAAGCCTGGACATGAAATTCCCGAGGCGGAACAAACCCTGATGGACTGCTACAGCAAAATTCCTTGTCGACAGTCTAGATGTCAAGCCTGGACCTGAAATTCTCCGAGGCGGAACAACCCTGATGGACTGCTACAGCAAAATTCCCTTGTCGACAGTCTAGATGTCAAGTCTGGACTTGAAATTCTCCGAGGCGGAACAACTCTGATGGACTGCCACAGCAAAATTCCTTGTCGGCGGTCTAGATGTCAAGCCTGGACCTGAAATTCTCCGAGGCGGAACCACTCTGATGGATTTCCACTGCAAAATTCCTTGTCGACCACAATTTCTTATCAAAGATCTAGATGAGTAGCCTGGACATTAAAGATCTCAGTGGAAGAAATCAAATTTTACGGATTGCAACAACACAGTTCCCTGTCAACGGTCGAGATGGCAAGCCATGACCTGAAATTACTAGTTGAAAGAAAATAATTCTATATAAATAGAAATACCGCCATTCTCTTCTTATTGGCTTTGAATGCCATTGTAGGATCTGACATTCTCTTGAATTTATGAATTGATCCAACTTACAGTAGTTACAAATTCTATAACAGCTTAGTAGTCTCAGGTACTGTCTGTACTTGGGGGGGTGGCGGAGGGTCAATTGTGTGAAATAAAGTTGTAAATGAATATGAAAATATTTCTTTTTATTTCAATGAACGATAAAAATCCTTAGTAATAGTTTAAAAAGATAACACACACTATTGTGAATGAGCTTGGTTTTAATGTTCAATAAAACTTACAAAACATTCTTATTCTGGCTGCATTTCACAAAGCTAAAATAGGCTGCATCTTATAATTTTGTCTTTTAGGAGACTTAAAAAACTCTATTGCACTTAAAGAAATACTGTAAAATAATCTCCTTTTTCACCTATAACAAAATTATGCAGTGTTCAATAATATTTATCGTCACTGTGTTAAATAGAAGAAAATAAAAGAACCATTTTTCACTTTTATATTTCAGGGGATTTAATACCGTCTTCAGGAAGTTTTTAAATTAAGTTTAATACAAGTCTATAAAACGTAAACAAGAATCATGAAATGATAAATTTAAACACAGTGCATAACATTTGATAAAGTCCAGCTGACGTAAAATTTTTCTTATTTAATCTTGTTCGAACAGTTGATTTTTTTAGAAAGGATGGAATAAAACTTTTAATTTTTGACAAATTTTTAATCTTTAACAATAATTTAAATTTATGTCTTTAAAAATTTGTATTAAATTTAGACCAAATGGGTTTTTTTGTCTTCAACATGATTTAATGAGTTTGCTCTACGTGCTTTAGTTTTAATCTGTTGTAATTTTCATCAGGGAATGGTGGTAGTTGGTGTATTCCTTTTAATGTAAAACACTCTTGTTTATGTTCTAGACCATGTCTTGCTAATGGTTTTTCTTTATTTTTATGGAATATATCAAACCTATGCCCTGTCATACGGATTCATAAATGGTTAGATGTTTTGGCCAATGTATTGTATGGAGCATTACTTGCAATTTATTTGGTATATTAGATTTTTAGAATTACAGTCATTGTTGTCAATTATAGGATGGCTTTATATGAAAAATATATAATCAAAGGGAGATGTTGCGGCAAGCCAATCAACCTTTTCACCAAAACTACTTCCTTTTAATATTAGTATTTTTAAATAATTTGTTTAACTATTTTGCTACCAGGCAACTTATTTATAGAAAGGTGTGTCTCTGATGTTAAATTTCCAAAATATACATGTACGTATATTTTTATATACGTAAACTCGAGACCGGTTGCAATAAAACTATTGCATTGTCTGCTAACGACACCATTTTGAGGAAGGAACCACCTCACCCGAGCCTTTACCTGAGACTACCTCACTGTTGTTTTCTGTAGTTGTAGTTAGAATATTTAAGTTTCATTCCATTGATATTTGACCATAGATTAATTTAAACTGTTAAAACTATCCAATGCAAACAAACCTCTTTTAAACACAACTTATACATGTAATTAACAAATCGATTACATGGTATAGTTGATACGCTAAATATTCTACAGTTACACGATGGGATTAGCTACTGAGTGGTAAGAAAAGGTTTGATATCAGATGATGTATATAGTGTTGACTACAGTAACTCACCTAGACTTATAAATGAACTCAATCAGATATAATACAAATAACATACGGGTAGTGGAGCGCACAGAATTTCAAGTACGTATATGTTACAATATTACCTAAATATATTACGCTCAGCCGAAAAAATGAGTATACATGCGCCAAAATGGAGCTCCTTCTTGTCTATGTATAAATAAAGATTCATATAAAATTTAAAGCACACAAAAAAGACATTTTAGAAATATCTTGCGGACTTGCGGATGGATAGGGTACTTGTGTTACCATGCCACATCTAAAAATTGTCATATGACTGTACACAGTTTGCTTACAAATTTATTTCTTCTGCGATTTTCCCGTCACTGTACGGTTAACCGCAATAGCAATTAAAAGTGATCGCTATAAATCAGTTAACCATATATAAGTCAATTCGTTTTTCGATATATTGTGCGGTCCATTACAGACATACAGAAATTAAATCTTTCGTCCTTCTCAGATGAGTGGCTTCGGCACTGTCAATCGAATTCCTCATAGTGCATGTTTGGAGTTGTAGTTGTCAAAATTTAGTATTAGTGTTTTCATTTGTTTGCAATGTTTTCATTTTAACTTTAATTTGAACGTTGGGTACTGTTTGATTAACCATTTAATAATAATTAGAAACCTCAACCTGTTTCCCGACAGAAGTAGAAATATGAATGACAGTTACATTATTTCAGTTTATGTACATGAGTGAAATATATTTTAATACATAAACAAGAAATGGGAATCATAACTAGAAATGTATGTCTTAAAAAATATTTTATAAATACAACTGTTACCAGACTTTAAATCTAGTTCAATAATATATACGTATAATAAACAAAATATTTAGATATAATACTTATACAAAGTATTTACCCTTATATCAGATGTTAGGACTAAACTCGGCACAGACGCAGCGCCTTCATGCCTACCGGGCTAGGAGTTTGACTGATTGACCCTGTTTCGTTTGAAAGTGCTTGTTTGGGGACGGAGGGGCGTTGAGACAACGATCAGTTGAGTAAACGCCCCTAGAATGTCTTATTTGAGGTTAGATGCATTATAGGGGTCTTTGAGTCAACGACCCCTTAATACATATATTTCAACTTATTCTGAAACTAGGTTGTTGATTCTACGAACCTTTTTTCTACTTTTCAACTTTTAATTTATATTTGGGCCGTTGATACAAAGATCCGTAGTGTAAACGGCCAATTTAATGAATTAGATAAAAAATATAGAAAAAGGGTCGTTGTGTCAACGAACCCACTTGTAGTTCTATTCTTATATTCGGTATATGGGTCGTTGTGACAAAGAACCATTGGATTGAACTTTTAGTTTTCTCAGTAAATCGGGTCGTTGTCACAACGCTTCGTAGAGTAAAAGACCCTCTGTTATTTGTTATTTTTTCAGAAAGGGGTCGTTGAGTCAACGATTAGTAGTGTAAAAGACCCAACACTGATATTGCAAATATAAAAATAGGGTCGTTGAGACAACGATTCGTAGAGTAAAAGAGCTGCCCCCTTTGAGACTTCCTCTTCAGAATGCAGTTAGTCTCGTTTCTGTAAACAACATCGTTGTGTCATAACCTTCATTTATGTAAGTGTTGTTATTTTGTTTTGCCGGAAAAATGGTTAGCGTTATAATAGAGCAACGAATTGTTATTAAACTTCATGTTAAACTTAGAAAAACCGCTACCAAAACCTATAATTTACTAAAAGAAGTGTATGTCAGTGAATGTTTATCGCGGACTCGTGTTTTTGAATGATTTAAGCGTTTTCATGATGGTCGACAAGACGTGGAAGATGATTCGCGGCC
This sequence comes from Homalodisca vitripennis, assembly GCF_021130785.1. NCBI lineage: Eukaryota > Metazoa > Arthropoda > Insecta > Hemiptera > Cicadellidae > Homalodisca > Homalodisca vitripennis. The sequence continues at coordinate 72,924,446 of NC_060214.1, read as the reverse complement.
AGGTCGTCCTTCAACATCAAAAACGGAAGACAATGTCAAAAAAGTTGCTAATTTGATTCAGTCTGACCGACGATTAAGCATTCGTGCAGTTGCTGAATCTGTAGGCATTGATAAAGAATGTGTATGGCAAATTTTACATGATAATTTGAACATGCGAAAAGTGTGTGCAAAAATGCTACCAAAAATTCTTACGTTTGATCAACAAGCAGCTCGTAAAAATGTTTGTACTGACACTTTGAATGCCATTGAAAATGACCCAAATTTATTGGAAAGAATAATAACATGTGATGAATCGTGGTTTTTTACTTATGATCCGGAAACGAAGCGCCAATCCATGCATTGGAAGACCTCAACTTCACCGAGAGCCAAAAAAGCAAGAATGAGGAAGTCAAAATTGAGAGATTGAAGAAACTGTTTGTTAAAGCTCACAGAGATTATTACAAAGCCCAGTTGTACAAACAAGAGCCACCAAGATATCGTGCATAGACTTTGAACAGACACTTCATAATTATGATATGCAGTTTGAAATTTGGACACTTTTGCAACTCATGATTACAATGTATGAAGTTGGATAGTCCTAATTGTAAAAAATGTAGGAGTGGTGTTGATGAATCGATTCATCAACACACATTGAATGTACAACATGTACATCAACACCAATTCAAAGTATTGGTTATATAAGGAACGTAAAAAAGTGTTTGAAAAATTGAGATAAGAACGTTTTACTACTCTACCACAATTACCAACCCTTCTTTAAACGGATCTTTATCACATCTAACAATACATGAAATTTATAACAGGTGCAAAAATAAAGATTCAAAATGTACACATATTTTATATATAAATTTAATTGGTGTGAAAATAGCTTTTTCTTAACAAATTATTTGTGGAATAAAAGTGAAAAGTGTGGCAACTAACTAGAATTGATTATTAAATTTGAAGACAAAATACGTGTGGCTTGAAGGAATATTATACTACAGTCAAATAAATCTTAGATTTTAACAGTATTTAATTTTCAGTTAATAATTATTGATTACTGAAAAATGTTGACTAGTGTTGTTTCATTTATTAATTGAAAATTATACACCAGTTTTTTCTTACAATTACTAAACACTACAAAATGTCTTAAAGATTTTAAAATATTTTGGACAGAGGTTATATAATAAATTCCACAGAGAGGTTTATCTCAAAAAGTTTATTTCACAATAGTGATATAAAAATCGTTGCTTTGGTTTTTACTTATGTACATAAAAGGCAGTGGTTTACAGGATTGCCTTGGGCAGCGAGATCGGTTGATTCTTACATCTAATTCTAAAGATTAGAATACACACTGGTTAGATTAAGCAACCCTTAAATTCTAACACATAACTTAGAAATGTCATTTAATAATTAAACTATATTCAGTATATATTTTAGTTTTTGTAATATCTGTAAACAAAATTCATATGTTTAATTACAATTTATATTTGATTTAATGTACAATCATCTAAAAATATAAATATATAAAAATATTTCATCTGCAACAACAATACTGAACATTAATATTTTTGCGATTCCTCAATATAGAATATTATTACATCACATTTTCAAGTACTATAAAACAATATATACAGACATAAATTTTATGTAAATTTACAAAAGTATAAAACAAGATACATCTAATGACTTTGGTAAGAGAGAGGTTTGTGTGTGCGGCTAGACTGCCACAATCTTGCTAGGATCCACCTTCACCCTGATGTAGAGTGTGTCGTCCCTGACAAAGTGTCTCTTGGTGAGGGTTTCGTGGGAGACGAACCGAGGGAACCCGAAGCCGAGGGTGTCTGGTTCCTTGCTCGGCCGCTGGAAGTTCTCCCATGTTGGGTCTGGCACAAAACTCTCCACGATGTTGCACGCCTAAACAAATGTAGAAGTAGGTGAGATGATGTCATTTACTCACTTTTTAAAACCCTCCTTAGTGATATCAATACAAGTATCATTAAATTATCAATTTGAAGGTTGCAAGGCACCGCTTCCTTTCATCAATTGGACATTTGTAAAAAATACCGATTTTACCATCAACTGGAAGGTTACAAGACACCGGTTCCCTTCATCAATTGAAAATTTTTAAAAACTACTGGTTCCACCATCAATTGGAAGGTTAAAAGGCACCATTTCCTTTCACCAATTGAAAAGTTGCAAAATTACCAGTTCTATCAATTAGAAGGTTACAAGGTGCCAGTTCATTTCATCAATTGGAAATTTGAACAAATTACCGGTTCTATAATCAATTAGATAGTCAAAAGAGCTATCCTTCTTCAGTTTAAAGACATTAGACTGCAAACAAATGAGAGAATGATTAATAATTATTTAACTGTGATGAATTGAAAATCAATGTCAATTTAACATCTCTTTTGAAAATCTCGGCCAGATATGGTGATAGGAAGCTTCTTCAAAAAATGTATCTTTTAAATCCAAACAAATTATGTTTTTTTTTTCTGAAAATGGTAATGTATTCACTGAAGCTCTATCAAAAACTATTATATTTTAACACAGTAATATGTATAAGAATGAGAACTCACCTTCTCGCTCTGGTCGAACAGTGTAAAGGCAACGGAATGTGCGAAGGGCCAGCGCAGCAGAGCGTCGTACTCTCCAGGTAGCAGCTTGATGTAGAGGGAGAGGTGGGTGTTCTCACCGGCTCCGTTACCATTGAGGAACAGGGAGGCCTGCAGCTTGTACCCAAACTGGCTGGTATAAAACGGAGGTGACACAAGCTCCATGCCTTCCTTGGCTCTGGCGTCGGCCATCTTGGCTGAGTAGTCAGATATCTTCCACACTAGCGTACCTGTGGGTAGAGGGTTGATGAGTTATCAGGTACAATAATATTACACCAGTCAAAGTAAAAAATTCATTTACTGAACAGTAGGCATCATCTTAAAAATTATAGCTGAATCATGTGGTACGGTAGTGAAGAACTCAATGAGCACCAAGTGCCACTCACATACTATGGTATGGCCAAGCACAATGTGAATACTGATATAAGTTCTCAACAGATTTAAACAAAAGTGCAACTTATGGTATAGCCTCAGATGTGACAATAAGAAATGATAATCGTAAGATTGTATAAAATAAAAAAAAAATCAAATCAAAAAACATTTTTATTTCCATTATGGTACAAAAAATTTAGAAATCATAGGAGCACAATTTTACATTTATAATATAAAATTACTTCAGTAATTAACACCAAAACATAAAACTGCAAACAAATTAAATACACACATATATATATACACATACACGCATACACACACATATATAGACTGCTCTAATGAATGTGGAAATGTTTCCTCACATAGGTGCATAGCACCTGTGCGTGAGAGAATGAGTCCCATTAATTCAAAAATAATTTCCTTAGGGAAATAAGATGTTAAAATAATGTTGTTTAGTAAAAAAAATATATATAGAAAAATAATTCATTTTATAATTATAAATACTGATAACGCTCATAGTGGTAAAGAAGAAAAAGCAATATGAGGTTACAGAAGAGACGCAATAGCAAACATACTTATCAGTGAATGTAGGTAATTAAAATAAGGATAAACGACAAAATGTTAGTGTAAGAAATAAAAACCGACAGACAAACAGACTCCTCAGTCAAGACAATGCTTGAGGCCTCAATGATTTAACTTTATTAATACACCAATGAAAGATTAGGAAATAATGTTACAGATCTGATTTATAAAATAAGGAATTGAAAAAAGTGCTAAACATGTCAAATTTCCTTCCAAAGCAATGCAATTAAAAAAAAATTATTTAACATGAAGAAGTCTCACAATCAACTTACCGGTGTGATTCAAGGAGAGGCGAGACAGTGCACTTTTGAGACTGGTGATCTGGTGCTGCTGCCTGGTGACCAGTCCACACATCAGCACCAGGTGTTGTTGGCTACTATCCTCCAGGTGACGTTCCATCTGTGCTCCTCTCAGGCCCTGAGCAAAAGACACGATATAAAGTTTATTCAAGTTATCGTTTCAACTGCAAGATTGACTTATTGAAAACAATATAATTTTAGTCTAGCTGTAAACATATATCAACCTATTTCAATTTTAACTACTGTACATTTCACAAATTATGTGTGAGATGAGATGTTTCATGAACTTTTGCACCTAATACGAGTAGCATTCGGAAATGCTCACCTTGAACCTGCAGCCGGCCTCCTTGAAGACACAAGGGGCAAGGAGGGAGGCACACTGGTCCTGCAAGTGGCTGTCCAGGTCTTCCCGGGGTACCACAGCCATCTCACAACGGTTGGGGCATGGCACAGGGGCTCGGGCACAAGCGGCGTGGTGCGTCTGCAGTGTGTCAGCTACGTAACTTAGCGTGCAGTAGCGGCAGTTCACCAGCCGTTTGCTACACTCGTTTGACTTATGGCGGGCTAGCAGTCGACGCTGGAGTTTCATTCCACACTGTAACAGGATATTCTAGGATATCACATGTTCCTTCCAACAAGGCAACAGGATTCTGGGATATCATATGTTTCTTACAACAGTTCAACAAGATGATTTTAGGATATCACATGTTCTCCCTCCAACATTGTGTCAATGAAAATTTTGGTAATGACCATGAGAATTATAGAATAGTGCAGACAATTTTTTTTTACCTTGACATAATCTTATCCAAAACAAATTTTGTTACCCTTTCAGGACTCTCAGCACTGTTATTATCTATGGTCTCTAGAGATTAACTGTTTTAAAAAGATAATACAATTATTTTTTTGAATTGTTTCTCATCTCATTTTATTGTTTATTACATTACTGTAAAATGGTAGGAAGGACCCAGTAAGCAAAATATAGGCTTTAGGGTGTAGAGAGTTTTGATAGATAATATTTATTTTTACTTTATTGGTGTGTGAACTTTTAATAAATATATTTTCCACAATATGTTAGCCAGTCACAACAGACAGTAGGACAACAAATTCTTTGTATTAACAATTTGTGATCTCGCAATATACATTTACCAATATTTTTCGGTACTTTGGGATTATACCGACCACACCAGTATGAAGAACACAAAAATAGAAATTTATAGAAACAAACATGATAGAACGAAAAAACAACTCTTCAATTACAAAATTACAAACTTACAAGCATTTCCAGGTATTGTGATCGGTATTGTTGTCGCTGTTATCTTATCTTTCTCGAGAATCCTGATTACGGCAGGCCGCGCGGCATCACGTGATTTGCACGGTACATCATTGCCTTTCCATTACAATTCAATTTATATTTCTGATTAGCCCCTCTAGAATTTGATATTTTACTGATAGGTACTATCTCGAGGGATGTTTTTCTTTCGTCGACATCAGCGCGGGGCAGCACCGAAGGTGCTGCCGAAGTCCCGCGCTGATGGCCGGAGGCACTCGCATTTTGGGTGGCGGAATGTGATTTTTAATAAAAAGTTTAGTTTGGTAAATGTTTGTTTTTGTTGAATTTTTGTGTTTGGAGAAATGTAGAGGTAAAACACGGAAGTACAACAAAGCGATGCACCAGCTGAACGGGCGGCGAGACTCTGCAATCACGTTATCTACTAGACGCTCGACTTTGACCTCTGTCTGAGGATGGGGAGGTGTTTGCGATAAGACAATTCCTGTTTTATATTGACGAAATATTGTTCTACGCTAATCTAGTAATCAGTAGAAACGAAATGTGAAATAACGATTCATGTCTGGGTGTGGTCGGTATAATCCCAAAGTACCTATTTTTCTTTACAATATTTCTTTATTTGTAAGAAAGCGTTTGTAATCATTATACGTTTTAAGTGCTGGAATTTTGTAATTTATTGTTAGCACTGGATGTAAAGTTTGAACCACCATGCAGATTAGTTTTTACAAACACTAACAAATTTGAAAAATAAAGATGTTATTTAACTGGTTAATAAAAAAACATTCAAATAATACAAAAACCAAACCATTATTATGAGTGTACATGTAGCAGAGATGTAAATAAAAATAATAACTTACCATGAACAGTAAAATTTATATAGAAGGTGTTCATTGCTAACTTTTCCATAAAATTTAATAGCCACGCCACCTCCCCTCCCCATCTAACACCCGCCCTCTGAAACACGCATCTCCTAATAATGACTGAACACAGCTAGAGGCCATATTCTTACCTTGTTCTCACAATATAGAGGCTCCAGCGGGCAAGATCCTGTGTGTTTGTCCAAAGCTGCTCCAGATAGGTCTGTCCCGCAGAACTCGCAATGTGCTATACGTTCTGCGCAGGTATACTTGAGGTGGTCTTCCATCAGCACACGGGGGATCTGCGCACCACAGGCATTCGTGCAGGGGATGGCGTCATGCTTGCAGGTGTTCAGGTGTGCCTAGAGATAAGAAAATAATCATAAAGTATAATTAAAATTGTTTGGAGGATAATTAAATTATAAGTTTGATAAGACTGACCAAATTGTAAGGAACAAGCAGGATTCATTTTTTTAAAGCTATAAAAATCTTATTTTAATTTGGATTTGATTTAGTACATACTGTTCTATTAAATATATGATATTGAATTCTGAGTTACCTTTAGTTTTCGAAGCTGATCATTCCATTTACAGCCCTCCTTGTGGTGTATACAGTACACGAGAGAGCTCATTATGTCCTTCTCACTGTCAGATATCTGTAACATACAATTATTTTCTGTCAGCCTTTTTATCTATATGCACAATTATTTAATTAAACTACCTAAATTGAGGGATAAACACATAAATTTAATTTAGCTGTATATAAAAATTACCAAAATGGATAAAAGTAACAAGACACAACTGATTATGAATTTAAATTATGTAACTGCTGCAAAATTATTCTATGCCAAAAAGAAGTTGGAAAATAAGTACCTTTAAGTAAAATTAATATAATATGTTGCGAAGACACTTAATTTTGTTATTAAATGGGAAAAAATACAATACAAGTTCCCCCCAATTCAGAGATTCACTTGATTTTAAAAAGCTCTTATCACATGGAAATGGTAGTCATGTAATAAATTATCAGACCAATCCAAAAAGGGAAAATCGTCCAATTAAGGAAAGAATTAGAGCAATTTAGAACTACTTCTAATATTACTCTAATTACTTTACTTTACTTTAATTAGAATTACTTCTAATATAGAACTATATATCAGATATGTCAAGCTTTTTTCAGAACAAATTACCAATCAAGTCATTTTCAAAACACATCAAAGCCTTGTGTGGTATACATGTGCTGGTTATATGTTATTGTTGCTCATATCATTCACTTGAATTCAGATAGAAATATAACCTGATTGCATTACTTCACATGTAGTACTAGCACGTTAAAATGATTGTTACTGAAAACCACCTTCTTCCATGAGAAATGTATACAGGAATTTATAATGTTGGGAATAATTGTGGTAAAAATCGTGATAATTGTCAAAGAATTAATACGCTACAGTCACATTATAGTGGTGGGACCCACTGCCAAGATGTTATCTATGCCACCTGTATCCCGTCATAGTTTATGAGCCATTTCCGTTCCCTTGGCTCTCCTTGCATTCTATGCTAATCGCGTGGTGAACTGGTGATGCGCTTTGTGTGGTGTTTACTTTAGTGGACTTCCATTGTAAGCGTGACTTAAGACATTGCTCCAACACGTCTTTTTCCTTTGTCGAGAAAAGATTTGGGCATCGGTTGAAAGTCACGTTTTAAAATCTCAGGTTGATTCTTGGGAACATATTTTATCTTCTCTTTGATCACCACACGACTACAGTTTTTCTTTTTGAGACAGCATAATATCGCTTTTAACCAGAAGGTGATACGAGATTCACGGTTGATTTCTGAAACAGAAGCGTGAGGCGCGTTTGTTACGGTATGCCCCACTTCTGACTTTATATCCGTGTAAAAGCTAAATGAGCCGAGCTAATGTTTCCATCAACATAAATAGTCCGGCAAGGCAAAGCGAGCTTTTAGCTTTGAGGTTAGATTGGTCGGCTAAAACGCTCCAGCTGGAGGAGATAAGGATGATGAAATAAATCAGCTGACCAGAACTGGATGATTCACCATAATTCCAATGAACCGTCGCTTATCCAATGACTAAGCAACAGAATGTAGTCGCAAAGAGCACGAACGGCAGCTGTACATAATAACATGAATTACGGTGTTAGCATATTATGTTTTCACAATTACAATCAATTGAACCATATTGTCCTATTCTTCCATGAATCTTACGAGTCAGTTATTTTAATTTTAGCTACAGAAGAATAATGGCTTCAACCGGTTTAATGGCCTTACTTTTTGTCGCAGAATTATGGAGATGATTCGTTTTAAATATATTATTAATACGCACCCAAATGATTTTAGGTTTCTTCCTTTGTATTTATTAATTTGTCAGAAAATCTAAATTTCTGTACTTCAAAGTTTAAAAATTCAAGAAGTACCTATTAAATTTTCACGGAAAACTAAAAAGCGTTTGGATGAGTACCGATAAATCGTAAAATAAGATTATCCCGTAGTAACCTATAACTACGACCAAAAACAAGGACGTAGAATTAAACGAGTTTTTTTTGTCATTTAACTTAATATTTTACACGTGTATATTTATTTATTTCAGACGTTCGGGACAAAGGGAAATTTGCTCAGAATCTAACTAAAAGACACCAATTCCTCAATGGGATCTTCAGTTGAGTGATCTTACAACTCTACTCTGTTAAACAGCTGGTCACGACAATTGCACCAATCGCAGCAGTTTTATTAGCCGATTATTCGCTTCGCGTTCTACGAACAGCCGGCCGACGAGCAAAGACAGCCGAGTAATTTGTGTGATTATTTAATCTATGGACTGGATTATATGGCTCGACCAGTTATAATGGCGTTTCCTCGTAAAGTGCGATCTTCGTGATGGTAAAGTCCAGGGCAGTTTACTTTTATAGACTTTTTATATTGCAAGTAGCAGACTGTTTCATTGAGCTCAATTTGCAAAGTTTTGGCTCGATTTTATCAAAACTTATATCGTATATAAAATGGTTTTTGGACGATTTAAAAAATAGGAAAGGTCTTATATTTTTCACCGATCGATTACACAAACTGTTTAATCAAATACAATCTTATGTAGCAATACAATAAAAATCAATGTAAAGAGATTATTAATAGAAAAATTTAAATCAATTAAATTTATATTGTACAAAACTTAGTAATAATTTAAATACAGTACATGTTTAATCTAAATTTTCCAATATTAATGTCTACTTCAAACTTCAGTATATTATCGTGTTTTGATCATACAATAATGGTGTTACCGGTACTTTGTGGATGTGTCTACCTTGCCTCGGATTGGTACGTAGCAATGTTATATTTGACATTGTGAGTTTATTTTAGTTACTCTTAGGTAATAAACATTACCTGGTCTAGCAAATGGTTTAGTATACAGACAAATATGTTTGATTTTTTATTATTTAGAAGTTTAATATTTTTTAGATTGTTACAAGACTGCAACTTCAACTTAAGAAAAAATAACAATTGTTTATTTAAAGAAATTAACCATTTTTTGTAAGAAACGAAATGTACAGCACAAAACTTAATAGTCTAAGAAACAAACAGTCTGCCTCAAATTTAAACATATTGAAATCAACTTGTCTTATATATTGTTTGTAAAACGAACTGTGTGCCTTGAGCAAACAGACTATTTTATATGAAATATATATTTGGTATCAATTTACAATATCGTGACCATGGAAAGGTATGTTCATTTTTTTTTCCTGAAAACTACAATTTTTCCTGAAAACAATAGTGAAGAAAAAAATTCGTCGGCAACGAAAATCAAAGGAGTTACGATTTTTTGAAATCCTTTGAAAAACTCTGTTTTTGACAGTACCTCTGGCAATTTTACTGAAATTATGACGTTAATCCTGTCAACGATGCCTGCCCGCTGCGCAGTGCTGCGCACTGCTTGCTCTTTTAGAAAAAAAATTAACTCGAGCTTGCAAAAGTCGAATCCCAGATCACGTGATGCCCCTGATCCTTAACCCTCCAAGTGTTGTTCGACAAAATTTTGTCGGTTATTTTCCATCTTTAATGCAATAATGCCCGAAAGGCATCAATATAATACAATGATATACTTTCCCCCCAGTTTATATGCACCTGTGATAATAATACTTGGCTATAAATGCCCAATCCATGAAAAAAAAGTCCATTTTTCATGGTCACGGTATTGTAAATAAATACCATATATTTTAAGTATCTATTCATAAGTATCCGCTCTACACCATACCTTGACGACGTCACAGTGGCGCAACCTGTTCATGATGACACAACACTACACCGTGCGGCGCGGCGCAATGATACCTCGCGGCAACTGAGCTGTCTCTAGACTGACACAGAGTGAGCAGTTCACATCCCCACCGCTAGATCGCACTTGCATACTAATTACACCGACTCGGCTCAGGTGCACTCAAGGTGAACAACTCTATTATCGTTATTGTTCTGTCTTGGCGATTGATTGTCCATCGCCGACTCTATTAGTCAACTGCCGGTTGTCGGGCGATTTTTTACAACTCTGGAGGTAGTGGTTTTCTAACGGATCTTTTGTAGTAGTTGTTATGGTGATTTTGTGGCGGATATTTCAGATTTTCAAGTACCAAGATCAGAGAAGGAATTGTGCTTCGATGTACCGGTAATAAAATTGTCGGAGATTGATGGTTGTGAGATTACGTTCATTTGAGAGCACAAAGCAGGACATCGACACAGTCTAGTATATTGATAGGGCAAACACGCAGGACGCAGACAATGCTGCTTTGAAGTCCTTATCAGTTAGTCTGAGTGGTGATAAGCCTTACAAACACCCCATCTGTGCGTCTTATCAGAATATTTCACCACCTGGGTCCCTATTTGATAACACCGTCGATATTAATACTCCTGTATCCATCGCTTGATAACAGTAGAATCAATATTTTATAAAACTACGATAGAATAACTATACTAAATAGGGAGTGATGCCCTTTTAGAAGAAGTATACATTTTGTATAAAATAAACAAGGGGCCCTGAAAAACTTCGAATATACGTGAAATATTGTATAAAACATAGAAAACATATTATACTGAACACATAGAAGAAGTTACACATATTATGTTTTGGAAAAGTTAGAGTAAAATTATTGCTTTTATACTTGATCTTATGGATATATTGCTTTATTGATCGCAGTCCTATGCAATAAAGCTGTTCACACTCTAAAAGCTAGAGTAATATTATTAGTTATCTTTAGTAATAAAATGTTGTTTTGTACTTTAATACCCTCAAAACAAAATATTGTAAATGACAATTGTGTGTAGATTATAATATATCAGAATCAGATATATGTAATATTTTAATTAATTTGTATTAATTTGATTTACGATATTTACTACCTTTATCTGATTTAATTAGTTAGCCTCTTTATTCGAAATAAAATACTAACGTAATGACATAGAGTAATGTATTCTATAATAACGTAGAAACGTAAAGCCTCAAGGCTAAAAGTGGTTTCTTTTCATTTTGTTCAATAAGTTGAGTTTTATAATCTGTACCATGCATGGGTTTGTAAAAAACGTCCATCATTATATTTTATAAAAAAAAACTATATCCTGTGATATTAGGTAATGACACGGAATGGCGAAAGCTGTAATTTATGCATTTTCTAGAATAATTTATTATTCGCCTAGTTTGGAGCCGTTTAGGAAATCAATTAGTTTGTGGGTGACATCCGGTTAAGTTCCTAATAATTACCATACCGTCACAACCCGCGTGCACAAGTGTTTTACAGGCTATCAGTCGTGTACTCGGACTGTGTTTACTTAACTAATGAACGTAAACAAGAGAGATTCGTTAACTAGACTTATGGCCAGCCTACAATGCTGTAAAATCAGCTGTTCAAACATCGGCTGGCGTTGTTTACTCTTTGTTCAGTTGGTAGCGTTCGCTGTACCTGAACAGTTGCAGTAACAGGATATACAACTAAAATGTACAGTTGTATTACAAATACAATAATACAAACTAGCGGGTGTATACGCAAAATCGCTGACCCTCAGATTTGTTTTTGAATAGACTCTTAATTCGATTATTTTTTCAAATGTTTCGATTGATTTTATTCGATGAGTAATTCGATATTACAATTAATGTAAATTAAAATATGATTTCAACTTTTTAATTACAATAGAAGGAAAACTGTGAATTAGTGCATACGAGATATAACTTTATGCGCCCTGTGATGCAGTGATTAAAGCAGTTAGCAATTTCTTTTCATATAAATTATTGAAAATCAAACGATACGTTTCACGGGCCACGTGGTACCACACCGTCACGTCGTTTGGGTGTTTATAGGATACACAAAAATTTTGAAAAAACAATAATCAAATTATTTTAAACTAAAATATATTTTTGAAGTCTTAAAGCCCAACAATTTCCGGGGCCTCTGTTTTGGGGGTATTTTGTACCTCCTAAACTACTTAGTGTGTCAGCCTATTCCGAAATAATTCGCTATATACGCCTCTGCACCATCTGCTGTGGTGTAAACTTCTTCAAGTTAACGTACAAATTTTAAAGAGTCTTAGTCATATTGTAGTGTTTACATGGAAGTGGAAATCTCACACTAATAAGAAATATTCATCATCACCAATCCAAAGCATTTGTAATTTCTAATTTCTTCGCAGCCCCCGCGGCGATGACTCATTCGCCTCTTCTTGCCCACATCCTCGTCTTTCGAGAGCCTGCCTACGAGCGACGGAAGTCCCATCGATCACGAGCGCCGCAGGAAATGCGACTCTCGATGGACCTCTTCCGGCGAACGACGCGGCGAGGAGACGCTTGTAAACATTTGCCAATCGCCCGTCTCGACACGCGCGCGTACTCACACCACGAGAGTTGATTGACTTGTCTGTCTGTAGCGAGTGAAGAGTGACGTGCGGTCATACACTGACCCGAGCTCCAATCTGTCAAACAATCAGTGAACGTTTCCCAGAACAGACGGGCAGCAAGGTTTGCCAAGCGTCGATAAGATAGGAGTCGAGTAAACAACGGTCTACCGCAGGGAGCTGCTCCCGGACCTTATCTGGTGTCAAGATTATCACAGCAGAGACACAAAAAAACTATAACCAAACTCAAAATACTTGATTGTGAAAGTAAAACTAAGTCACTGTGTAACACACATACCTATAATGTGAAAAGAAGATCATGAATCTTCTATATGATATAGAATTTTTTCTATATATATATATATAGAATTTTCTATATATAATATATATATATATATATATATATATATAGAATTTTTCTATATATATATATATATATATATATATATATATATATATATATATATATATATACAGTATATAAAGGGAAATTTTATGAAATTCAAAAACTGATAAGGTTAGCAACGCTGTTGGAGCAATGCCACAAAATAAATATGCACTAAAAAAACACAAATTTTAGAGCCTAGTTTTGCTTCAAATGTGGCGAAAGTGTGAAGAGAGAGTAGTGGTACATTAGAAATGTAATCCAAAAACCGCTGGGTTGTGTGATTCCGACTCCCGAAGATTTTATTAGTGTCCATTTGCATTCCATTTTCCACTTAATGTAAACAAGGTCCAAGTAGTTGTGAATAAACAAACTGACTCAGTATAATATACAAGGACGTAAACATAACAGCTTTGTTATCTTTATAAATGGTTCTTTCAAGATCCTCCTTCCATTATAGAATAAATCTCTAAGCGCTTTTATGCATTCTGAATACAGAGTTAGAACTTGGGTACTCACCACAACCCAATATCCGTTCCATTTAGCCATAAATAGCACGATGACAACAGTTTCTTTAGAGCAAATATTCACAACTGCAAGTATCCAGAGAGAGTTATTGGGAGATCGATACTTTTAGGTAAAATGCAATATCCAAACAATTTATTTTTAAACATGGATTGTCGTCTAAATAAAAATTACTGGAGTTAGTATTGCTGTTGTATAAAAAATATATAATAATACTAAATAATCTTCTCTAGGAAATGTTTAGCTTGTTTGTAAATCCAACACAGTGACTGCTTCCGTAATCATTTCTTTGTTTATGTTTGTATGGTCCATTTGGAGTTGCAGTGTTTACAACGTCTCTCCTCCAAGTCCAAGATTAAATTCGAATCAGGATACTACTTATTATTGCCGCTGATCCAAATTTGACATGAAAAGAAACGAACATCTCATATACTGTTCCTAGGACGTTGGAAAGGGAGGGAAGGAAATGAAACATATGGAGTCCGCAGGGAATAGTATGCCGAGCAGTTGGCAACACGCACCACGCTCCAGCTGCGAGCTGGAGTAATTACAGGATAAAACTGGATAAGTGCCGAGAGGGCGAGCTCTGGAGTGGAACGGACAAGCTCCGAGGGGCAGCAGTAATAGGGAAGGGGTCAGAGAATAGCATAAGGGAGCAGCCTAAGCAGCTGAGTTGTGGTGGGGGGGGGGGGGGGTGGGGGGGGGGGGGGGTGGGGGGGGGGGGGGGTGGGGGGGGGGGGGGGTGGGGGGGGGGGGGGGTGGGGGGGGGGGGGGGTGAATTGAAGGGGAAAAGAAGAAGGTTTGTTTTCATAAGTTCCCCCTTCAAGTAATACAGCTACATGCCTCACGTTTTTACTATTCGGCAACCGGATGACATTTATAGGAGGAACTAATAATGGTGCGTCTACTCGTTTTTTCATTTCAATTGTATTATTGGACGACGACTTGAATTTAAAATATTGATCAGATTGCGAATAATTTGTCATTGTAATGAGTCGTTTTCTTGACAGAAACACAACGTTTTCGAGGGCTGGGTATCTTTCCTCTTCTTCAAGCTATCAAGCTTCAGAAAATTATAAGATTTAATTACACGAATACGTTGACTAAAAATTACTTTTTTGCTTATCGTTCCAAAAATGCAAAAAAAGGAATATTGGCTCTTTTAAACCTATGCCAGGAGGGTACTAATGGGTGTAAACACAGATGGTACAATGCGTAAACACGTGGAATAAAAGCGCAATTTGACTCAAATAAATATTGTATAACAATGATTGAAATAGTAACAATTTTATTTCCGTAGTTTTACATATTAGGGATTACAGTACAACGTATTTCCCAGTTCATACCAATGGGTTGTTCTGGAAAACCGTCGGACGGAATGGAGAGCAAACTCAGATAAACCTCGCAGGGGGTGGTAGGGTCTCCTACTACATACGCCCCTGTACCCAAAGGGCCTGCCTGCGGCGTGCCATCTGTTGTGTCACTGAGGGCACAGGAATAAACATGTTGTGGGGGAGGGTCTGAGAATCTATTTCTAAGAGGTGACCTCACCGTATCACAATTCACAGTGATTCATGTGGCTGACGTGACGTGAACTGCAGCGCAAGTGGTCGAGTACTATTCGCAGTAACAATATTGTGATGTTCATATATAAAACTACAAAATAATATATATTGCCAAACAAGTCGTAGTTGAGAGGTATCAGTTGATTGTTGCTCTGACCAGTGTAACACAGGTGATGCCTATCTAAAGACAAAATGTTTATTATGCAAGCGTTACCTTTAAAGTGGTCGTGCTTTTTCATGCATTGACGGATTTCGTTAAAACAAGTACCGTTGAAATTCTAATTTAAAGTTTTCAAATAGTTGGTTGGCTATTAAATGTTTTATAAATATACTGTTTTTTGTTATATGACTTTAAAATTTTCAACAGATGCCGTTTTGTTAATGTTAGAGAAAATAATACAATTTTAGTTTTACTCTTCCTCTTATCTATTAAAAACTGTGTGCCAAATTTGGTTTCTTAAGATTTTCTAGTTTAAGAGATAAAAATGTCTTTATAAAAAATAAAAAATGGCAGCTAGCGGCCGAAAGAGACATTTCTCGACCTATTACGTTTGAAACGATGAATACTCTCAAATACAGAAATTTGTGACACGCTTTTCTAAACACCCTGTATAAAACATTAAAATTCTAGAAATTGAAATAATACGAGAAAAATGAAGTACAAACAATAATAGTTACCCATTTACAATTCTAGTTAATTTCTCAAATTACTCTAAAATCCTAACAAAAGAACAGGACGAACCCAAATTTTGATAAAATTAAAACATTTTAAAGAAAACGGAACCGATTGAAATTACAACTGTCTTGCTAAAAATGTGCAGTATGTATATAATATGTATGTAATATAATACTTATGTATTTAATATAAAATATTTTATTTGTGTCATACACTTCGAAGATGCCGTTGTGTCGAAACTCGTATTATGTTTGAATTAAAATGTTCAAAATCAAGTGGGATTTTGATTTTTATAATAAATATTGGTATAAAATAAAATAATACTCTGATTATTAAGGCCATTACCGTATTCTGATATTATTTCTTCGCTAAGAGTTTCTCTGCAATTTGTTATGATTTTCTCTAATGTAGGCTTAGGCTACATAAAACCATTATTAATCTTCCAGCTCTAAAGTCTATTAGGCGCTTCTCTAAATAAAAGGCTCTTCTCAGAATAGATCTAACAGCTTATATAAATTTATAAAACATGTATTTTATACCACATTGCATGTATATGAGTTAGGAAAAGTCATTATTATTATGCTATAAAAACTATATGACATTAGTGGTCAAGCTGAAGATAACTTAAAAAATTAAAATCCGGATTAATTTTCGGAATTCAGAGACTCGAGCCGACCTCCTCTCTGAAATTATCGTACACCCCTTCCAGTCAAATGCCCAAATGGCGAGAGGAAAATTTATGGGGGTGTGGTTTAGTAAATTCAAACATTTTTGACAAAGAACACAAATATTGCAATTAAAGGATTTTAACTGCACGTGGGATCGGAATTTCGTGACGGAAATTAAAATCCATTTTGCCCACCACTCTTAAAAAACGCACCAACGGCGACAAAATAAATCAAGCAGCACTGACTGTGGGAACAAGAGTACTCACTTTGTTTTTTGTTAGCCGATTACATCCGTCTGTGGAGGTCAGCTCGTGCTCGGCCGTCGCGTCAGGATGAAATTTATTAAAAACCCCGTCTGGGCTCCTGGAAATCATCCGGGTGGCTGTGGCGTAAGACATTCCTTCAGCGTCATTTCGAGGATCCGGACGGTTGGTGGCCGAGGTGGGCACCAAAAACAATAAGCCCGACAATAATTTGTGCTCCGAAAATAGGGAAACGTCTGTATCTGTAGGGTGTCGGTGAAAAGGGGAGGGTGTGGGCATTGTTGGTTAACCCGTGAGCGGGGGAAGGGGCAAGGCTCCGACAAAGGCCGTGCGTGGAGGGGACATCCTCCCCCACACCATGGGCGTTTCCAATCTCTCAGAACCTGTTACCGCTCCTTGCCCTTCCGCCATCAGCATCAGTCGCCTCCAGGATATCAGAGTAGTAGTGGTTTGTGTTTAGGTTTATGTTCGTTTTGGCTGTGAACTACGTTTTGGTTCAGTGGACGTGTTTACTGTTCAGTGTCAAGATTGGTGCGGAGTTTTCCGCCTCAGTGGACTAAGGACTCTCAGTTTTTCCTGACACGTCTCTTCCCCGCAGATAACAATCTACCCCGAGCATTCTGCCGGACAAGCCAGGGCCAACCCCTATCTCTGTCACAACCGGATGTGAGTAATGTACGTCATTTTAATCGTTTCATTTATTATTTTGTAATAGCGAAATACCATTATGATAATGGGACAATTTTGCTCAGAAATGGAAGAAACCATGTAACGTTTAGATAACATTTTATAATAGCTGAATCATTGTGAGTTACGGGACAAACTTTGCTCACAAAAATGTCATTAATACCATTAATTGTACATTTCCCTAACAGTTCAGATAATATTTTATAATAGCTGAAGCACAGTCTGAAGCTGGGATAATTGTTACCCAGAAATGCATAAAACCATTAATGGTTTAGTATTTCTGAAAACTTTCAGATAATATTTCTTAATAGATGATACATTGTTATATAAGACTCATTTTGCCCAGAAATGTACATGTCAACATGTGCAACATAAGGGAATATTATGTTTTTGCCATATTTTAGTACTTTGTTTTGTATCAACGAACATGGATGCGAAGAAAAAGAGGCAGATCGATCAAATGTCTATATTATCCTCCTGATTTCAGTAATGTTATTATAAGTGGTGGGAGGGGGAAGGGCTCTTAGGCTCTACACAAGTATTCTGTTATACCCCAGACGAAACAAGACTTGAAAAATATCTAGGACGCGACCAACGTGTTTGATGATATCTGGAAGGCTGTGTCTGGGGCGCGATATCTACTTAAAAAATAACCTGTTTGTTAACAATTTGCGTTAGCCAAAAAAGGGAGTGAAGAAGAAAATTGAACCCCTCCTCCAATATACCTAAACAATTAAAAAAATATAATTTGTTCAGTCAAACTCAACTAGTTTGAAATATAGTTAAATTGTTTTACTTTGAATTCAGGTCTATCTAATGGTTTTATATTTTGACTTATTTCGATTCAGCTACGCGGTGTGGCTTATGCTTTCACCAGATTTACCCAAATTAGATTCATATTCCTCCCTCCACAACCAAGTTTTTTTTTTTTTTTAAAAAACACCAGTTACTTGATTGTTTATTTGTATACAATTATTTTGCATTTATGCAATGTGTAACAAACAAATTTGAATCGTCAGCGAACTGACTCCTGGATCTTGGTATTTTTAATCTCGTCCAGCGAACTGACTTGGCTTAATTTTACAAAACTAGTCAGTGAACTTGGTTTCTTGTCTTCGTATTATCATTTTTTCATTCTGATGTTCTAGGGTTTATCGGAAACGTTATGGAAAATAGGACATAGATACAAAATAATCGATGATAAGATTTTTCAGTGAATATTTACGAAAATTAAAAACAAGTTTTTTGTGGAATGAAACCTACTTTTTCGTTTGCGCTCGATTTAGACTGTAAATATGGATCCTCGCTTAAAATGGTTGGGAATATATATCTATACTCTTAAGAGAGTCTGTTAATCGAAATACTTGGAATTTTAATATCGGCTAATGGTTTGACATTTGAATGTTCATATCGATTACCGTTTGCCTCCAAATTATTTTGCTCCAGGCTTTATATTTTTTGAGGGCCTGAGAGGCAAATACTGCCCCATTGCAGGTCATGATGATGGCTTATAATGGCTCCAATTTATTCCCCATCTCACCTACGGACTAGTGCCGTGGGGCGGGCTGTGTGGAAGCAAAACTATAAAAAACCCCTGTTTTTGATTGCGTGCAAATTAAAAAAAAAAACGAGCGATCCGTATCGTTGCAAAACAGCAATTCAAGAGTTCGTTGCAGGGCTTGTTTTCAAAATATTGTGCAAACTGTTAGCTCTGCCAATGCCTGCTGTCACAGGTTTAAAACTAATTTCGTATTGTATGTTTCAATGTGCCTTTGGGAACCAACAGACGAGTTGTTTCACTCGTACGAGGAAAAGGTCAAGAGGAAAACTACGGAACTAGGGAAAACACAGGAAAACAAAAACCCAAGTAGTCCATGGAACGTTTGCCCAACACAGGCAGGGGTTCATGTCATCAACAGTTGATAATTGACAATTTCGCTTACGCTTATAGGATTTAAAACTCATTTGATGCGCTGTTTTAAGTCGAGAAGCGTTTTGTCGCGTCAATGGGTTTATGGCGTATAAACTGAGAGAGGGTTGCCATAAAATATTGCCGAAGAATGGGGTAGAATGAGTGTCAATATGTATGTATACATGCTCAGTTCTCGATGTGGCAGATGTTTCAGAAAATTAATTAGACACTTTGACGTTTGCTTATACATATGGTTTTTGTCCCCGCAATAAATATTTGGACTATTGACGTTATTTCGAATAAAAGCGTCACCGTCGGATGGTCGATACCACCAGCCTTTTAGGAATCTGCGAAGGGCGGATTCCTTTACGTTTCGCAGAAGGTTGCTGCCGCTTCTTGTGACTTGGTCCGTGAGTCATCTATAAGCGATATGATACGTATCAATTATGGCCCAGTCAGCTGAAGTTAGATCACTCCTCCGCGAGTATCCGCGACCTCAGAGTTGCTGAAGGAAGGCCTTTGAGAGGATGTTTAGGTCGTGGTGTGTAAGATGATCCTGGACTTTTCACCAGCTGTTGCTACCAGAGCGGACGTCTTTCTGGAAGGCCGGTTTGGTCCATGACGTTAAACCATCCAGGACTGTACGTGATCGAGATATCGCCCATGGCCTGGTTGGGAAAACTAGCCGAGTCCCTCAGCATAGTAGATAGGGGCAATTGTAAACGAAGACAATATACAAAGTAAATCACACTTTAGTAACCTTATCCAAACCTATTTAACAGACGACTTCGGTCTTAGAGGAAAATACGATCCTATGCTGGAATGAAGATGACATCAACAGGTACTATGAACATCGCCCAACTCTAATTACGCTGTTTTAAAAACTGCTCTACAAAACAAAAATGTCCTTCTACTCTGCGGAAGGGTTCTTAAATGGTCACTGGAAATTATTATTGGCATTGAAAATAAACCTAGATTCCGATTGAAAATGCGTTAGTTAGATAATTCGTGAATGTGTATTCTTCGTATCTAAAAATGATTGTCGCATATATTATGCTGATAATTGTATATGCTGACAGCTATGGTGACGTTTGAATGCAATAAATCTATTTTGTCTAAGATCTTTCTGAAAACATACGACGGTTATCTCTTTAATTTGAATTAGTCTCTCTCATTTTTATATTCCGATTTTTTCTGGACTCCTTGAGTGGTATGTTCTTCTAATCAGATTCACCCACTCTCCCCCCCCAAAGCCTATTTTACGCCACTGGGTTAATAAAAGCATGTATTACCCCCATATACCCCCCCCTTATGGAAAGTATAAGCTTGAACCCTTTTACGCAAATTCCCAGTAACGATACATTCGTCGGCTAATCCCCTTTTGAAACACTTATTACAATTGATATTTTGGACAAAACCAAGTAATTCTAAACAATTTAGACGTCTAGGTTACGTGATACACCAGTATACGGCGTACTAGGGACAAAAGTTTATGCTTCCTCGTGGGTCACCGTAAGCGTATCTGTCACTTGACAGTCCAGTTGACCATTGTAACTCAAACAAACAGGTTATTCTCTTCTAGACATGTCATTTATCAAATACTTGATAGTTAAGTTACGTCAAAGGGCAGATAACATTGTCCTAGTAAGTACTACGTACATCGTTGATAAAATGTAAGTTGTCCACTGTGGTACTCTCAGGGAAACTCTTCCTTCCATATAATTGAAACCGTACATTGACCTCGCTATTCAGATTCAATGGAGGGAGATTTGAAAAACTGCGGTATAGGCGGAAATGGGTTGACATTCAATTTTGTACAAAAAAGAAATCATATTGTTAAAGATTACAAAAGTATACTGTGAAAAATTTTGGGATTATTCCATGGAAAACCCGTGCAGGTGGTTGTACTTGGTCCAATTTTCTTTATGATATAATGATAAGTTTAAAGGTACTTTTATACTAATCCATATTTTCATTTGGGGATGATACGGTCATTGGTGTGCTCTGTTATATAATTAAAGGATTCACTAGTTGCCAGAATCAGGAGACTGGGTCTAAAAACCGTATCTGCATGGCTGAAACAAACTTTAAATCAATGTTTCTAAATCGAAGTGTCTTTTCTCTTTTTATCACAAACTTGCATTTAAAAACAATTTGAGAAAACACGTTTTAATTTAGTTTGTGGTCACAACATATCAATGTAAATATTCATGTTAAATGGTGCACAATAAATAGTAGAAAAGTGTTAAGTACCTAGGCTTGTATTTTGATAATTTCTTAAAATGAGATCAGCATATTCAATTACTTAAAAAACAAAAACTTGTAAAAAAAATACAATTGCTCTCTATTACATCTTACAAACTGCACTTGAAAGATAGACACATTAAAAAAACTTTATGTTTTCTTTCGGTTTGAAAGCATACAAAGATTTGGAGTAATTCATTGATGGAGGAACGTTTCTGGGGGGGGTGGGGGGGGGGGGGGGTGGGGGGGGGGGGGGGTGGGGGGGGGGGGGGGTGGGGGGGGGGGGGGGTGGGGGGGGGGGGGGGTGGGGGGGGGGAAGAACTAAGGGCCACGGTCTTACTTATTAATAGAACGTTTATCACAATTTTTGGATAACATCTATCAACATATCCTCTGCCTTGTTCTGATTTATCAACAGTCTGAAATAAGGAATCGACCTAGCGAATATACAGTGGTTATAGTTATTACATTCTTTGTAGATTCGTTCTTTGCGAGTACTATGTATATATTGCTACATTTTTTTTAGTAGCTATCACAATGTTCTAAAAACCCAAAATATTTCAAAATTTTTAGACCGCTGTGTTTTTTTCACATCGTTAATAGAATTATATTTGTGTACAATGGAACACAGCAAACATACAGCTGATTAATAATAATACTTTATTCGTTCAAGTTACAGTACAATAATTTTTTTTTTTTTTTGACAATTTTTATTTACAATCTGTATCAGACATTCTTAGAACAATAAGTAAATTAGATAAAATAATAAATTAACACGAGTTAGACTCTATCCAGCGATAGAGCTAACACAAATAAACAAGAAAGTTTGAAATTAGAACCTAAGAGGTAAGTCCAGGATTGAGTGTCTCTTTAGACGTGTAACTGTACAATAATTGAACACATCAAAGTAAGAATAGATTATATTGCAAAACTAACAGAACACATAGTTTACCTTATGTATGTGATCTAATGAACAATTTTAATCCGATTATTTTTCGTAAAAAAGTTGAGTATTAAAAAACTTGAAAATATGTTTAATACAAAAATATTATTTTTTAACTACATATAAAATAGGTACTTCTTTAAAATGTAATAAATATTGTTTTATTAAAGCTTAAAACCACGAATAATTGACGTGTAAACTATACATTAACAGCGTGTGAAAACAATGAACAAGATGCGCTCTTCCTTGCTGGGGAGGCGGGAGAGCATACGCAAAAGCGCCGACTGGAGGCGCGACGTGGCCAGACTTCGTGGGAGAGCGGGCGATTCTCACGGAGCGAGTATAACCGGAAGTTCCGGCGACCCTTGACTACTGTACCTCTACCACTGCTAGCTGGATCGCCACTGCTATGACCACTAACCTGTCCTAACCTGCCAAGCCACAGCCTGCCCTGATTGCTCTGGTGCAATTATTATTACACGCCTCACGTCATACGGCCTGAACCAGTCAGTATTGGAGCAGTCAGGATGAGACCAGTCCCAATTGCGGTGTTCACAGGAACACTACTATATAGCTATTTTTTCTTTCCACCTATTACAAACCATGTAGAAGCAATATGGATAACATTCCCACCCCTACACCTCTTGCTACCCCACGTTTGTTAGCCCTTATCTTTGTAATTATATTATTATTAGATGTGTAAAATTTAAGATCTGTGCTCAGCGGTTAAAGTCTCTGCAAGTATGATTAGATTACTAAAACTGAGCCAGTTTAGATAGTTACCAAAATCTTAACATAAAACAGTGAAATAAAAAAATATTATTTATTTTTTGTTTATTAATACAGTTTCAAGTTATATACTATATATACAAAGTAAATTACAGCGCAATATATTCGATGGGGTGCGATTGAATTTGGAATATTACAATTGGCAAGTTTGCTGCTCTTACAGTTATAGCACAAAATAGCCTACTATACAGACTATTGCCGACTTGGGACAAGACAACTCATGGTGGTATCCAAAACCCACAAATCATGCACCTAGCGCCCAATACGGCTCTCTCTGAAACTAATGTACAAACACTCTGTATAGATTTGTTTCTCTTTGGTTATGTGCTAGTTTAGCATTTATTGGAGCCAATGATCCAGAACTGATTTTCACTATACAAACCTATGGCTAGCTCCCGCGTTCTGTGTTGTCATCTCTTTTGTAGGTGAAACGATTCAACATAAAGGTCTGTTTTGAAATTTTTGTACCCATAATTCTTGCTGAAAAATTTCTATTTTTAAATTGACTATTTTCTATATTTTTTAATGTGGCTATTAAATATTTTGCACCAAAAGTTTTCTGTTTTCATCAATGAAGTACAACAGTAAGGTTGCCATCGACTTTTCGTTGTAAAAATTTCTGTAATTTCAAAATTTTAGCCCTTAAAGATAAAATTCTTTGAGGGCAGAAAAGGCATTTTAAGTAGGGAAATTGAGCATTTTTAAAATCAGACCTAAATGAAAATGACTGAAGATAAAATTGTGAAACGTTTACATCACAATATGTACTTATAGCTTTATGGAAGTAGATATGAATATGCCGGTTCTAGACCCACTTTTGGGACAGACAGAAAATCAATGTAAAATACTGTCCATTGAACCATAAACAAATCTAATAAAATCTAACAGGAAAGCACGAATGTTAAATAACCGAATCTTTAGCTGTTTTACTGTTCAATGTTTGCTTCTACATTTATAAGCTGTTTTAATGAAAAAATCAAAAAATCTTAATAAAAAATCTTTATTCTACAAAGTTAATTGTAACACAGTCTTTATCTTTAATAGTCTTCTTTCCAGTAACAATCAAGTGTAATTTTTCATTTTTGTTTAATTCTTTAATCTTTTTCTCATCCAAAACAGTCAAAAATCTGTTCGGTAAGTGTACTTTACAATCTTCCAACTCGGCAATTATTGTAAACCCGAATTTATCTTTCATTTTCTCCAAATTCAAGATTCTATGTTTCTTCCTTTCTTCCAATTCCACTAATTTTCTTATATTCTTTGAATCTTAGTTCACCAACCTTATTCAACTCTTGTAACAGCGCTGCCATTTATTGTAGAAAAATCTTTTAACTAAATTTAGTTAAAAGATTTTTTCTATAACAAATAGAACAATCTGAAAAACATTTGACCAGAAATTGTGCTGATTTGTGTCAAAAATCACTACTTCTCAAAATTTAATTTTACAAATTTTTTGCTCTTTAAATAGAACAATCTGAAAACATTTGACCAGAAATTGTGCTGATTTGTGTCAAAAATCCACTACTTCTCAAAATTTTAGTTTTACAAATTTTTGCTCTTTAAATATGGAGCGGAAAAAGATAGAGTGCCCATACTGCAAAAAAGACATTTTTGAACATCACTATACTCGTCATTACAATTCGAAAAATCATTTGAAGAACAAAGAAATTTATAATAAAGAATTGAATTATTTAAGACAGTGGGCTAGAGAAAAATAAAATTGCCGATCACGAAAACATGTTTAATATTGAGAAAATTACGTGAATTAAAAGAGAAATTTCAAAGTTGAAAAGAAAAAATCTCGACCTATTTAATGATGAAAAACTTCATTCAATAGCTGAAAAGTTGGCTATCGGTACTAACGATAAAACCAAGTCTGAAATGATCGAAGAAATTGATAAAACTCTTAAAGTAAAATCCGAAAATATTCATTGATGTAGAAGTTTTATCCTCAATACACGGTCTTTTCAAGCAATACATTTTAACAAACTTGAACGACAATTCCATGTCAATTTACAAATATCTTTCAATTATGCGGTCAGAAATTAAAAGTTTAATCGAGAAATTTCAAGAAAATGTTAAAAATATGAAAGGGCTATCTCTCTTTGGAATGTGAATACGAACGAACTTTAGTGAATGGTGAAACCGCAAACATGTCTAATGTATTTTACTATCAAAGCAGACGAAATCTTTGACGTAAACGACTTTATTACTAAGCAATTTAATAAATTAACACATCGAGAACAAACGAATAATCCAAATAAAGGTTCCGGATGGACATTTAAAAGTTGTAAACAACTAGTTTTTGAGCCTTAATAAACATGAATTTATGAACGCAGGATCATATATCGATTTAACCAAAGGAAATCAAAGATAAAAAAGCTTGTGTAAATATCAAAAATAAAGATGATTATTGCTTTATTTACTCTATCCGATGCGCTATTGAAAAACCCGAGACTCATGTTGACAGAGCAAAACAATACGAAAAATTCGTGAACGATGAGATAATTTTCTGGATTCGACTATCCTATGTCTTTAAAAGATATACAATTATTTGAAAAACGAAGCAGCAAAGCAAAGTACAAGTATCCGAAAATGTCTGTAAATGTCTATACTTTTGATGAAAAACTACACATAGTACCGTTGCAAATTTCAGAAGTTTATGACGCCAAGTTAGAAGTTGATTTATTGTATGTTAAACAAGATGATAAATCCCATTATGTTTTTGATAACAGATTTAAGTAGATTAGCGAGTTCACAGATATCAAAAATGCTCACAAGACGTTCTTGTGTCGAAGATGTTTAAGCCATTTTTACAAATCTGGAGATTTGACAGATCACTTAGAAATTTGTAAAAATCATGAAGTTTGTAAGCCAATTATGCCATTTCCAGGTCAAACAACTAAATTTACTAATTATCAAAAGAAATTTAACCATCCGTACGTAATTTATATGGACTTTGAGAGCATATTAGAGAAGATTCCCACATGCAAAAACAATCCGCAAAAATCGACTACAACCAAGATTCAGAAGCATATTCCTTATGGTTTTACTCTATATTTAGTGTCTAATGTGACCAATCGTATGTACAAGCCGATATGTTATCGAGCAAAAAAATGAAGAAGAGTTGCCGAACGTTCCTGCAAAATTGTTTTGAAGAACTCAATAAATTATCGAAGTACATAGCTAAAAAATATAATTCAAAGAACATGAAGCCATGAAATTGACTGACGAAGAAGAAATTTCGTATCAAAATTCAAATCTTTGCCACATTTGTGAAGAAATATCGTATCAAGGACACTGAAAAAACTTTAGGGTTTTTACCAGGTAATTGGAGTTCTGCTTATGATGCATTCAAAAAAATGCAGAGATCACTGTCATTTGACTGGAAAATTTCGAGGTGCAGCTCATAGAATTTGTAATCTGAATTTGAAATTTCCTCAGAATATTCCCGTTTTCTGTCACAATATGTCTAATTACGATACGCATTTGTACATAAAAGAATTGGCAAAACAATACGGTAATGTTGATTTGATTGCAAACACCGATGAACGATATATAAATTACTCTGTAAATTCTGGATACGGGTATGAATTTGATGGTGACAAAACCTAGAAAGTTCATCAAGTTTTCGTTTGTAGACACGTTCAGATTCATGGCCTCGTCTATAGAAAAGTTAGCTAAAAATCTAAAGAGAGAAGACTTCAAACATACAAATCATTTTATACAAGATGGACTGAATGAGATAATAGAAAGACAGCCAAATGACGAAGAAGAAATCTTTAAAATTCTATCTGGAAAAGGAATATTTCCCTATGAATTTATCGACAGTATTGAAAAACTTGATTACAAAGAAGAGCTGAAAATTCAAGATTTCTATTCACTCTTGACAGATGAGAGCATATCTGAGAAAGATTATCAACACTACTTAAATGTTTGGAACAAATTAAAAGAGAAAAATCTGGGAAATTATTCTGATTTGTACAACATTCAAGATGTTTTATTGCTCGCTGATATCTTTGAAAATTTTAGGAATATTTGTTTGAATTGCTATAAGCTTGATCCAGCACACTATCTGACTGCTCCTAGTCTTGCTTGGGATGCTATGTTAAAATTAACGAAAATTGAGCTTCAGCTAATTAACGATTATAACATGTATTTAATGATTGAAAAAGGCATTCGCGGAGGCATTTCTCAGTGTATTAAACGATATGTGAAAGCAAATAACAAATATTTGAAAGATTTCGATAAGACAAAAACCAGAAAGCTATCTGTTGTACGTCGATGCAAACAAACCTTTATGGGTATGGTCTTTATGCAAAATTTACCATATAACGAAATCAAGTGGATGGATCCTAAAACGTATACAACAGCAGAATGGAAAGAAACAATTTTGGAACTCACTGGCGACGAAGATTATGGCTATATTCTCGAAGTCGATCTAGAATATCCGAAGAATTTACATGAAAATCAT
This sequence comes from Homalodisca vitripennis, assembly GCF_021130785.1. Classification (NCBI taxonomy): domain Eukaryota; kingdom Metazoa; phylum Arthropoda; class Insecta; order Hemiptera; family Cicadellidae; genus Homalodisca; species Homalodisca vitripennis. Next base: position 72,896,448 of record NC_060214.1, on the reverse strand, counting down.
AAAGATTTGCCCTCTTGCTCCAGAACATTATAACAACAAAACTTTGCACAACTCTTTTAAACAAAACAGAATATGTTGTTCATTCTAGAAATTTGAAATTCTATCTGGAACAAGGAATGGTGTTAAAACATGTGAATAGAGTTATTGCATTCGATCAGAAGCCTTTTATGAAAGATTACATTGATTTTAATACTAGCATGAGAACCAAAGCTACAAGCGACTTCGAAAAGGACTTTTATAAGCTGATGAACAACTCAGTTTTTGGAAAATCTATGGAAAATGTGCGAAATAGATGTGATATTAAACTAGGAAATGAAGAATTTTCAATGAAACAAGCTAAGAAAACAAATTTCAAATGCTTTAACATCTTTGACGACAACTGTATAGCGAGTCACATGTACAAACAAAAGGTTAAATTTAACAAACCGATTTACATAGGATTTTCAGTTCTCGACCTCTCAAAATTGCTAATGTACGAGTTTTATTACAACAAATTAAAGAAGTTTGATCCAGATTTGAATCTGTGTTACATGGATACAGACAGTTATTTTCTAGAATTGAAACGAGATCCTTTTAAAATTATTAAAGAAAATATAGATGACTTTGATACAAGTGATTATCCAAAAGATCATGAATGTTTCACTACTAAAAATAAGAAGGTAATAGGGAAATTCAAAGATGAGTTAAATAGCGAAGTTTTAGAAGAATTTTGTGGTTTAAGGTCTAAGATGTACTCGTACAAATATCTAGACAAAAATCCAGTTAGGTGTAAAGGAATTAAGAGAAGCGTTGTAAATAAAACAATAAATATCGAAAACTTGAAGAGATGTTTGTTCGAAGATAAAGAAGAATTTAGGGAGATGACTGTAATAAAAAGCTATAAACATGAATTGTACACAGTTACCATAAACAAGCTGGCACTGAACGCTAAAGATGATAAGAGAATCGTTCTAGAAAATAAGATCGATACAGTACCTTATGGCTATAAAAATGAAGCAAAATCTGATATATTAGATGAGTTAAATAAACTTGGAAACTTTGAAAATTGAGAAATAACCGGAAGTGTTTACGATTATGAATTGAGAAAGTCAAAGCTGTAATTTTTTCTATATAAATGGAGGCCCAAAAGAAGTGTACAAAGTGTCAAGAATTTAAAGATTTTGAAGAATTTTCTAAAAATAAGAATACCAAAGATGGATTATACTATTATTGTAAAGATTGTAATAAGAAATATAGAAAAGAATTATATGATAAAATGGGAAAATTATTCTTGGAAGAGAAAGAATGCACACGCTGTAAATTAGTTAAGAATATTTCTGAATTTAACAATTGGCATTATAGTAAAGATAAAAAACAAGCATATTGTAAAGAATGTATTAGAGAAATCTTTGCTGGACCAGTTCATTGCGTATGCGGAAGAGAAATTCAACAATTCTATAATCTTAAAAGACATTTACAAACAAACTATCATAATTCAAGATTTTAGTAAAAATTTATTAACATTTTCATCGTGTAATTTAGATATTCTATAAATCAGTCGAGATTCTGCCATATTTGTAGTAAAATGATTTCCGTTGTATAAAATATTCAAAGATTCTTTCATTTGGTTATACAGATTGATAGAATTTGGTTCGTCATCAATGAACAAAATCTCTAATTCAGGATAATTTATTTTTAGATGTTTTAATCGGTTTGGTATTTCTCGTTTCTGAGCTCTGATAACGTAATAAGGCCATTCCCACATGTGATTCTTCTTAATTAACACAAAAACATGGTGTTTTTTCTTATCAAAATCTTTACATATCATATCTCTCTTCATTAATTCCATTCGCAATTCTTGATTCTCTATTTTCAAGGATTTCATTTGACCTGAAATTTGTAACTGTTTTATTTCATCTTTTAACTGCTTATTTTCGTTTTCAAGTTTTGTACTCACCAAATTTACGAATGCTTGGTAAAACATCTCTCGTAACCCATTGTTGAAAGCTTTTTGCTTCTATTTTATGAGATCTTAAAATTAAACGAATAAAGTCCTGATTCATTAATGAAAATAGTATCTTTGTGAATATTTGCGAGGTGGCCCTCGAGGGCTACCTTATCTTTTAGATAAAAGTATTGAGATTTGTCACCTTCATCGACATTATTTCTAATCGCTTTTTCTGTATTGTTATATTCCAATATTTCTGCAACATCTTTAGCCTTAAACCAAAATTCATTATTTTCGTCAACAATTGTAAAGATATGTTTGCTTTTAAATCTAAGTTGATTATTGAGCAGGTCTACAACTGACTCCATTTAACTAGTAATTTTTATTTTGAGAATAAAGCCCAGATTCATTAATGAAAACAGTGTTATTTTGGAAGTTTGAAGGTAAGCTATTTATAGCCCCCCTTATATTTAGATTAAAATAGAAGTTTTTATCATCTTCGTCAACGTTTATTCTGATCGTTTGCATAGTATTTTCATATTGTAAAATTTCTGCAACATCTTTAGCCTTAAACCAGATCACATTGTTTTCGTCTACAATCGTTAAGATATTCGTGTTATCGAATGTAAGTTGATTATTTCTTAGATCTATGACTGACTCCATTTAGATAGAAAAAAATTTAACAAGCTATTATTTGAGTGTAAAGGTCGAAAATAGTGTCTGGATGTAATTTTTGTAAGAGTCGCGATTCGATACCCTTGAAAATGTATATCTTCTAGTCTTTTCTTGAAAGTTTAAAGGTAAGAACGATTCGTTCCCCCTAGAAAGACGTGTTTAGAATTTTAAATGTTGTCTTAATCCACTACCATACTTAGAACTTCTAAATCTGTATTTATAGAGTCTTCCTCCAGAAATATTTTGTAAATCGTTAGAATCTACATCAATTGTGCTGTTAACAACTTTTTTAATAATCTCTAATATTTTATCTTCGTCTTCTGTATCTAATGTAAAAGAATCTGATTCTGTATTGTTTAAAATATTTACAGAGCTTTTACTATTTTTAAACTGTATTTCTACGAGTTCTGGCTTATATTTTTCATCTAGAAGATTGTATAAACTTGCTCTTAAATTCTTAAAATCTGTCTCGGCATTTTGTATTAATTCTAAAATTTTATTATTTCTTTCTTCTTCGATTTTATCTTTTTCGCTTTGTAATAATGTTAGTGCTCTATCCATTTATTAAGAAAAAAATTTGGAACGTGGAACGTAGAACGTGGAACGTAGAACGTGGAACATAAACGTGGAACGTAGAACGTGGAACGTAGAACGTGGAACGTAAACGTGGAACGTAGAACGTGGAACGTAGAACGTGGAACGTAGAACGTGGAACGTAGAACGTGGAACGTAAACGTGGAACGTAGAACGTGGAACGTAAACGTGGAACGTAGAACGTGGAACGTAGAACGTTCTAAAACACGAATTTACATGTAAAATCACGTTAAATTAAACGTAAAACACAAAATTTACGTTCATGTTCCACGTTCTACGTTCCACGTTTACGTTCCACGTTCTACGTTCCACGTTCTACGTTCCACGTTCTACGTTCCACGTTTACGTTCCACGTTCTACGTTCCACGTTCTACGTTTCCACGTTTACGTTCCACGTTCTACGTTCCACGTTTATGTTCCACGTTCTACGTTCCACGTTCTACGTTCCACGTTCTACGTTCCACGTTTACGTTCCACGTTCCAAATTTTTTTCTTAATAAATGGATAGAGCACTAACATTATTACAAAGCGAAAAAGATAAAATCGAAGAAGAAAGAAATAATAAAATTTTAGAATTAATACAAAATGCCGAGACAGATTTTAAGAATTTAAGAGCAAGTTTATACAATCTTCTAGATGAAAAAATATAAGCCAGAACTCGTAGAAATACAGTTTTAAAAATAGTAAAAGCTCTGTAAATATTTTAAACAATACAGAATCAGATTCTTTTACATTAGATACAGAAGACGAAGATAAAATATTAGAGATTATTAAAAAAGTTGTTAACAGCACAATTGATGTAGATTCTAACGATTTACAAAATATTTCTGGAGGAAGACTCTATAAATACAGATTTAGAAGTTCTAAGTATGGTAGTGGATTAAGACAACATTTAAAATTCTAAACACGTCTTTCTAGGGGGAACGAATCGTTCTTACCTTTAAACTTTCAAGAAAAGACTAGAAGATATACATTTTCAAGGGTATCGAATCGCGACTCTTACAAAAATTACATCCAGACACTATTTTCGACCTTTACACTCAAATAATAGCTTGTTAAATTTTTTTCTATCTAAATGGAGTCAGTCATAGATCTAAGAAATAATCAACTTACATTCGATAACACGAATATCTTAACGATTGTAGACGAAAACAATGTGATCTGGTTTAAGGCTAAAGATGTTGCAGAAATTTTACAATATGAAAAATACTATGCAAACGATCAGAATAAACGTTGACGAAGATGATAAAAAACTTCTATTTTAATCTAAATATAAGGGGGCTATAAATAGCTTACCTTCAAACTTCCAAAATAACACTGTTTTCGTTAATGAATCTGGACTTTATTCTTTAATTTTGAGATCGCATAAACCAGAAGCGAAATTGTTTAAAAATTGGGTTACGAAAGAAGTATTACCTTCCATTAGAAAATATGGTGAGTACAAACTCAAAAACGAAAATAAGCAGTTAAAAGATGAAATAAAACAGTTACAAATTAAAGATGAAATGAAATCATTGAAAATAGAGAATCAAGAATTGCGAATGGAATTAATGAAGAGAGATATGGTATGTAAAGATTTTGATAAGAAAAAACACCATGTTTTTGTGTTAATTAAGAAGAATCACATGTGGGAATGGCCTTATTACGTTATCAGAGCTCAGAAACGAGAAATACCAAACCGATTAAAACATCTAAAAATAAATTATCCTGAATTAGAGATTTTGTTCATTGATGACGAACCAAATTCTATCAATCTGTATAACCAAATGAAAGAATCTTTGAATATTTTATACAAAGGAAATCATTTTACTACAAATATGGCAGAATCTCGACTGATTTATAGAATATCTAAATTACACGATGAAAATGTTTCTAAATTTTACTAAAAACTCTCGATTTATTATATTTTGTTTGTAAATGTTTAGCATAACTAGGTAACCATTGTAAAATCTTTTTTTCATATTCACAAGGCATTTCGTTTTTATAACTTTCGCTGAAAATTTTTTTAGCACAATCTTTGCAAAAAGCATCTTTTCTATCTTTACTATACTGCCAGTTATTAAATTCAGAAATATTTTTAATTTCTTTACAAAAGTAACACTTTTTCTCTTCTAAAGTTAATTTGTTCATTTTATCGTATAATTCCTTACAATAACAGTCTTTTCTATTCTCTTCTTGACACTTTGTACATTTCTTTTGAGACTCCATTTATATAGAACAAATTATTACACGATGAAAATGTTAAACTCTTGAATTATGATATTTGGTTTGTAAATGTTTTTGATAATTATTTAACCATTTTATAGTTCTTCCACATTCACATTGAGTATCTTCATAATATAATCTATGGTGATTCTTCTTTACACAATCTTTACAATATGAGTCTTTCTTATCTCTACTATAGTGATCACTATTAAACTCTGAAATTTTTTTAGTTTCTTTACATTTAAGACATTCTTTCTCTTCCAAAGTTAATTTTTCTATTTTATCATACAGCTCTTTATGATACTTCCTATAACAATCTTTACAATTATAAATAATTCCATCTTTTCTACTCTTATCTTTATAAAATTCTTCAAAACCTTTTAATTCTTTGCACATTGAACATTTCTTTTGGGCCTCCATTTATATAGAAAAAATCTTTGACTTTCTCAATTCATATTCATAAAACTTTCCGGTTATTTCTTCATTATTTAAATCTTTTATACTATAAGTTACAGGATCTGTGTTATTAATTTGATAAATCACAAAGATTTCTCTTGACCAATTGTTCTTATATTTGTTCGAAAATGTTTGTTTTTTACTAACAATTCTTACATGATCATTGACTTTAAATTTAGTTTTCGTGTGAATTTCTGGTGGAACATACTTAAAAACCGACTCTAATAACTCTTTTTCTGCATCTTTATCTACGTCTTTAGGCTTCATTTTGATTGTGCTATGAACAGTATCGTTATATTTCTTTTACGATTTTTTGAAGAATATCGATCCATTTAAAGTTTTTATTAATCTCAAAAATTACTTTCATTCTCTCATTTTGAGTTCTGTTATATCTCTCTACAATACTTGATTTCTCTTCGTTTTCAGTATGATAAATCTTAATGTTGTATTTCCTCAAAACATCGTTAAATTCTTTATTTTTAAACTCTAAACCCTTATCTGTATGAAGTAGGTTAGGAGGTTTGTGATTGATCCTTATGGCATCTTTTACTATATCTTCGAAAGCTTTTGAAATATCCTTGCCGTTTTTTCTTTTTGATAGCTCTTGACCAAGCATATTTTGAGAAAGTATCAATAACATTTAACATATACTTAAATCCATCATTTTGATCTGAATAGTTAGACATTATAACTAAATCTGCTGCCCATAAATCGTCAATTCCTAATGTTATAATTTTTCTCTTTTTAAACTTTTTTCGTACTGGTGCATGAATTTCTCGAGCTTCAATCTCTATTTCTTCTTTATTCTTTAATTCTTGCTTAACAGGTTTTGGATTTGGATTCTTTATAAACTTACTCTTGTTTGTCTTACATTTTGAACATTTTGCAGCAATTCTATACAATCCATTTTGAGTTTGAACGATTTTTGAATCTATATTTTTCGTTTTCTTTTTACACTTGTGACAGTGAATTAAATCATCTTCCATTTACATATCAAAGTTTCCAAGTTTATTTAATTCATCTAAAATATCTGTTTTATATCCATACGGTACTGTATCGATCTTATTTTCTAGGACAATTCTCTTATCATCTTTAGCGTTCAGTGCCAGCTTGTTTATGGTAACAGTGTACAACTCATGTTTATAGCTTTTGATTACTGTCATCTCCCTAAATTCTTCTTTATCTTCGAACAAACATCTCTTCAAGTTTTCGATATTTATTGTTTTATTTACAACGCTTCTCTTAATTCCTTTACACCTAACTGGGTTTTTATCTAGATATTTGTACGAGTACATCTTTGATCTTAAACCACAAAATTCTTCTAATATCTCGCTGTTCAATTCGTCTTTGAATTTCCCTATTACCTTCTTATTTTTAGTAGTGAAACATTCATGATCTTTTGGATAATCGCTCGTATCAAAGTCATCTATATTTTCTTTAATAATTTTAAAAGGATCTCGTTTCAATTCTAGAAAATAACTGTCTGTATCCATGTAACACAGATTCAAATCTGGATCAAACTTCTTTAATTTGTTGTAATAAAACTCGTACATTAGCAATTTTGAGAGGTCGAGAACTGAAAATCCTATGTAAATCGGTTTGTTAAATTTAACCTTTTGTTTGTACATGTGACTCGCTATACAGTTGTCGTCAAAGATGTTGAAACATTTGAAATTTGTTTTCTTAGCTTGTTTCATTGAAAATTCTTCATTTCCAAGCTTAATATCACATCTGTTTCTCACATTTTCCATAGATTTTCCAAAAACTGAGTTGTTCATCAGCTTATAAAAGTCCTTTTCAAAGTCGCTTGTAGCTTTGGTTCTCATGTTTGTGTTTAAAATCAATGTATTCTTTCATAAAAGGCTTCTGATCGAATGCAATAACTCTATTCACATGTTTCAAAATCATACCTTGTTCCAGATAGGATTTCAAATTTCTCGAATGAACAACGTATTCAGTTTTATCCAGTAGAGTTGTGCAAAGTTTGTTTTTAAAATGTTCTGGAGCAAGAGGTAAATCCTTGTGATGTTCGTGTAAATTCGTTGGATATCCAAGATCAACTTCGAGAATATAGCCATAATCTTCGTCGCCAGTGAGTTCCAAAATTGTTTCTTTCCATTCTGCTGTTGTATACGTTTTAGGATCCATCCACTTGATTTCGTTATATGGTAAATTTTGCATAAGACCATACCCATAAAGGTTGTTTGCATCGACGTACAACAGATAGCTTTCTGGTTTTGTCTTATCGAAATCTTTCAAAACAATATTTGTTATTTGCTTTCACATATCGTTTAATACACTGAGAAATGCCTCCGCGAATGCCTTTTTCAATCATTAAATACATGTTATAATCGTTAATTAGCTGAGGCTCAATTTTCGTTAATTTTAACATAGCATCCCAAGCAAGACTAGGAGCAGTCAGATAGTGTGCTGGATCAAGCTTATAGCAATTCAAACAAATATTCCTAAAATTTTCAAAGATATCAGCGAGCAATAAAACATCTTGAATGTTGTACAAATCAGAATAATTTCCCAGATTTTTCTCTTTTAATTTGTTCCAAACATTTAAGTAGTGTTGATAATCTTTCTCAGATATGCTCTCATCTGTCAAGAGTGAATAGAAATCTTGAATTTTCAGCTCTTCTTTGTAATCAAGTTTTTCAATACTGTCGATAAATTCATAGGGAAATATTCCTTTTCCAGAGAGAATTTTAAAGATTTCTTCTTCGTCATTTGGCTGTCTTTCTATTATCTCATTCAGTCCATCTTGTATAAAATGATTTGTATGTTTGAAGTCTTCTCTCTTTAGATTTTTAGCTAACTTTTCTATAGACGAGGCCATGAATCTGAACGTGTCTACAAACGAAAACTTGATGAACTTTCTAGGTTTGTCACCATCAAATTCATACCCGTATCCAGAATTTACAGAGTAATTTATATATCGTTCATCGGTGTTTGCAATCAAATCAACATTACCGTATTGTTTTGCCAATTCTTTTATGTACAAATGCGTATCGTAATTAGACATATTGTGACAGAAAACGGGAATATTCTGAGGAAATTTCAAATTCAGATTACAAATTCTATGAGCTGCACCTCGAAATTTTCCAGTCAAATGACAGTGATCTCTGCATTTTTTGAATGCATCATAAGCAGAACTCCAATTATCTGGTAAAAACCCTAAAGTTTTTTCAGTGTCTTGATACGATATTTCTTCACAAATGTGGCAAAGATTTGAATTTTGATACGAAATTTCTTCTTCGTCAGTCAATTTCATGGGCTTCATGTTCTTTGAATTATATTTTTTAGCTATGTACTTCGATAATTTATTGAGTTCTTCAAACAATTTTGCAGGAACGTTCGGCAACTCTTCTTCATTTTTTGCTCGATAACATATCGGCTTGTACATACGATTGGTCACATTTGACACTAAATATAGAGTAAAACCATAAGGAATGTGCTTCTGAATCTTGGTTGTAGTCGATCTTTGTGGATTGTTCTTGCATGTCGGAATTTTTTCTAATATGCTCTCAAAATCCATATAAATAACGTACGGATGGCTAAACTTCTTTTGATAATTAGTAAATTTAGTTGTTTGACCTGGAAATGGCATAATAGGTTTGCATACTTCATGTTGCTTGCAAATTTCTAAATGATCTGCTAAATCTCCAGATATGTAGAAATGGCTTAAACATCTTCTACATAGCAATTTTTTATGTTCGTGTTTAGATAACTGAGAACTCACTAATCTATTTAAATCAGTTATCAAAACAAAATGGGATTTGTCTTCTTGTTTTACATACAGTAGATCAATATTTAATTCTGCATCATATTTTTCAGAAATTTGTAACGGAACAACCTTAATACTTTCATCAAAACTGTAGACATTGATAGACATTTTTGGATATTTGTACTTGGAATTGTAACTTCGTTTCTCAAATAATTGTATATCTTTTAAGGACATTGGATACTCGAAACCTGAAAATATCTCGTCATTTACAAATTTTTCATATTGTTTTGATCTTTCGCAGTCTCTTTCGGGTTTTTCAATAGCACATCGGATAGAATAAATAAAGCAATAATCATCTTTATTTTTGATATTTATACAAGCTTTTTTATCTTTGATTTTCTTTGGCAAATCGATATATGATCCTGCGTTCATCATTTCGTGTTTGTTAAGGCTCAAAACTAGTTGTTTGCAGCTTTTAAATGTCCATCCAGAACCCTTATTTGGATGATTTGTCTGTTCTCGATGTGTTAATTTATTAAATTGCTTAGTAATAAAGTCGTTTACGTCAAATATTTCGTCTGATTTTATAGTAAAGTACATTGGACACGTTTGTGTTTCACCGTTCACTAAAGTTCGTTCGTATTCGCATTCTAAAGATAAATAACCTTTCATATTTTTAACGGTTTTTCTTGAAATTTTTCTATTAAACTTTTAATCTCTGGCCTCATAATTGATAGATATTTGTAAATTGACATGAACTTATCGTTTAAATTCGTTAAAATGTATTGCTTGAAAAGACCGTGTATTGAGGATAAAACTTCTACATCAATGATATTTTTAGGTTTTTCGTTAAGAGTTTTGTCAATTTCTTCGATCATTTCAGACTTAGTTTTATCGTTTGTTTCTATGGACAATTTTTCAGCGATTGATTGAATTTTTTTCATCATTAAATAGATTGAGATCTTTTTTATCTTCCTTAAAGCTTTTCTTTAATTCACGCAATTTTTCTATATTGTACATCTTTTCGTGACCATTGATTTGATTCTCTTTAGCCCAAGTCCTCAAATAATTTAGTTCTTTTTCATAAATATCTTTATTTTTCAGATGATTCTTTGAATTATAATGCCTGGTGTAATGATGTTCAAAAACATCTTTTTTGCAGTATGGGCACTCTATCTTTTTCCGCTCCATATTTAAAGAGCAAAAATTTGTAAACTAAAATTTTGAGAAGTGGTGATTTTTGACACAAATCAGCACAATTTTCTGGTCAAATGTTTTCAGATTGTTCTATTTATTGTAGAAAAATCTTTTAACTAAATTTAGTTAAAAGATTTTTCTATAATAAATGGCAGCGCTGTTACAAGAGTTGAATAAGGTTGGTGAACTAAGATTCAAAGAATATAAGAAATTAGTGGAATTGGAAGAAAAAAAAGAGATATAGAATCTTGAATTTGGAGAAAATGAAAGATAAATTCGGGTTTACAATAATTGCCGAGTTGGAAGATTGTAAAGTACACTTGCCGAACAGATTTTTGACTGTTTTGGATGAAAAAAAGATTAAAGAATTAAACAAAAATGAAAAATTACACTTGGTTGTTACTGGAAAGAAAACTATTAAAGATAAAGACTGTGTTACTATCAATTTTGTAGAGTAGAAGATTTTTCGTCGTAGCAGACATTTCAAATAGATTGATTTGACAGCTCAAGAAAGTAGAAGCAAACAGCTATAGATTCGGTTAATTTTTCATTCGTGAGTTACAGATTCGTTTATTGTCCTTTAAACAGTATTTTTCATTGATTTACCGTCTGTCCCAAAAGTGAGCTAGAACCGCCTTACTGTTTGATTTTACATATTCGTTTATTGTCCTTTAAACAGTATTTTACATTGATTTTCTGTCTGTCCCAAAAGTGCGCCAGAACCGCCATATTCATATCTACTTATGGAGTTACATACGTTTTATTCGTTTATGGGTAAAAAATGACAATCGATATGCTTTTATTGAATATAATACAAGAAAAATTTATGCTGGCATTAAAAGGGTTAAAAAATTACTTTTTTTAGTACAAAAATAAAATTGTGATTTTATCACTGCCTCTAGTGATCGTTCATGTAGAAAGTTAATATCCTGATCCTGAACATTTTGTGTTGCGCCTGGTTTCCCAAAACGTCTCAAAATTCTGATTTAAACTCCACACTACTCCTCGTGGAATAAACCTTTTTCTATTTTTCTTTCTTAAAAAATAGTACGTTCAAGGATTGTTACCAGAATTGTCTTTAAAACTGTACAAAGTATTTCAACCGGAAACCTATTGCACCACCTTTGGAGTGGGTGGGGATGTAAATCCTCTAAAATTTTTGGTTTAGCGAAAATGTGCTTCGTTATGTGATTACATGGTAGATGACTGCTCCGTCTCAAACCTGGACTAATGTATGAGCTCGAGCAGCCAGGAGCATTCTAAGCAACAGTCCAGTAACTCCAGAGTCTAGAGGTGATGGAAATGTACTTAGAAGTTGTAGTCTACTGATGCGGCATTTGAACAGTTTCTATGCTCACAGGGCAGCCGTGCTACGTAACATTGTCTTGAACATATTCTGCTACTGGTAACGACAGTTCTGGAATTACATATAGGTACGTTAGTCATTTACAGGATGTAACAAGGCTCTCTACACAAATTTTAAGATGCTGTGTCTTGGGTGAAATTAAGCAAAAAACAAATGCAATCAACCAACGTCCTATGTCTTTCAATCCTTTTTTTATATTTTAAACCTAACCAACAAACTTGAACCAAACTTAGGTAAACTCTTTATGTTGACAGGATCTATCTAAAAGTAGAAAGAGTTTAGTCAAATTTACAAATTTAAAATAGTCAAATAAAAATATCTTAAACCCTAGTAATTTTACGAAAAAGCAACAAGGATAACATTTTGTAGAACATTTATTAACAAATCTAATGACACAACAAATGTTTAAATCAGATAAGAAATAACTGAGTTATTGCATTCACACAGTGTTAATAAAGTAACACATTCAAAATAATCTGTTACTTGTTGAAAACCGCAATCTAAATTATTGCTTCACTTCACCATTACGCACCATTTCAAAAAATAATATCCTAAATTTTGTGCAGAGAGTACATCCTGTATAACATCATAGGCAAAAACTGAATCAGCACTTGCACGACAAAGTACTGCAAGCACATTGCGGTTGGCCTGATTTACATACACATTTTTGTACCCAATGCCGGTGTTTTAGTACATGCGCTGTGGCAGCCAAAGCCATGTACTTGTCTTGGCTATCAAAACGTGGGAGTCTGGCTGCTCCAGTTATTGTAGTGTTTATTGTCAAGAACTGGCATCCAAGGGCACTTCAAGGTGATTGGTGCCCTCTCACCGGCACGCTAACATTGTATACTTGTGTTGTATTGGCTTGTTTGTATACCTCCACTATCTGCTTAACTCGTGATCAAGTGATCTCAACCATTATCAGTAGATAACAGACACAACTCAGCTTCTCCTTCGATAGCATTCTCTTAAACGCTAAATGTTTCCCCGAACCAGCTAGTACCAGGATGCATCGTTAAAGGGTAAAGCACACAAGCAGGATAAAGCACTAACAAGAAGACGGCACTTAAGTGCGCTGCTTATTTTCATGGAACATAATAACATTTTTAAGGATGTATAATAGATTTTAGGCTTGAGAAATATTTGCTTATGTTAAATTCTTTCAGACAATCCCTCGAAATACTTGCGTATCAAAACATTCGTTTTCTGTTGATTTTTAATGTCCTTGTCAATAGATCTATAAAAGCTATTTATTATATGTATTACTGTGTAAGATAATAGTGAATGGACTTAATTTATTTTTGTAATAATTATTATAAGTAAAATGCTGCAATATAATTGGAATGTTCATCAAGTTAACATAATAGAAAATTCCAGTTACATTGCAGCATCTTACATACTCGTATAATAACTATTACAAAAATGTATTAATTTTTTTTAAATATATATAAATCAATACAAAATATACTTTTTTATCACTACAATTTGAAATTACAGGGATTTAATTAAAGTACATCATTTTGGAAAAACTTAATCAGGCCTAAATAAAAACGGGTGAATTTAAAATTGTGAAAGTATTGATAATACACGTAATATAATGAACATTACTTGATATCTTGTATCCCATATTAAGTTCATATGGATTCTACCATATGCCATCTACTGCAATTTTTATCTGATTGGTAATGTTGGCATTGAACACAGACTTGTAAATTGAATATCTCCAGGAGTTTATGAGAATTGTACGGTTCCCATGAGAGAAAGGTAAAATTTCCATGACTGAGAAGTTGGACAACAAAGGGACGCAAAATGATCACAGAGGTCGTCAATCAGTTCTTCAGTGATGCTAATAGAGAGACAGGCGACACTCCAAGTGACGTGACGGGGAGGAGAAGAGCCATCGAGATGACATGCGTGGGACGGCTGGGACCGCAGGTTCGCAATTAGACAACCTGGAGAAGTTGTCCGCGGGAGACGTAGGAGTAGTGCCTCCCACGGGACACTGCGCTGTCGTGCTGTAGGAATTTCGGCATTTTACCTTCTTGAAGAATAACCTTTTCCCTGCTGAATCACTGATTCTGCCTGGGGTTCTGTCAACAGGGGATTAATTTGCCTCCCCACTGGAAAAGGGGAGGGTGCTTTGTCTTACTGAAAGCTTGAGTAGCTTTACGATATCCAATAAGGAAATCCTGTGTTGAATAGTAAAAATTGACAATCTGGCAGTTGAGAAGGCCTAACAAAAACGTCAAAGTATTATTCATTGCGTCTTTTTAATTTTTGAGCCGCTTGAAAATTCTATATGTGAGTTCGTTATTGCTATATCGGTGCGATAGACAAACAGACAGACAGACTTCGCAGACCCTCAACAATGTAGAGATTAAAATATTTGATATTCACATAGTTGCCGTCATGGAGGTAAAATTTCATGGAGTGAATTGGTTGTCATATTGAAGTGAAAAATACCGAACATTAATTAGTCTAATCTAGGAACAAACCAGTAGGTACTTTGTATGTAATAAATATCCTTAAACATAGTCTAATGGTCAGAATTCAAAACTATTGGTATAAACATATTTGTTACAATACTTCGTTTTTTTTTGCATCCTTAACTAAGTGGCTTTTATGTTCTTAGTCCGGTAAAATAAGGATGCAACCTCGGAATGAAAGATAATAAGCTAAAAATTTTGCATACGTCTTTATTTTGATGGTATAAAACTTACCTCAAAAGTCTCATATAATCACGTGTACGCGTCTTTAGATATGAAAGGTCAAAGTTCATGAAAATCAGTTTTTTTGCAAATATCTCGTTTCCCTTACGCTAAATGACTTTGAAGGTGATTAGAGAAATTGTAGAACGGAAAATCCTCTTCAACTTTTGTCTGAAGTAATTTTATGTACGTTCAACCCTTTTTGAGATACAGCGCAAAGAGTAGGGGACCGCTTACCTGTATATACGCTAATGCGAGGTCAGCCAGTAGAATACAATAAATAAATTAGTTATATTGTTAATTATTCATTTAATATTATTATTATTATTACTTAATACTATTATTATTGTTATTATTATTATCATTATTTATTAAATATTTAATACACCGAGACGAAACCACTGTGCATATATCAATCGATGGTGGATTTCTCTTGCATCGCGTTGTATGGAATAAAGATGATACTATCTCTGATATTTTGAATAAATACGTCAAATATTTACAAACACATTATGGGTCAAGTATCGTTGTTGTATTTGATGGTTACTCAGACAACACTAAGAACATTAAAGCAATGGAACAATTAAGAAGAACTGCTGGTGTGTCAAAATCTTACGAACTCGCTCTGATGAAACAATGGTGGTGCCAATCAGCCAAGAAAAATTTTTATCGAATTCATCTAATAAAAAAAATATTTATAGACATGGTTATCATCAAATTAAAAACTGTTAATATCACTACAAAACAAGCCAGAGATGATGCTGATGTTCTCATTGTAGAAACAGCTATTGCAGAGTCTGAACTTAAAAAAAAACTTCTGTCATTGTAGGCGAAGATATTGATTTGCTAGTTATCTTGATAGGAAGTGCTCAATCACATCAACAAGAAATTTGTTTTCAAAAAAATGGGTAAGGATAATGTGGAGACAAAACTGTATTCATCGAAAAGTTTTGATAAATTACCCTCATTCTAAGAAACACATATTATTTTTACAACGCATTTAGTGGATGTGATGCGACTTCTGGGCTTTATAAAAAAGGTAAAATATCGTTTTATTAAAATGTTCGAAAAACATCACGATTTAAATCAATCAGCTGAACTATTTAAACAAAAAAACTGCTCTGAACAAGAAGTATTGAAAAATGGAGTACTTTTTTTCTTAGCAACGTATAATGCTCCGAAATCAGAAGACGATATAGACTCTTTTCGATACAACCCAGTTCATCAAATCAACAAGACTCAACAAACTAGTGCAGTTATCAAGTCTTCCTCCTTCAAGTACAGCAGCTCGTCAGCATATCCTTCGTGTCTATTATTAGACCCAAATTAGGTTGGGAAATGATTTAGAACCCCAGGAATTCGGCTGGGGTACTGCAAAAATCAACTCCTGGGACCAATAACAACATTATTACCACCAGCCACCAGAAGAACTGCTGAATACAATACTTTTGCAATTGCAAAAAAGGTTGTGCTTCTAAATTGCGGATGCAGGAAATCAGGATTGCGATGCACTTTAATTTGTGGGCAGTGTAATGGACAATCATGCCTCAACGCTTCATCAACTTCAGATGGTTTCAATGAAGAAAGTGAATATGCACATGATATTCTTGAATCTTTCTATTCTGATAATTTAGTAAACGAGAATGATGAAAAATGAATCCGATATTGAACAGCCAGAGGAACAAGAAGAACAAGAAGAAGAAGAAGGAGAGGAGGAGGAGGAGGAGGAGAAGAAGACAATGAAAAAGAAGAAAATTAAAACAAAAAATATTAATCACTAATAATGAAAACAAATATTTTATACTTGTAATTTTAATAAATTGATTTTTTTGGATCAATAAATAAATATATAATTAAACTTCATTTTGAAATATTTCTTTTAATATTGTATGTTTTGTAAAAATAAAATAAGTATTATTTAGAGAATATATAATTTATAATTAATATCTATAAAATATGGTATATTAAATAATAAATGATAATAATGCTAACAATAATAATAGTATTACGTAATAATAATAATAGTAAGTGAATAATTAACAATATAACTCATTTATGTATTGTATTCTACTGGCTGACCTCGCATTATCGTATATATACAGGTAAGCGGTCCCCTACTCTTTGCGCTGTATCTCAAAAAGGGTTGAACGTACATAAAATTACTTCAGACAAAAGTTGAAGAGAATTTTTCGTTCTACAATTTCTCTAATCACCTTTCAAAGTCATTTAGCGTAAGGTAAAAAAGATATTTTGCAAAAAACTGATTTTCATGAACTTTGACCTTTAAATATCTAAAGACGCGTACACGTGATTATATGAGACTTTTTGAGTGGTAAGTTTTATACCATCAAAATAAAGACGTATGCAAATTTTTAGCTTATTATCTTTCATTCCGAGGTTTGCATCCTTATTTTGCCTTATTTTACTGAGTTATCTTGGGTTTAAGGTATTTGTGTGAGAAAATATGAATAACCGCTATTTCGAAATTAGAGAATATTTTTATAATTATGATAATGGTTACAGTAAAATCTTTCTTGCTGTACTTAACTTTACAGTAAAGTGCTGAGGTAACTGGCAAATTTATTTATAAAATGTAATGTTATCGGTAAAACTTATTAAAAGTTGGTTCACACCTAAGCCTAGCGGCAGTCTATTAAGAACCGGATATCCTTTCTGTATAAAACTGACTGTAGAAACAGAAAAGTACGGTAAACTCCTCCATAATTATAGAAACAGGAAACAGTTTTAAAATATTTTTTAAATTCAACCAAACATGTCAAACTCAATACATCACAACAGTGCTTTAACTTTTGTTCAAAGTTTTTTATTGACGATCGATAGTTTGAAAGGATAATAGAACTACCATCTTTATATGCTACAAAATGTATAGCACAACGTTTCAAGGATTGAAATCTCGAATTGTTTTATCACTCGTTCCATTCTCGCTTGTGCGTATGTGGCGTGTTGCTTGTGCTCTTGACTTCTGTGCAGTGACATCGCTTTGGTTCATTTTCTCCAGTCTGAACATCAAGTTGTTGCTGTACTAGTCAGGTACGTAGCTATGATGGGAAGGATTGATACAATGTGAATGTTGAATTTATATTCAGTCGCCTTTCTCTCAGTGCAGCGGCTGGAACTTGACGTTTTACAGATTTGACTCCTGGAATCTGGAGCCATGTGCGTCTGAAGAGATCCTAAAAACGTTAATGACGTCATTTAAACGTCAAAGATATCCAGTGCACAAATCATAAACATATAGAGTAATCTAGGTGAAGAGGTATTATCATTGTCTCATCTACTGCACAATTGAGTGCACTACCATGTATTGGAAACAACCCTAAACACGGTGGAAAAATTGAGTTTTCTTAATCACAAGAGTCAAGTCTGTGACAGCGTCAGCTTCCAGACACTGCACTAAGAGTTGAAGATGTAATGGGGAGCTAAACTCATCATTCGCATTTAATCTACCCTTTCCACTATAGCTACGTCATGGGTAAATAATTCGGTTGTTCTTGTGGCACGCTTATAGGATGTTAATTCAGCACACGGACAAATCATGTCTCTTATTTCGCACCCCCTGTTTCAAGCAGGTACTTATTCAGCTCATAGGCTCTGCTTCGTCATCACAAGCGAGGGAGTACTATATCCAGGGGTACTAATCAGAACACGGATGAGGTCATGTATCTTATTTCGCACCCCCTGTTTCAAGCAGGTACTTATTCAGCTCATGGGCTCTGCTTCGTCATCACGAGCGAGGGAGTGCTATGTCCAGGGGTACCAATCAGAACACGGATGAGGTCATGTATCTTATTTCGCACCCCCTGTTTCAAGCAGGTACTTATTCAGCTCATGGGCTCTGCTTCGTCATCACAAGCGAGAGGGTGCTATGTCCAGGGGTACTAATCAGCACACGGATGAGGTCATGTATCTTATTTAGCACCCCCTTTTTCAAGGAGGTGCTTATTCAGCGCATCGACTATGACTTCGTCGTTTCGAGAGGGAGGGTGCCACGCCCAGGGGTGCTAATTCAGGCGCACCGACACAGTTTGTGCTCTCTGATGCTATCAAGAAGCCCTGGAGTATCAGAAGGCCTCATGGATATATGCAAATGCCGGGAACAAAGGCTACTTGCTGGTTTCCGGTCTCACATCGGTCGCATTCCTCGGTAATCCACACCATCGTACCCGAGCCGTGACCGTCCTGCGTGTCCAGTCGCCAGCCAGTCACTGACACACATCACGTGGCGTTGTAGAGTACTCTACCACCACTGTCACAAATTCAAACACTTTGTGTGTGTATTTACATTTAAATGCCGAGTGCCAGAAACAACATAAATTCAATGATACTTTCATTTATTATCTCCCTTAACTTATTACTTTGTGTAACGGTTGAAGGACAACATTTGAATGACCCATTATAAATAGTATCGTTTAAAAATAAGATTTTACAGATTTAGCCTTAAATTTAATTGACAAATGTAAGTAAGAAAAATATTTACTATAAAAGGATTAAATGGCTAGTTTGATAACTATTTCCTAAACGGCCTACCACCGATCTTCATTTGTACCCAAATAAAAACTCATTATTCGGGTTATTTCCAACAATTTTCTCACAGATGAAAACTGCCTAACCGAAAAGACAAAAAACCTTTATCGGACAAACTTTTCATGTTTAGTGGTTAAAAACAAACAACTTTCGGAAATGCCGAACATTTTGTCAATACACTTTGGTACCGTATACGAATACAAAATTTCAGAATGTTATTATAACTGTAACTATGGTTTACAGTCGTGGAAATGAAACACAGTGAATTAAAATTTAACCAGTTTTTATTATTGGTTTAATGGTTTCACCAATAATGGAGTGTGATTCGATTAGCTCAGTATCCAGTAGTATAATTAAGTAGGCTACAACACAAAATTTCATTTTCATAGCCACAAATTGTTAGGTTTATTGGCTGTTATAACTTTCCACATCTAAAAGGGCATTTAGACTACGCATGCATTATACTATACTATACTATATCTATATAAAGTGTATGATATATTCTCGTAGTATTTTTATCTTATGAATAAAAATGAATAACTAAATATGTTGCTAAGCGCTAATCTCAAGAATGGCTAGACCAATTTAGCTAATTAATTTTTTTTAATATTTAATAATTAAAGTCCAAGGATGGGTTAAATAAAGAGGAGGATCGGAAAAGTTTCTCGGAACACTTTAGTCTTTGGAAAAATAATGATAATATTTATGTTTCATAGTCCAAATTTTAGACACTAAACAATTATTGACCTTTTAAACTTTCTTTGGTGTTTCAGCTAAGGTTCGTCAAAGAAACTTAAGTATTTGTTTACACTTTAATTTTCTAAAATGTTAAGCACACAGTACTTGGTCAGTAGCATAATGCAGATAAAAAAGACAAAGTTACCCTATAACTTTTATTTCAGATAACGCCATTTCCAAATTAAAATGTTCTAAAGCATTCATTGGACATACTTTATTTAAAGGCGTTTTTGGAAATAATATTACAAATATTTTACGTAACCCCACCCTAAAGCTGTGAATGCTTGCACATAAAGTAGGCCTAATCAAAACTGATGGCTTCCTTGACATTATGATATGGGATTTGTTACAGTGGATTAAGGAAAACAGACGATAACACTATGCCTCAATGAACTGTTCCAGACTACAGTCCAAGAAACAAAATACTTCTACAGGGTGAATAAAAAGATAGGATCTCTCTCTATTTTGTTCTAAAGTTTCTATAAGAAGATATATACTTTGGATAGTGGAGCAATGAGAAAGGAAGTTTCATTTTGAAACTTTTTGACGTCACAACGTCTTAAATTAGGTTGCGGCTCGGAGTCACTCATGAAAAAGTGTAACGCCCGGTAACGTTACGATGCCCGTCCAGTGGGTCCGCCGCACGGGATCCGCACGGGATAAAGCAGATAACTGTGGGTCCGCCGCACGGGATAAAGCAGATAACTATGTTTATTCGTGAAAATGTGGAGTGCTTAGATTCGTCATTTACAACAACTACAACAATAAAGGTAAATAATTGTACACTGATATTTCATTATCGTAAACTATGATTGATTGATTAATTGTTAGATTGACACAAAAGTTGAGAAACTGAGTTTATAGGTTATGTCATACTATTGACAAATGTTGATAGTGTTAAGTAAATTATTAGTTTAAATCACTCTGCAATCAATCGTAATTCAGTCGATTGAGAAGAAACAGCGCGTATTGCTAGTCAAACATTTAAAATAACAAATTATAACCTCTAACCTGTCATAACAGTGCGACCAAACAAACGAACTAAACCGACCAATCACCACGCGCGGAGTTAGAATTTAACTGTGTTTAGCAAGAATTTCAAATTCCAATTTTAGTAAATGTTTTATTCAACTTTACCATTTACAATAACAAATTTTAATTAATTTCAAATTATGTACAATGTTTTAGTAAACAAAATATATTTCTATAGTTAAAATTTGTGCAATTCTTATTTTCATTCAATTCCTTGTTCCTATTGTGCAATTTAATAATATTCATATCAATAAATATTCTACCGAGAAAAAGACGTTGTCACGTAAAATCTTCGCCCGTAAAACCGACTTTACAGGCAACCATAACTTTTTTTTGTGTTCCCCAAAATCCCGCAATATCTCTGGTTATCGCAATCCGTAAAGTTTTTATGCTCTTCAAAATCAGTGATCACTTAAGAGGGGTTTACATTTGAAGGTTTTTAGTTGCCCCCAAAATCCTGCATTTTTGGATGACACAAAATTTTCAAAATCACTAACTGAAATTTCCTACTAGGTGCAATTTCTAAGCTTCTTATCCATAAAAAGTACACATGTACGAGCATCGGTTTTCTGATAATATACACAGTGCACTTTACAATGGTGATTTTCTATGAACGCGTTTATACTACTCTACGCATACATTTAAAATAACTAAGATACAAAAAATCCAGTCGTTCTTAGGAACCGGATAGGGTGAACCATTTATATCTGTGCGAAAGCCGCGTTTACACTCGAAACAAAACATGTTTATAAACAGTGTTTCGGAACAATGTTCCTCAAATCGAAGAATAACTACTTGGAACAATGATTATAAACAATGTTTCGGAACAGAAATTCGGTGTATCTCCACACGTTTCTTGTTTCCCGTAGAAAGCGGTAAGATCAAAGGGTGTGTATAAACATTGTGGAATGTTTCGGAAACACAAGACGTTTAGATATAGGAACATTGTTGATAAACATAAATCATCAGGTCTACCAATAATTTGTTATGCGTTCTGTTGGTAGAACAAGTTGTCAGTTTGTTTTGCTGTCTGACCAGTACGGTGTACAGTGTTGTTGTGAGTTCTGTAGTCCAGTAATATTATTCTATAATATTATTATTCTAGCGCTATGGAGTGGAACAGGAAGCAAGTGACTTTACTTATTGATATGTATAGAGAGAAAAGGGAACTGTGGGATCCTTCGTACGAACATTATAAAAATAGAAACCGGAAGCGACGCTTGGCTGGAGATAGCAAACACGCTCGACACCAGTCAGGAGGCTGTCGAAAATAAAATTAAAAATTTAATTTTAAATTTCAATAGAGAGGAGAAGAAGGCAGTCTGGAGCTGGTGCGGATGAAGTTGGTCGGAAATGGTTTTGCTACAAACTGTTATTGTTTTTAAAAGACAAAAATGTTCCAATCCGTTCTCAAGAATGCGGCTTGTCTCCATTAGACACTCTAGAAGAGGAACATGTACAGGTAACTTTTTTAAATACACAATATTTGGTGTAACATTATTTTAATAAAACACACACAAGGTAATTGAACATACATATTAAGCTTTCATTTATTGCTAAACGTTGAGCTAATACTGTTAATTTTAACATTACTTTAAAATTAACATTACTTATTACTTAAAATTACTTTACAATATTAACATTACTAAAATTGACAGAACATTAACATTACTTTAAATTGTTAACATTTTAGCTCATACTGTTACCTCTTAATTACTTGTTGTGTTTAATTACTCGGGGTGTGCGAGTACAATAAATTACTACAGAAATAACATACAGGTATAAATTAACATACAGGTCAACCTGAGTCAATGTTAATTTCTGTTTACACTAATACTTAAACATTTAATTATTAAATATTTAAATAATGTATAGATCCTCATTTTTCTGTCTTTAATATTTGTGCTGCCAAGGAACACTACCCTCTTTAGTTAGAAAAAAGAAACTGAGTTCATTGCGAACTGACCTTGCTATTTCACAAGGTTTCTTCGGTTCTCTTTTCAATTTCAACAACATGTCGGTAGGGGATCATAAGAGTCTTCACTCCCCAGGAACAAGTTCACCAGGTACTTCATCCTCTGAGTCAGAAGGCCCGGGAGGAGAGTACCTCGACGAGGTGCATGCATTTCTTCTCAGAAAGTTGTGTAGATGGGCGCAGGGTATAACTACCTTTTCTACTATTACGGGTTGCAATAGCATTGTCTTACGCAGTACTCGAAAAACAACTGATAAAATACCAAATGAGTTTTCCATAACATGCCTTCCCCTGTAGTGGCGCCCATTAAAAATTATCTCTCTTGTACCACAGGTGAATGTACCGGCGAATCTTTTCATTATATTTAGCTTCAACGGAAAGGCGTCGTCTGCTAAAAACATGTAAGCCACTGGCCAGTTGAAATCTTCTCGATTTGGTAATACTATACTTTCTGGTAAATCCAAACATTTTCCTCAAGTCTTGCAGCCAATTCAGTTGCAGCGAACACACCACCATCTGACAAACGCCCTTGACATCCTGTATTTACATATATAAAATTGTAGTTTGCATTAACTACAGCCATAAACACAATACTAAAGAATCCTTTATAGTTGTAATATTCACTTCCATTACTCACGGGAGCCCGGATGGTCACATGCTTCCCATCCATACTACCCAAGCAGTGCGGAAACTGCCATTGGTAATTCCACTTATTGGCTGTAGCTAGCCATTCTTCTTTAGTTTTCGGCATCTGAAAATTATCGTATTAATTATACATGTTTCTATGTATTAACAACACGTAGACCCTATTATAATATACATGTCTGAGTGATGGGTTTCTTTTCAGGAAGGAGGAGAAGAAAATACCAACATTTCAAATGACGGCCTTGACGATGATATAACATCTACCACAAAAACAACAAAAGGTACTCCCAAGGAAAAATCTGTTGCACAAGTAAACTGGAAAAGAGTTTTGCAAAAGCCAGCTTCTGCGATGCCAGTAAGCAGCGCAAAGAAAATGAGCAAAACTAAAATGGCGGAAAATGTCTAGTCTGTTGTTACATCAATATTGAATAAGCCTAAGGCTATTAAGGATCAGTTTGACATATATGGAGAACACGTAGCATCAGTGATACGACAGTTACAAACTAAAAGAGAATAGGCCATGGTAAAACATGATATAAATAATATTTTGTTTAAAACTGAAATGGGAGATTACGCTTATGGAGGTGCGTTTGATTTCCATTACCCACCGCCAAGGTCGAATTCAGAAATTTCTAACCAAAGTGGTTGCACTACAAAATCTGTCTCAAACGAGGATAATTCCAACTCTCTTGATGTAATGCCACCTCAAAATGAAAATCATAAAGAAGAACCTGTTTTTTATAACTTTCCTTAGCTTATCGATTAACCTGTTCTAATGGATCATTAATACAAATTATACTAAAATCAATTGATTTGTCTAGCTTAATTTATCCAGAACTTACCTTAATGTTTTCTTTCAAGCACTCTATTAAAGCGTCACACACTTCAGGAACTATTATTGAATTGTTCTTTGTTTGAAGGTTATTTTTGACGATGGAAGGATTGTGAAGGAAACAGGATTTTTTCGGACATTTGCCATCGTTCAGTGAAACAAGAAAACAGTAACACTACGTTTCGAGATCTGCAATCTGATCTCTTCTTCAGGTAAAGAACTAACCTAATACATAATTACAAACTAGGTTAAAATAAACAAATCTTACTAAAGCGTTGTGGCACGCCTAAGTCAGGAATCACAACCTACATGTTGTTTGTCAACTTCACTAACACTAAAGACATGCACTTAATACAAAACTATACAAAACACTAATCATTAACTAAACTACGGAATACAGGTCACAATACGTCTTCACTCGTCTACTAACCACCTACTTATTGAATTGTACTTTTAGAAACTTTAAACAAGTACTGCAAACTAGCATAGGAATCGCCTGTAGCCAAAAACCTCAAGGTATTAGCTAGTCTTTCTTGGACGGGTGTTGGTTTCCTAAAATTACTCTTTTTCCTTCCTACTTTGTGGCCAATACTAGTTATGAGAAACTCAAAATCTTCACTTGTCATTCGACAAACATTTTTAAAGCTTCCGTCACATCTTATTTACCCACCCAGATCCACGTCGTCTTTTTTAAGGTCTTTCAATAGGTCACTTCCACTATAAACACCTCGTGACGTAAGTGAAGGCCTTACCCAGAACCTCCTGGGTTCTCTGTCACATAACAAAACACATGTAGCGGCAGCTATAAGAAGAACATCCTCCTCGTCAGACGACAACTTCCTAAAATGTTTAAGAACATTGTTTGCAAAATGTTTCATGATAGTAGCAAATATAAACATGTTTTGTTTCCAGTGTGAACGCGGCTTCCAGCGACATCGAGATCGTTTGTCGTACTTCCCCATGCTTAGCAGATATTAGTGTTATTAATAGAACATCTGCAATTATGAAAAGACTAGGTCCCAACAACTCATTTTTTATGGTATTGTGAAACATATCATTGTAGTGGATTAATTTGTAATGCTTCATAATCGGACTATAGCCGTGCGAATCTCCGAGACCGCAAGTGACAATGTGGTTCGAGGTTTTGTCTGCGGTTGCGGTTGCTGTCCGCGTTGCTTAACCGCGATACTACACAGTACTTTACCGTGCTGACATTCTTGTACCCCTGTTAGGGCTATCGTCGTAGACGAGGTCAAATAATTAGAGTATCTACAGGACATGTTTGGTAAATAGATGAAAAGCCATTAGATGCTTTTGGGCTCCTCTTTAGTTCCTTTTTAGATGTAACACGTATTTTATGGAATAGTTCTATCTAGAAAACATATTCAATTAAATTTATGCGTAACATCATTTTTTCCGGACATTTGCCATCGTTCAGTGAAACAAAAAATCAGTAACACTACGTTTCTGATTTTTTATTTACTTGATGAAGAGATCAGATTGCAGATCTCTTCTTCAGGTAAATAACTAACGTAACACATAATATTACAAACTATGTTCATGTTAACAGTTAGTTAATGCGTAACAGTTTGTATCTTCTTATATTCTGGAACAATATACGTATGGTCGAATAAAAATTACAACTTTCGAGTCACAACAGTCTGAGGTTTTCATCATATAGTTAGTTACTAGTAAACGAGTTGAAAATAAATAATTGCTTTACAACAACACAAATAACTATTCTTGACTGTGGCGTGTTGTAATTACGTAACACATGTGCAAGCGACGTTTCGTAATCGGCACTTCTCCCAATTACGTAGATCGATTAAGATTTCGATATCCAAACACCTGCGGATCTCAGAGGTCCATTCATCTCTCGGTATTTCCTTGTACCTTGTATAGAACTGCTGGCAGGGTGATGCCAGGTGCTTGAAGGCAGCTGCCTGTCCACCTGCCCGCTGTAGGTAGCTGCCCAGTCGGCAGCTGCCAGCAGCCGCCCTGTGCTCCGTCGGGGAGTCTATGAAAAAACCAGACTGGAAGTCATATTCGGAGTACCACACAGATCGTCACTAGTCCCACTGATATTTATAAATTTATACCAAAAGCAGTAATTATCGGAAATTCTAGATAATCCGATAAAATATCGATTTAATATATCATAAGAAAAATTAAGTGTACTAATTCTATACAAGAACGCAAAGTAATAATTTCTAGGTTAGAAGAAATATTTTCATACATCAATTTCAGCACAGTAGGGAAGGAGAGTTGTGGTAATTAGTACAAGCAACTTTAATTATCTTGAATTAAGACTGGAATAATTTTCCGAGCCGGCTGTAATACATGGCCTAGAGGTTTCCCCATTAGAACAAAGTTAAACCTCATTGTGTTTTACGCCCAGATCATAGCTTTACGAGAGATGTATTATTGTAAAGACATAATTAATACGCATCTTGACGCTTTTTAGTTTTATTTGTAATGTGTATACTTTTCGTATATGTAAACGATGAAGTTCAACGAAGTTTGAATATGTTTTTTAAATAACACGTACTTCGAGATATATATATATATATATATATATAATATATATATATATATATATATATATATATATACATACAGTACATATATATATTGAGAAAAACTAAAAAGGGTTTGGATGCTTATTAATTATGTCTAAAATGAGGCATCTCTCATAATTCTACGACTTAAATAAGGGTGTAAAAATGCATGAGGTTATTGTTCTTATGTGGAAAAACTCAAGGTAATTTTAATCCAGGTGACTCTTAAGATTGGTAACTAAAGATTGAGTAAAAAGTTTAATTGTAATACAGAATAGAATTGGTACCTGCTTTAAGGAAAGTAAAAAAATCAAATTTAAAACAAATAGTTAACGCTACAGTTAGTAATATCAATGTAAATGAGGAATATATCGAAGTATCGAAAGACCTGACGGAACGTAACGGAATAGTTACGCGTAATGGATAGATGGACGAACAGACTTTTTTACCTTTTGACAAATAGAGTTGGTTTTATTTATAGTTACAAGCGGTATGACCTTCCTAACAAGAGGTATTGCATAAACGGATGAATCACTATGTGACCACCAAATCCATTGGGTTCTTCCTTGAACTACGAGGAACCTATGTACCAAGTTTACAGCCTCTAGGATCATCCTTTCGATATTGTACAGACGTAAAGATGACAACACGATTTAAGAAACACACTAATTGTAAACGTGTATCCATTTTGTCTGGAGCATCTCGTTGAACTATAGCGATTAAAAACTTCATGCCATAAGCATAAAGGGTTAAAGTCACAATTCAGTTTTATGATGGAAAATAAAGGCATTCTCACAAGATGTTTCATGGCATTCGTAGTAAACAAGATCTCTGACGACGTGGGAAGTTCGAATGTCAAATTCATAAAAAAGTGGTCCGAGCCTCGATACCTTATAAAGTTAAATGCCGTGTTGGATAAATAGGTAACCTGTTTTGTAGCGCGTGGGATACGCTCCTATGTCCCTGGTAACAAAATGGAATGTCCGTGCAGTTTTTAATAGTTTTCCATCCACCAGCATAGAAAATATGCTTAGTGCACAAGATGGGAGCTGAGCTTAGGAAAGAACTAAAGCAGACAACTGTTGGTCCGATAGAAAATCAGTGTTTCAATCCTCTTCCTATAATATTATAATGGTGGCAGTAAAATAGGATTTAATTTACCGTTATTGGCTAAATTAGGCCTAGAAACACACAACCCCTTCAAAATGACCTTACATTTCCTCCTTTTACACTAAAAATATTTTATAAATTTCTTAACTAATAATATAAATATGTTTAGACTTTTCATTTTTCTATTTATATGAATAACAATGTAGCTACTGGGGGGGGGGGTTAATTCGATGTGAATTTTCGGTTTAGCTCCAGTTCACTTTCCTCTCACAATAGCATCTGGAATCTGACGCAGTCACTGACATGAAACATTGCTATAAAATTCAATTTAATTGTGAATATATGTACGTAAGGTACTCATACAGGGGATTCTTGGATACTGTGGCTCGGAATAATCTACAATACCTGAAGGAATAAAAAATGACCGGAAACTAACATGATCCAATGAGTTATTTGCACCGTCACTACAATGGGAAACAAACCCGTGACAATTGCATATAGAATTGAGGGGTGCTAAATCAGCATATGGACATGGTTAAGGCTCTGAGTATGGACCCCCCTATTCTAAGGGGGTGCTTATTCAGAGCATGGACACGGCCACGGCGCTGCTTTAGTAATTGACATCATGAACGAGGGGGTGGTAAGGTTGCTAAATTTGAAATAGGAAATTTTAAAGTTGGAACTGTTTTGCTGAATTAGTGGAATAATTTCTACTCTGGGGCATTGGAACGGCTCTGCTACTGTCGGAGTAAGAAATTTTAAAGTTGGAACTGTTTTGCTGAATTAGTGGAATAATTTCTACTCTGGGGCGTTGGAACGGCTCTGCTACTGTCGAAGTAAGAAACTATAAAGTTGGGACTGTTTTGCTGAATTAGTGGATGGTTTCGACGTTGGGACAGGAACGCCTCTGCCACTGTCAAAGTAGGAAAGTTGAAACTGTTTTGCTGAATTAGTGGAATGGTTTCGACGTTTGGACGGTTGGAAAGACTCTGCTACTGTCGAAGTAGGAAATTTTAAAGTCGGAACTGTTTTGCGGAATTGGTGGAATGGTTTCGACCACGGTAGGTAGAATAGAAACGGTATGGGCCACGCGCATGTTCCCCCACCACTGACGACGTCAACGGGGCCCACTCGCTGCGGTGCCCAGCTCATAACAACGTTACTAGTGCTCCTTCCCAGCATTGTTTTATTGCGTTCTTGCCATAACTCTCCAATACAAATTTCCCGCAAGTCGTATTTTATAACTGAAATGATGTTTTGTCTGCTATTAATTGTTAATAAAAGCTTTAAATTTAACGAATATAATATTATCAATACACATTGTGAATAGTACAATAAATTACACTAGGTCTACACTTGGGCCTACATAGCTGCATTGATATGGTGATCCGAATAATATTTTACACATGAAATAATATTATTGTTAGTGAATTGAAATTTAAAATATTACCATCCTAAATGCTTACAATAATAATATTATAATTAAACATATAGTTTGTCGTGTCAAACAGTGTGCTTGAAAAGTCCCGGAATGGTTTTATTGTTTTACCATTTCTTGTGAAGCAATGAGACTTGGCATAAATGTATCAATATTACCCACAAATATAGATTTTTTATACAATTTTAAAAATACGTTAAAGGAAACGTTAGGTTAAAACACAAATAGACAAAATAATGCATTAGCAAAGAGTTATTATGCATTACTTACTCGGTTGAAATTATTGAAGTTTAGCTAGCTTTTTTGACTCTTTTCTTCCACAATTTGTTTTTTTTTTGTTTCCATAATGTTTCCTCTTGTCACTTTTCTTCTTGTTCATTGCTTTTATCCTGAAGAATGTGCGTGTTCGCACAAAGCAAAGAATTGCATACTCATCTATATTGCAATATTTGGTTTTCAAAACACTAGTCAGAGTTTTCATTACATTGCAGTCTTTATTAAGGCTATTTACACCATGAAAATTGTTAAAGTCGATTTCCATATTTTTCACAGTCCATTCCCATTCTCTGGTCGGTCTCATCAGAGCTCCACGTGATATAGCAGAGAGCCAATCGTTTTGTGATGGGGAAATCTTTCGTTGGATGACCATAAATAAAATTTGATTCCAGTTTTTTCTTCTTTACCCTATAGGCTATATATCCAGCCAGCATTTGAATCAAATCCGTCTTTTCTTTAGTCAAAACATCATATTCATTAGTAGCTACGTTTCCGATATCTCCTGCTATTTCTGGCTCAATAACTCCTATCAACTCATCTTCTTCTTGTGGGTCAACTTCTATAAAACTACTAGTTTCACTTTGTTCACTTTTTCCTCAGAGCCTTTTTCAGCAGCACAATCGAAACTGTTCAATAAATCAACGCTGAGGGTGGATGTCTCTTCACTTTGACAGTTTCCAGTAGCTACAATAGAACTTGCAAAGTTGGCCTAAAAGTAAAGCTTTTATTCGTTGTCCAACAGCTATCGGTGAGAGGGTGGTCATAAAATCGTCCAAGCCCACGAATCAGGGAAAAAAAATACGATTCAAGGATGTCCTGATTGCACCTGGCTGCCATGATGTAGGTAAAGCCTTCAGCTCTCAAATCATTGTACAGTCCCTGAATACTCAATATAGAAAATAAGAAAGCCATTTTGAAATGGTAACAAGTTGGACTTTCCCAAGACACGCATAGAACTGAACAAATCAAAGAGCTCATTGAGAGCGTGATTTTGCTCTGCTAAATGTAGCCCATAGGCTACCTTTAGTTTGTTGCATGGGTGATTAGGCATTCGCGAATTAAGAACATCAAAGCCATTGTTAATGATCCTAATAAACTTTACAATGGATTCATTTCCGGGAAAGTTAAATTCAATTGCTGTAGCAACTGTCCCAGAGAGTAGCTCTGCGGCTTTTCTTACATTTTGCCTCTCGGTACCTGACAAAAGTATATGAGAGGTGGAAATTTTGTAAGCAAACTTCAAATCCTTTTCATGTTGTAGTTCAACGAGTTTAGAAAAAATTTCTTTTGAAACTACTTCGCCAGATTTTCAATTGATAACCATGATCCAATAAATGGTTCCTACAAAGTTTAAGCAAATGTGGAACATCAAAAAACGCCCAAATTTGACGAGTGGCGTCAATTGGATTTTTTTAAACTAGTTACTTTGCCAGGTATAATACCCAAGGTTTTCATAAGCTTTTGGTTAGATGGTCCCATGTCACTTACAAAGGCCCTTACTCGAAAACCTGTAAGCTTCCACCTTTGCAATGGTTTCAAACAAAAGTGCCTTATCTACAGGTCGGTCAAAATCATAAAAAACGGGTTGCTTCCACTTACCTACTATGCTTCTGACCACAATCACTTGTACCATGGAATATGGACCCAAAATTCGATCTTCCACATTATCATAAACATAAGTCAGAGTTGACCTTCATTTCATCGTAACATAAAACCACGTTCTTTTCAAAATCACTAAACACGTTAACTTGAGTTTCCATAACTTTTAAACTCATATCAATGAAACCTGGTTTTATAGAAAAGTGACTTAGCCGACGTTTAATAGTAGTCTCACTTGGCAGTGGGTGCTTTAACACATCTCTAACGAATGAAAATGCCTTTTTTTGAAATACATCTTAATGTAATTGCCTTTGAGACATCCTCTTGGCTCCAACTCCTACACTGACCTTGCAAAATATACTGTTGTTGTGATTTTGTAAAAAAGATTCAATATGACCTTAAGTTTATTTCCCAACACGGAAATTTTTTTTCAATTTGCTTCGATGATTCTATTGCTTATTCAACAATAAATTATATTCTGATTCACTTTTGTCGTTTACTATAAGGTTATTCATCATTGGTTGATTCTGGAATCGCATCAGACGGTTCATCTATGTTGGCGATCTCACAAAAAATGTTACTAATTTTGTTTTTTGTTTTTGTTCCCTACTTTCAACTCGTTTTAATCGTGAGATTGCACGTTCATTTAAATTTGACAGACCAAAGAAAGGAACTGCTGTGTTCTTTAAAATCCTTCTACTTTTCGTATTTAATAACTCAGATTTTAAGTCTCGCTCGAAATCATGTTCCCCAAAATGGGCTGAGCATACTTTGGCGTTATCGACGTTAAATTCATCGGCCCTTTTGCATGCATTTACCCATTGTTTTCTTAAATCAATATCCGTAGGGAAACGATGAAAAGATATTCCCGTTTCTTTAGAATGTCTTGAATGGTTTGAACAACCAGCTACTGCACAACACGGCATTATTATTATTACATTTCACTAGGCCAACACATAGTCACATACGGTACTTTTAACAAAAATTAAGACTGTAAATAACTTAAAACTTAAATATATCAACATCAAACGCACTATAGACACTTCACTCAGCCTACTGTCAGACACAATGACAAAAAAACGCGGGAAACATACAGCCGAATGACAGCCGGAAACAGACAGTAGCTTGTAGTTCCACGTAACCAGGTAGCGGTGAAGTCGGCGCTGGGCCCCGTTGACGTCACATGCTACTGCGCATCCTCCTCGCGACCCTACCGTGTCTATTCTACCTACCGTGGTTTCGACGTTGGGACAGGAACGGCTCTGCTACTGTCCAAAGTAGGAAAGTTGAAATGTTTTGCTGAATTCGTGGAATAGTTTGTTTCGACGTTGGGACAGTGGAACTGCTTGTGTCAAAGTAGGGAATTTTAAAGTTGGAAACAGTTTTCCTGAATTAGTGGAATGATTTCGTCGCTTATACCAGCGGTTTTTCTACTTTCGAAGCAAAACCATTCGGTGTACTGAGAGCGTCATTGCAGCAGGTTCGGAAGAATCAATCTCCTTCGGACGGACAAAACTCTGGGACAAACAAGATAGCACCCGTCAGCTAACCGAACCGCGCGGGCGAGAGTGAGGGGTAAAGTGACAAGATGGTGCTAAAGACCGGGGACGAGACAGAGACACACGTGCGTGACACGTGGACATGTCCACGTGATAATAGACATCTCTAGTAGACCTAGACCACTCAGCAGTCAGCACGGTTACATCTGTCCACCGCCTGTCACACCGACACTGCTGAAAGTGACACTCCAAGAAATAAATCAGTTTTTAAACCGCTTCCTGAACAGTAAAGCTCCAGAATTGGGGAGAATTCTATCACATTCATTAGAAAATACTAGTTTCCGTATCCTATTGATTTCAATTTTCTCTCTTTAACTGTTCGAGGAAAGTGTAAAAATAACAGTAGGAGTAAATTTACCCATTTTAAGTGTTACCTGAGCATTTGTATGTAGATGTTTTTGATCTACTGCTATTGTCCTCATAATAGCTCAAAATTGTCTGCATAAATTCACCTAACGTAACCTCCAGAGCTCAAACTCACCCCTCGTTCAAAAAAAAAAAATTAATTGTGGAAACGACAACTAACTCTCAACAACAGCCCAAACAAGTTGAAACTTGGTATAAAAATTTATCTTTTAAATATATCGAATGAAAGAATGCAGCAGCAGCCTATGTGCCAAAAACGCATTTGAAATTCTTTTAGCGTCACAAGCATTTTATAATGTTACCAAGGTTTTTTGACATTTTTTTAAGGAGAAGCTGATGACCTTTTAAGTCTTACTCTGCCGTCCTCATGTGCCACTAGCGTGTGCGAGGATCTTATCAAGGGTCACAGACAGGATTCGAAACAGCGCTATCTCAAAGTCAGACTCAGAGTCCAACGTATTAGACCGCTCGGCCATCGGCACTCCCCCAATTTGACCGGGAGATCGCACAATCAGGAGATTGACCTCGGCGATGTAGGTGGAAAATTTGGAAAAAATCCATGAATGTAAAATTTTATGTTTGAGTATGATCCTGATGTGGGAGAATGTATAAAATTTTAGCTCTGAACTTTTAATTTCAACGTTTGCTGTACATGTAATCATATCTCTGCAGTACTGATTGATTGAATTTCATTTTCAAGCTTGATATGGCTACTTTCCTATATCATAGCGGCTATTCAAACTTTCATAAAATTCACAATTCGGTCATTTATGAACCTACATAAAAAATAAAAAGTGTCTAGAATGCTTATAATATTTCCTAAGCATTTTGTTCTCAACTAGTTTTTGTATGTCGAAGAGATATTGAGTAGGTTTAATGTAAATCCTATGGGAATACATTTAAAATATTTCAGCTGTCACGAACACTACTATTTCTCCCCGCTGAACCGAAAGGACTATTTCTTTTTAATGTTGTCCATACTTTGAAGTCTGGAGGTCCTCGGAAGGAGTGGTTATACTGCAATCACCTCTATCCACGAAAATTAGAAGCGCAGATTCTTAATAAAATTACATGTATAAGAGTACCGTGAAAACCACTCACCACACTTCCAAGGAAAGTAAGTACAGAAGTGCTGAACAATTTCTATACTTTGTACAGAGACACCTTACATCACGAAACACTTATAGTTTAGGTCTACTTGTTTTATTACTCCCGCCATTTCGCAGAAACTCGTCATGATTACTTCTTGCTAGCTGAGTGTTTACCAAACCTAGATTCAAAGTGAGTAAACGTACGTTTTTCCATTTAAGGAGTGGGGTTTCTGGTTATTTATCCTTATAAGTGCAATTTGAATCCTTATTTGCGTGTTTTGGATTAAAAGTTTTGAGAGATGACTCATTTTTAAACAATGTGCAACATGATACAATGGCATGTTTATTTTGCGGTATTGCAGTTAGTTATTCAATAAAAAACAAATTTTAAATTAAAATTCTCAGTTTTAAGGGATTGAACTTCATTTTACAACAATCCAAGGTCACGTGGATATATTATTAAGCATGAAATTACAATGTGATATTTCTCAACACTTTAAAACTTTGATTGCCACGTCTGGTAAAGATGCAGGACAGTCAAAAGCCTCCGTGGAGACCAGTAACTGGATCGTATGGCGGAAGTTGAAGATTTAACAGTTTTCTTACGGATCAAATCTCAAGATTGCCGGATAAGTCAAAAAATATAATGGAGCGCACCGAAAGTGGTCAAGAAATACTTTAGGAGCGAGCAAAGTTTCTCGGAAGCCAACTCCTACTAGGGCAGGTTAGTGACTCCATACAATCTTGTTGGAGAAGAGTTGAGGCCGGTTCCGTATAAGGATGGAGCCTGGAACTGCCTCTGGAGTCCTTTGGACTCTGGAGGTCGTCTCTTTCCAGTAGCGACGCGTCGCGACCGGTAAGCAGAAGGCTCTCTACTAGCACATCTTGAGTTTACCTAGTGTTATTTGTAAAATGCATACTGTGTATCCTCCACAAAGTCTCACTCACCTCATTACCAAATATTGGAGACTCAAACATCTTCTTTCATGGTCATTTATAGGACTACAAGTATGTGGTTGTGACAATATGGCCTCTTCCCAATGAATTAGTCGTCTAACCTATAAGATTATGTAATCTTTATGTGATTGTTGTACTATATTTTGAATTGAATTGACTCACATACAAGACATGTGGATTGCGTGACAGAAATGTTCAGTAAAATTTTTGTGCAGGGATTTGTAGATAGCGTTGCTGCAATAAATATTTTATTTTGAACAGTAGTAAATGTACATTTACATATTGGGTATTTCAGGTAGATTTGGTATACAACACAGCTTGCTGCTATTGCTCTCATAGCAGCACTTACAGAAACTTTCTGCTTATCTTCACCGAACATGACCTTCAGAACAAAAACCACCACCCCCGTGCAAAAGTATACACGACGTGTCTCGGCTAAATTCGTTGAGCAGCTTAGTACGCCATTTTGTTTCAATACGGGCGGCCGTTTAAAGTTTAAACAATTCACAAATCCGTTATTTATAAACCTAGAGGACAAGCTAAAACTGTTCTAGAATGATTATAATATTTCCTAAACCTTTTGTTTAAAAAAATTGTTTTGTATCCAAGACGGTTTTCGAGATATTGAGACATGTAAATCCCATGATAATAATGTAATAATATTTCAGTTGTCACAAAATCTGCCTGCTTATTAGAAACTGAGTCGACAATGTAACAAGTGTAATATTTTCCTTAATATTCAGAAAGAGGCACGATTACACACCCCTATAATGGTCGAGCGATGCGGGGATCACAATGGCGTTTGGTGTGGGATTTCTGTAGATGACAACTTTTAAACGCTATGGCGACAGTGGGGGAACATCTTGAATTTGGTTGAATTTTTCAACTGGGAAGGGGGTCAAGCGGCACATCATTTTGAACTGCCTCATTCTCAGTAATACAAATGTGAAATCTAATTTGAGATATCTTTATTAGTGTAGGAGTTGCAGCCTGTTAATGTCTCTCGTTGGTTTTTAGGATTAGAGTTACAACTTCATGGCATTCGATTTTATGTATTCAATATACACGTATTCAAAACAAGTTTAAAATATAACATTTAAGAAACACGTCATACGATTTACGTACACGCAACAAAAAAAATATGTGTCTTTGAAATTAAACCAATAGTGTACTAATTTTTTTAAAACTAATAAGGACTCTTACCCTCTTTTTGCAGGCCATACATCTAGTACTCTCTAATATTTTTCATGTTACAAATAAAAATGGTATCGTATATAAACAAGAAAGTTAACAATGTCCGACCAACAGAAGTCTGTGGAGTAGTTTATATCCTGAACTCTACTACTCGACCTTCTGCAGTAAGCCATCTTATTGTGCAACCCACTTCCTTTGTACAGGGAATCTTACTTTGACGAATGGAAGAAACATGTACCACCTTGTTGTGACCTTGACGGGCTCATCCTCGCTCTGATACTTATACATGTTTCGAGCTTTGGAGCTGGTGCTTTTGTAAGGAATTGCTATAGGAACACTATAAATGCAATGGTTTAGCACATTTTTCCTAAATAATTTTAAAATGTTTAGTTTTTTATTTAGTAGGCTTACGTCGATATGACAGGTCTCCTCAATTCTGGCTACACAAAAAGTAGAGTTTTTTATTTTAATTATTACTTTAATTTTCTAAATTGATGAAGCCATTGTTATTATTTATTTTAATTATTGGTTATTTATGTTTGTATTTTTATGTTTATTTTTAGCTTGGAAATAGGCTGCACAAATATTCGGTTTAAAATTATGAATAAAACCAATTTAAATAAAAGTTCTCATTATTGTTGTGATGTACTTCTAATTACTCTTATTGTCTTATCTAGAAATATGCACTGGTGTTGTATCATTCATGTTTGTATGTACTTGGAGAGGTAAACTAAATATCAAAAGTGATTTAGGTCACTCTTACTGTTTATTGTTTAGTATTTTAACGTAGAATTTTATATTTTAAAACAGTCAAATTAAACCCGTAACGTCCTAGAGTAATCAAATTGTCAGTTGTACGCACAATTAGTACTACGCCATGGTTATAATTATTGTCAATGTGGGCTGTAAGGATAAGATAAAAGAATACAAAATTGGTACATCGATCCTGGAACTACAAATCTACTTTTTGAAGTAACTATCATCTTTGTCATGTCGAGGGGGGGGTTGGCCCGCAAGGAGTCAGAGGGAAATCTTAAATGAGAGCGTAGGGCGAGTAGCACATCATATTAAAGGGTCTTTATTAGCAGAGTATAATGCCACAAATCCAACCTCAAAAGTTCACTCTTTCAAACATTACGCTGGTTTTAAAGTTTGAAACATTTACAATGTAGGTCCTGTTCTCAATGGTTTAGTATTTTTGTCCAGTCTCAAGTTGTGAAAGTTAAACTTAGTAAATGAATACTGGACTTAATAAATAGTTTTTTAATGTAGTTATTGACTCTTCAGATCCACTGGAAGATGGTCTACAAGGAGTTTGAAGAAAATTAACGTAACCATAGCTCAAGATGTACATCATTATAAAGGGGTTGTTCATTGCAGCAGGTTCGGAAGAATCAATCTCCTTCGGACGGACAAAACTCTGGGACAAACAAGATAGCACCCGTCAGCTAACCGACCGCGCGGGCGAGAGTGAGGGGTAAAGTGACAAGATGGTGCTAAAGACCGGGGACGAGACAGAGACACACGTGCGTGACACGTGGACATGTCACGTGATAATAGACATCTCTAGTAGACCTAGACCACTCAGCAGTCAGCACGGTTACATCTGTCCACCGCCTGTCACACCGACACTGCTGGAAGTGACACTCCAAGAAATAAATCAGTTTTAAACCGCTTCCTGAACAGTAAAGCTCCAGAATTGGGGAGAATTCTATCACATTCATTAGAAAATACTAGTTTCCGTATCCTATTGATTTCAATTTTCTCTCTTTAACTGTTCGAGGAAAGTGTAAAAATAACAGTAGGAGTAAATTTACCCATTTTAAGTGTTACCTGAGCATTTGTATGTAGATGTTTTGATCTACTGCTATTGTCCTCATAATAGCTCAAAATTGTCTGCATAAATTCACCTAACGTAACCTCCAGAGCTCAAACTCACCCCTCGTTCAAAAAAAAAAAAATAATTGTGGAAACGACAACTCTCAACAACAGCCCAAACAAGTTGAAACTTGGTATAAAAATTTATCTTTTAAATATATCGAATGAAAGAATGCAGCAGCAGCCTATGTGCCAAAAACGCATTTGAAATTCTTTTAGCGTCACAAGCATTTTATAATGTTACCAAGGTTTTGACATTTTTTAAGGAGAAGCTGATGACCTTTTAAGTCTTACTCTGCCCGTCCTCATGTGCCACTAGCGTGTGCGAGGATCTTATCAAGGGTCACAGACAGGATTCGAAACAGCGCTATCTCAAAGTCAGACTCAGAGTCCAACGTATTAGACCGCTCGGCCATCGGCACTCCCAATTTGACCGGGAGATCGCACAATCAGGAGATTGACCTCGGCGATGTAGGTGGAAAATTTGGAAAAAATCCATGAATGTAAAATTTTATGTTTGAGTGTGATCCTGATGTGGGAGAATGTATAAAATTTTAGCTCTGAACTTTTAATTTCAACGTTTGCTGTACATGTAATCATATCTCTGCAGTACTGATTGATTGAATTCATTTTCAAGCTTGATATGCTACTTTCCTATATCATAGCGGCTATTCAAACTTTCATAAAATTCACAATTCGGTCATTTATGAACCTACATAAAAAATAAAAAGTGTCTAGAATGCTTATAATATTTCCTAAGCATTTTGTTCTCAACTAGTTTTTGTATGTCGAAGAGATATTGAGTAGGTTTCATGTAAATCCTATGGGAATACATTTAAAATATTTCAGCTGTCACGAACACTACCTATTTCTCCCCGCTGAACCGAAAGGACTATTTCTTTTTAATGTTGTCCATACTTTGAAGTCTGGAGGTCCTCGGAAGGAGTGGTTATACTGCAATCACCTCTATCCACGAAAATTAGAAGCGCAGATTCTTAATAAAATTACATGTATAAGAGTACCGTGAAACCACTCACCACACTTCCAAGGAAAGTAAGTACAGAAGTGCTGAACAATTTCTATACTTTGTACAGAGACACCTTACATCACGAAACACTTATAGTTTAGGTCTACTTGTTTTATTACTCCCGCCATTTCGCAGAAACTCGTCATGATTACTTCTTGCTAGCTGAGTGTTTACCAAACCTAGATTCAAAGTGAGTAAACGTACGTTTTCCATTTAAGGAGTGGGGTTTCTGGTTATTTATCCTTATAAGTGCAATTTGAATCCTTATTTGCGTGGTTTGGATTAAAAGTTTTGAGAGATGACTCATTTTTAAACAATGTGCAACATGATACAATGGCATGTTTATTTTGCGGTATTGCAGTTAGTTATTCAATAAAAAACAAATTTTTAATTAAAATTCTCAGTTTTAAGGGATCGAACTTCATTTTACAACAATCCAAGGTCACGTGGATATTAATTAAGCATGAAATTACAATGAGATATTTCTCAACACTTTAAAACTTTGATTGCCACGTCTGGTAAAGATGCAGGACAGTCAAAAGCCTCCGTGGAGACCAGTCACTGGATCGTATGGCGGAAGTTGAAGATTTAACAGTTTTCTTACGGATCAAATCTCAAGATTGCCGGATAAGTCAAAAAATATAATGGAGCGCACCGAAGTGGTCAAGAAATACTTTAGGAGCGAGCAAAGTTTCTCGGAAGCCAACTCCTACTACGGCAGGTTAGTGACTCCATACAATCTTGTTGGAGAAGAGTTGAGGCCGGTTCCGTATAAGGATGGAGCCTGGAACTGCCTCTGGAGTCCTTTGGACTCTGGAGGTCGTCTCTCTCCAGTAGCGACGCGTCGCGACGGTAGGCAGAAGGCTCTCTACTAGCACATCTTGAGTTTGCCTTGTGTTATTTGTAAAATACATACTGTGTATCCTCCACAAAGTCTCACTCACCTCATTACCAAAATATTGGAGGCACAAACATCTTCTTTCATGGTCATTTATAGGACTACAAGTATGTGGTTGTGACAATATGGCCTCTTCCCAATGAATTAGTCGTCTAACCTATAAGATTATGTAATCTTTATGTGATTGTTGTACTATATTTTGAATTGAATTGACTCACATACAAGACATGTGGATTGCGTGACAGAAATGTTCAGTAAAAGTTTTGTGCAGGGATTTGTAGATAGCGTTGCTGCAATAAATATTTTATTTTGAACTGTAGTACATTACATTTACATATTGGGTATTTCAGGTAGATTTGGTATACAACACAGCTTGCTGCTATTGCTCTCATAGCAGCACTTACAGAAACTTTCTGCTTATCTTCACCGAACATGACCTTCAGAACAAAAACCACCCCCGTGCAAAAGTATACACGTGTCTCGGCTAAATTCGTTGAGCAGCTTAGTACGCCATTTTGTTTCAATACGGCGGCCGTTTAAAGTTTAACAATTCACAACTCCGTTATTTATAAACCTAGAGGACAAGCTAAAACTGTTCTAGAATGATTATAACATTTCCTAAACCTTTTGTTATAAAAATTGTTTTGTATCCAAGACGGTTTTCGAGATATTGAGCACATGTAAATCCCATGATAATAATGTAATAATATTTCAGTTGTCACAAAATCTGCCTGCTTATTAGAACTGAGTCAACAATGTAACAAGTGTAATATTTTCCCTTAATATTCAGAAAGAGGCACGATTACACACCCCTGTAATCGTCGAGCGATGCGGGGATCACAATGGCGTTTGGTGTGGGATTTCTGTAGATGACAACTTTTAAACGCTATGGCGACAGTGGGGAACATCTTGAATTTGGGTTGAATTTTTCAACTGGGAAGGGGGTCAAGCGGCACATCATTTTGAACTGCCTCATTCTCAGTAATACAAATGTGAAATCTAATTTGAGATATCTTTATTAGTGTAGGAGTTGCAGCCTGTTAATGTCTCCCGTTGGTTTTTAGGATTAGAGTTACAACTTCATGGCATTCGATTTTATGTATTCAATTTACACGTAAATGGTTAACAAGTTTAAATATAACATTTAAGAAACACGTTATATGATTTATGTACACACAACAAAAAAATATGTGTCTTTGAAATTAACCAATAGTGTACTAATTTTTTTAAACTAATAAGGACTCTTACCCTCTTTTTGCAGGCCATACATCTAGTACTCTCTAATATTTTTCATGTTACAAATAAAAATGGTATCGTATATAAACAAGAAAGTTAACAATGTCCGACCAACAGAAGTCTGTGGAGTAGTTTATATCCTGAACTCCACTACTCGACCTTCTGCAGTAAGCCATCTTATTGTGCAACCCACTTCCTTTAGTACAGGGAATCTTACTTGACGAATGGAAGAAACATGTACCACCTGACCTTGACGGGCTCATCCACGCTCTGATACTTATACATGTTTCGAGCTTTGGAGCTGGTGCTTTTGTAAGGAATTGCTATAGGAACACTATAAATGCAATGGTTTAGCACATTTTCCCTAAATAATTTTAAAATGTTTAGTTTTTAATTTAGTAGGCTTACGTCGATATGACAGGTCTCCTCAATTCTGGCTACACAAAAAGTAGAGTTTTTTTATTTTAATTATAACTTTAATTTTCTAAATTGATGAAGCCATTGTTATTATTTATTTTTATTATTGTTATTTATGTTTGTATTTTATGTTTA
Source organism: Homalodisca vitripennis (assembly GCF_021130785.1). Lineage (NCBI taxonomy): Eukaryota > Metazoa > Arthropoda > Insecta > Hemiptera > Cicadellidae > Homalodisca > Homalodisca vitripennis. The sequence goes on along the minus strand of NC_060214.1, from coordinate 72,854,084 downwards.
TTTTTAGCTTGAAAATAGGCTGCACAATATTCGGTTTAAAATTATGAATAAAACCAATTTAAATAAAAGTTCTCATTATTGTTGTGATGTACTTCTAATTACTCTAATTACTCTTATTGTCTTATCTAGAAATATGCACTGGTGTTGTATAATTCATGTTTGTATGTACTTGGTTAGGTAAACTAAATATCAAAAGTGATTTAGGTCACTCTTACTGTTTATTGTTTAGTATTTTAACGTAGAATTTATATTTTAAAACAGTCAAATTAACCCGTAACATCCTAGAGTAATCAAATTGTCAGTTGTACGCACAGTACTACGCCATGGTTATAATTATTGTCAATGTGGGCTGTTAGGATAAGATAAAAGAATAAAAATTGGTACATCGATCCTGGAACTACAAATCTACTTTTTGAAGTAACTATCATCTTTGTCATGTCGGGGGGGGGGGGGTGGCCCGCAAGGAGTCAGAGGGAAATCTTAAATGAGAGCGTAGGGCGAGTAGCACATCATATTAAAGGTCTTTATTAGCAGAGTATAATGCCACAAATCCAACCTCAAAAAGTTCACTCTTTCAAACATTACGCTGGTTTAAAGTTTTAAACATTTACAATGTAGGTCCTGTTCTAAATGGTTTAGTATTTTTGTCTTGTCTCAAGTTGTGAAAGTTAAACTTAGTAAATGAATACTGGACTTAAGAAATAGTTTTTAATGTAGTTAGTGACTCTTCAGATCCACTGGAAGATGGTCTACAAGGAGTTTGGAAAAAAATTAACGTAACCATATCTCAAGATGTACATCATTATAAAGGGGTTGTTTAGCAGAGATGAATGATAAAGTGAAAAACCTGGTATCAATTATTATTGTAATAGAAAGTTCTTATGTTTAACCCTTTTAGCCCCGGCGTCCGCTATATCGGACAGAGGTGGTCTAGCTAAAATGCCCAACGTCCGATATACCGGACGTCTCGAGAATTTAATGTAGCTGGCTAATAATATGTCCAAATGCCATCAGTTTCGGTATAGTAGTCGGTGAAGAAACGGGCTACATGCAAAAACAATAAACCTTCCAATTGGCATCGTATTTCGTCGTCATTGAGCGTAGTTTATTTGTCGATGTCAGTTGTCAGACGACTTCAGTTGCATTGTTGTTGACTTCAGTTGCATTGTTGTTGTATGCTGACTTATAACCTCAATTAGTTTGCGTAATTGAAAGCGGTTGTTTTTCGTGTGATTTATTGTATTATTAGTAAAAAAACATGAGTAAACGTTGTAGAGAAAAGTTACCAGTGAGTGAAAACACTTTGATAAACACTGGTACTTTGGGATTATACCGACCACACCCATACATGAATCGTTATTTGACATTTTGCTTCTACTGATTACTAGATTAGCGTAGAAACAATATTTCGTCAATATAAAACAGGAATTGTCTTATCGCAAACCCCTCCCCATCCTCAGACAGAGGTCAAAGTCGAGCGGTCTAGTAGATAAGTGATTGCAGAGTCCCGCCGTGCGGCCTGCCGTAATCGGGATTCTCGAGAAAGATAAGATAACAGCGACAAAAATACCGATCACAATACCTGGAAATGCTTGTTGATTAATGGAATGTTAGTTCTGTTACTCAACTACATCGTTTTATAACGTTCTAAGTTCATTGAAAAAGGTTTAAGCGTTGGGGGCATATAACGGAATCTGACCCCATTCCCAAAGTACCATAAAATGTATATATTGTAAAATATTATTTCTTTTACTTTTTTGAAAAATTAAACAAGTTTTAGTCTTACAAACCATTACAATTAGTTTGTGTTATTTTACAATTGTTATTATTTCAAAAGTGCAAAAACAAGTAAACATATCTGTATACTTCTACTGACGTGTATGTGGAAATATATGAAGAAGTGCTTATGCAGCAATACAATTAATTGGATATATCTCCTGCATTTATCAAGGAAAGTTCTTAAAATTTTGTGTGTGTAGTAAGAAATATGTGTACAACAAAATTGCTTCATTTTTCAGGGGCTACAATTTTTTTTTCTACCGTTTATGTATGTCCAAACTATAAAAAATTAAAAAAATTTTATGTATAAATACGCTAAAAAAAACTAATCATTCTGTAAAAGTACTTTTTAACTATTACATCTAATAGTACACTTATTTGTGAACAATTTAAAACAAAAACCTAAAAATTATCTTCAAAAATAAGAAAACTAGATGAATTTTCCCTCAATTCTGCACTACGGTCCCTTATCGCCATGGGCTTTCTGGCAAGTCCATGGAAAAATGGCTGGGGTTAAAAGGGTTAAGTTGGGCTTTGGACTTACTTGATGAACATCTTACATTTAATGTTTCGCAGCTAGGCAAATCAATAAAGAAGTCTAAATCGTGCCTTGATTTTACTACTTCAATAAATTTGTTATGAACAACGTTAAAATTATTTTTTAAATGTTTATTTTTAGTACCTATAATTTAAATTTATTAAATACTCCATAATTTAATAGTATAATAATTGTTTCTCTCCGTTTAAATTGGACAAAAAGTATATATTCCGGTACCGGGAATCGAACCCGAGCCTCCTGGGTGAGAGCCAGGTATCCTAGCCACTAGACCATACCGGATGCTGGAATTGAGAGCTTTACAACATATTATATCATGTATGGATGGTTTATTTTAATCATTGGATATTTGCATCAGTATCCATGACGTCATATTTTGTTGTTTTACTTACCAAAATCTTCTGAGATACCTAATGTCAGAAACAATCCTATTATTCTAACGATACACAATATTTATAAAAATATTTCTGAAGAATGACAAGCTGGTCACTGTTGATATTGTTTATTTAATGAGTAATGAGGAAAATCCTATTACCATTAATACATTAATACACTTCTAAATATATAATTTGGTACATTTTATAATTCTTTAAAAAAAAATGTTGTTTTGTTGAAAATAATATAAAATTAACGGGAGTTCACCTTGATAAACTACTTTATTATTGGAAATTACAAAACTTTCCAAACATCATATTTTTGTAATATTTTGGAGTTTTGTCTAACAATGTTATGGGTACATCTGTAACAAAAAATGGTTTTGTGCCTAGGATTTTAAAAACTAATGTTTGAATACAAAATATATGAAACTATAAGTTATGTTTTAAAGAAATTTAGCCTCTTTAACCCTTTGGGTGCCAAGGGCCGATATTATCGGCTCACTATATTTAACCAAAGCGTGCCGAGAGCCGATATTTTCGGCCCTTTACGTTTAACCGAAGTGTGCCGAGAGCCGATGTTTTTTCGGCCCATTACGTTTAACCGAAGTGTGCCGCGGGCCGATATTTTCGGCTTTGTGATTATATTATTTTTTTAAATCATATAGTAAGTGAATCTTCATAACAGATACATCAAACGAAAGGGGAAGAGTTACTTAACAAATTGATATATAATTTGTTATAGTATAAGGTCCAGGACAGAATGTGTCAAGTGCACCCGGGGTTGCCACCTTGACTGTCTCCCCCGCCACGAGTGTAAAAAGACTGAACGTTTATGTAACAATGTATATATTTTATATAGAGACATTTCTTTGCATAGTTTTTTATAGACTTAGTAACATTTTTCAATAGGCCTATGCTATAGACTATAGGCACTAAAAAATAGTGAGTGATTGAAGATTGGACTTTTTCTGCCTTTCAACAACTGAGGGTGAGTAAAAGCAAATAATATAAAAAATAGGCTATTTGTCATGATTTTATTTTTTTTGAACATGCATTAGGGTCCTAACCAATGTTTTTCAACCATCTCAATGCTAGTTTAATAAATATAGTTTTGTTTAGAAAAGTCCTTACAATAACATGTTCTTACATTACATTGTCAATATTTTAGCATTTTAGTCCAAATGTAAAGTTTTATTAAAAATCTTATAAAACTTTTATTTCTTAATATTTCTTTCTGAAATTTTCTATATTGGTTCATAATTATACATACTAATGTAAAATGTAACATATGTATATATATAAATAGTATAATAATATAAGTTTTCTAATTAAAAAAAAAAAAAATAAAAAAAAAATTATTTTATTTATTTTTTTTTTAGTTTACTTAATTATATTTTTGGATATTATCATAAAACTTTGTTATTACATAACAGTATATTTCATAACCTACAAAACAAAACAAAAATTGTCCATTTATCAGTATTAGGATAGGAGTTATACAATTTTTAGTCTAACATAACAAAATAGCTGTTTTGTGCTTGGCACACTTGGCTGTTATAGGCCATTTACCACTGGCACTCAGGAAACTCCCACAGCTCACATGCATGGCATTACTCAAAACAAATCTTGAAATTTGCTTGGCATCCAAAGGGTTAAAAGCCGGCTATAGTGGCAGCCATCTAGAGTTTACCCCTTAAGGACAACGTTAAACAATTTGCATGTTTAAGGCAGTATGTTTAGTCGTAGGACTATGGGATATGTAGTATTTAAAGATATAACTAATACGCAAACAAATGCATTTTGATTTTTTTATGTATAATATTTGGACTGGTAGAAATCAAATCTCAAACTTTTTTGATCTTCATCGTTTAAATATTCAAACATGATTCACTTAAAAACTCAAAAGCACTTGCATACGATCTACAAAATCTCCCATACAGCCATTATAAAAAATAAGGCGTAAATATGAGATAAAATACAAGCTCCTTACACTAAAGATGCATATTTTATAGGCAAGTTATGAGTACACCACACCACGTGTCGCATAACATGCTTTACTGAGGTTCATTGCAAAATCTCAAATGTATAAATGTATAGCTCATTTCTTTATTGACACACAGAACGATAGACAATCATGTGACAAAGAAATTTCCAGATCCCAATCAAAAGACATTGTGTCAGCCTACTAGGTGATAGGCTTCGACGACGCTCAGCCAAATTCCATAGTTCGACAACACATTTTGTGTATGGTGGAGTAATCGAACCAGACCCACGTAGACATCAAGCTTTATGCAAATTTCAAGTCTACAGATGAAATATTTCTCGAGATATCTTGCTACATGATGCATTTACTTTTTTATCAGTGTTTAAATAATAAATGTCTACACACCAAGTCACCATAAAATGATGTTGGATGAGTTAGGATAATTAGGCTGCATATGTTAATGTCACGTATAAAAATCTTTTATGTGTGTACAGAGTCTGTTTACAGATTTATTTATTCAACTCGTTGCTATAATGGTCACCCAATGTAAATGTATTCGCTAACGCTCAGCCAAATCCTATGAAGTGACGGATAGAAATAAACATTTTTCCATCCCCAACAGTGATAGGCTTCGCTAACGCTCAGCCAACAATGGGAGCTCTTGGATTTCATATTTCTACCTAGTTTACTCCTGTTGGATCATTATTATCGTTGTTCTCTGAGCCAGATCCACCGACTGTGAGGAACAGATGCCCGTGATGACCGCAGATACCCGGCTATTGTTCGGCCCCACGCTCCACGCCTGTTCTAGCCGCACGTCCCGGCTTGTACAAACACTAAACAACCGCCCGGTCTATCATTGCGGCTCCCCTGTCATTTATTACTCTATGCTTCAATTTCCAAATACTATAGGTATAGCTCGGCTCGGGTTCCTCACCCCATCTGTGCGTGCCGAATCGGTTTTTGGTAAGCACTCCAACCTATTATTGTCGGTGGATGCTCTGAGATGCATGGACGACGGTTGGATATGGCTGTCATCCCACCCACACCACCACATATATATCATACATTAAAGACAAAGTTAGGCAAAAATACTTTTAAATATCCTCTCTTCCTTTTATTGCAGCATCTGGTAAATGCTCGGTTTGAGCATCTTCGTCGCCGACTTTCTTTGGATCTCTTCAGACGAACATGGCTCCAGATTCCAGGAGTCAAGTCTGAGACTGCGTCAGATAACAGACGCTACAATAAAAGGAGGCGAACTGGAGCTAAATTCAACATTCAAACTGAATCAGCCCTTCCTACCATAGCTACCGTTATGTTTAAAAAACTCGGTTGCTCCACCGTGATTAGAGATCGTGTCTATCACATCATAGTACACTTAATTGTGTACCTGATGAGACAGTGAGACACGACTTCACCTATTTATAAGTGTCTCTGATATCTAAGCGATATAAAGGTTCGTTTTTAGCTTCTTCGTCGCCGACTTTCTTTGGATCTCTACAGACGAACATGGCTCCAGATTCCAGGAGTCAAGTCTGAGACAGCGTCTGATACCAGACGCTGCGATGAAAGGAAGGTTAACTGGAGCTAAATTCAACATTCAAAAATCCTCTATTGGTATCCTTAGAATTGCACATACAACAGAACTAAAATTATTTTAAAACATTTTGTATTAAAGAATTTTCAGCCTCGCTGATTCACCCCTTCGGGTAGCCCTGATTATATCCTAGACTGTGGGGTTAGCACGTAAACCATACACGGAAAACATCTGTCTATTCAGGGTCGAGAAATACATTTTGAAAGTTGATTATTTTAGTATAAAAACTGGTAAGTTAGTAAAAAAGATACCTTAAACACAAGTAAAAAAAATGTTCTTTGCTTTTTCCTTTAAAAGTTCAAATAATGGCAAAGTTTAGGCTACCTTCATCGTTTCAATTGGTATGAAAATAAAATCCAAGATTCATTATCCTTCTTATATTTTAGTATATTAGTTTCTTGAAACGTAAAGTATTTGTGAACTAATTTACCACTAATTTGAAAAACTAGGTTTCAATACTTAAATTTAATACCTAGGGACTTATTCGATCTTGTTTCTATAGGGAATCCAGAATTGAGTAAAATACATACGTACTTATTTATAAACCCAATTTCTTACTACGTACTGACAGTAACAGTACAGAGTATTAGTTAGATGAGATGACTGTTCCCACAATTAAAACAGCTGCACTTCTACAACTAGATGTTGTAACATACCTGGGTAGACAGTAAGCAAACAATGAATTATTTTAGACAGCAAGTGCACGGTTCAGTTTAACTTTGTTCAACTATCTTTATCAGTTCAGATAAAATATATGTCTTTCTGACCAGTTCTGTCCTTTCCATCTAGGCTGAGGTAAAGCTGTAGACAAAGCTAGATTTACTCCTGTTGGATTAGGTAGGGCTTTTGAAAATTTTAAGTAGCCAATTGTGGCATTTTTGCTCAGCCTTACTGAAAGTAACGGGATCAGCATTACTGTACTACAGAAGAAATCAGTTTTATTTTATGAAATGTTTAAAGAATTTTTATTAAAATATTGAGTAAAAAGTAATGATTGAAATTAGTACAATTATGTTTGAGTCTTCAGTTGAAACCATTAAAGTTAAGTATTATATTCTTTAAATGTTATTTTACTACATGTCATGTAAAATATTATTATTATATATATATATATATATGTGTGTGTGTGTGTGTGTGTGTGTGTGTGCGTGTGCGTGTGTGTGTGTGTGTGTGTGTGCGTGCGTGCGTGCGTGTGTGTGTGTGTGTGTGTGTGTGTGTGTGTGTGTGTGTGTGTGTGTGTGTGTGTGTGTGTGTGTGTGCGTGTGTGTGTGTGTCAAAATAAGTTTTAGCACATAAGTGAAATGTTCCTAAAAATAATTTTAAAGTAAAGTTATTAATTGTCCAATTGTAGCTGAATATTTCAGATTTATTTAAGTGGACAGTGGGTTCCATATTATTACTGCAGTAATATACTGAACTTCTTTCTCAGGCTACTTACTGATTTGTTTATGATATACTTGTGTTTGCTCTGCATGTGCTCTAGATAACACTAGAAATAAGAAATCCCTCAAAGGTTGAAACCTTATTATTATTAGTATTTTGGAAACATGCCTTGGAATGGAGTGAAATTTATGTTTAGTGCAAAACTCCACTCTGTATTCTGGGCATCGCATCCTGTTCTGGGTGTTGAGGGTCGGCTACGTAATCTCAATAGAAGTCGACTTTTTCAACATAAAGATCTCTGCTTTCAAGGAAGTTATAACTGAGTTTTTCTTTTCACATTAGTGTAAACATAAAAACGGAGGTACACCCACGCTCATTGTTATAATCCTTCTTTTTTGTTTAATTAATTATTTAATTAATTTCTTTGTTATTATAATCTTCTGTAAAATAGTAAAACCGATTAAATAAATACAAACACAAAATGTGGAATCGTTCTGTCACTGATTTATTGTATTACTGAACGAAAGCAAATGTCCACAGAAATCATGTTTCAATCACAACCCTTTCATCACAAAAAACTTTTAACAAAGAAGTATAGGATCTACTTACTTCTTATAATAAGTATTCTGATAAGTTTCCAAGAGATTTGATCTTGGAACCTCAAATGTAAAGGTTTTATTCTTAGCGAGGACTATAATGTAAAAAACCATAACGCATTTTTTACTGAATTTGTATTAAACGAGCGTTCCTACATCCGTTTCTGGATAGTTTTCCCAAGCAAACAATGGGATCCCGTTATCAAAAGCAGCTGTTCCCACACTGACCTTGAGATATAAACACAAAGGTCACAGACAGCAGATGTGGAACATCTGGCTCTGTCGCTCTACAACCCTTCTGCATTCCAACATCTTCGGGTGCGCATCTGGGATTTTTTGCCAACTTTAATGGTGCAGACGGTTTGGTAAATATACGTACCGGTAGCATATAATTACATGCTTATAATTTGTTTTGAAAGCATGCTACTATCTATTTCCAGCGGCTTCGTAGAGGATAGCAGAGTACAGTAGTTTGCTTTTAAACAATTTAAAAATAGCATTTAAAAATAAAAAAATTAAAATTTTCGAGCACGGTATTGTAGGCCTATACAGGCAAGGTTTCAATAATTGAATGATTTTATCATGAAGATTTATTTAATAAAAGAAAGTTAAATAAATAGAATATACAGTATAATTCCAACTTAAGAAATTAATAGAGTTCTTAACAAATACTCTCATAAACGAACACAAGCCTACAAGCATACAAACAATACACAGAGAAATTAAAATAAAATACAAACAAATATTACACATAAGTCTAATGTAAAATACAATGCAATTGTTGCCTTCCTAAATGTTCTTACCTTAGGGTTGCTTAGTCGGTGATGAGTAAAGTAGGGCACCATAAGGATCTGCTAATAGGTTGACTCAGTCGAAGCAAAACTGGATTTTACTCCAAACAAATGCGCTACTTTGATTTTGAAAAATATATGAATGGGATGAACAAAGAAAGCCCAGTTCGGAATAAATATGTTGGTTTCTTTTATAATACTGAGTAATATGAGAAATATCCATAGAGTAGAGTTTAAATGTTAACGGGATTTCGGATTTAGTTATATGTTACAAAACACAACGTTTCGAGGATTAAGATCTATCCTCTTCGTCAGGTGGGGGAGGAAGGTTATTAATTCATACAAAAATACAGAACAGGAAGGAAAAAAGAAGAGAAATAAATGGATTCAACATACCCGAAAGTTGCTTGAAGTTCAGTTCATGTGTAGTAACCGCACATAATGCAAGTTCCGAGCATATGTCATCAGTACGGGAATTAAAGAGCACAACCACACGTCACACCAGATCAGGCGAAAGTGGGATACTGTTCCTGTGATGAGAAAGAATAAACAATAGCACCTGAAAAGTCTGTCGCCAATTTCCGAATCAGGATAAATATATTTTCCCAACATATAACATAAAGGGAAACAGACAAAACATTAAACGTTTACTTCTTTGTTTAAAGATATTACGATGTTTTAATCTAACAATATTATTATTATAGAAATTATGTAAAACAGAAAAATGAAAATCTGTGAATAGATAGAAAGTAAAATGAGACAAATTCAAACAAACAAGACTTGATTTACAAACTATTTTATTGGTAAAGTACCAAACTAATGTAATTGCTTCAAGAAAACAAAATAAAAAATGACAATTTGTATAAAAAATTAAGACTTTTGTAAATAATGAAATTGGTCGAAAATACATAGTACTTACATGGATACTATTATTACACTACCTCTCTACAGTAATTCATTACTTAGACAATTTACATGGTGTATCAGATTTGTTATAATAATCCCTACAACATTCCTAAATCGCTTTTGTTGAGAAATTCACTATAAAGACTAGACCCCATATTCTTTTAAATGACAGAAGGGTAAGAGAGACCGAGCACCTGAGGCGGTTCAGTGATATTTGGAGACAACATTCCTCCTCAATTAATGCCAATCAGGTGTTCCGACCCGAAGATCTCTAAAGCGACGGAATGGGCTTACAAAAGAATATTCACCGGCTCCACCCTACTACATTCATCACCCCCGGTATCTGTTGTCGGAAGGGGGGAGGTTGCAGGTATGTGAGACATCCTGGCAGATGTTATAGAGGGTAGCTCTATACCTATACCGGATATGCCTTCACAATATGTGAAATAGAATCACCTGTAATTATGCTGAGGGAATCGAAGAGGTCCTGCCACTATGACACAGCTGAGACAGAACAAAAAGGCTCGTATTCAAATAATACCGTTGAGCTTGATCACGTGGTGCGAAAGAGATTTAAACACGCAACAGACATATAGTAATCTTGGGGAGAGGGAGAGATTACTGTGTAGTATAAATATTTCCGGAATCCCGGAGAATCTGTAATAACCAACAGGAGAATTGGGATACAAGAGGTCCGTCCCCAAAATATTACTATATTTATATTCCAAGGAAACGAAGTTTCATGAGGCTTGTATACAATCACCTATCATCCCAGCATATGCTAATTTACATGCAAAAAGTTCAGTATACGTATGGGCTACTAAAGGAATTACCAATCTTTTCAGCATGTACACACTCTCTAATGTTCTGACTAGGTAATAAGGACGAAGTACGGCATCCACACTACCAGTGACCAGGCTGACATCGTATCTGCAAGCGTGCACGAAGTATGGCGCCCACGCTACCAGTGACCAGGCTGACAGCGTAACAGCAAGCGCGCACGAAGTGTGGTCTCCATACTGCCAGTGACCAGGTTGATGGCGTATCTTGCAATCATGCACGAATTATAGCGTCCACACTGCCAGTGACCATGCTGACAGCGTATCTGCAAGCGCGCACGAAGTGTAGCGTCCATACTGCCAGTGACCAGGTTGATAGCGTATCTTGCAATCATGCACGAATTATAGCGTCCACACTGCCAGTGACCAGGTTGATAGCGTATCTTGCAATCATGCATGAGTTATAGTGTCCACACTGCCAGTGACCATGCTGTTAACGTATCTGTAAGCGAGCACGAAGTATGGCGTCCACACTGCCAGTAACCATGCTGATAGCGTAACTACAAGCGTCCACGAAGTAGGGCCTCCACACTACCAGAGACCAGGTCGATAGCGTATCTTCCAGGCGTGCACGAAGCGTACATGCTGGCCTAATGTCTAATGTTGTTTAATAGCCGAATACTCGATTATTTATTAGTATATTTATTTCGGCTGTGGCGTATAATGAAAATACCTATAACGCGTTCTGGCCAAACAGAATATTACATTTGAGGGTATAACTTGTTAGTTACTACCTGCGTTACTTCCGTCTAGAAGAAAAGCATTTTTTTAAACTTGTTTAATGTTGATTGGTTTAATGTGCACATCTTTATGGTTACTGTGTTGTTAGATGACTAGGTGTTCATGGCAATGAGGTGTTCAGAAAGTGCTGGTTGTTGATTATAATATCCTTTCTTAATGTTATCCAAGGAAAACGACTATTGTTGTCTACTATGATTTTCACGCCCATCTTTCCTACTGTAAAAGTACCAGAAGACAGCAATGTCCTAACCTGTGACTGGCTGAGGGCCATTTTTGTATCCGGTGACTATTCACAGTTCTTTAGTAGACTTCGTCAGCTTTGCTGACTCTTATCATCCAACATAATTTGCATCTAAACCTTGGAACTCAACCCACAGAGAATGTTAATAATTGTTACATAGTATTAAAGCAAACCCTGCGTACGTGGGCGATCCACGCATGCGCACTGACGTGTAGTATTGTGTGGGCGTTTCTTCTCTGCCTAGTTGATAACCACTTCCCAACTCTACGCCAACTTTCGCTTTTAAAATTCCGCAATCCTGTCCATACCACTGTCCTTGTACGGCGCAGAGCCTCTTCCCTACCCGTCACCCGATGGTCGCTAGCCTTGGGATCGATCGGGTTATGTCATTTGGTTACAATGTAACTCTTGAGAATTTATGCAATCGTAGAACGGGTGTATGAAATAACAGTAGCGTACCCAGAAAACGTTTCTGGGAGCGTCCGAAACACCGGGAAATCGGGAGTATGGTAAACCCTCCAGACCAGTAGGAAGTCCAGGAGCTCTCCCCCCGGAAATTTTCAAATACTAAGTCCTAAAATCGTTATTTCATAGTACTTTTGAACTAATGTAAGGAGGGCAAACCACTCTATCACCAATCACCAGGAAGCTTATATTACAAGGAGAATAATAAAATCTTCTGCAACAAATAAAGTTAAACCAAAATAAAACGTAATAAAAACATTTACAAAATATTAATAGATGATTACGTATGATTCTAAATCAGTACAACCTGTACAACGGTTCCTGAAAGCGCCGGGTACAGGTAGAAGGCACAAGAAATATTAAGAACTAACCTCACTTCCGAGACAGCTAACCTTGGTTGGTGCGTGACGAGGAAATTTAAATATTAGCGTTTAGAGAAAATTTTAATTATTTGATGTTCAGTGTTTGTATTTTGTAAATTAAAATAGCTATAGAGTTTAAATTTATATATTTTATTATGACTGGTTTCAAGTTCCAACATAAATATTACTTTTATTCAAAAATAGATTATGTGATTATTTAGAAATGAAATGCTCTTGGGAGGGGGGCAGGTCTCATTCGTCCCCCCCGGCGGTGAGCTTCTGCAAACTAATGGTAGACTTTGTTGATTTAAAAATTTTTTCAGTAATGCCTTTTATGAATCTGTAGAGGATTAATAACAATTACTAAAAACAGTTTAAACGACAAGGAAAGTTCCAGCCTCGTAGTACTGTATATCCAATGCTAATGTTGATCGATCACTTACTAGACTAGGTTTTTTTGTTTTTCTTTAAAATTCCCTCCAAATTGTACTGATATTTTACAGAATTCTACTATTTAAGCAGGAACGGAGGGAATAGTTGATTCCACGTGAAAGTTGAGTTCAGTCCCATGTCACTTCCGCTTAGTTCAGCGTCTGAAATCTGAAACGCTGAATTAAACGGAAGGCGAAATAAAGCTGAACTCAACATTCACGTGGAATCAACCTTTCCCACAATACTTGCGTTATATGGAGACTTCCAAGATAATAGTCTGAACAATATATCATTTCAAACCACGCGTATTCAATCTCGCTATTCAATAAAGGACACTGCAATAAAGAGATGAGCCCTTGAACATGCTTTGGATCTTTGTGGTTATACAAGTTCTAGAAACACGGAATTCGGCAAGCATGTCGCTTTACCCGTAAAACCAACAGGAACAGTCTGAAAACATGACATTTTTACTTTTAAACCCCTAAAAGAAATTCACGCAATTTCGCACTTTTTCACTCTTGCAGTCCTTTCTTTAAATGTCAATAGCAGGAGAATTGCTAGAGCTAACTCGAATCTGACGAAAAATTTGCTAGTGGGAAGTGAAATGAACCATCTCAATCGGTTTGGCCGTAAAACGCGTTTAAATGCAAAAAGTTTGAAATTTTAACGTTCAAAAATTATTTCCGGGCTCGATAGTGGCCAAACGGTGGGTCGTAGCTCATATCTAATTTCCCGATGAAATTAGGCAGCCTAAATAACGTGATCTACAAAAAAGGTCCAGTAACGTTTTCTCCATATGTATTGGTATGGTCATTATGGTCCCTGACTTATGCATATCACAATGCTCTGGATTGATTTGTTTATTTTCTAGGTTAGTTATCCACCTGAGGAAGAGATCGGATTGCAAGTTTCGAAACGTAGTAAATATTCATAAATTTTCATCACTGAATGACAAATGTCCGGAAAATTCTCTTCTCTTCATTTTTCTGTGCTCTGTGGAACCGCGAATAGAGGTGGGGTTGTTACCAAACACCTGGTCATCCATGGTCCGCCTACCAGGGAGGTAAATGTTAATGTATGATCGTCTCGACCCAGATGTCGGGATTAGAGAGAGGTGAAAGGCGAGCGCAGAATGAGGTGGAAACGACCTTAGCGTTCTGTGAAGAGTATTTCAGCAACAATATAGTTACGAATTTCCATATCCGCCACTCTCCCGAGTGCTGGAATCGAATTGAGAGGTCAAGTTTCTACCCCTCGATATCAGGGACAATGAGTTGCTTATTTTGAATATTAACTACCAAAAACCAGGATTGACATTCAGCATTTTCAGGGGGAATTGCCATGAAAATGATATTACTCACTCTATAAAATAAGGCTTTATAGGAAAGGCTGGCGCGGATATGCTGTTAGTTCGGTTTTACCGCGTAACCACTTCCACTTCCTCATGTCCAGGTGAGAGGCAGTTTTTAGAAGAAAATCAATTTTTGAGCCCTCTCGTAAAAGTTTTGAAATTGCAAGCCTTCCAAACGCTGTTTTAGGAACTTCTAACCTAATTTTATTTATATATTAGTTTTATATACTATATATAAGAAAAACCAATACCCTTTTAAGCCTTATTCTGCCCGTCCTCATTGACTACTAGGCTGTGCGAGTCTTATCTACAAAAATCTATTTACAGCTACTATTAATCTAATTTGGTTAGCAACAACACAAATTATGTTAACTATTACTCGGATTATTTTCACAAATTAGTTAGTGCAAAAAAGTGTTTCTTAGCCAACAATTTAAAATCTTTAGTACTTCTAAAGACCGTTTCGCCATCTATTAACTCATTTGGGAGAAATACTCAACCTACGTAACATATAGAAGTTGAATATGATGTTTCGGACATTAAAATATTGAAGTCCTTTATTATAAAATGAGTAGGAACTTATACTTTAACTGTATTGTTTAATATTCTAGCATACGTGTAAGTGAAACATATAATGTTTTATTTTATAAGCAACACGTCATACATGTATAACAATTGATTAAGTTCGTCGTTAATTATTTCACAGCTGAAGGAATATAAAAAAGAGAGTTTTGAATTTTAACATTAATATAAATAAATATTATTTAATGTTACAACACAATCAAAGTACCATGTAGATGGCATTGAAAAAACTGACCCTGTCTATAAATTGTATCTCTACAACACTATTCAAATCAACTTTTGAATTAAACGGCGATTAACAATGTCGGTTTTTTATTCATCACAGTCACACTCCTCTGTTTATCACGATGACAAATGATCCCAAATCCCATGTTTATCACGATGATAAATTCCATGTTTATAACAATCACATCACTCCTTTATCACGATGACAGTCCCATGTTTATAACGAAGACAAATCACATGTTTATTACAATCACATCTCCCCAATTATCACGATGACAGTCTCATGTTTATCACGTTCACATGTCTCTGTTTATCACGATGACAGTCCCATGGTTATAACGATGACAAATCCCATGTTTATCATAATGAAACTCCTATGTTTATCACGATGATAGTACCATGATTATAACGATAACAAATCACATGTTTCACAATCGAATCTCTCCAATTATCAAGATGACAGTCCCATGGTTATAACGATGACAAATCCCATGTTTATCATAATCAAACTCCTATGTTTATCACGATGATAGTACCATGATTATAACGATAACAAATCACATGTTTCACAATCAAATCTCTCCAATTATCTCGATGACGGTCTCATGTTTATCACGTTCACAAGTCTCTGTTTATCACGATGACAGTCCCATGGTTATCACGATAAAACTCCTCTATTTATCACGATGATAGTATCATGATTATAATGATGATGAATCCCACGTTTATCATGATAACACTCATTTTTATCATAATGACAGTCCCATATTTATCTCGACCACATCCCAAGTGAATTGCACTTGTCCCAGCGCCTTTGCCATGCCTGGAAAACGTTAGAGAAGCCATCCTTTGACATGTTCTTCATGATCACCTCCAAAGCCTTTACTGCATCCTGTTCCGAATCAAAACAACGTCCCTTTAATTCCTTTTTTTGCAGTAGGAAACAAAAAAAGTCACAGGGCGAAAGGTCAGGACTATAAGGTGGGTGGGGCACGACCTTAATGTTTCGTTTGGCAAAATATTCTGTCACAACGTGTGCAATGTGAGGCCGCGCATTGTCGTGATGAAGTTTCCAGTTTCCTCGAAGTTCTGGACGCTTTCGAGAAATGTGATCATTCATTAATGTAGCCAAAAACTTGTTTGTAATAGTCTCCATTGATTGTCTGTCCACGTGGAACTGAATGAGTGTACACCATTCCTTTATAGTCAAAATAAGTAATGACCATTGCTTTGTTTGCAGATTTGGTTGCCCTAGCTTTCTTCGGGCGACCTTCATTTTTTTCTACCCACTCAGTGCTTTGGATTTTCATTGCAGGGTCATACTGATAAACCCAGGACTCATCAGCAGTGATTACACTCTTCCACCAATCCCTATCTTCTTCAACGAACCGCTTCCACTCAAGGCAAACATCGACACGGTTTTGTTTTTGTTCAGGTGTGAGTAAACGAGGAATCCAACGAGCACATACTCTAGACATGTTAAGATTGTCTTTTAAAATTGTGTGAGCACTACCTACCGATATGTCAAGGAGTTGAGCAATCTGTCTACGTCGGTCGGTTTTGATCATTGCCGCTGCTGTATTGATGATTTCCTCAGTGAGAGCAGTAACTGGGGCACCATCTCCTCCCTGCAACTCTGGGTCCTCTCTTCCCTCCTTAAAATCTTTGAACCAGCGAAAACAGGAAGCACGAGACATTGCGTCATCCCCAAAAGCTTGCTTTATGTCTTCATAAGTGTTAGTCGCAGTTTTGTTGAGTCTAACACAAAACTTAATCGCATATCGTTGTTCACGCAAACTGGACATGATAAAACGTTGGAGGCGGCACTTAACAAGCTGATGTTCAAATGAGCACTGATGGCTTTGTGATAGAGATAAAGCAATTCAATGTCTGTTGGTAAACAATAGGGTCCAACTCCAAAGGTATTGGAAAAACCTGGCATCATGTCTTATCAGAGCAGTATGGGGAAATCCCGGGCCCAGTCTCAGTCTTTATTGAACAACCCTAGTAGTCTCCTGTTTATCATGATCACAGTCCTATGTTTCGAAAGAACTTAAATAAAGAATAAGTAGCAATAAGACTAAACATATTCAACTGTAGGGTGCATTGCACAACGGCTGACTTGACGCCATTTCATTCAACTTCGAAATTACTCATCCGACGAGTCAACTATTTTTGTAACCGCCCGAGGTCGGAGTAAACATATTATGTAAAGCTGAAGTTAATTTGAACTGCCATGTCTAATCAACTGAAGATTAGACTGCTTTATACTCTTTGTATTCTCTTTATTTTCAAGAGTTTGTTTAAATATCCAGATAATTATTGTGAAATCTTATATATTTTTGTCACAATCAATACGTAGGCTTATATTTAGTATATTTTCCCTGCGATTTACGCCTACTAGGCACAATTAGACTGGTTTACTTACACATAATTATCGCAAATTATTATAACTCTCTGAACTATATAGTTATCGTAGTTATATCTAAAGCGTCATAGTTAGTATTGATTGCTAAGAGATAGTAAGAGATCCTATCCTGGCTTATTGCTTCGAAAATGGTCATGACGTGGTTTGATTATACGAAAACTTGCACTACATAATAGTTATTGGTATTCTAAAACTATTTAGTTATTGTTCACATTTCAATCAAAAAATATTTTAAATATTGCGTTAGTCATATTTATAATATATATATATATATATATATATATATAGTCTCTTAGAGCAGTTTCAAAAGAAAACTACAATTTTTTCGTACACTATTTCGTTGTAATTAACAACTTTTTCAAGTACACTTTTAAAACATACACAGAATAAAATAAACAAACAAAAGAAGAAACACCTGATAATAAACATTCTAAATGTAAATACAATTTTGACATGTAAACAAGTTTTGATTAGTTGTTAATTTAACAATAATAACATAATATAATTTTGAATTTAGGTAAATTTGTATATCACAATCTAATTATTCAAGTGGAAAACAATAATTTAGCGAATGTTAAGTCCATATGGTTGTTTAGATTTTAATATAAGTTGGTGTGCCAATTCATTATTCCTTAAATTTAAATCATTTCGAGAGCTTGTTTTCACAAGGAGTAATTTTGCTTATAGCTTTGAGTTTATAACAATCCTCAAAGCTTTTGTTATGGTGAATAGCGTGTAAGGCTACTGGTTTTTTGTCGTCTTTGTGATTGATAGAAAAACGGTGACCGGTCATTCTTACCCGCAAAGAATTTGTGGTTTGCCCAATGTAGTCCTTGGGACAAAACCTACAGGCTTGCTGGTAAATTGAATTGTTGGAGGTACAGTCCAATTTACCAGCTATTGGATAAGTCTTTTTAGTGACGCTACTTTGGAATTGATCGGTCTTATCGATAATTTTGCAAATACCACAAAGTGGTTTATTACATGGTTCACAGCCAAAAGATAAATTTTCATAATTTTTTCCAACATGAATTTTGGGCCTTACAAGCATATTCTTCAAATTTTTAGGTCTCTTAAATACTATTCTAGGTGGCCTGGACAATAATTTCTCAGTTAAGGGCGTTTTTTTTTAATTTCATAGCCAATTTTCATAACTCTATTGAATTTGTGCAAACCAGGGGATAAAATGTTGTTATAAATTTAGGATCATATATATATATATATATATATATATATATATATATATATATACATATATAAAACCGTGGACTGATCAATAAATAAATAACAAAGGCTCTTGATCGAGGAAATCAAGTGAGCAAAGCGGAGGCGGAAGTTCGAGGCAGCTGGCCAGCTGCTGTTATCCGTCCGGTCGCGGTTTTTGTAGCAATACCCCACACATCCGTTCGGTCGCTAGCCCTGTTATAATCCGTAATCAGATGGCGGAGATCGTTGCCCTGATTAACGATTCTTGTCTGCAATTAAATTCTTAAGTCTAGTTTCAGAGTAATCGAAGTGCCTAGGTAGAGACGAAAGTCAGGTTCGACTATAAAGGAACAACCTTTGGCAATAGACAGTAGACAAATACCTTATTTCATAAAGGTTTACAATGCTTTAAAACATTCCAAGAGCTCACGGAGCTCGCGCGGAAATACTATTAACACAAAACAAATTACACCATATATTATTAGTTGTCAGCCAGTCTTTTTACAATTATTACTTCCTTACTATATCATCACTTTCAATATTCCACAAAGTAATAACATGCATTTTCTATGTTTAACAAAGCAAGTATCTGAACAGTATATTTCGTGACAAATATTTAACTGTCAATTTTAACAGAAATATCAACAATAAATAAACTACTATTAAAAATCAACAATACTTTTTTTACATTACACCTAACCAAACAATCTGCAATAATTAAACAAATACAAATGAACAATAATAATCAGTAAACAACTACAGATCAACAACAATATACAGTAAATTCTAATAGAAATACCAACAATAACCACACATAATTTAACATTAAATAAATAGATTTCTAATGCTGAACAAAATTTAAAAGACTATTTACTAATTATGAAATTTGTCGATTCACAAAATATATAAACTATGCTTCAGAGAGACTAATACCATATTATTATTAATTTCGTTTTTTGAGAATTGCGCTCTTAACTTTCATTTTAAAACGAGGTTTCCCCTCATTGGAAATGTCGTTACCAAAGTGTACAATAATCTTTTGGAAACATTCTTTTCCAACAAAACAAAACTGTCTTCTACAAAAATCTTTTCTGAAATTAGGCATTGAAATAGTAATGAATTGCGAAGTTCGCGTAGGAGCATTAAACTGTTTCAAGCTATATCTGCCAAAAAAACGTTACATGTATGCAACAAACCAGTCAGCAACTACAACTAATCAATTGTAAGATAATTATTCTGAAAAAATAAATAAGACATTCTCTCTGATTACCATAATGATCTTTCAAGTGGCATAAGCCTGATTAGTGCAGTCATTGAAGCATTGTTGGTCCGAATTTTTTTACTGTGAACCGAATTGCATAAAATTTTGGAATTAGGTTCATCTTACCCTTAACTTCAAAAGTGAAAATGATTTGAACTCCGCAACCACCCTGGGGGTGGTTGCCACCCCTTCTCGGGAGTGAATTTATTTTTTTCAAAATAACCTCGGATATCGATAGAAGGCCTCATTTTAAGCAAAACATCATCTATAACGTTTTTTTTCGAAAAATCCAATACTTTTCAAGTTATTGGCAATTGAAAATTCGCAATTTTTTCACGTTTATCATCGGTTTTTTGCAAATATCTCCAAAAATATACGTTTTATCGAAAATTTTATAAAGAACAAAAATTGTAGCAGGTAAAACAATGAACAATTTTGTTTTTTTATAAAGTATTCTAAGTCAAATATTAAGCTAGATATTAAAAATCAAAGCCGTTTTTTATTTTGTCTGAAATTTAATCGATGTGGTCAATGCCATCTAGCGGCGAGCAGATGCATTTTAGGCATTCTAATTAAAAAGAGTTTTATAGTGCTTGAAATAAGCTTTAAAATTAGCACTATTAAAAGTCTTTTGCACGTAAAATGAGTGAGCTGTATTGCAAATAAGAGGAGCATCTAATGTTTTTTTCTTTTAAATCAATGGGTTTCATAAGTGCCATTTCCACCAAAATTACAATTAATCGTATTCCGCCTAGAATCAACTTTATTATGAAGAGTTTAATAGATTGTATCAGTTTGGCTGCTTCAGGACACATATTTTTCAAAAAAGACACAATTAAAAAAAATTTCAAATTTTTAAAAAACCAACTTTTTTCATAATATCTCAAAAAATGACGACATATACGAATAAAAGTGTAGGTATGAAAAATGTAAGTATATTTCTGACAAACAATTTGGATTTTTTGATTTTTCTGTAAAACAAAAATTTACGGAAATATGATTGTTTAAAGAGAGCGCGTGGCAGCGCAATCACAGCCTCTCTCAAGCCCTTTAACCCTTCACCGTTTGAGAAGTAGTTTTCAAGGGTTGAAAGGGGGTTAAAAATTTCATAATTATTATAGAAAATATAAAATATTACTAACTCTATACTTACATCTTTTTATATCATACCAAAGTATTTTTTTTGTAATTTTTCAATTTAGGGGTTGTTTGCAAGGGTTGTAAGATGTTCAAGGGGTTGAAAATGATTTTAATATGAGGTAATTGTGTTAGAAAACACTTTAAAATTTCACCAATTACTATTAAACATGTTTACTAGCGATAAAATGGCTCAATGTCGATTTTTCCATTAAGGGGTTGTTTACACCCCTTAAAATTAATAGGCGGAGTTCAGATCATTTTCACTTTTGAAGTTAAGGGTAAGATGAGCCTAATTCCAAAATTTCATGCAAATCGGTTCACAGTAAAAAAATTCGGAGGTAAGACCGTATTTTTCGCTTCAATGACTGCACTAGATATCCGGCGATTGAACATGTCCATTGTATTACGGCCCATTGTGTGACTCAATAAGGCTGTACGATATATTGCTCACGAAGAGTTTGACAGTGGATACTTTACTTTCTCAGAAAGTGCTCAGTGTAAGCAATCGTGGAAGTTTGACGTCAGACAGGGGGCGTGCTTTGCGTCACCAGTCTCTATACAGTACACTGGGACTGGACTGTCAAACAAACTGAGGAGAGTGCCGTGGCTCCAGGCTGTAATGTTATCACTCGTCAAACACTAGCCCGTGCCCCGGTGGTGTCCGCGTTTATCGTAGTTTACACAAAAGAACGTGCAGCGTCACGTAGGGCCTGTCTGAGCCTACTTAAAATCCATATTGAACTGTAGATCTCTTACGTCTTGCTCAAGTTACTAGACCACAAAATTAATAGTCATGACTACACAGGGCAGCTTCACTCATTCTGTCCATTCTTCTCACACTCAAATTCTCCTACGACTTGATGTACGGTGTCTTGCACAAGCTCAATGTCGTTACCAGTTAAGTAAGTTATTAGAGTTTTTAACATTGCAGTATCGATAACTTACTTAAATTCATTGTCTCGAAAAACGGTTGTAAAATTTCAGAATATTTCCAAAATTGAAACGTCAAAAACTTTACAAAAAAGTAATTTGTTCAATGAAAAAATAAATTTTAGATTGTTTGGACTGTTTTAAAGAATCCACTATCTAAAGAGTTAAGAGTATGAATCAGACCGTGATGTGGAGTGTTTTGCAATCCAAAATAAGACTCAGACACATGGTTCTCTACGGACATAGATCAGTTGTACGGACAAGATTACGAAAAATTTAAATATTTACAATGCTATGATCGAGTGGTTCGGAACCCGTATTAAACTACGGACCCCTTACTTGCTCGTCCCTAGACCACAAAAGTAATAATCTTTTCTACAGATCAATCGACCTTATATAGCACATGACTACACAGTGCAGCCTCACGCATTCTGTATATTCATCTCAAACTCAAATTCGCCTACGACTTGATGTACGGTGTCTTGCACAAGCTCAAAGTCGTTACCAGTTAAGAAAGTGATTAGAGTTTTTAACATTGCAGTATCAATAACTTACTTAAATTCATTGTCTCGAAAAACTATTGTAAAATTTTAGAATATTTCCAAAATAAAAAAGTAAAAACTTTACAAAAAAGTAATTTGTTCAATGAAAAAATAAATTTTAGATTGTTTGGACTATTTTAAAGAATCCACTATCTAAAGAGATACGAGTTTGAATCAGACCGCTGATGTGGAGTGTTTTCAATCCAAAATAAGACTCATACACATGGTTCTCTACGGACATAGTATTTGTTCAAGATTACGAAAAATTAAAATATTTACGATTCTGTGATCGAGTGTTTCGGAACCCATATTATACTGTGGATCCCTTTACTTGCTCAATTCCCTAGACAGCAGAAGTAATAATCTTTTTTAAGTAGTAATCGACCTTGTATATAGCACATGACTACACAGGACAGCCTCACTCATTCTGTACATTCGTCTCAAACTCGCCTACGATTGATGTACTGTGTGTTCTTGCACAGGTTGGAAGCCGTAGAATACCGTTGCCATTTAAGTAAGTGATAAGAGTTTTTAACTTTGCAGTATCAATAATTTGCTAACATTCATTGTCTCGAAAAACGGTTGTACAATTTTAGAATTCTACCAAAATAAAAATGTCAAAAATTCATCCGAAATAATTGGGTATATTACAAAACATATTCCAGATCGTTTGGTTTACTTGAAAGAATCCACTATCTACAAAGATACGAGTATGAATGAGACCATGATGTGGAGTGTTTTGTAATCCAAAATAAGAGACTCATACAGATGGTTCTCTGGGGACATAGCGTTTGTTTAAGATTACGAAAAATTTAAATATTTTGTGATCATTTAACCATCTACGTGGGCAGTTTTCGAAATAAACGAGGTCAATTAAAGTACTTCACGAAATCTAAATCCAAAGAAAACATCCAAAATGTGTAGTTTCGTAGAACTAAATTTAGTCCAGTAATCATTTCTTCACTTTTGTTACACAATATTGTTTCTTACCTTGTAATAATTGTACAGACATTTTGTTATGCTCAATCTTTAGTATTTATTTATTATTATTATATATCACTATTTATCCATCTGCTTCACTTTATAAATGTTTAGAGTTATTGCTGTACTAGTTATCGTTTTGCTTGCCGTGTATATTTGTAGTCTATATTATCTATCTGTTTATTAAGTAAAGCTATTTCTGTTTTTTTATGCATTTGTACTGTTATTAAGTACCTACTAGGCGAAAGAAGAATAGTTTTGTTATTTAGATTTTAGTTTGTTAAATTTCATGGTTTAGCTGGTCATAAGTAAGTCTATAATTAGTATTATATCTGCCTAGTTATACTTTGCAAATTAACTTTTTATTTGCTGTTATGCTGACGATTACTGTTTAGCCTAATGATGGTCTGAAGTCGTCTTGATGTTATATGTGCATTGTAATTGTCTTGAAAAAGTGGTCGTTGGCCGTGGGAATAAATAAACACATAACGAAGATAATTCCATTGTGTTATTATTTGCTCTATTGTCTTTCAACCATATTTGTTTTTGACATTATTATTATCTTGTATATTAACCCCATTGTTATTGTTGTGATGTATACCTTTGATTATAATTTTTGTCTTATTTATTTTTTCTGCTATTTATTGTATTTTTGCACTTTTTGACTCCACTATTTACAATGTTGTAATTATTTTTGCTTGTAAGCAATTGCTTTCTTGAATATTTTGTTTTGTTTATAAAAAAATTGTGTATGCCGTTGGTATAAATACATAATAAACAAATAACGAATAATATGGTGGGGCAAAGAGTTTGGAACATCGTTGTTTGTCATAAGGGAACAATGTTGATCTCCATAGAAGTAGTAGTTCTTGACCCAGGGAGACGTGCAAAGTGTTGTTGAAAGGAAATCCTCTCTTAAATTGTCCACAGATATAACTAAAAAACACACGAAACTTCAGGAAATCACTTGGAACGCCCTAACCTCAAACTACAACTAGACGCTATTCTCTAACTAAAGGCGCACGCAAGGGGAGTCCCCCAATGTCATTGGCAACTGAGGCACGTTCCTCAACGAAATACAAATCTTTTTGTAGGCGATGGCTAGATACAAGAGGCAGTGGCAGCTGGGAGCTTAGCAGATGTGCGCCACGCGACAGCTGTTCCCCCACCTGCGCACCCCCACCACCGCCCACAACGGCTACTATGTTTATCTCCTAGCAGCTGATGAGGCTGCAGACCGTGGAGCAGAATAATAGACCTAACCCGGTATAACTGAAAAGGTGGCACTTCAACCGAGAAAACCCAACGTCGTCCGACTGACCAGATGTTTATTACATATTTGTGTTGTTATTTTTTATAAAATTCGAATCAGCTGTAGAGGATCATAAGAGTTATTTTGTTTAGAAGGATTTCGTAACCAAAAACAAGAAAAAAATAGATATTTGACGGAAGTAAAATCACTCCGGAGTCAGTGACATGTTTGATATTTTAGCACCAAAGTTCCGGTGCGGATTACCTGATCCAATTTACTGCCACCAGTGGTGGATTAAGATGGGGCGGAGGGGGCAACCGTCCCCCCCATAATCCCGTTAATCCCCGTCAGGGTGGCCTCCCGACCAGCAATTTAACAAACCTAGGGAAATTTTAATTAGCCGGGAATCTTGGGAGTAGTAGAGCTGGAAAAATATGAGTTCATGAAATCCAAAAATAATCTGAACAGATTTTGAATTCGGAGTTAATTAACCCCGCGCGTTATATTTTATGCCTTTTGATCGCCGAATTGTTTACAGTATGTGCCAACAGCGCATGGTTGCTACAGTATGTGGTGTGGTGCCAGTGTGTTGGCCAATGTGAGTCCCACCTGAGGCCGTTATCCATGGTTGCCTCCACTATTGTAGATCAGTTTATTTTGGTTAGATCTACGCCCGTGTTAAATCAAGTAATGTTTTGTTATTTATCGAAATAAACGTCTAGGTCTGTTGTTACTCCTTTCTTGTGTAGGATATAATCTGAAGACAAATATAAAATTTAACATTAAGTAGGCATTAATTGATTACATCGTTAATTACCTTCATATTCTGGGGTTAGTGGAAGGTACTAGTCGTTACTGGAGTCAAAGATATATTTTGTCTCGCAGCCCTGTGAACAATGAAGACATTCGACTTGCAGCACACTGGTCGAAATGACGAAACATGGACTCGAGTCATTTCGCAGCGTTCCAGACTGGGATCGCTACAAAACACGTTAGCCGTCTGAGAATTACGTTTTGATAATAGAGTAGGAGCCTGCTAAAGGACTGAACAGTTATACTGTATAGGGGTGAGAACGAATGCTGATTACACTATGGAATATAATAATGCTAAGTTGGACCAATAACAACGACTCTAGAGCCATGACAAGAATATTAAACCATCCAGAACAGGACCTACATTGTAAGTGTTTCAAACTTTAAACCAGCGTAATGTTTGAAAAAGTGAACTTTTTGAGGTCAGAATTGCGGCATCTTACTGTACTAATAAAGAACTTTAATTTAATGCACTACTCGACCTATGCTCCCATTTAAGATTTCTTGTTGACTCCTTGCGGAGCATGGCAAAAAATGGTTGTTACTCCAAACAGTAGATTTATAGGTGCAGTAGTGATGTAGGTACCAAGTTTTATTTCTTTACCTGTAATCGTTCAGGAAGTATCAAGCCCGTGTGGGACTTTATGAACACCCTGTCATACATGCAAGACATACATCATACAGAAAAGAAATATTCACATAGGTAGAGTTTGACTATTAAAAAGCATTTCGCATGGTAGATGTTGATATTTTGTAATATAAAATTCGGAATTATGGTATTGGGGAATTGTTATAAAGTGGCTTGTCTCCATTTGTCAAAATTAATAATATACTTAGTGATAAACTACAACTAAAACATGGAATTGCTCAAGGGGGTGTTTTGGGTCCTCTTATGTTTATAATATACATGAATGAACTACTTAAAACTCCGTTGAACTCCTCAATATTTGCTTATGCTGATGATACAGCCATAGTTTGCTCAGCATATAGTAGAGATATTTGAGAGGCATGGTATGTCAGGACCTGGCAACTATATCTCGTTGGTTGGCTCAGAACAAATTGATCATTAATAGCAAAAGTCTATGTGTTTATATATAAATAAATAATAAAAATGTATATATAACTATCTGTTTCATGTTAACAGATTATATAATTGAATTTATTCTTAATGAAATTGAAGTTATATGTGTAAATATAGCATCTTGAAGTCCATACTTATTATGCATGTTAAGTGCAAGTTAATATTATAATAGTAATTATAATATTAAAATTATATTGTAATACTTACGTCTGCATTGACAATCGGAATGTAAAATCTTAACCATCACTCAGACATCCTCTCCGTAGACAAAAAAAGAAATTATGTCAGCCTACTAAGTGTTTTAACGGCGCTCAGCCAAAATCTATGGCTGAACACGCATCATCATAAAACCATTCTTGCTGTGTACAAATAAAGTTTCGTGTAAAATTTAAAGCCTGCAAATTATTTGTATCGAGATATCTTGTTACGTGGTGCATCCATATTGTTTCATTGTGGTAGGTTTCATAGCAGTGTTTAAATAATGAAGTTCCGGTAAAGTACGGAGGAGAATACTACAATGCAAGAGTATCCTGAAATCCAATGTTTTCACCAACTTTTAACATTGGCTTTCACTCTATTTTTCTCTTTATTAAATGAATAATCTTCGTGTTCAATTTCAAATTCAAAACAATCCTTATTCATTAGATTGTACATCAATAAAAAAAGGCGTCATATGTAAAAGACTAACGTAAAAGAACTATATATACTATACTATAGTATATATATATATATTATATATATATATATATATATATATATATATATATATACTATACGTTCTTATAAATACAAATAAACTTACTCTATATTCAATATTTTGTAAAACAGATAGTTAGAGATAGAGGAAACACCGATTTTTCCTGACATTTACCATAAGTAAAGTAAAGTACGGAGGAGAATACTACAATGCAAGAGTATCCTGACATCCAATGTTTTCACCAACTTTTAACATTGGCTTTCACTCTATTTTTCTCTTTATTAAATGAATAATCTTCAATTTCAAATTCAAAACAATCCTTATTCATTAGATTGTACATCAATAAAAAAAGGCGTCATATGTAAAAGACTAACGTAAAAGAACTATATATACTATACTATAGTATATATATATATATATATATATATATATATATATATATATATATATATATATATATACATATATATATATATATATACTATACGTTCTTATGAATACAAATAAACTTACTCTATATTCAATATTTTGTAAAACAGATAGTTAGAGATAGAGGAAACACCGATTTTTCCTGACATTTACCATCGTTCATTGAAACCAAAAATCACTGAACGATGGCAAATGTCCTCAAAAATCCTGTTTCCTTCACAATCTTTCCATTGTCAAAAATAAACTTCAAACAAGGTAGAGATTGAAAGTTTTTTTGATCATCTGTTGAATAAAGAGGTTTTGATATTGCATATTCTTTTAGGATTTTCTTTCATTTATCAATATTAGTAATGATTTTTTTATATGTTTAGAAGTTTATTAAAAGGTTTTGTTCCCACATACATAGCTTTTTTCAAAGGTCAATCTATGGATAGATATGGACAAGTCATTTCTTTTCCTTGTACTGTATGATAATTTCCTCTCCGCGAAATAGAATTAGAGTTTTTGAAAGTGTACACTGTACAATATGCATTCATAGATATAATTGCTGTAAATAGTAAAACATTATAAATCCTTAAATTTGTCTTTCAAGGATTCTTGCCAACGTAAGTTCAACATAATTCTTATGGCTCGTTTTTGTAAAATTAATAATCTGTCTACATCCTTTTTTAATTATCCACCATAGATACAGATACCAAAAGACATGTGAGAGAGAACATGGCAAAATAGACAAATTTTAGAGTGCCACGGCTAAGGAGTTTGGTAATCTATAAAGGGCATACAATCGAGATGAAATTCTTTTATCAACAGAATTAATATGGAAATCCCTGGACAGTTTGCTGTTGGTATGTAATCCAAGACATTTAGTGTGTTCCACTTGTTCAAGTATCATATCTTCAAGTTGTGTTAATAGTTCATGTGTTAACATCTCACTTGTTAAAATCTTATATGATCTCAATCGTATTTTTCCCAAACCAAATTAGTTGAAAAATTACCAAACGTTGTGTAGTCTCAAGCTGTGCATTTTTAATAATTATGGGAGTTAGGCCTTACTACTCGTATGGTATTC
The DNA here is from genome assembly GCF_021130785.1 of Homalodisca vitripennis. Lineage (NCBI taxonomy): Eukaryota > Metazoa > Arthropoda > Insecta > Hemiptera > Cicadellidae > Homalodisca > Homalodisca vitripennis. The sequence continues at coordinate 72,825,045 of NC_060214.1, read as the reverse complement.
CTTATCGCCCAGACAGTCGCGTTTAGCTCCCACCAATTGACATCTTACTCCTTGGTAAGCATGTGTTCTTGTCAAATCATATCAAGCTCTTTTCGCACTTGTTTACATTGTCAACTAAAGTTTATTGTCACTTAAATGAAATGAAGGGTGAAAACAATTGTAATACGGTATGGGAGAATTAAGAGAGGGGATAGAACTCTACCAAACTGGTGGAAATGGTGGACGGATTATCATAAGCTGTACAGTCCCCGTAGTTCTGGCCAAGATCATGTTCCAGATTGTCCACTAACTGGCCATGCACGATCATAGGACGATGATTGTACAAGTCAACAATCCTTTTGTCCTCGCGAAGATATCTTATTGCTACTGGTAAATCGTAAGCATACTTGTACAGACTAGAAGCCGCTGCTCAATTATTGTTCTTCTACGTGTTATGTCGTCTTCGTGGAGGCCTTTCTGGAGGCGGTATCTGATTCACAGCGTTCTTCGGATCATCAGTAATAAAAGACTCCTCTCTTGAGCCACCGAAAGCCATGTCACTGCACGTCTTCACACGTGCTTGTGACTTTGATATTCACAAGCTGAAGTCTTCGGTACATGAATGATTTGGCATCGACCCTCTAATCTAGCTTTCCCTTGACTTGCCTGTCTTTGAGTAACATTCCTCCGGTTTAGCATGTTATTCCTTTTCAGTTAGGTTAGGTTGGGAAGCAAACAACGCGAAGAAACCACAAACAGAAACCTCTCAGGACAAGAAGAGTTTTATTGTGACACCCACACCACGCATGACCTGTCAGTGTCCAGCATTTATCGCATTCCACACCAGGGTTGTACTTCCTGCCAACCTTCACACGGCCTCTGGCTCTCGACTACAAGGTGGCGGAATGCGGTAATTAGTGGCGCGTATGTGTGTGACGCGGGGGCAGGTGTACAGAGGATATCCGTTCCAGGTGCCGGCATTCCTCGAGTCCAGGTGGAGGTGACCACTTCCGGCCTAGGAACAATGGAACACTTAACGTCGGCAGATGGAAGGCAGCAGGGACGTTAAAAAGGCAAAGCCATTATTTGCTGCTGTTAATTCTCTATGCCCTTTATCCAGCGGCGTGTAACTATGCAGCAGAGCGGGAGGTCTGTTTGAATTTCACCCCCACCTTAGTAGTACCACCATTTTGTAATTATTCATTCAAACCTCTACCGCCATAACCCTTTTGTCTTTTACTATCGAGAGAGGGATAGAGGATTTGACCATTTTTAAATCTAGTTTTATAATTTCGATGTCTTCTGAGCGTTGACCTTCTTTCACAGAGGGCTTCGAACTCCTCGATACTGTAAACGGGGTCTTCCAGCAGCCACTCTGAAACCTTCTCTTGAGTGTCCTCGGGTTGCCGCATTTGATGTCCACTGGAAAAAGGTTCAAAAGTCTAGCTCCAGCATATGATGGTTTCTTACAAAACCTGGAGGTTCTGTGTTCGGGGAGATTGTAATTAGCATGGTTTCTGGTGTTGTGTTCATGTATATTTGAATGTATAGGCAGTTTTAGGCCAGTTAAAGAGACAACGACCTCACAGATGTAAATTGCAACCAGTGGAAGGATTTGGAGAGTGTTTAAGACATCCCTGCAACTATCTCGCTGTTAAAGGCCCCCAACAATTCTTACAGCACGTTGCTGAAGAACAAAACCTCGCTGAGTGTTTTCCCTTGAACAGTTTCCCCATAAGATTATCCCGTGCCTGAAGTGGGATTCAACGAATGCATGGTATGCTACCCGTGTCGCATCGGCTGTTGCAACACTGTTGATTCTTCTTAAGGCGAAGATGGAAGAGTCTTTGACAGAGGTAGTCGATGTGGGCATCTCAACGAAGCTCTTAATCCAAGATTATTCCAAGGTGTTTGGTTGATTCAGCAGCTTCAATGCTTGGAAGACAGGTGATGTCATTTTTGAATTTTCCAAAGAATACCTGCTGAGTTTTGCTCTCGTTGAAAACCAGGTCTTTGTTGGCGCAGTATTCCATGCCTTTGCTAATAGAAATAAAGTTGTTGATTTCTAGAGGTTCCAATTATTTGTTGCTGGTTAAGAGTACCGAATCATCTTCAAACATGACGGTTTGGCTGTAGGTGTCCATGTATGTAGGAAGGTCTGCTGAAAATAGTGCGTACAGGACAGGGCCCAGCACAGAACCCTGGGGAACTCCTCTAGATACACCTACAATTCAGATCTGACTACGCTAGTTATTCCTTTGAGAGTATGCTTGATCTCAACTAGCTGTCGCCTGTCAGAGAGATAGGACCTAAACCAGGTAAGTCAGCTCCACACCGAAAGTTCAAAGTTTTTCTAAGATGAGCTAAGATTGTCGAGGCAGTCAAACGCCTTGCTGAGATCCAGGAAGGCCGCGCTTGATAGTGGCTCCAGATTCTAAGTTGTCAAGGATGTGTTTTACTATGTCCGTGACCTCAATCATCCTACCCCTTAGGTTGAATACACCGTTGATTCTGATTGAATTGAATCATAATTTATTTTCAAATACATGCCTGCGTGCAGTATTTTAAATAAAATACATCTTCTTCGAAAAAATAAAAAGTAGCCTATCAACAAATCAAAAATTACTAAGAATATTAGTTACTGTATAATTAATGGAATTAAATTTTTGAACTAATTGGACATTAATTTATAATCTGAATTTATAATCGGTTTTCCATTGTACTATTACTAGTTTAGTTTATTTACATAAAAAACAAAGTAAACGCAGTCATAAAATTAAAGTTGTCTATGAAATGAACCTACATAGGCAGTAATAAGTTATGCCTTTGCCTAGGCTCGAGTTGCTTTTCTGGAAATTTTCGACGGATTTTATTAGGTGATTATTATATAACGATCATTCAAGCTTCAGCACGAGCATGTGCATGCATGCACACATACACACTCGCGCCGAAAATGCCGTTTACGCATAATGCGGTATTGATATTCATCTAGCGTAAATAATTTCAAAAAGTAAGAATCAATAAGTTAAACATGGAGAAACCTAACATATTACTAGCAATCATGACGACATGTTATCAGTGGCGTAGCAAAGGGGGAGGCACCCCTTTGGGGTGACATCCACCCGGTCTCTCAACTTTAAGAACAATGTACAAACAAACAAAAAAATAAATCGCTAGCACAAAAATTTCTTTTTCGGGGATTCCTCCACTAGCACTATGTATAATTTGGGGATTTCTGCAAAAGAGCCTGACGCTATTGTGGAGGATTCCCCGTCCCATACTCGCGATCTTTGACGTTTCAGTTGCAACATTTCTCATTTGTTTCGTGAAGTGTGTTGTGTTTGCTTGGCGTGAATTGTTAAACGTGTATTATTCTATTGTGATAGATAATTAAAAGAAATAAATATATTATATGAATGACCTTTATCATATAAAATGTATTGCTTTTTACTTTCGATAGGGTGACACCACCAACTTCCGCACCGGGTGCCACCCAAAGTAGCTACGCCATTGCATGTTATTAAATGAAAATAAATATAAAAAAATAAAAGAATCTACCGGGAACCATTGTTAGTGATAAAGGGGGTGTTATTAAGAGTGAGGGACATAGTTCGAAAGTCAGGTCCATTTTGTGCTCAGCCGTGATGATTTACTCTGCTTCGTCCATGTACATACGTACCAAGTTTTAGCGCATCTAAGAATGTTTTCATTTTATCAATAATAAGAATATAATTGGCTAAGAAAAAAAAAAACTGGCAATGTTTATTAGTTAACGATCTTAGAAGAACCGCCGCTGTCGTACGATTGCTTGATACATCACGTCTACATCACTACTGTTTCCGCACCGGATCTCGCGTTGTTATATTGGCAGCACTGTCCAGATTGCTAATAAGTCATCACTTCCGTTCCCAGCAGCTGATTTCCTTTTTGGTCTTGTTCAGCTGTTTGTAACTCATGTATCGCACTGCGCATGCGCGTTGGCGGTCGGCCAATTACGCGGTGTCGATTTATCGCCGCCCGTTTGCCATCATAGTCTGTGACTGTCATTTAAAATAGTCAATGTGTGGGGAGGGAAAAATATCATGAATCTGTCATTACAACATTCAGGATGCGTCTCTTAGAGGGGTGTTAGGGTATTGTACTAAAGGTTGTTTGGTTGATCTGAACCAAAACGTCTGATGAATATGAGATCGGCAGTCTAATCTCATTTTTAGATAGCAGCTCAAAAAAATTTAAATGGTACAACCATCGAATAATGCCTCGAATTAAAGTTTTAATGAAATAAAATCAACTACACTAAGAAACTCTATTTATGGACAATATACAAATGGAATAATCTAGGATAAAGGTAAAATACTATCTACAATTAAACGATATGCCGACTTAAGCAAAATTTAACCCTTCTTATTTTATCAAGGCTTTTAAATTGAGATTTCACACGATGGGGTTACCGTTCTCGTAACACTTTTTACCTACCTCTATGGTACATATTGATTGAGAAAGCTGTAAAAATTAATTATTAGTTATAAAATACTAACAGGTAAAAAGCCTTCGAGATTATGCCGCAATTAAACTGTAGATGTGTCTTGCACACATTGCTTTGGGCAAATTGCAGGCGTTCACGCCCTAATTCGGGTATTAAGCTAAGCAAAATCTCTATTGATCTGGAATTTCCGGAGAACAATAATTGAACATTCATAATATTAGGCTCATTTAGTTCAATAAACAGTACACCAGCACGTACAAGATATAAGAATATTAATGTACGTATTTTCCCATATATTATTATAAATAAATTGTAACAGTATTATGCAACTTACTTCACAATTCTATTTTTATTCAATATTATCGGATTAACAAATAGTTCATTGGCTTAGGTTGAAGAGCATCTGCTTATAAAAAGCCGATACTTTCTCACGCACAGCAAAGGTTACGCATGTCAAAAATTCTTATTTTTTGCAATAGACATATTTATAAATATTTTTTTATTGTTTATCCTTATAAACGCGATGAGCTATAACTGTAAATAATGGTCTACTTGTAAATATAGAAATAAATTGTTGTTTTGATTTCATCATAAATATACCATCAACCAAATAAATTTAACGGTTGGTCTTCTGTAGGCGCCGGAGAGCAAGGCATCCGGTTTGCCGGGTTTCTCGGCTTCATCCGGCGCATCTTCAAATCAAATCAGATTTATTGACACCGTTGAAAATTTTCATGTTTTGGATGCAAGTCGTATAACTAAAATAATATAGTAAATTAAATACTAAAAATAATATTATAATTCAAGAGACTAATTTAATATTTTTTGTTGATTAGTGGAAAGAAAACTTGAAATCACAGCGCTTCATCAAGGCTGCAGAAGGCCCTCTCAAAGAGATAGAGTACATAAGTGCTCTGTCGTATTAAACCTTACTTTTTGTTGAAGCTCTCAATTTTTGTTAGAATTTCCTGACTACAAGTAAAACCAGTAAGAACATTGTATGTTCAAAAGGTAATGTATTACTTAAAAAACTACTAAGTAATTATATTATTTTGTAATTATATTGATGGCAACTCGTCTCAATCCAATAACATCATAGCAAATATGTTTGCTGACTTTTTTGCGTCAGTGTATTCTCCTGATGATAACACATCACAAATGGAATGCTCAAATTCACTTTCCCAAGACGTGATATCCTCCTGCCACTTTAATACCGAGGATGTATTGAAGGTGCTCAACAGTCTCGACGTCACCAAGGGCCCAGGTTCAGACTCAATTCCTCCATCCGTAATTAAACACTGCGCAGAACTGCTTGCTCAACCTCTCACCAATTTATACAATAAATCTCTATCCGGCGGAGTTTTCCCTGAGATCTTCAAAATAGGTCATATAGTGCCCATTCACAAAAATGGCTCTTTGAGTAACACAAGAAATTATAGACCCATAACAATATTACCAATCTTGGCAAAGGTATTTGAGAGACCTGTCCTGAATAAGATTATTTTCCAAGTCAGAAATATGCTACATCCAAGTCAGCACGGGTTCCTGTCTAACAAATCAACAACCACTAACCTCGTACAGTTTCAAACCTACATCATAGAGGCTTTTGCACAAAGACAGCAGGTGGACTCAATAGAGCTGGACTTCTCAAAGGCTTTCGAAAGGGTATGCCACTCCATCTTGATCCGCAAACTTGAGGCTTATGGCTTCACAGGACCAACTGGTTTGACAGTTACCTGCGTGGGCGCATGCTTCAGGTTAGATACAAGAATACCTTGTCCCACAGCTCTCCAGCTTCATCTTGCGTCCCACAGGGTTCTCACCTAGGCCCCATCATGTTCAACCTATACATTAATGATGTCGTTAATGCCCTCAAATGCAACCACCTGCTCTTTGCCGACGATATAAAATTATTCATGAAGATTTCTACCGACCATGATGCGGCTCTGCTGCAGGAGGACATCAACTTGGTTGTCCGTTGGTGTAGTACGAACAAAATGTCTTTCAATATCAGCAAATGCACCTCTATTACTTTTCATCGCACCATGAACCCAATCATATTTGATTATTCAATCATGGATACACCATTGGTCAGGGTTAGTGCAACCAAGGATCTTGGTGTTATATTTACCACCAATCTAAGTTGGGAGCAACACGTTATGACCACATGCAGCAGAGCCCTCAAAATTCTTGGTCTTCTCTTCAGAGTTTCTAAGCCTTTCTCCGACCTGCGCGTCTTGAGGACGCTGTATTGCTGCTTGATAAGACCACACCTTGAATATTGTTGCGTGGTGTGGTCCCCTCACCAGTTGTACTTGAGGGATAGCATTGAGAGGGTACAGAGGAGGTTCCTGAGACTTGCTGGAGTGCGCCTTGGATTTAGGTATCTGGATGTCCCAGTACAAGAGATTTCGTCTTATCTGAACTTACCTTCACTTGAAACAAGACGCTCCATCCATGACGTTGTCTTCTTGTACAAGCTGGTTAACGGAATCATCGATTGCCCAGACCTGCTACAGAAAATAAATTTCCAAATTCCCACTGGCACAAGATTTAGAGTCCTTTTTGCAAGAACTTCGGTGACAACTTCCTATGCAGCCAACAGTCCTGTGATGATGCAGAGACTTGGATGCTTGCTACGAGCGCATGGACTTTTTCTGCGCTTCCTTGGCTTCCTTCAAGAGAGCTCTATGTGATTCTCAGTGCTTGACCACTCAACTATGAATTTAAAACCACACACGCGCACAAACGCGGACGCGCACACGTGCTCGTGTTTGGTTTTTGATTGTGCCTTTAGGGGGCCATACCCATAAGTGCCTTATTGCCTGGATTTAGTTTTTTAGTTTTGTGTTAGTCATTGTTACTAACTTATTACTATAATTATAAATTATTATGCTCGCTTTTGTAATGGTTGATCCGTTGGAAATAAAATAAAATAAAAATAAAAAAATACAAATTCTGATTACACAAATGGTTTTATGACAGCCGACACCACCTGTTTGGCGTTTGTATATTAAAATACAGCTTACAGAGCACATGTGTACAAATTTTCTATTGCGGGCACTTGTTTGGTTTAGTTTCAGGAGCGATTTTCAGTCGGGAACGCACGTCTATGGTGCATTTAATTTAGACGATAGGACCTCTGACGGTCGACACTACCTTTTTGGCGTTTGTATATTATTAAAAAACAGCTGATAGAGCATCTGTGTACAAATTTCCATTGCGGGCACTTGTTTGGTTTAGTCTCAGGAGTGACTTTTAGTCGAGAATACTCGTTTAACGATACATTTTCTACGGTCCAGTTTTTATATTTGGGATTTTATTTATTATACATTGTGGAAAATATTAAATACGAAAAACTGTGAAGATTTTGTGAAAGATCACTTTTTAATAATTAGTTTTATACGTTTAATCTCAGTTTTTGAATTTTTTGGTGCGCCTTCAAATTGAGAACTGAAACATTGACGCACAGAGTACAGACGGACGATAACTTCACGGTCTGGACGACAAAGTGACGCTAACTTCACGGTGGTCGCATAGAACTGGCCCACTGACAGCAGACCATGTGTTGTGTAAATAATATTGTTTATTTTAGGATGGTATTGTGGTTGTCGACCGTTTAGGTGTTGTGCATTTAACAGTAAAATAATTTTTATTGGGGATCAAGTGATATGTTAATGTTTATGTTAAAAGCTAATTTCAATTCTCTAACCCCTATGCATATCACGAACTGTTGGCAAATTCTTTTTATATCATGACCAGTTGTGAATTAAGGTTAGAGTACCTAACCCTTGAACACTTGTAGTACACTTTTTTAAATTCATATTGAAACATTATAATACTTAAAAATATGACAATCTTAACAGTTGTACCTGGTACGGATTCTTTATTTAGTCTACAAAAACTTCGTGTTAGTGATCAACTGTTACCACCTACATCACACGGAAAGTTTGCTCTCATTACTTTTCCGAACAAGATTTACTGTATTTGCAAAATTTTCTTATGCAAACTACTTCATCAATCCTTTTGTAATATTGATACAAGTGTGTGTGGCCTTACAGAAACAAATGATAACTTATATCCATTACAAAGCAATATAACCTGTATGAACTTACCAGATATTTGTATTTTGTCTTCAATTGAAAATATTAAATCTGTATCACTTTCAATTGTATTCAATCATCCTGTAGATGTAAAGAAATGGAAAAATCAAACATTAAAATTAGGTGAATTATCAAAAAATATTTTGAATCTGTTTGTTGTTAAAGGGAGATCAGTTGTATATTTGAATAGCCTGAAAACATTGTTTGATGTCAAAATACATTGCCTTTTAATAGAAAATATCGGTAGTGTCAGTGTTGGCCGAGTTTGCAATTCCACAAAAGTTAGAATAAGTAAATTATTTAGTACTATAACATTTGAACAAATTTACACATCTAGAGATTATTTACCTTTATTAGGAGGACTTGAACAGCCTAAACACACTCTAACAGAAATTGTCAAAGCGGTTGAAGGCGGTAGTAGTATCAATCCCAGCCTTCCAGCACACAAAAAGGTTTGTTTATTATTAACCTTAAACCATATTAAAGTTGGGGTCTTTCCATGCCACTTCATACAGAGCATGCCACCCATGACCTCAGATTTGCCTGAAAATATTTTCTACCATACTATTAACCTATACCAAGTTTTAAAAAAATATCTTTAGTAGTTTTTAAGTTGTAGAATTTTTTAATTTAGCAAATAGGGTTAAAATGGTGTTTTTCCAAAGCTGTTACTGTTGGTGATACAGTATTATTATATTACAAAAATAAAACTTCTATAATATTTAACATAAAGCAATAATTTATCATCAAAATGTTCTGTGAAGTCAGGAGATTATAGGAAAAATATATTTGGTTAATTATCACTCTATATCTCTCTACCTAAAGCTTTTGTAAACTTAAATGTTGAGACATTTTTTAATTGTCAAACAAAATTACTTAAAAACGATCATTGGCCAAAGGCATAGCAGTAACCAAAACAATTGTATTTAAATTTACCCTAAAGAGGAAAACTAAAATAATTGGGAATTATGTTAATGGTTTATACCTGCTAATATTTCAAAAAATCCTTAATTAAGTTAAAATGCAAGTTATGTTGAATACATTGAAGTATGTTGAAATCAATGAATTTAAAATTTTTGTCTAGTTTAAAAGCTCTTTTATTCCCTTTATTTTAAATATCTTTTGTTAATAATGTTGCTAATGAACACTGAAATATAAAACCCATACCGTAAATTTAATTAGCGGTATATATATATATATATATATACATATACATATATTTATGTATGGTAATTCTGAGCAATTACTTGGTCAACCCCAAACTTTTTCATTTTTTACTGCATTCATAAGAATGTTCTCAGAAAGCAAAAAACATTTAATTCAAGCCCCGCAAGGCCATCCTACAGGTTGCCGAGCGATAAGAAGGTTCAAAGTCCACGCGATAACAGTGGCTTGCGGGAGACGCGCGGAAGTCCCGTTGTGACAGTACCGTTATGGTACTAGTGGTTCCTCCGATAATCCTTTTTTATGTGACGGGTGTGATAACACATCACTTAGTTTCACGGTTTCAAGTTAAGATCAGGAAAAGTTAAAACGTTTTTAGTACGAACACAGCGTATTGCAACGCACCAAAGTTTGCCCTCTAGAATTTGATATTTTACTGATAGGTACTATCTCGAGGGATGTTTTTCTTTCGTTGACATCAGCGCGGGGCAGTGCTGCCGAAGCCCGCGCTGATGACCGGAGGCACTCGTCTCAACTCGATAACAACTAATTAATTTGTGGTCGAAATTTAAGAAAAACATTGTTCATTTGGATCAAAATTCTGCTCATTTCAGTATTATTTTTCATTTACATTAACTTTCCGGTTATCGAGTTGAGACGAGTGCTGATGCCAACGAAAGAAAAACATCTAAACTATTTTACAAGAAAACCTAAGAGATACTTCCAAAATAGATAAGCACAATAAAACACACTTTTTTATGTGTGCCGAGAAATTAGCATCGTGTCATAACATAATTTTGAGCAGCAATGAAGACATATGAAGTCCGTCGAAAGAGGTGCGGTGCATTGTTACTGTTGACATATTAGCTCACTCCTGGCAAATATATCTCATATTATTCTTGGTTTATAGTTTTGGATTGAAAAATCCACTTGTAGCTTCTTTCACAAATCCTTAACAACAGTAGTGTTATAGAGTTAATATAAAAATATTAATATAATTACCTCAATTTTAGACCTAGCGAAATAATATTTTACCAAAACATAGGCCTTTTTAGGCATCTTAATTATATAGCATTTTATTAAGAACAAACAACTCATCGTTTTTTAAAAAGCCGAGGTTAAAGATTGAAAATGTCACTTAGTCCAGCTGTGTATCTGTCTGGAGAAAGGATAGTTTGGTAAGGCCGCATAACTGTGGTTCGATGAGGCTAAGTGGCAGGCCGTAGGAACTATTTGTGTTGTCTTTACTGCACCCTCATGCGGTAGTTGTAATATTACTACTATGCTTAAAAAATACCTTAAGATTGATATATTTCGTCCTAAACCAAATAAATTTAAATATAGCTAAAAATGGGATATTTAACCCATGCATTTTTAGTTTTCTGTGGTAAACTGTTTGACCCCATACCACCAGCCATTACAATTAAAGAGAAGCTAGCCTAATGAAAGGAAACAAATTATTTTCTCTGTTGCATGCATGAATCCTTATTTGTTTAAAAGAAAGTATAGTATAACCTTGTTGATCCATATTGATTGAAAAGGAAGTGATGTGAATTCACAGAAACCTGGATTATCTGGGAATACAGTAAAGACACAGTAGATTACAGGTAACTTACAGAATAATTATAGAGAAAAAAAGAAAATGTTTACCGTGTTGTAAAAATTTTTAATTATTTAAATGTTTAATTTTGGTATACTGCTTCCGGAAAATATGATCACACATGTTTCAAGCCCATAATTTCCATTGACCAAGTATTGAATTGTTCTTCAAAATAAACCATCAGACGGTCTAGCTGCATGGGGCAACAGAGTGAGTCATGAAATCTATCGATTCTTTATCATCAGAAACGTTTTTTGTGTCTTCTGTTATCATTGAACAACCAGTTGCAGGTACATTTTTCATGTCGGCAATCACACCAATCCTATTGTTGGCTGATGCCAATCAGTTGCAAATTTTAAATTTACTATTATCAACTTCTCATAGGCCTACTACAACATTGTTAACTTGGTATTATATTGTACACACATTATTATGATCACTAAACGTGTTTAAGGGACAAAAAATATTCTAGAAACCGAACAAAAAAATTAATCTCTTCATGCTATAAAATCGATCTGGACAACCTTGGAGATCCGCATAAATATGGCTTAAATAAACGAGGTCGTACTGTGGCTAAGGTGGAGTCTGTATTTTATATATAAGTGCAAGTCCAATTCCTAATGAAACATGACTGTACTCTGATACTGTACACAGTATCAAAAAAATTATGTTAACAGTCTTTCACTGAGTAACGTTGACTTTATTAAGGTATTAGAATAACTAAACTGTTGGTCAAATGTGTAAGAAAAACTCATTTTAAACGCATAATATACTGGACTCTAACATTACGCCAAATTAAAATTTTTTTTCAGTCATATGGTACATTCGTTTTCACTAAATTATAACCACCAGGTGCTTATACTGGGACCGACAGGATGTGGCAAGACAGCTCTTGTACAGAGAGTTGCAAAGGATTGTGGGCTGGTGCTACGAACTATCGTGGGGCCAGAGCTGTGTTCTCCACTGCCAGGAGAGGCAGAGAGAGCACTCACCGCCGTATTTGACGAATGTAGACTTCTAGCCCAGGAGTGTACAGGTTAGTGGATGTTAACCAAATATGCCCAGCCTCTTACTTTACTTAATGTTGGGCTGAATAACTACATATCGTTAGTTTGTCATTAATTAAAAAGAAAAAAGACCAATTAATGATATATCAGTAAAATTTGTGTTTAGGGTTGTAATAAATTTTGAATTTTAATCCGAAATCTTTTTCTAGATTTTTAATATATTCAAACTGATTAATAATGATTCAGTCCGTAAAACTGTTTAAAAAGTAAAGTTTGTACAAGAGACAGCTCTTAAATGTTGCTGACAGCTGAAAAGCTCAATCTTGTTAGTACCCAGTAGCCAAATGACTGACATTGTATACTTTTGGTTTTTTACATAACATTCCATGTTTTAGAATGTTTAAAATTCATTTGAAGAACATCAAACACAAAAAATATTTAAATTCTTATGTTGCAGTCTCTGTATTGATTCATTGTAACAGAATTTAAATATTAATATATTTTTCATCTCAATAAATTTGCAATAAAAATAATTTAAATACAATATAACCTATACACTATTAACCTGTATTTAAATATGTGTATACACTGGTTTAGCACTTACCTATGACCTTGTCCACAATTTCCTGCTGAATAATAGGAACGTCATTGGCATATAATTTTAAACTTTTACGAAATGGTTGAACTTTTAAGTTTGGAGATCAATTGAGAGAGTGAAACAAATTTTATAAATTGCCCACCAACGAAATACTAAGTGAAATTTCTTTGCATTCCGTGTATTTAATTAAACAGCCACAAAGATTTCAGTAATACTCTACCATTTGAAACCAGTGTGGAGTAATCATAAAGTCGAAGTCCTTGGCTTTCTGAGTGAAACTACATATTATGTTGCGTAATGGAGTCATATGATATTTTAAGTATGTATTATTTAATCAATATTCAGATTAAGAGCTACATGATTCAGCAGCCGTTACCTGTATTCCAGGTTATAAATAACCTCTGAATCAGTTGTTTTGATACAGATAAGTAAAATTACAGTCATACACCATTCGGCTCATAGGAATGGTTTTTATTGTTCCATTAAAAATATCACAATACATACGTAAATGGTAAAATCTCAAAATACTTAACTTATCTCAATCTCAACTTAAGATATGATACAGGAGGCTGTTTGTTGCTACTGGACCAAGTGGAGAGTCTGTGTGGGCGACCAGGGGACTCAACGGAGAGTCATGTGGTGAGGCTGGCCAGTCATCTGCTGTCCTTGCTGGAATCTGCACACAACACGCCGGGTCTTGTCGTAGTCGGCACCACCAGCCGGCCTCAGGCCTTGCACCCGGCAGCACGCCGGCCAGGCCATTTCGACCATGAGGTGTGTGTCCTTTACAGCACTGCATTTCCACATTCAATACAAGTTTTAGAGATTAAATAGATAATAACAATACAACATTTTAATAATATAATCCAAGTAACGGCCTTATCTTTGGAAATATACAGAATACGTTTATTGCTGAGTAAAATAATAAAAAAAAAACATAATACCTCACGGGGTCAGTCAGTATTTAATTGTTCACAAATATAGATTTTTCTAATCTTCCAAAATGAGACATGATTTTTCTTCCTTCTAACACAATAGGCATAGATTGAATTAATTGTTATGTGAATTATAAAGTCACAATACTTTATTGTTATTCTTCGACTCTATTGAGATTAGCTGAGGGGGTGGGGTGCCGCGGAAAGTAGTACAAACCTTAAGGGAGCCTTGAGTCCAACAAGTTTGGGAAACACTGGTATAAATCAATAATTTAAAAAAAAAACCAAAAATATTTTAAAAGATAATTATCTTTTACTAATCGACAGATCTCTTATTTTCTTGAGAGCGCATATATAAACTTTATTTCAAAGGATGTTTATAGGACATTGAATATTGGTACCTTGAACACGGTTTGAGAATAGATCTCAGTGTTTTGAATGAAGAACTGAGGAGGAAATGAAGATCATTTTGGATATAACATTGAAAGAAATGTAGACTAAGCTTTTCTACTAGTTTAAATTTTAGATAGTTGAAGTAAAAAGAAACCCTGAAGAGGTATTTTTGTAAAACTTGTGTGTAATGTACTTTACAATCTAATTGAAATTTACTTTAAAAAAAAAAAATCTTTGGTTTTTTTTTTTTTTTTTTTTTTTTTGTAGAGGATCTAGATAGAGACTTCTACCAATACTTCTCTTTTACAAAGACCTTAAAAATGAGGTACTGCAAGGCAGCAGCAGGTTTACACAAAAACCATTTTGAATTCCATCGTCCCTTTGCATCTTGGAAAGGAGGTAGTGTTAGACCATATTAACATTTACTTAAATAACAGTTTTTATCTGCATTAATTAAAATATTATGTTGGGGAAGGCTATGGATATTGTATATAATAGTCTATTATGTTAAAGGAGGAGTATACAGGGTACGTAAAACCTGTTGTCTGAAAAATTAATGTACAGCAAATGTCAAAAAATTGGTAACTTTATTAACAGATTAAATATTTGGTGTATTTGTGTTTTTTCCATCTTTAAGTAATGTTTAAAGGGTAAAGCTCAACAAAAGGAATTCAATAACCACACTGTTTTGCCAAATAGAAAAATGTTTTACAGATGAGTTTGGATAATTTATTGTATGTAAGTAACTACCACTGAAAATAACTACGTACCACTAATAGTTGTTTTCATAAGTTTTTTGATTTTGGGTGCAGATACACATTGGGGTGAGCACTGAGAGTGAGCGAGTCAGCATTCTGCTAGCGGTGACTCGTCACCACGGCCTGTGTGACTCACCGTGTGCCCAAGTGGCTCGGTGGACTCCGGGGTTTGTGGGAGCAGACCTGGCTCTGCTGGCTTCTAACGTAGCAAGACACTTGGAGAGATTGGGTCTTCCAGCCAACTAGTGAGTTATACATGCACACTTTCGATACTTCCCTTCCAGTAGTATCCACAGAGAGAAGTGGAGCAATCTTTCTGGCTTGGCTTTTAACGTGGTGTATATGAAGTTTTTATGTATATAAAGTCTATAATTAGAAATTATACAGGAGTTTGATGAAAAGCTTTGATTTCGATGCTTGCTTAGTGCTGATGAAGAAAGCCTACTGCAGTTTTGGCGGAGTCGTGTGTGTTTGCAGCAGCCGACAGCACTTAGAGGACAGCTAGGAGTGGTGCAGGGAGAGAGAGGTGACTTCTCCCAGCTGGGGGGTGTGAGCGGTGTAAGGCTCAAGCTGCTGCAGGCTGTACAGTGGCCGCTCTCACACCCTGAAGCCTTCCGGCGACTGGGCCTACCGCAGCCTAAAGGTGAGAACCGACCTAGAAATGCTGAGTGTTATGTAAAAAGATGGGTTCTAAATCAGCATAGAAAATATGTCATACTATTAGGGTGTAGAAATAAATATGATGCCGAGCCGAAAGGCATTGAAAGATATCATCTGAGTTTTATTAGGAAAAGATGTGAACGAAAGTGGGAAAACAATTTTAATGAAGATGACGATGAAACTCAAATTAGGAAGACAGCAGTTTTAACAGTTTGGATCTACTTTATCTTCCTCGAAATTCCAGACCATTCTGTAAAGGCTACTGTTTACTTTCATGGATGGACAGAAGAACAACAGACACATGAAATTCATATGTTTGTGGCCATGTAGAAAATGAAGACTTACCACATCGTACGATTCATTTTAAATATTAAGTGGGAAAAACTGGTTTTTAAGTTACTAATTTTAAAATATATCTCTAAATTTAGCTTCCTTTCTTGACCATTTCGTGAAAAAGGTGGGAAAAAGTACTCTGTCTCACATTTCCTTACTTGTTAGGTTCCATTTTTTGTTTTGGCCTTAATTATAATGTGATTGCGGTGTTGTAGATGATAATAGAATTAAATGGTGACTTGTCGTGTAATCAGCTGAGCGTTAGCAAAGTCTATTACTTGAGGGACTGGAAAAATGTTTTATTTCTGTCTGTCTGTCCGCACATTATCTCGAAAATAAACTGACTTATGGACTTGAAATTTTGCATGCTCAATTTCTATATAGACAACATCAAGTTTGATGATGGCGCATTCCATTCCATGGGATTTGATTGAGTATTAGCAAACATTTGTTTTATGAATGATATGGTTTACTATGAAAATCGCAGGATAAATAAATTTGTGAACTAACTGAGTACAATCATATAAGTTTTGACATAGTAACAAATGTAGCCTAATGAACTACAACACTTGAAATGTGGCATGGAACCTCAGTTAAGTCTCTTATGAGACACATAGTGAGTTATCAGGATTGGTAGGGTTTACATACATGACTCTCTTGAGGAAATACAAACATGATGTAAAATCTGTTGATGTAATTAGCATCAGAGTAACATGAATTTCCTTCCTTATCATGTTTGTGCTTCAGTTTAACTACCCTTGTTTACATGTAACCACTTGCTCGCTGTATATATGTTGGGCTTTGATAGCGTAATAATTTTCTAAATGATTTTGGCTAAAACATTATTTATCAATTTAATTGTAACTTCTATGAAAAACAGTATGTTGGCCAAACATTGAATCCTTTATGTATTACGAGCAACTGGCCATCGATTGGACATTGTCCATAGCAACGTAGACAAACCTTTAGGTAGTCACGCTATCAATGTACACAAACAAAATAATTTAGAAAATTGTTACACCATCAAAAGTTCATGTAAGATCCCTGAAAATTGAAATGAAAACCTTAATAGATTGAAATTTAAAAAAGCGAAATTGAACATCAACTGGTGCATCAAACAAGACATCCAAGGGGTCTTAATTTAAGATAAATGTAATGTTTTCTAGTTATTCACAAATGTCAATGTCATGGACCATCAGCTGCTGATCTATTGTATTTATTTATGATGTGTTTTTTCTTATGATTATTTATGATGTTTGATTTCTTAATTTCTTTTTCTTTAATATTGTTTGTAAGTACTGTATTTATACAGTTTATATGTATCTGAAGAAGTGTACTTAGATACACAAAATTCATAAATGTTTTGAACCACAATGGCTTGTTTTTGATTTGTTGAAGAGAATATCCTGTTCTCTATGGATATCCCACTAATATTATAAATGCGAAAGTTTGAATGTTTGGAGGTTTGTCCTCGAATCACGTTGAAACTGCTATACGGATTGTGCTGAAATTTGGAACAGGTATAGCTTTTGGTCAGAATTATCATTTAGAGTGCTTTTTACCACCCATAATACATTCATTTAACCAAATAAAGTCGAATTCAAATTGAAAACTTAGTTTGTTTACATTAGAATGTTATGATAAGAACGAAACGTAATAACGTTTCATAATTCAAATTAAACTGGCACTAAACTGGCAGAGTCATCAAGGACAAGCACTCGGCAAAAGACTGCTTGCCGATTCTAGCTCCGGCTTCACCAGATGGCTGATGGGGCTGGGCAGGGATCGGGTTAAGCAAGTGATTGCCTTGATCACTGGACACGGCCACTTCAGGAAACACCTAAACACTCTAGGTTTACGAAATGAGGACTCGGAGTGTAGACTCTGCAATAAGTCTGAAGAGACTGCAAAACACATAATACTGGACTGTGAGAGACTGGGAGCAAGGAGAAGGGCTCTTTTTCGGTGATAAACAACCAGGCGACGAACCAGATGCTAGTATCGGGGAAAAGCTTCTTAGCCTAATTAAGGGCACAAAGATAGGCTTACCCCTCTAACATCAAAGGGGCACACAAATAAGCTCAGGTTGACGTGTGAGGATCTATGAATCCACCCCAATATCCCAAAGCAAAAAAAAAACAAAAAACAAAAAAAAAAAAAAAAAAACTGCTGTTGACAGCTATACTTCGACAAACTTTCTGAAACATCTGTTTACATTTAAATTTTATCAATAATAAGTAAACAGTGCTTGATCGGTAGTGTAATACAGATAGTAAATAAAACATTAATAATATAAATTTTATTCCATATTGCGCCAGTGACGAATTAAAATCATCTAATGCATAACCTTAATAAGGATTTCCCCCTTGTACCGGAAGTACATAAGAAGTAGGTAGGACTTTCCCCTAGGTCGTAATAGGCTTTTCAGTCATAGCAAACTCAACTATGCCAACACGATTTTGACCAAAATAGATTTCCGAGAACTATATAATCGAACGTATATAGTATTTTAATCGAGGCAATATGGCAAGCTAACCTGTGACATAGTAGGTAAGTGAATTTAAACGGTCTTAAGTAGGCACTTTTTAAACCGAAGTAGGCATCTCGGTCCTATGTAAGTATATATATTTTTTCTTTGTCAGAACAACAAGGCAAACTCTACTATGGTACTGGAAATATCTTAGACCTGAAATATATGACAAGGACTGGAAATATACGCTTTTTGACCAAAGTAAGTTTCCGAGACCTGTGTGATCCGAGATTTGTGTTTTCTTGATCGGGATTACAAGGCAGATTCAGCTGTGACGTTATATATATATATAATTAATTAGAACCAGAAATGCTCCTACACATGCCAAACATGATATAATAATTAAGTTAAACTCTGATACTATTTACCATGAACTTAATAATATCTACCTGATGTATGGCTACTTACGTTTTAAAATGTTTGTAGGACTCCTATCATATTACATCATAATTGCTCTTTATAAGGACTTCGGTTCTAAAAATTGCGTGCGAAGCCGTGGGTAACAGCTAGTATATATATAAGTGGCAATAGCCTAATTTAATTTCAATAAAAATTGAATCACAAAAAGTACTTGCTCCGTCGGAACTCGAATCCGGGTGGGAGACTATATATATATATATATATAAAACCCCGGCAAGTGAAAGATCCGGGTTCGAGTCCTGGGGGAAGCAAGTACTTTTTGTGATTCAATGTTAATTGAAAAATTATATATATAGACAATAGACAATATACTTTATTGTACATATTCTTTGAGAACAGTAAGAGAGTCATAAAAAAGGTAATTATACAAATCAAAATTTTATAAAACAATTATACAAATCAAAGCTTTGTAAATGATAGTCCAGTCACTGGTTGATGTTCAAAGCTCTCCAGTTTAAAAACTCGTCAATTGAGTAGAAAGGATGTTGGAGGAGCCATCTTTTCAACATTTTCTTGGGGTTTTGTTCTGTCTTAATGTCGGTAGGTAGGGAGTTGAACAGCTTTGCACCCGTATATGAAGGCTTCTCTTCAAATAATGCTGAATGGTGTTCTGGTAGTGTAAAATCTGCTGCTCGATGAGTGTTGTAAGAATGTAAATCAATGCCTCTGGTCAAGTCATATATATATATATATATATATATGTGTGTGTGTGTGTATGAAATAAATAATGGAATGTATGGTGGATTATTGAAACAAACTTCTAAGAATGTTGAGATGTCCATTGTTCTGTGCAGGGGTCCTGCTGTATGGGCCACCAGGTTGTGCAAAAACCAGTTTGGCACGTGCTGTGGCTGGCGCAACACATACCACGTTCCTGGCGGTGAGTGCGGCGCAGATATACTCGCCCTATGTAGGAGATGCTGAGCGCACTGTAGCGGAACTGTTCCACCGAGCTCGCACCGCCGCTCCTGCCATATTGTTTATCGACGAGATAGGTACAGTGGTCAGGGAAGATGTTTTTAATAATCCGAAATGAATAGTCTTTTCACATTCTGTAAAAAAAACCTGCAGTTTGTCTATGGTTTTAAAACACAGATAAATTAATACATGTAACTTTTGTATTCCAGTGTTTGATTTTTTTAGTTCCTGACCAAGTTTTTATATTGAAAATTTTAATGCCCAAAACCAAGTTTATAAAAAAGAATATTTTGTAGGGTACTGTCAAGATACAAACTGTAGTACCTTGTATGAGAAAATACTTTAGTTAATTTATGTAATGAAAACTATGAAAACAGAAAAAATAACAACATAACACAAAAAACAATAATAACTTGACTTAAATAACAACCAAGTTGATATGTTTCTTTCAAGTTGTTTTTTTGACAAAGTAGAATCGTTGACTTAAAAATTGGAAAATAAGCAAAATTAAAAATTGGAAAATAAGCAAAATTGTGTTTTTTAGCACTATACTTTGGAAAATGTCCAACAAAATCTTCTTGATATGATTGTAATAGATTTTAAGTATTTTTAAAGGTTTTAGAATTTTTGTACATTTTGAATGTAAACAAGTAGTTTTTCCACTTTTTTATCTATTTTTTCAGGAAGTCGTTACAAAAGGAAGCAAAATTGAGAGGTATATTTAAAATTTAGTAACGTCAAAAATCAGTTTTCCGACTTAATATTAAAAACTCGTCAGAGTAAGATTTATTGTCTAAACAAAACATACCATTCAGAGTTGTTCACACATCTAAATACTTGTTCTTTGCCAAGGTATGTCATTGAATCCATAATTTACGTTATATAATTTCTATTCTTCTTACAAGTTCGTGTTGCTTTCCATTTTTATGAGTATATTAAATTAAATGACACAATATATTCTCAAATAAGATTTAAAATTCATTTAAATGTGACAAAACTTTTAATGTAAAATCCTGTATGTAAAATTGATGATAACATAATACGAGGGCTGTTTTTTTTTCAACTTCCGATCGTGCCGCTAGATGGCTGGGCGAGCGGTATCAGGCCAGCAATGCGCGGCAGTCGACTGCGCACCTCTCCCACTACAACCTCACTCAATTTCAGACGGCCGACGCCATTTCCAATTTATCTAGCGACACATAAACATGGCTACCATGAATAGAATCTCCCGCCAAGTGTGAGTTGAGAAGTGTCATTCGTTTCTTGCAAGCTGAAGGGTTTATCTGCAGCAGAAATTCACCGTAGAATGGAACGAGTATACGGTGAAAGCTTTATGAGTGACAGTGCAGTGCGTGAATTGGTGTAGGAAAATTTAAAGATGGACGAGTTGACATTCATGATGAAGGGGGCCCAAGGACGAAAGTCGGGTCGCAAACGAAGACCCTCGTTGATCGAGTTGACCAAAGTGTAAGAAAGCAATCGAAGGTTTACGATTACGGAGCTATCCAATCAGTTTCCTGAGATTTCAAGGTCAGCCCTATACTCTATCGTAACTGAAAAGTTAGGCTACAAAAAACTTTGTGCGCGATGGGTGCCGAAGATGTTGTCTGATGACCACAAAGCTCGGCGAATGGCGGTCAGCAACGTCTTTTCTGAACCGCTAATGAAGCTGATGGCGAAGATTTTTTGATCAAAATCGTGACAGGAGATGAGACATGGGTTCTGTACGACACCCCAGAAACGAAACACAGCAGTCCCAACAATGGATGCATTCAAACTTCTCCAAAACAAACCCAAAAAATTCAAAAAAAACTTTCAACAACAAAAAGATTATGGCCACAGTGTTATTTGGGATCAAAAAGGTGTATTGCTTTGTTGAGTTTTTTAGAGCCAGGTACCACAATACAATGCGGAAGGATACTGCGGTACGTTACAACACGTTTGCGGAGAGCTATCCAGAACAAAAGGAGAGGAATGCTCACATCGGGAGTAGTGCTCATTCATGACAACGCCCGTTCCTCACAGTGCTGCTTTGACAAAGCGTCTTCTTGACGGTTTTTAAATGGGATGTTTTTTGACCATCCGGGCGTATAGTCCAATGACTTAGCGCCGAGTGACTATTCACCATTTCCCCGGAACTGAAGAAGATGCAGGAGGGCAGAGCTTCCGAACAGAACGACGCGACGCGCATGCGAGACGCCGTGAAGACCCATCTCAAATCACTGGCGGCAAACTTCTATGAAGAAGGTATTAAGAAGCTTGTTACCCAGGTATGAAAAATGCCTCGATTTAAATGGCGATTATGTTGAAAAAGTAACTAATAATGTACCTAACTTTTGATAATAAATTTATTTAATTACTCTCCCTAGTTTTATTTTTATATCACATCGGAAGTTGAAAAAAAAACGAGCCCTCGTATACTAATAATACATCAACTAAGCATAAATTTCTGAGCTAGTCAGCAAATTTAAATTATATCATTAAAACTGTATTAGTGGTAGCTGCATAAAATGTGCAAAAAACTACTCTTATGATATGTCTATAAAACGTGTGTTGAACTTATAAAATTGAATTTGATTATAAGAAGAACAAAATGAGAGAATTTGATAAAAAAAGTAAAAAATATCTTGGAGAGTAAGTATTTTTAAAACCAGTCCATGACACAGTTAGTTGTATTTAGTTGATAAAGAAAAGTAACATCTGGTTTTTATCAAGAGTTGAGGCGTTGTTTAATAACAGTTATGTTGATGGCATAGGAAGAAGGCTGCGGCTCTCTAATCGAAAAGTCATGAGTTTGATTTCCGGAGAGATCAATAAATATTTGTAAGTGGGTTTGGAGCTGTTTTCCTTTCCCTTAAAAAACATTTAGTAGTATTCTCAATTAAAATGCCATCAGCATTGAAAGAAGTCCCTTCAAAAAAGAAAATGTCCTCAGTTGTTGTGTTTGACAGGATGTCAACTACAAATGTCCTCCTGTCTAAAAGTTGACAGGATGTTCTCATGAGATTAACCTTGTATTAATCGTGTATGTTATCAGTACTTACCAGCTATATTTTATTTCATTCACAATGTATTGGACTCATTGTAACAGATGGGTGGGGGGGGGGGGGGGTGGGGGGGGGGGGGGGTGGGGGGGGGGGGGGGTGGGGGGGGGGGGGGGTGGGGGGGGGGGGGGGTGGGGGGGGGGGGGGGAATTGAGTTTCCCTAGAAATACATTGCACTAGGACGATTCTGGTGAGTAACTCTTGCAACACGACAAACGCTGAGCTCTCCACACGAATGATTGCATAAGAAAAATGTGAGTGCTTTGTTCCTGTGAGTTGTCTCTGAAGTATATTTCCATAGCAGACCCTCCGACTAACTCTGCAAGAGCTAAGTATCCTTATCCAGAAAAAGTTCTTAAATTTTTTCCGTGAAATACCATCCAAGTTTTATTTATATTTGAAATATATATATTTTACTTATAAAATTATGCCTTTGTCGTAGGTTGTGTCATTATATTTTTATCTCGACAGCTTATAAACTCGTGCCGATTTTTAACCACTTGGTTATTGCTAAGCAATTAGCTGTTGAGTATTAACCTTAAGACATATGTTTGGGATTGGCAACAAAGAAGCATAACGATTAAACTGCTTATTGTCTTTGTGAAATACAATATCTGAGTACCACTGGATTTCCTGATGGACACTCCACAAAAGCTGTTCACAGGTTCCACTCCCACGTTCACTTTAAAACTTGATAATTTTTTTAAAGATATAAGCCGTAGAACAGTTCTGTTATAAGGGGAAGGAGAATTGTTACAATGGAATGATAAGGAAGTTTGGGAATAGTGTCACCCTATGACAGTAACCGAAATTTAAAAATGAAAGCAAAGCAATTTAGTAAATGATCGGCATTAATGTATAGACATTAAGTAGGAATTTAATTTTATATGTATAAGTTATTGTTATACGCTCTTATTGTCCCTGTTTTTTAATAGTACCTTTTGCTTCATATGTTTTGTTATTGTTTATATTTATTTTATATTTGGTTGTTATTGTTTATATAAATTATTTTAGTTATTGTTTGTATATTCTATTTTAGTTTATTGTATTGTATGTATATTGTATTTCTTGTTGTTCCGTTCTAGTATTGCTTGATACAGTACATTTTGTAACTGTTGCGGTAACAACACTATAACGTTGGTAAAATGTTGAGTTTATTTTTTATGTTCAAATTTAATTGTTCTATTACTTGTTGTTTCATTCAGCTGTTTTGTTGTCGTTTATTTAGGTATTTTTTTATTGTTGTTTGCTTTCATTATGTTCCGCTGTTTATTTGTAACCGAGTAATTGGGATTTGGGTAACGTGTGTTCGGGTTTGTGTGCCCAGACCGTATCCAGCCCTAATTGTCTGCTGGAATTTTTCTGAATTTTTAAGTAATTTGGTTTCTTATTATTTCTATTTATCTATTTTTAATTGTTATTTATATACATATATATATAATTTATATATTTATACCTTATTTATTTATTTAATAATTCGTATATTTAAATTTCTTATTAGTTGGTCATTGTTATTTTCTTTTCTCTATTACATTTAAATTTTAAATATTGAATAACATTGGTAATATTAGCTGGTTCATATGTTACACTATGCTAGTTTTGTAATTGCCTCATTTACAATTTTTAAAAATATAAAAGTAAGAATATTTTGTGAATAATGTTAGTTGTATAGAAGAATAGCTCCATAGCATAAATCACATGCCAACTGATTGTTTCTTAAGTATGTTTTAGTATGAAAATTATTCCGCGCGAGTTCAACAGAACTCATGGAATATGTATGGTCTTTCTATATTACAAGAAAATAAACGATTTTTGAACTTGAACTTGAACTTGAACTTGGAAAAGCCTGACTAGAATACTACTTCGTTTGTCAATTCCGAGTAGAATAAATTTCCGTCCGCAGTATATTGATTGTTTATCGTTTAATCTATTTGTATATTCAATATTAGTTCAAGTAATATAATATGTATAAAAGCCGAAAAAAAAAGACAATACCTCCTTTAATGGAAATGAGTAATATACAATTGATTGCTAAAATTAACAAAAATTAATTGTGTTAAACTGATAGCTTTGCTAACATCAGTATAATTCTCTGACATATTTTTGGGATGGCATGGGAAAAATTAAATTTCAATACTCTAGTAACACGCCTGGTCAGTCCACCACGATATCTAATCAGCTAACTAATTTTTTCAGAAACGGCAGCCATTTAGAGGAACATCTAAAATACAGCTTTATAATAGCAATTGCATTAAAGAAGTTTTCTCCAAGCAATAAGAATACAAAACCAACAGAATTCTTAGTAATTATCCAATTTACTCCATTTATATTATTCCTAACATAACTAGTTATTACTGCTTAAACTTGTTTTAAATTTCTTAGGAAGAGATTCTTTATTAATATCATGACTAAGCAAATTCTGTGCTTTAACAGTGAAAGTCAGTTCTAAGCTATTACAGTAAATTAACAAAACTATTAGATCATCTGCACTTTCTTGCAAATAGATTAAATTACTAAGTGAAAATGAATCTTTGAAGGTGAAGAGATCGGTAAGTCGATGAGCTCAGTTTTTCTAAATACTGGCTGAGCAACGCTTGTAAAGTAGAATTGAAGAACATCAGTATTTTACTGTTTTTCAAATAAACCGTCGAATTGATACAATTGTAAACAAAAACACTGTATCACCAATGCTTTTTGTTTATTATTTGACAAAAATATTATCACATTGAAACTTATGTCTAAATGCTTGGGAGCCAAGTGAGGTAACTCTCAGAAAACTACGATGCTAATGTTATTTAGCTTAGCCTGAGGATCTTCAATTTCTAGACCGCACTTTGACAAGCGGTGACTCTGCTGTAACGGGATTTGTGGATGTGTTTGTAGTGTACGACAAGCTTTCCCAATCCTAATCCACTGCAATAGAAATACTTGCTACTCAATGATGATCGGCGTGCAGATCCAACCCACAACGACAGTACATGTTATTTAATATCTCAGAGGTTATTTATGAATTATGCAATTAATTATTAAATCTGTTTGTTCTATTAAAATAAGACTACGTTTCTTAGTGAAATATTTAAACAGAATAATATAACTTATCACAGGACTTATTTTACACATATATCTATAGTTTAATAATCTTTTAATTTTTTAACTTGTACCGAATGACGATAACACATGAGGGTGGTGACTTCTGAGGTCGTAGTAATAAATGCTCGAATTGCAAAGTTTACTTATAAGTTCTATTTAATTAATGAAACTTACAAACACCAATTTTAGTTGGTAAATTAAATGTATGCCTTACCACGTTGCTGCCAATTAGAGTACACAGAACTAAAAATGTATATCTGATAGGTGGGCCTAAAATATCCAATGTTCTATGGAATTATGCCTACGATATTTCACTTTACAAAACTTCAAGATTTTACTTCCCTTCGCAATATGTAGACTCCACAACCCGGGCGTCGGCGTCTTGGCACGAGACATTGAAGCTGTAAGTCTAAGAAGGGTTATTTCTAGTCGGTAATTACTAGAAGAGGAGTAGATGTTATGAAAGTGGTAACCATCTACTCAAATAATACGTGAGCTCGCCTACAACAAATTCCACGACTGTATTACCAATTTAATGAAACAAAAACTTATGACGACCATGTGCTCGTCAGAAGGATGACGCCACAACTTGTATCTATTTCAGTCAAGCAAATAAAAGATCTTTAAGGGTAAATTAACTTTACTATTTACAACTTTTACTTTTACGTTACATTCATTTTTATATGTTTTGGCATCAAAGGGCTAATTTAATAATACGGAAAGATAAATTTTACTTACGGGACAAGGCGCGCGAGGTCCAAAACGGTCACTTAGTTGGGCTGCTACAAAGGGTTAGAATAAAATAATTCATAACGCGTGCCAATTAGGTAGTCACTTACTCCGCCGATAATTTAGTTCCGAAACATTAGATAAAAAAATAATCTTAAATTGTACTGGCTGACTAGGTTGTGAAATGTTACATTATATAAAATCTAAACTAACTAACGGTACAGATATCCCTCCTGCTTTGATTTCACAACCAAGTTACTCTATTTTAATTCTATTCTAAATAAAAAACTTAACTCAACCTTTTATTATTATTACACAAATCCAAATTTTTCTACCATAACAATACGATAGCGCGGGGTTTCAAGAGTTTCCTATGAAATCCGCTAGATCGCATACCAATGCAGTTCTCCCAGCATCTGATTTTTGTATTTGCTCGCTTGGGGAACCAAAAATAGATAGTTGTTATAGGCAAACTATTTCCCTGCCGTACACGTTGCAGCGTTTTAGAAATTTGCGGGTCGTTGCGAGAATAAGGGCATTTAAGGTGATTAAATAGTGAATAAGTGTAGTTTAGTGTTTTGATAGGCGCCGCATTCATTCTTTTTTTGCATTCATACCAGTGTTTTTGTGTATAAGTGTTTTGTCGTTAAATACCCTGAGGACTTGCGGACAAGTTATCAATATTGATCGAACATGGATGGAATGAAACGTCCCCTCACGAGAAGCTAAGTCTCACATTTCTTATTAATATTACATTACTCTTAATATAATTTACATACAATATCATATACATCTTACAACTACATGAATTTATAACACTTCAAATATATACAAAATTCAAAACTTCAGTATTTCGACAATACAAACAAAAGACAGACAAATTTTTCATGTTTCTTTCCTTTATTACAAACAGGCAGGATTAACTCTGTCCTCATTTCTTTATACAAAGTCTATTTACAAATTCGTTTTCTTTATTTCATATCATTTCAAACACCGAACATAACATAACAGTAAACCAAAACAATTTTATTTCATTGTTATTTGCAGCAAACATTCTATCATCTTCTACGGTACAAACTGGTATTTGATAAGTGTAACATCAAGCTTTAACAGAACGTAATTGGCAATTAGAAAAATAAAAGGTTTACGTGTTAAAACCGAGCTCTTGATCAAAACTTTCTTGTTTTAAGACCCCGAAATAAAATAAACCACAATGTGTAATTGTATTTATGAGAAAACCAAGTGGTTTGTAGATAGGTGAGTGAAAAAAACCACAATATATTTTTGTGCGTGTAATTTGTAACTTATGTAACAAATCGAATTTATGTAAAGTAAATGCTTCTTAATGAATGGCAACATGGAATGAATATAAAACACTTTATCAAACAGTTTTACTGGAGAAATAAATGTAATATACTATAAACATTAAGATACATTAGTGCACTTTATTACAGTTATGACATAAATAAACGTTTCATACTAACTGCTATACTTAGAGTTTTCTTACTCTGAGCAAGAATTCACCAAGCGTTTTTAACCTTAAAAATAAAAAGTAAACATCAGACGTGTTAAAAAAAAACCGCTTGTGCTTACATTACTGCATGAACAATCAATATATTGGTATTTGTATTCCATCCTTTGTAAAAATCAACTGTTTCCAACAAGATTAAATTAGAAAAATTTCACGTCAGCTGGACTTTATCAAATATTATGCACTATGTTTACATTTATGTTTTCTTAATTCTTGTTGTTACATTTTTGTATTAGTTTTTATTTAAAACTTCCTGAAGGCGGGGGTATTAAATCCCCCGAAATTTAGAAGTGAAAAATGGTTATTTTGTTTTCTTCTGTTCAACACAGTGATTAGTAAGTAACATTCGGCCAGATACGAAAATCGACCTACATATATATATATATAAATTAATTTTTTGTCTGTATGTACTTTGTAATAATCGTAAACTATTTTGACCGTTTTATTATAAAAATGTGTATGTATATGTATTGTTCCACGGAGAAGGTGCATATGCTATGCCATTTGATGTAACTAACCACACAGGCGGCACTGCAAAAAGATGATTTAAAGCCCTTGCCAATAATAAACTGCAATTACAAGACAGTTACGTATATTCAATAGTCAAGTATTACTTGATGGCGCTAAGTTTATAATGTTAACTTAGATATCATCGTAGTAATAATGATGATTTGTCTCTAAAACAATCCATCAGTTTGAACTTAAATCTTGAGTGTTTATAATAAAGTACATGTACATGTAGAATGGCTTATAAACATACACTTTTGACACATTTAATTGAACGTGGCAACAAGTGCAAACTCTACATCGGTTTTTGGAATTATAATTCTCTTCAACCAGAAGTGCTCATACACGGCAAAGCTTACAAAAGGGGTGCAAAGTCGCGGGAAAGAAACTAGTACCTAATAAATACAAAGTTGAAGTAAAGTGACTTGGTTTTAAAACCCATGTTCCTCTAGGTGGGATGTTGGTTGAGCCTGGAATTGGATCAGTAATACGAGGTAACGTTGTCACCGCTCCAGCCATCTGTACAGACAGAACACGTTGTCAGCCAACATACTATGTCATATATGAGATATAGATAGAATAGTATTTAGGATTGTTATTATAGTAGATAAAATATAATTAGACTGCGCAGGTTTCATACAAAAGTAAATATCTACCACTGTGACGGGTTGGTTGTGGATGGGAAAGTATCCAAGACCAGATAATATTGTGTTGTGATGACGAAACTGCAGGAGAAACCCTTCCAGCTGGAAAAAAATCCAATGATTTTAACCAATTGATTGTAAAAACATTTCTGATAGATTTACAGTTTTATAGATCTCTAAAGGATACAAAGGGGATAAATCAGCAACCGTCCATCAGCATGTGAGAGATTTTTAAAGGTAATTACATAAATATATGCGATGTAACTGTCTGTATATGACAAACAATAATCTGCTTTCACCTTGTCTCGGCGTAAGTAATTTTTTTAGAAACAACATGTTACATTTAAAATATCTTAAGCTATGGCACTGGAATTTGGTACAAACTTTGAGACAATTTGTTTGAATATTATCTTACAAATAACAATATTATTGTATTTACATTTTTAAAAATGATGAAATTTATTAACTTGTAAAACAATAACTTATGGAAAACAGAAGATTTTTTATCAGTTTTACTTAGTGAAAAGCGTTAGTTAAAAATATTTTAAAATTAGATAAATTTCATGTTATGAGAATGATTAATGGATTATTAACTTGAAAAAATAATTGATAGTTGAAAATAACCAATGGAATATTTGTTTTGAAATAGAATTTGTGTTGATATATAAATAGTTAACTTATTTCAATATTAGGATTATTATTTCAAATTTTTTTACGATTTTATTATTACTTGATAAAATTAAAACGAAAAATGCTTATCTCTATTGTGAATACTAATGGAGCTAAACCGCCTTATTAAACAAGTGGTTTTGCAAAGTTACACAAAATATTATCAATGGTGTTTAAGTTAGCATAACAGTGTTAGTATTAATAAATTGGGATTCGGAGGACATTAAGATCTTTTTGCTGAAATTATTATTGCTTTTACAATATAGCTTTGAATTAATTGTGAATGTAAATGTAAAAAGATACACTTTTATCTTTACACTTGCAGTGAATTTAATACAATACCTAAAATTCCGGCATTAAAAAAGTTTTTTGCCTCTATTTTTACATCCCACAGTGCCAACGTCGATTCGTTGAAAGAAACTATGAATTTACACGTATCTGTATTTTAAACATATTATTGTGTTGTTATTTGATAATTTTTTTTACGATAGGAAAATGCATTATTGCACCGTCAGGGACAGGTGTTTTGCCCTGGTGTGTGGGACTCTCACCCACTAAAAACCTACCGGTCCAGGCATTGGAAACCCTCTCGGGAAACGCATCTCTGCAACTACTTCAAGAGGGTGCCATCGTTAGCCCAATGGGCATTACTTCATTCTAAAATACACCAGCATGAGCTATTCTGGTGCTTTATAGCTGCCTCTCTTCTTTTTTGCCTTAGCACCCTCTTGCAGAACGTAGCGACAGCGCTCCACGATTCGGGACTGGACAACATCTCTTCTATAAAGGATCTCCGGTGAAACACGCCCGATAGCTACCTCCAGGTCCCTTCTCTCCGTTTCCCACCTTCTACATTTGAAGAAGGTGTGCAAGGCTATCGTCCGCATCCGAATCCCCGTACTGGCATTCCGGACTCGGGATCTTCCCCATTCTGTTAAGATACTAAAGTTGTGAGTATGGGTTTAGTGTATGATTATTGTTATTCTAATTTTCATAAATATAATAATTCATTGTGTATTTATATTGTTATTCTACTTTTGTAATAATCCATTGTGGGTTTTTAAATAATTAATTTTATTAGTGCTATAATCGATTTTACCTTTCTAGGTTGTCTTTTTATAATTTCCGTTTTAATTCGCTTTTAGGTTATCGGAACAATGCCAGGTTCCGTTTGGGTAGTTTGAGAGAGAGAGGATACAGTACCATAAATCGTATTCTTAGAATTGATTTGAAAACATCTCATATTACTTCATCTTATATTATAGATGGCCTATATGTCTCAGTTGTTGTGTAGATGATGGCCTCTTGTATGCAGAAGTTGTCAGAAAGTGACTACTTCCGGCCATTATAATCCACTTTCCGTATGAGGAAGTTCCAGCGCCGGTAGTTTGTTATAGACTTGAGCAAATATTTAACCTTGCTAGTACAATTAGCAGTTAAAAAAAACTATCTTTAAGGTTAAGGAAAAAACCTATTTCAGCTCTTTAGTGTATTGCAATTAATGAATCATATGTTCATATACTTTATGGCAAGTTTAAGAAATTAGTATAGGGCACGATTATTTTAAATAGTATCGTTCTAAGTTATCAGGGAATAAAACATAGAAAATGTTGCTTTTTATACTGTTCTAATCCCAATTAAATCCCTATGGATAGTTTTTTCGCTTTTATTTCAATTGGAACAATTAGTGTCCTGATAAAAATTATGTTGGGACTTTGTTGGTTTTTTAAAAGTTGCGATATTTCTTATAGATTCGGGCAGTTAGCAAACCCTGAGTACATATATGAAGTGAAGATAACAGAAAAAAACAGAATTTACATTATCTATGGGAAAATTTTCACCCCTAATTCCATTTTCAATGATAAGTCTGAACAACTCCATATGCTGTTTTGTAGGATTTACGAGTCATAATTACAGAATGGTATACACTTATAATAGTAACGGGTCTGGGTCATGAAACTAAATAAAAAATGAAATGAGATGAAAAATGTCTGTATTTGCAGAGGCGTAGTTAGGACTAAAATTTCCGGCATGCATGAGCCAGCCGGTAGGTTGATGACGATTATTGCCTCTAATAAACCACTCCGAGATGACAGGGCAGTTTATGATTTCCGGAGGGTTATAAAAGGATAAAATCGTTAGATGAATACTAAAACATTTCTGGATCCGATGATTCTAGAAATGTAATTTTACGGGAAAAGCTGTGGCACTTGTATCAGTGGGCAGAAGAGTTCAGCGCAACAACAGTGATCCTAGAATACAATAATTAGTGTTTTATTATAATTATATCGCCTTTTCATTTAATGAACTCTGCTGGAATAGTGCAATAATCGATTATGAATCCAAAAACCTCATTCGACGATTTAGAAAGGAAAATTATGTTTAAAGGAATAGATTTGTCTTGAGAACCGCCCCCCTAATGAGATACAAATAGTAATTGAATAGAAAATTATATTGCTTTACTAGAAAAGGTTAAAACATTATTAAACCATCGCCGGACTGTTGGGGGAGATGGTTAACTCCGAGGTGACGGGCGTCTGCAAACCTGGAGCTAGACTCTGTGACATCATCGACCACAGCCCGACTCCACCGGTGGCCGGTACCCGCTGCGAGGTACTGATAGCGGGTACCAACGATCTGGCTTCAGGTGAACAGCAGAATATATACCGTCACCTGGAGAATTATATGACTACCAGACCCGCCAACACTAGCCTGGTCATCTCTACTCTGCCATATCGCCACGACCTGCCCGGAGATGACGGCACCAATCAAGATATCGGCCTCGTGAACGCTTACATCCATGAGTTGGCCGTGAGACACGACGCTCGATTCTTGGATTTTAACCAGTTGGACCGGAAGATGTTCACGAGGCACGGCATGCATCTGTCCCAGCGAGGCAAGAGAAAACTAGCTGGTTTGATACAGCGAAGCCTCGCCAAGATGCATAAGCTCACCTCGAGGCCTTCTCCTAAGGTGCCACCCTCCATCTTCGAGTGAGCCGCCGTCATCAACTACGCAGTCTCCGAGCGTCACCACCGCAGAGCCGCGATGTCTGCTGATGCCGTCGCCGGCTGCCGACACCGTGGTCCTCTGTGTGCCGCCCAGCCCGGCTACACCCTGGACATCACCCCACAACAGCTACGCGGAGGCAGTGAGATCTTCACCCTCATACGAACGCTCTACAGTTGTTGTTGATGAAAAATCAAACTCTGTTTTTTTAGGGACCCCACTTGGAAACAGCGGACAAAATTGACAGACAAAACCCAATTAATACTAACAAACACTAAAAAACGAACTGAAGTAAGACTGCTTCATCAAAATTCTCAATTTGCAACCAACAAACTGGATCAAATCCAACTTATGTGCGAGGATCTGAAAACCGATCTCCTTGTATTAACCGAAAGTGGTTTCAACATGGAGAACGTCGCACTCTGCAAAATTCCAAATTACAAATTGGCTTCCGCGTTTTGTCGAACTCACTCCAAAGGAGGAGGCGTTAGTATTTTTCTTAAACAAAATTTCTTGTTTACCCCCTTTCCGATCCAAGAATTAATCGAAAAAGATTTTGAAGCAGTCGGGATCAAACTTCAAACGCATCAATCAAAATTAGTCGTGATCGGAATTTATAGGTCTCCTAGTGGGAATGTAGACACTTTTTTTTCTAAATTCGAAAAATTATTGACATGCCTGACTAACCAACGTCAGGAATTTGTCGTGATTGGGGATTTCAACATTGACGCGTTGGACAACACTCAACATTCCACAATTCGATTAGTCGATTTACTTAGGTCATTTGACCTGGAGTTACTAGTCAGAACTCCGACGAGAGTGACGGCTACAACACAATCTGCTATCGACAATATCATCACCAACCACTCAAGTGTCGCGGTGTCTGTAGTGAATACAGCTGTCTCAGACCACTATGGCCAAGAAGCCGTCGTTAGTGGGGTACAACTCAAAAGGGAGCCCAAAATTAAAACAAACAGTAAGAGACATAAGGCCAGAAAAACATCGCTCACCTCAACACTTCTCTTTCTAAAGAAAGATGGGATTTTCTAAATTCATTCCAACCTGTAGAGCAGCAGTTTAGATTGTTTAACGACACTCTAAATTTCCACATTAACATTTGCTGCCCTACAAAAATGATCAATGTTTGCGAAAAAACTTCCAAAAACAACTGGATCACAGCGGGTATCTTAGTTTCTAGAGAAAAACTAAAAATTTTTCTCCGAAATTTACAAAACCACTTCAAACGAACAATTTAAAACTTTTTTCAAGAATTACAAAAAAACATACAGGAAAGTGATCCAAGCTGCAAAAGCATATGATGTCTCAAAATCTATTCTCTCTTCCAAAAATGTTTCAAAAACAACTTGGGGCATCATTAATAATAAAACGAAAACTCATAAATCAGTCAAAATTAAAATTGGGTCTAGGCTTGTGGACGATGAAACGGAGATTGCCGATCAGTTTAATAACTTTTTTGCATCCGTTGCTGATGGGCGGGGTCCCCGGCCATCTGAACCTCAAGTACGCCCCTTGCAAAGACAAAGCCCCACATCGTCAATGGTGTTGGCGCCCGTCGTTGAGGATGAGCTTCACCGAATTATTCAGCAGCTCCCAGCCAAAAAATCAAACGACCTCAATATAATGTCTCCATGGCTCATAAAAAAATGCTGCAAGCATTTAGTGAGACCCTTAACCCAATTAGTAAATTATTCATTCCAAAAAGGAGTGTTTCCCTCTCTCCTGAAAATTGCTAAAGTTATTCCTATTTTTAAGAAAAGACGACCCAGCTTCAATTACTAACTATCGGCCTGTCTCAATTTTGCCAGTGATAAGCAAAATTTTTGAAAAAGCTATTTCTTATAAGAATGCTTCATTTTTTGGACAAATACAATCAGCTCTCAAGTGAACAATTTGGTTTCAGAAAGGGCAAATCGACAACAGACGCAGTTGTGAGTCTTGTAGATATGATTGTAGAGGGAATTGAATGTCGAAACCACACAATGAGTGTGTTTTTAGACCTGTCCAAAGCATTCGACTGCGTAGATCACGGTACACTGCTCGACAAACTTGAGTCCCACGCATTCGAGGCGTGCCTCTTAAAATGGCTTAGCTCGTTCCTAAGTCAGAGATCCCAAGTTGTCCAAATATCAAATAAATCATCCAAACCAATAGACCTGAGATATGGAGTCCCTCAAGGGTCTATACTCAGTCCTGTGCTTTTCCTGCTTTACGTGAACGATATAAAATCATCGCTTCTGCATGGAAAATTGGTGCAGTTTGCCGATGATACGACTCTTTTTTTCAATGCAATGTCAAGCGAAGTTTTGGAACAACAGGCTTTTGTTGACATCAACAACTGTGTCCAATACTTCCACAGCCTCAATCTAACAACAAACTCTTCAAAAACCAACGTTTTAAATTTTGCCTTGCGCACTGCAGGCAACCAGTGTGAGCCGGCCATTTTGTTAGATGACTCCACACTGGAAGAAGTCTGCTCTTCAAAATTCCTAGGAATGCACCTCGATCGAGGGCTGACTTGGAATGAGCACATTGACCATGTTTGCGCAAAAATCTGCTCAGGCATTTTTGTTTTGAGATCTTTAGCCAAATACTGTCCGAGTCAGGTACTGATTACGGCGTATTACGGCTTGATTTATCCCCATCTTGCCTACGGAGTTGTCCTTTGGGGAGCTTGCGCAAACACTCAGTTTCAAAGAGCATTCAGACTCCAAAAAAAAGCAATTAGAGTAATCGCCCAAAATCAAATTTAGAGAGTCGTGAAGGGAAGCTTTCAGGAAATTGCAGCTGTTGACTCTGCCGTGCCTCTACATTTTGGAAACAACTTTGTTTTTGTGTGAGTAAATGTGCCTTAACCAGAGGCCAAGACATACACATGTATGAGACGCGTGGCAGAGCAAACTACCGGACTGGGAGACACAGAACGGTAGTTTATGAACGCCTACCCTCGCAAGCGGGTGTGCAGTTCCTCAACAGACTGCCCAATTCAATTAAACATGCCCCAACGCCTAAGGCGTTAAAGACTCGCCTCAAACGCTTCTTGGTGTTTCAGGCATTCTATAATGCGGGTGAGTTTTTGGCATTTGACTGGGAGACCGCCCAATTAGAAGACTGACTCTGATGTGCCAAGTGGGCTGCATTGGCGAAGAATGAAAGAGGCGTGATTGTAAAATTGTAAGTATGAATGTGTATTGTGTGTATGAATGCTTGGAATTTTAGAAACCCCGTATTGACGTTTGCCATACAATGTATATACAATGTCGCTGCAATAAAAAGATTTTGATTTTGATTTTTGATTTTGAAACCGTTTTCAGACCAAGTACATTGCATATTTTCCTTTCTTACTAAATAATTTAAATTTTCTTTATTCAATAAAAGTCAATAATGACCACTTTGTCTGATTACATTGTTGTTATTCAGTCTCACTTCCCCACACCACTGAAAAACAATTTCAATGATTGATATTAGTATTTACTCAATAAAATAGTCTATTTACATTTTAAAAAGTGCAATTTAAAAATGACAAGCAGTAACATGCCGACAAACAACACAGGACAATTGCTTTCTATCAACTAATATAAAATACTTTAGTCTGGTCTGATTCTTG
The DNA here is from genome assembly GCF_021130785.1 of Homalodisca vitripennis. Taxonomy (NCBI): domain Eukaryota; kingdom Metazoa; phylum Arthropoda; class Insecta; order Hemiptera; family Cicadellidae; genus Homalodisca; species Homalodisca vitripennis. The sequence continues at coordinate 72,788,313 of NC_060214.1, read as the reverse complement.
GAGAGTCTCTAACGAAAATATTTCACAGAAATGAAGAGTTTTTCCTGATAAGCTGATTCGATTTTGCCGGATAGTTGGTGGTCTCCCAATCGAATGTACTTCCGGGACTAGAGGAATCAAAGGGCTAACATTCTCTTTTACAGGATTCCTGTGGGGCTCAATCCTACTCATCTTGCAAGAGTTATTCTCCAGCATCGCTCTCTTTACGTATTTCATGGACAGACCGGATGGTCAGACATTGCATCCATTAACCAAGTCCACTGATGCCACATTACTTCTGAATATTGTCTCTCTGCAAGTGACGGTCGCTGTTATTTTCTTTAGCTACGTGCGGAAGTACCCAAGACTCGTCGACGTGTTTGACACTCTGGAATGTGTCTACCGAAATCTCCTGCATAAGACATCAGAGTTGAAGGCTACAGTGAAGTTTTGGGGGTTCTGCATTGTCGTAGCAGTATCAGTCACCATCTGTAGGCGAATGGCTCATATGATTCTCGGCGGGGTTACGGTCAGACGACCTCTCTTATCAGATAAGCAATTCCTCTCCGTGTTAGTATTGTACTGTTCCAAAGCCACTTTCTTCGTCCACTTCACACATGTCGCTACAAGCATCTCAAATTGCTTCAGAACGGTGAATGACAGGATCACGAAGGAAATAAAGAGTAATATAACGGATATGATTGAAATAAAACCGCAAGGTCTGCCAAATATTGACGACACTCATAAAACACGTAAGCATTTAATAGTTGAGGAGTTTTCTAACATAATCAAGTTCTTCAAGTCTTACACCTCAGATAATTAAAGAAATATTCAAGCAGTTTATTTTTAAAATGTGTTTAAATATTTTTCTTTATTATATTTCTAGTACAGAATTAAATTCTCAATAGGATAAAAGGAAATAATGAAGTTTTTAACTTTTAGTCAACTTTCTATTGATATCAATAATAATAGAAGGCATAATTTTAATAGTTGTTAAATGACTAGGCTTCCACGTGTATAAAATATAGATGTATGCGTTTAAAATTTTAGAAATTTTAATACATCCTGCTCTATGTCTTCTTAACAACTTTTATTAGACAGCAATAATAAATTACCTTCGACAATATTCCTTTGACGCATCTCTGGTTAAAAACTCCAAAAGAAATTTTTTGGCACTTACGGTTAATTAGGTAGTTGTCATATCAAGAGGGAATTATAAGGACAACTGACAATTAGTTACTATACGAAATATTTTTTATTATGTATGATTAATAGCTATAACTATTTGTAAGCAGTGTACTCTTTACTATCAATGAACTGAAGTCTCTGATGAACACCTACTGGATGCTGTGTGATGCCGTACACCAGGCTAATGTCTTCTATGGTGATCAGCTGATGGCCGTTATCTCCTCCTCATTTATTCACGTCACTACCCGATCTTACTACTTTTTCCTGTACGTCAGAAACGGTAACATGTTTTCAGTGACTAGTGAATCAATCTGGATCCTGAGTCATGTTTTCTACCTGGTTGTGCTCGTAAACTCAAGCACACATCTCACTAACTCGGTAAATACTTTGTGTTTATAAATTTAATTTTTATTTGTTTGTTAAATATAAAAATTGCTTTTAAAAAGGAACAATTGAATTACGTAACGTTTAAATCAATACTTTTCAAGACACCAAAACCTGTATAATTTATATTTTAAAATGTGATTTCTCAATATCTAATTTTATTTTAGGCCAACGAAACAAGTACGATGATCTGCAAGTTAATCAACACAAATCTGGATCCCACAATAAAGGAACAGGTAATAAAAGTAATAAATATTTTAGATATTTTTTTATAATATTATAAAAATACCATAAAAATCAAATTAAGGTATTTCAATTTGTAAAAGTTTAAAGAGTTCAGGTCCTAAACAATCATCCATACTAACATACATATACGGTAATTTATTTACACCATATACTAAAATTGGAGTAAACTAACCTATTTTATCATAATATTATTGAAAGCTATACTGATGCTTGATTTGTTAAAATTATTTCTTAAGTAGCTAAGGCTAAGTATTGTTTTCATGTGTATGGCATACTAGGGAATCTGAAACGGCCAATGTTTTAGAGATGCTCACCTATGACAGCGTTTTTAAATCTCGATTTGCTATTTTTTTTAGGTAAATAAATATAATTATTAAATCATCAACCACAGTTACAACAGAACTTTCTCGCACATGTACATAGAATAGCTTGCACTTACTTATTTAAGCATCAGGCATATTAATATTTATGAAAATAATTTAATAAAGATTATATATACAGGTTAAGTACCGACGGAAAATAATTTGAATTGCAAGAATTATAGCAATGCGAACATTTGCCATAGTTATATGTAACAAAACGTAGAACAAGATTCGAATATATCCTCTTTATCTGGTTGGGAAACAGTTATCGCATTGAAAGAGAAAGAATGTAAGAAAATAACATGGGTTGAAACATGCTCGAAAGTTGCTTTGAGTCTAGAGAAGAAAATGAACCCAGGCAATTCAAGAGCACGACCACACGTCACACCATCGCAGGCGAGAATATGATACTACCTAGTAAATCAATGTGGGGGATTCTTGGGCCTCACGGCGTGACATCTGACACAATGAGACAGGAAGGCGGTAGTCGAGAAGGGGAAGGGTAAAGGTAGACAGCTCTAGCCCTTGTTTTGTTCCTAGACCTTACGTCATTTTGTTGGTTGAGGTTTGATTATTAAAACCTGTTTAGGTTTACTAGTTCATTCTTTATTATTAGCACACGACGTGGCCTAAGCTTAACCAAAAGCTCAGTTAACGGTGGGTGTTCTAATTGTATGTACGGAGTCTCAATAAGTTTTGCGTTCAGAGGCATTGTCATTTGGGGGGGGGAGGGGTATTATGTTGACTTGATCCTACTTCATGTGATAATTGTAAGACCAACAATATTGAACAACTTTCTACTTAAAAAAAGGCCAATGGGGCTGTGTAGCGGGTACGACGGTTATCGCAAGATAACCGGATTAAGCAAACGTCGAGCGTGGCTGCTGCTTGGATGGGTGACCGCTGAGCGATCCTGTCCTTGCAAGCAGCCCGCCTGCCCGGCCATTCAGAAGTCCCCAGGTTAAATGTTAGAGAAGGCTTCTTAGCCCTAACTTCTCCTGGTAAAATAAGACATCTTTACTTTTTTTTACTTTTATATTAGCCCTGTCTTCTATTTTAACTTTTGTTCTCTAATTATCACATTAGTGGTATTTTTACCCTAACCTTTTCCTTTTAAAACATAATATTATATTCGAAACACAATTTTAGCGTTCTGTGTGCCATTTGTTCGTTTTTTTACGAGAATTTGTGACCAGTTGGAAAATTTCATTGACATAAATGCTGAATCGGATGAAATTAAGTTATTCTGATTCTTTTATTTATTGATACAAGTTAACAGCGTTCTTAAGACAGTTGTGCATTTTTAATACAACTTGTGCTTTAGTTTTTAGGATTTAGAAAGAGTTTGTAACAGTTGTTGTTGTAAAACGAAAAATTTGTAACTCGTTCTGGTTTTAGTACTTTCTGAATAAATTTTCTCCTTTACAGAAGCAAGATCCCAGTTTAAGTTAAGACGAATTCTGTTAATAATCAATTACAGACAAAAATAGTATTAAAACAGTGGAATTACTGATTATTCACTTCTCACCACGAAAAATTTATTAGATTAAGATTAACGTCATTTAGTGTAGGGTTCCGTCAGAGTTATATTTACAAATATACTATATGAATAAAAGAACATTTAATATTATCTAAAAAATCTATCATTTTTTGTTGATTTATGGTATCAAATAATATTAATTTATATAGATAATTGGCATTAATTGAAAGCACACACGCTCAAACTGTGCCTTATATGGGTTTGAAACACATCCGACTATTCATCCCTCCATTTAATCCCTCATGGGCTTGCACAGTTACAATATTATTATTTTAAGTACATTTTTGTTTAATTTAAACACCTCATTACTAAAAAAACAGCAATTCGTTACTCTTAAACCACTAACTTAACATCAGCTGATTGATTGTTTGTATGTATAAAAAAGCAAAACCTGTGAGCAATAGGGTAACCCTTATATATTTAAACCTTATATTTTAACAATCTATTAAAATCCCTTTGATCGTTTTCTAGCTGGATAGGTTTCTCCTGCAGTTGCCTCATCACAACGCAAGATTCTCTGCACTCGGGTATTTTCCAGTCCATAATGAAACGCTGACAGCGGTAAATACTTAGCTCTTCTAACTATACTGCTTAGTTTTCTAATTACGATAATAACTAACAAGCCTATATACTTTTCTATACATGTCTACTCTGATTAAATCACCTCTATATATTTAATTTGTCGAGTCAACTATATGAACAAAAAGTTATAAAATACCAAATATATAATAGCTTGTACCATGACAGCGTGTTTTGTCTGTACAGATGGCTGGAGCGGCGACAACTTACCTGGTGATACTGATCCAGTTTCAGGCTCAGCAGTCGCCCAACTAGACTTTCCAAAATCCACCTAAAGTTTTTCTAGAATCAATGCACCGCTGAATATCAACTTAATCGTTGATTATCGTTCACGTAACTTTCTAATCACATGTAGTTTGCAAACGTCTTTGACCCGCACACTATTAGTTAATGTTTAGCAGTAGAATTCTTTTAATAGTATATACTAAGGACTTACATTCAGTTTTACCTACAGAAGAGTAAAGCATGGTCACTATTAGAATATTCTTCTTCTTTGCTTGAAGTCCTTCGACTTTTGGAAGTATTTAGTATGGTCTTACATTAAACAAATGTAAAGAAAAATCTATGATTGAACACTGAATTTACTAATTGTTAAACTTAAATTATTTATTAACTGTTAAAACGTAAAATAGTGTTAAAGCCAAATTGTTGGTAATATTATTGGATAAATATTTTAAAATTTCTTAACAGCATTCCCATAAGCTAAACTACAGGGTGACTGGCTCTTGGTGTGAAAAAATAAATCTGGTAATATCATAGACCTAGGGCAGTAAGAAACTATTATTTAAAATTTTTTATTTAAAAAATCCTGTTTGTAGTTATTTTACCTTTTTCAGAAAATTTATGTAACTATGTAAAAAACAGAATTTTTCTCCAATTGTTACTTTGTCCATAATTTTTTTATTGGTGCTCTCTGAAAGTTAATAAAATTTAAATAAAAAAAGACCATAATAAGCAATTCACATAACTTTATGTGATAATTATTACCAATAAAATTAATTGAAATATCTTTTACAATAAAAAATAAACCAATATTCTGAGCAAATTTAAGTGAGATTCAATTGTCAAGTTTCACAAAAATTACACGTTTTTTTATCGTAAGGAAATATTACTGCTGCAAAAAATATATAAATTTTAAATTAATAAAATAACTATGCTACGGTGGTTGAATAAAAACAAAAATGCTAAGAAATCCCTACGGTGAAATTCGTTTCCAACAAAATCTTCAAATAATTTTAAAGCTACTATGCAACAACCAGAAAGGTACCCTATAAACGCACTAATCTAGCAAAGGCTTTAAAACATGCCCCGAAAGAAATCGGGGGACGGTAGGGGACAACTCTTGAAAAAGAGTAGGTTCAACTTTATCTCCATTATTTGGGGGTGGGGGCGGGAGTAACCTTTTTTACTCTTTTTCACATCCTGAGATGATGTGAAAAAGTGTGCGGATTTCATCTTAATGTGTGTTTTGCACATAAAAGTAGTGGCTGTTAAATTAAAGGTTTTTGATATTTAATTATACTAACACATATATGGATTGATATTATCAGTTATGTATAGTTTTGCAATACTTATAAATGGATATCTTATTAACAGCCACTAATAATATAATAAATAGCAGTGGTGCATTTATAAAATAAAGGCATTTTTTTAATATAGCTTACATTTATTTATCTCATAATAAAATTGTACATCACTACAAAATAATTTAATATTTCAGAAAATGTAGATCCTAACACAGAAATTTGACTTGAATTGGCTAGGGTTTCATTGCAATTATAGGCTATACTTTATACAGTTGTACTGGTAATTATGGAAATTCAGATTATATTATCAAATCTTGCAGTTTAGACAACAATTGAGTTACGGCCTGTGATGCTACTATGTGAGGCTTGTCTGCTGTCGTATTGTGCTGCAAATTGTCTTGTGTCACAGCTGACTACAATAGCACAGTTTGTCTGTATGGTAATGTTGAGTGTGTCTAGCAAACCAATCAACTACAAAGGCAGTTGCTGATATTGTCTTTTAATCGAGTTTAAACTAACAAAGGCGGAAAAGATGTACTTGTCAAAACAAATATTTTTCAATCAAACGGTTCTCTAATTTGAAGTTGAGGTGTTCTAGAAGTCAAGATTATGACGAAAAGTGCACTCAAAAGGGAAATAAAAATTTAAGAAAATGTTTAAATCGTTGTATTTAAATTCACGAATATTGTAATTGAAAGAGCACAGTTTAAGAAAATTTAATATTACGGTATATTATCTGCAATGAGATACTATGCACCCATCTATAACTTAATTCCATTTTATGATGGCATTTTATCATGGAACTATTTTTCACGCAAGTATTTACAATACTTTACTAAAGTGACCGTTTTGATTTAGTAAATTGTAAAAAAGTGACATTGCGTATATAGGAAGGATTCGATATACACATTTAAAAAATAGATTATTCAGTATGAAATTAATGCAGCGCCACGGATGGTCGTGATGTTATAAAACAGTCTGGGATGTGAGTGTATTATCCAGAAAAGTTGTTACGTTGCATGCGGCGGATTTATATAATCCCACTGGCTGCCATACATGTATTATAGTGACATATAGAAATAAATAGATATTTTTATTTTATACCCTTTTACCGATATGAACTTTAAAGTAGAGATAACACCACATGAAATAAGGTGACGTAATTATATTCAATGTGGTATAAATTCTTCTATAGTTTCCGGACAACTTAACTTAAGTGTTAGAGAGGACTTCTTAGCCCTAACTTCGCCTGGTAAAATAAGACATTCTTTACTTTTTTTTTACTTTAAACTTACGCAAGTAATTAATTTGTTTCCAATTTATTACAACTGTCTGCCGTATAAAAAGATAGAGGATTAAAAACACAACTTTCATAGTTTTCAGATATCAAGTTATAAATTGGTGAATCTATTCATTTTATTAATATTTTAATGAAACAAAAATATAAAAATTTTGACACGATATATAAGTAATACGAAAAAAATACATTACCAACTTGCTAAAACATCTGAAAAAATAGCGATTCAGAATTATAATATTTTTACAACTAACATTGGTTGTAAAACAAGCTTTCAGAACCAGTTTAATAAAAACTAAAATGTAACCAGACTATTTGTTAGGGTTTATTTCCCCTTTTGTTTAAAATCCTTTACTTTTTCCATTTCTTTTACTTTGGATGTGCATTGTGCTAGTTGACATGACTTAGAGAATAAAATTGTCTACAGTTATATGGATAATTTATGAAATGCGGATGTAAGGACTTTATTTTTGAATTACGGTGGTAGATTTTCTTCCATTGTCATAATACATTACCGAAAAAAGGTACAGAAATTTTTTTAAATTTCTAGAAATGTTAAATCGTTTCTTTTAGAAGCACAACGCATAAACGTTATGCGTAGATGATTTTATTATTTGTGATCAAATACTTTGGAGACAACAAATATTAAGCTATTTCTTATTTCTCTTAGTAAACATTAAGAAATAAGAGAAATGTTATACCACTGTGAATATAATTACGTCACCTTATTTCATGTGGTGTTATCTCTACTTTAAAGTTCATATCGGTAAAAGTGTATAAAATAAAAATATCTATTTATTTCAATATATCACTATAATGTAAATAAGCATTGGACATTAGGATTATTGGTCATGTGGGAGGTTTTAGTGGAAGGTACTATCTGGAGGTCTAGTTTTCGTTCCTTGATTTCGGTATCTCATCCTATTTAAGTAATCAAAATTTAAATATTATTTTTATTATACTTAACAAAAGAATATTGCAGATACAGTTACAAAAAACGTGTTGGGAGCAGATAAATTAAAGCATTGAGACTAGTAGTTCGTTCTGAACTACTGCCAAGGTGTAGAAATTTTCAAGTTGTGTACACATTATGTTATGAACATGCTATAATCTGTCTTTAAGGAAGTTTAGTTTCTCCCGTCAAGTGTGTTGGTAGTATTGCTGTAGTTGAAACAGGGACATTGCTGTGCTCACTATTGTACATTATTGTATCATTTGTACAGCACTCACTTCGTCGTGTGTTGTTTTCCTCTCACATGATACATTCTCATTTAATATTAAAGTGAATACTACTGAAAACAGAATATTGTTGAATATTTATATTTACAAACATATGTTATTGAAGGTTTTATATAAAATACATGAATTATTTATAATCTAGGGGCCGAGAGCCAATTTCCGCTTTACTCGTATAAGCACAGATTTTGGGTTTTCTTGAAATTGTGTACGAATGTTTTCTAACAAAAAATAGTTCGTAAGGCACCCTAGTTTAAGGGGAGGATTGACATGAGGAGGATATCAAAAGAATATGTGAAATATGATACTTTATAAGTTTCCCTGATGATATCTTTCATAGCTTGAGACACTTAAAACTGATTGTAGCACACATCAGCAACAGTTATATTACTGTCAGATAGCTATACAAGGATAGTGAACTTAACTATTTTAAATGTCTCTATAAAGCTATCTGGTGTTTTATTTAATACAAATATACGCGTATTATTACATGACTTAATAAAATAGTTTTTCATTTAGTCTGACAAGCCAAGAAAAATATGATCTGAGAAAATATAACATTTCATACTTAAAGTACCCATGATGGTACCCTCGAAATTCGACCACCAACTAAACTGAGGTAGCTGAAAATCAATTTATTTCTCGAGAGAAATTCCCATTTAAATTTCCAGAAAAATTCAGTTCTAAAACTTTGAACAATTATTACTGTAACTAAAGTATCACTATTAGCTGCATTAGCGAGCACTTCCCTTTCAAATGTAACGTTAACAAATCCGGCCTTGTTGTTACTTTTATCGCCCAATGATACAAGTACCCTTTCCTTATACGTAAACCAGCGCCAGTTATTTCTGCTCAAAATGCTCTTTATATTTTTGAAGTACCCAACAAAACATGAGGTTGACTTTATACAGGGTAAATATGAGAAAGAACGACATTTGGTACGATAAAATAATGCATCATGAACACATTCAACCAACAGTCTTATTTAGCGTAAGAACGTAGCAAAATTTGGTTTGTACCCTAAGCAGATGATGTGAGCCTTTCCAAATGACATGAGATACAAAGATCAAATACCGATTTACTCATACAAATTATTGTATCAATATACAAACGTGACCTCTCCTACCTTATTACGCAAGAGAATTAAAGTTGATAACTTATTTTTAATGACAGTAACGTACAACCTTAATCTTAAATATTGCATTGTAAAATACTTATAAATTATACTACATAATAAGATAATTTAGGCATGTGGTTCTATTTACTGTATATTATAACTATATAATTTATAGTTTGCAATTTTTATTGTAATATCTAAATTTGTTTATAGAATCCCACATTTACACATGACTTTTTATCTAATAAATGGTTTAATACACTAATAGGGTAATTGCAATGTTCTTCCGAACTAGTGTTCCACAAATGTTTTCGAGTATACGATGTAAAAGGTAAGAGTGCCCCACACCACCAATTACATAACAGAGCTCTGAAAATTTCAAATCTGTAGCTCACTTCATTTTTTAGATGTACTGCAGACAAATATATATATTGTCTGCAGTATATATATATATTGTATATATATATATATACTTATATATATACAATATAAATATATATATATATATATATATATATATATATATATATATAAATATATATATATACGTACAAATAATCATTCAGAAAAGAAATTTTTACATCTCTTTCATAGACAAAAAAGAAATTGTGTCAGCCTCTTGAGGCTTCGCTTGAGAATAACACTCAGCCAAAGTCCATATTTAGACAAACGCTGAAGTGGAACTTACTCTTGTCTGCAGAAATAAAGGTTGTACGATAAAATCATTCCTAGGTGTGTTGCCAAATGATTAATTCATATTTTCATTCATTAAATTAGGTTTTATATTAAAAGTTTCGGTGAGCTAGGGGTGGTACTACAATGGAGAGTGCGTTTAGATAAAATATTTTCAGCATTTTATATCATTAGCTTTCCAATATATTTCGTTTTCTTTTACTTCTATGAAAAAATTAGTTTATTTACATATTTATTTATTCTGCTGTTTTCTTGTTTCCTTTTATAGTTATCCATAAGCCCAATGTAAATATATTTTTTTACGTTTAGCAAAAGTCCTTGGAGTGGCATTGTACACGGTCTAACGCTGATATAACATTGAAGCTTTATGCAAACTTTCAAATAGGTCAGTTCGTTTTTGAGATATCATAAAGGTAGTCAGACATAAAAGCGATATTGTTCCAGTCACTTGTGTACTTTGATGACGCTCAGACAATTAGCTTAATATTTATTTGTTTTGGTTGGTTGTTTGTATATTTGACAACTATCTGTGTAGAGTAACTTTTTATTAGCTAAAAGTCTATAAGTAAAGTCTTGATTACCATATTTTTATTATTATAGTTGAGCAAATAGTCGGTAATAATATGATTTTAAATAATCCACACTAAAATAATTTAATGTAATTTTTGTATAATATTACGAACAAAGTTTTGACAAAAATATGGTTTAAGACGTACATTTACAAATTTACCTACGTAATATATTTAGTTTTGCATAAACTAGACCAAGACGTACAAGAACATATACGTAGAAGAATATTGGTTACTAACCGACCATGACTGTTAACTTAAACATATGAGACTATAACGGGTGTTAAAACTCATAAATGTTATTCAATGAATTCTTACAAAATCTTGCATAAAATTATTTATTTTAGTAAGTTATATATAATGTAATGTGTTTTATATTAGGGGTCTTGATTATTGTTATATAACCATCTATATCAATAGATGATATAAGCTAATCATCCATGTAATTAATCAAAAATTGGCTTTGAGTATTGATCTCTGAGGAGTTCTATATTGTTATAAGTTTCGTGAAGCCTGAAATCTCTGGCCAAAATCACTATTCTGTGCAGACTTCCTATAAAAGTATTATAATTTCGCAGTTATAATAATGTTCTAGCTATATAACCCATAGAAGACCTTGGATACACGTAAAACCCTGAAAATATTGTCCTTATTTAATCTAAAACTATCAACTACTTTACCATCTGTGGTTCCCTTTTAGTAGAACTGTATTAACTGTATAATGTATTTTTTTCTCAAACATATAGTGTTAATTTATCACTAAAGATTGTTAAGTAAGTCTCACTTAGAGTTACTAAAGTGGGTGTGAAGGATTACAATTTTTTTAAAAATTATTATTTTAGCTAATTTTTAAGTATTTGGAAAAAGCTATAATGAATGAATGGCTTCGTACCAGCTGGATTAGTGCAGAGGGCAGAAAAAACCAAGTATAGAAAATTTCATTAGCCAGGAACCTCAGGACATCGGGAATACCCTGGGACGAGAGATCCAAGATCTTGGTCACTTCTAAGTATAAGACATGTTCACAGGCTGGGAACTAGTGAATAGATCCCCACACGGGAGATCCGTAGTCAGACACCTACAGGCGGAAGTTTTAAAAGGGCTGATTTTTCCGTAGTTGGGACATGGTATGTGCAATGACGATTGGAAGGTGGTCGCTTCCGGAGACTAGATGAATAACGTAGGGTAGCCATAACTTCGGGAGCGCTTATCGATAACGATTGTTGACGTAACTTTAAAAAAACTGACGACTGAGAGGGAAGGCCATAAGATGTTCGGTTAAGTTTGACATACATTTATACGAAGTTTTTCCTGAGGACAAGAACAGTAGCATTTAGGGGATGAGGATAAACTCTAGATTCTGGAAACCCTAATTGATTGATTTTCGTAATCCTTATAGTTTCATTATAAACCTCAGCTAGTTTTATACTTGTTTGTTTGTAATAGTCAAGGTTAATACAGGCCGTATGGTGGAAGAAGTTAGGATATGCCACATGTGCACTGTGTACTCAGATAGTTTGAACACGGCTGGTATAATGAACTGCGATGAAAACTAAACTTTTTAGGTATAACACAGCAATAGTGAGTCTAAAGGGCTTATAACTCATCAATAACACATAGTACAATAATACATATTCATACAAAAATTATATTTTTAAACTTCACCAATTTATTTTCAAACCACTCTGTCTCGACATGTTTTATTCAAAAATGAAAACTCTTAAATGTTAGGCCTACGTATAATTTTATACACAGTTTATAAAGTGGGCATATCTAGAATCTACAAATTTCTAATACAAAACAGTTTTCTCTCGTGTTAATTAATAAAACTTATCTTAATAATATTTTTAATATGTACATATATTTAGAGGTATTGATTTCCATAAGGAAAATCGGCGTATTTTGCGTGTGTAAAAATATGAACCGCTGCAAACGACAAATCTTAAACCATAGTGTAGGCGATATCATACGAAAACTGTAATCTGGTGCTGATTTTCCTGAACGAAAAACGTCAATTATGCTCAGACAAATTAAGACTTATACCAATATTATTCTCTGATTGCTCATATTATCAATAATAATAATGCACGTACTTCTGGTAAATTTAATAGTGTATTTGATAGGAAGAGAACAGACGAGTTTTTTTAATGGTTAATCAAGCAATTCGGCGAATTCAATTACATTCATAAATGGATACAGCGTTTAATTATTTTTTTCATATTACACAATCCACAAGTTGATATTTGTTTTAACTGTTCAAATAACTGCATAATCCTAAAAATATTATAAATACGAAAGTGTCTTTGTTTGTTTTGCTTTCACGTCATAAACTATTCAACCGATTGTATTAACATTTTACATGGACATTTTTACGGTCTCTGGAATGAATATAGACATATTTTTATTTCTAAAAGTTCTTCGGGTTACACCTCACTGGTCTTTATAATAACGAAAAAACCCATCTTCGTTTCTATAGTTATGAAATATTAAATAAAAGAGCATGTCTAATTTAATCAAATGTTATTTCAATACTTATTCTTTCTATTCTTGTTTGGTATAATGCTGATACAGAGAGAAAATGTAAAGTTTTTTACTTAGATGCGGATAAAACCTTTTGGTAGATTTGTAATTCAAAATAAAGAAAAAAATATATACGAACTAAAAGTTACGGAATTTAATTTATGTGTAATATAAATTTTTGAATTCTGAAGATCTTAAAATTTTAGCTTTAAAAAATCAATCTGGAATCAATTTATATAATGCTTTTTCACATTATTTAATATGCATTTATGTATGACGGGTCTATGCAAGTATTTAATTTAAAAAAAAATAAAAATTCAATCCATAAGTGAATCCAATCTATCGTTTGATGAATTTGAAAAAATAAATAGCCAAAAATAAATAAGACAAAGATATCTTATTTGTATCAAATTTAAATGGTTTAATTATTTGATACAATACGTACAATAAATATGAATTTTATTCAGAGTGTTTTTGGAATAAATTCAAGAAATTAATCTGGTTCGAAATAAGTATTGGCAAGATTACAACTTCCAAACTTTCCAACAAAAAGTGAAAGTTTTCAGTAGTTAATTCACTGATTAGCATTCCCACTGTACTTTCTATTAGGTGGTGTTGGGTTATTTGCATTCCTTTAATTAGAATTCATGAACTTCTTCCTTTATTCAGTGTTGCTAAATTTAACGCAATAATGTGAACAAGATTATTTGTTTATAATATTTGACCTAACAAACATATATTTGGACCTGTATTCAAAATTTATGTATTTTGGGAAAAATTATGTATCTTAAAATACCTTTTATTTTGGCAATGAAATAAATTAGCACTGATTAAATACTAAAAGAATATTTTCAATTTTTTGAAAAACTTTATGAAAATGATAAGTGTATTTGTATCCGTATAGTAACAAATCAACAGTGCCTTTTAAATATTTATACACTTTGTATCATCTCTCAGTAAGGAATACATGTTTATTAAAACAATGCGCAAAATAAAATATGTTTTAATTTTTTATCTGTTTGAACTTTAACATGATATAAACATTCATCCTCCATATCTGAGTCACGTAGTAGATGTACTGAACAACAGAAAATGCTTTAAAAAGGTTGAGTTTTTCCAATATAATTTTAGAAAAGTTTCTATGTGACAGCGTGTCAGCTATGAATTTAATTACGTGTCCTCTTTCCTTTCTTAATTTCTGATTTCAGCTCTTGTTTCTTTAAGTCAGAAAATATTAACTAGATTATGTGATGAAATATTAAATAATTCCATAATCTTAGATTGTGTGGATACACCTGAACCAGGGGCATAAATGCAAATACGTGATTAATTTTTATTAAAGACTTATTGTATAGACGGAAATACTTTGTAAGAAATATAAAATTAAAAATTTTTAAATAACCTTTTTGTCGTATGAAAAGTGATTCTTAGAGTGCACTACTGCCTCTTCCCCACTGCAGTATGGTGATAGGTGAATGTGTACATACAACACAAGTTATAACTTGCAGTTCTTATGAAAATTCTATATAAAATTTATATACCTATTTAGTGACATTCAGTGGAATACTGTAGCATTTTCTTTTGTATTCAGTCATATTATAAGCTTTTAAAATTATTGATCTCTTATTACAATTTTTAAATTGCATTCATACACACCGTTCAGTCATATTTTACTTCTATAATAATTTGTTAAGAGCATACAACCCTATATACATTTCAGTAGTTATGGTAGGTAAGCTTTAAAGTCAAATTCAGTCTTATCGTAAGTCTTTGTCATATTCTGACCTACCGTAAGCTTTTTAGAGCATAAAGCCGTTGAGGTGCCTTTCAGTAAGTAAGTTATAGTAATCTCTAAAGACGAATTAAGTGGTATCGTAACCTTTTGATCATAAATAAATATGACCTTAAAATCTTTGGCCGCCATTACGAATATCTTTAGCTTATAGGTACAGAAAGTCATATCATAAGCTTTTTGAAGTTTTAAAAGCCTTTTTCGTGGTATTTTAATTAATTAGGCCATAAGATTTTTAGCTTCAGTCATATCTTGAGCTTTTTATGGGTTTCCGTCGTTTAGAACAGATTTCTGAGTTTTATTCAATCAAGGTTTTTCCGATATAAATAATATCGAGACTGTCGATTTTTAGTGACATCAAGTAGAAGCGAGTAAACCGTAAGTCATGTTGTAGAGTTGCATTCCGCTATATCGTAGTCTTATCAGCCTTATTTATGTTATTGTAGTAATTTATAGTAGTTTATTTTTCTGTTAGTTAGATAGAATTTTGTACGAAGTTCTCACCAAAAAAAGAACACCCTATTGATGACGCTTGATAGAAAATAGTGTAGTTTATTCTAAACGTAATGTCACATCGTCTTATATTATATGTGATGTATTTATTTACATTTAAATGTGGCACTCAATGTCTTTATTGTAAAAAAATAGCGCCATACTCTAAAAGCATAATACTCTGATATCACAGTAGCAGCTGACCAACGCTTTACTGCTGAAACCAAATATTGCTAAGCTTTTATTACTTGACCTATCCCTTTATGATAGCAATATCATTCCCAGATATCATTTTGGGTTTTCCTTAAACAATTCTTTGAAATAATGATGCGGTTAAAATTATTAATTATTCTTTAAAAAGGAAATGTTTTAATTTAAAATTATATATATATATATATATATATATATATATATATATATATATATATACAATAACAACCTGCTTAACTTGGGTTTTTGGAAACTTGATGATCGATCAGTTGAAATTACTTGTAAAACTAACTTACTGGTCTACATAACTCTACATTTTACATTCCATATGCTTAAATTGTTTTAGTAATCCTCATCAATAATTTAACCCAATGACTAACGAAATCCTTCAGATAATCAAATTCCACTTGTAGCCTAGGCCGAATTTGTGGAGGAGTAAAGTGAATAGCTCAGGCCTATGTAATATTTGACAATGGTACTATTATACCAGTAAATAGAGGATAGCCGAGTTTTCAATAGGTATTAATTAATATTAGAATAAGCTATGTTTTCGAATAAGCTCATTTTAGTGCCTTTATGACATCATTTTATTTACGCAAATGTTGTTTCTCTAATGTAACAAACATCCAATGCAATAAATAATGCTAGAGATAGTGATTGTGTTTTTGGTTGAAGTGTGCCTATTTTAAAGTTAGCTAAGCCATCTTAATAAGTAATCTGTGTTGCTTCTTCGAACATATCTGACTTTGTGTGTTCGCCTGAATGCACACTACTTTTGAACTTTGGAACGGGTTACAATACATCTAGTTTGATAAGCATAACAAGATTGAGTAACTGTTAATACTGTATATAAGTTTTGGAAAATTAAGATCTGTTACACTGAATGGACGCTCTTAAGATTCTGTTGACATCCGTAAGTGGATATCGTTGTCTGGATTTTCTTACAAATAAGATAGTATATGACTCTTCACCGCATAAAATCCAAAATATTAAAATTATAATTCTATCGCCTTTATCGTATATAAGACTACTTAAATTAAATAAAAGTGTACGGAGACAATTTAAAAGGTTTTTTCTTTTGAAAGATACTCACTATATTATAGTAGATCACTTTCTTCAAGACACTGTTCAAGGAGTTTTTGTACTAAAATAAGAATTTAAAATAATGTAGGGAGTATTATTCTTTAGATATGTATTTAAAGAACAAGAGTAAATTAGACAAGACAGTATATGTGTACGCAAATAGGACATAACATAAATATTCAATTAAATTATGAGCTTAGTGAAGAATACGCAGTGAATTTCAGTAAAGTTTATGAGTGGTTGAATTGGTAGCCCTGCGGTCTGCAGAATGGTGCTGTTGAAGAAGCAGTTAACTACAAAGCTAGGAAGGGCAGCACAGTAATAATGTTAGCTACATTACTGTTTGTGTGCACCTGCCTTGCAGTATTGCAGAGATAATTAGTAACCTTGCGGTCTGAAATATTGGACTAGTGAAGATATGAGAGGCAATGGACTACAAGGAGAGACGGGGCAGCACAGTAAAAATGTTAGCTACATTACTGTTTGTGTGCACCTGCCTTGCAGTATTGCAGAGATAATTAGTAACCTTGCGGTCTGAAATATTGGACTAGTGAAGATATGAGAGGCAATGGACTACAAGGAGAGACGGGGCAGCACAGTAATAATGTTAGCTACATTACTGTTTGTGCACACCTGCCTTCCAGTATTGATGAGATGATTCCCTGTACTCCAATCTACAGTTGCTGGAAAGGGCAATGCTGGCTTACTGTATTAATGAGATTTGACACTAATATATGTTATTACTGCTCATCAATCGAATAATTGTTAAAGAGTGCGGCCTGGCGCTGAAAATTTTCGAAACTAAAATCAAAATAACTGAAATTATAAAATCTTCAGTGCCAAGGGCAAATTTACTTTTTTTATAAAAACACGATTTACCATGAAATATTTAGATTTTGTAAGAAATTTCTACTTCCGATGTGCCTTATTTACAACAAATTGCTTTGGGAAATTTTAAAATTTTACTTTGTTAAAAAATCTCTATTACTATAGAATTTAAAACTTATAAAAAAATTATAAATAATAAAAAAACAGACTTTAACTTTCTCAATAAAATCAATTGATTTAAAACATTACTTATTCTTACTCTTTATTATTATTTAGGTTTTGAAGTTATGACCTTAGTTTGAATATACATTGTAACATTTATAAGTATACCTGCTTATACACATAATTTTGGATCAATAGTAATGTAATCAAGTCCTAATTTTTGAAAAGACATGTACTTGCTTATTACAATATTTGTCTTGTAATATTTCAATATTATTGAATCTCTCAATATATAAGTGCTCCGATTGTATTAACATGCGTACAGTTAATGTCCCATTCGTTTTGGGCAAATTAAACGTTTAAACAAATAAGCATCTTTTTGTAGAGGAGGCCATATGTAGAATTCACCTTTTTTCTGACTGAGCCAGAAGGTTTAATTTACTCTGCACAAAACTTAAACAGAGAAAGGGTACATGATTTACTGCAGCTAAAGTAAATGAATAATTGATAAAACCGATGTTAAAAATGTGTATACTTATTTTACCCTGCATATAACCCCACGTCCTGGTTGTTTTCATTTATTAAAAATTTAAACAAATAACTGCCTACCAATAAAAATACGCAGATAATTACAATTCACTCCCCATGCCCTTGTATGAGTAATCCATTGACCATTAAAGCTGAGGCGGTCATTCTAATTTAAATGTACATGTTTTGTAGTTCTTCAACGTTTAAAAACTGAGGTGGTCATTAGAGCCGCACAATAGCTGCTTGTTAAATTGTCAACCAGCAATACAGAGGTGTACATTTCAACTTTACTTTATATGTTTCGTAGTCAGTCAACCATCAATACAGGTGTGGTTATTCCAATTTCAGTATACAAGCTTTGTAGTCTGTCTACCATCAATACAGGTGTGGTTATTCCAATTTCAGTATACAAGCTTTGTAGTCTGTCTACCATCAATACAGGTGTGGTTATTCCAATTTCAGTATACAAGCTTTGTAGTCTGTCTACCATCAATACAGGTGTGGTTATTCCAATTTCAGTATACAAGCTTTGTAGTCTGTCTACCATCAATACAGGTGTGGTTATTCCAATTTCAGTATACAAGCTTTGTAGTCTGTCTACCATCAATACAGGTGTGGTTATTCCAATTTCAGTATACAAGCTTTGTAGTCTGTCTACCATCAATACAGGTGTGGTTATTCCAATTTCAGTATACAAGCTTTGTAGTCTGTCTACCATCAATACAGGTGTGGTTATTCCAATTTCAGTATACAAGCTTTGTAGTCTGTCTACCATCAATACAGGTGTGGTTATTCCAATTTCAGTATACAAGCTTTGTAGTCTGTCTACCATCAATACAGGTGTGGTTATTCCAATTTCAGTATACAAGCTTTGTAGTCTGTCTACCATCAATACAGGTGTTGTTATTCCAATTTCAGTATACAAGCTTTGTAGTCTGTCTACCATCAATACAGGTGTGGTTATTCCAATTTCAGTATACAAGCTTTGTAGTCTGTCTACCATCAATACAGGTGTGGTTATTCCAATTTCAGTATTCAAGCTTTGTAGTCTGTCTACCATCAATACAGGTGTGGTTTATTCCAATTTCAGTATACAAGCTTTGTAGTCTGTCTACCATCAAATCAGGAGTGGTAAACGACAGAACAGAGTCAACTAGTCCACCGCATGCAAGAT
This sequence comes from Homalodisca vitripennis, assembly GCF_021130785.1. Lineage (NCBI taxonomy): Eukaryota > Metazoa > Arthropoda > Insecta > Hemiptera > Cicadellidae > Homalodisca > Homalodisca vitripennis. Next base: position 72,768,808 of record NC_060214.1, on the reverse strand, counting down.
AGCGTATATATAAAAGAATCATGTAGGCACATAGCGTAGAGCGTATTACAGCGTATCACGTTACTATGTGATATGAAGTGTACAATAACACACAAAGTAGATAATCATGATAGGATGGGAAAGGAAATGAAATCTCAGTGAGCAGCTGGTGTTTTAAAAGTAGTGTAGTGACTGATTCATCAACATAAAAGTCTTTGTTTCCGAACAAACATGATTATTATGGATATTTTAAATATGAAAACAACCATATTGTGTGTCTATAATCCATGTCACTATCTCTAAATAATGCACTTGATAAAATACAATAATTGACATGTTTTGAAGGTTAACCTTCATCGTCAGACTTTAGTAGCCGTGGTGGTGGATGACCTTGTCATAGAATTAAAATTGCACACACACCACAGTATACATATAAATAAATACCACTAATACAATATAAACAAAAACTATTGCACACGATGTTTCCTGCAGGCTGTTTGCTCAAATACTTTTGGAAAAATAAGAGCCAATGGAGAACGCACTGCTATTCTCTCATCAGGGAGTAAATTTAAAATTACATTAATTGCATATTTCTAACAGTTTCATAATATTAATGGTACATCAAGATTAGTTCTTCCATTTAGTGTTTAATATTCTTTGAGACGTGACTCAATGGTTCTGAGTTTCTGGAAACGGTAAAGTTTTGAACAGGGTTTCAACGTCGAAACATGGACTAGCTTGTTAGTTTCAGTAAATTTCAGGGATTTTGACTTCTCTGCAAAATTTGTAACATTTGTCTTTAAAGAACAGTTTTTTCCTAAAATTGGCGTTCAAATGTTCAAAATAACTTTAAATAACACCCTGCAGAGTAAGTCACGAGAAATTGCAATAAGACCAAAAGTGATGGTAAATTTGAGACTTTTGAAGGCCATACATACGGAGTATTAAGGATTAGTGCAAGGAGATTTCAAGCATATCTGAACAATCTGTATCCATATAAAGGTATATCGCATCAACCAATACATTTAATTTCTTATATTTTATTGTTTGGATCTTAATTTGTCTAAGAAATGTTCCGTATATCTTCAAAAGAGTTTGCTGGTTTTTTCCAAAGGAATCAATTGAGTCTTTGCTTAAAACTGTAAATAATATATCAGTATAAATTTCCATATACGTTCTTTATACGCTACTGAGTCAAGAACAACAATATTGATTACTAATCAACTGCCAAGATTTCGACCGTGTCATCTTTCCCAAGAATCTGCATAGTCTTTTTAAATTGCATTTCTTTGTTTAAATTTTAACTTTCATCAGTTTAAACCTTATTTTTATACTTTTTTTAGAGCTATATACTCAAACGAAAGAGGAAGACGGAAATAAATATTTAAATTCAAATTTTGAGCTAGCAAACATCCAAAATTTCAAGCATATCTGAACAATCTGTATCCATATAAAGGTATATCCCATCAACCAATACATTTAATTTCTTATATTTTATTGTTTTAGATATTTTGACTACAATTTAAACTTTTTTGTGTAATAAATTTTGTAAAATTTGTCATGTAAAGTTGTATACGAAAGTAAAAATAATGGTAGTCATATTTGTCATAGTTATACTGGAAATAATACATTTTTGATAAGAAGGTCGGATTTTTAAGTATACGGTTTATTAAAATTGCTTTTAAAACTGTTTTTTTTATATATTATAAACTTTCCATGATCTACTACAGCAAAGCTAGCCCTCTTAAAGTTCCACATTTGCCAAATGTGGAATATATTACATATGTATGAGAACTCAACATAGTTAACCGAGAAGCTGGAATATTGGTTGTGTTACAGATTGGCAGACTCAAGGGACATTGCAGTGCTGCCAACTTGCTACGTAATAACTGAGCCGATGGATGTCACTGAGTGCTGGGTATCGTAATGTGCTATAAATACAAGCACGGTTTGCAACTTTGTACTATAGTAACACATTTTTATATACTTCATAGTTATTTATTTTCGAATGATGTAGATACTGAAGTGTCGTAGAGTGAGGGAATATAACTGCAGTCCAACACCTTGCTGGATATGTTTACGAGAGATCTCAATTATAATTTTTGAGAACTTTAACAGAACGTAAGAGATGGAATGTGAGTTATTGTTACAATTATCTCTCAATTGCGCACAAACCAAAGTGACAATGCCTTAGTTGGTGTTATTATGTACTTTATAAGATCACACAACTTCCTTATGTTTATGAAAATGTATGGTATAATTTTTTTGTTTTAAATAAAACCCTTTTTCTTCTTCTTCTACAGAGTGCTTGTATTGAAAGCTATGAAATAAATTAATACCTAATTATTAAATCTGACTTATTTGATTGATTATAATATGACTAATTTGAGAGACTCTAGTAAAATGCATCCGCTACTAACAGCATAGCACTGCAGTACGAAGATTCCAAGGAAAATGATTTTAAAAAACAGGGATTTTTCGTAACAGGATGTTTGCCCATCAGTCGCATTTTGTGATCTGGTGAAGATCAGTAAAGTAATTTTGAGAATTAATTTTTTTTTTAGTTCCATCAGCTCTCCAAGAAACCTGAGGAAATTTGTCTTATCACGCTAAGCTACTCTGAAGCATCACTTTACTACCTTGAAGGATAAAATAACAATACATCGCATCTGTGTTTGGTTGAATGACATTTGATTGCATTTTTTAGCTGGTAGTGAGAGAGTTTTTATTACGGCCGTATATTTGATGAAAGTAGTTTTGTTTTCAGACGATGATTTTACAGAAGGCTCCTTAATGCCCTTCTGCAAGACCAAATGTGGCTAAGTATTATTAGGCTTTGGCATGCTGAATAGAATATGTCCTAATTTTCGTGATCACATTTAAAATAAAGCTAGAAGCGAATAACTACCACCACTATATCTTTTCATTCGAAATAAGTGACATTGTAAACTCAAAGGAATACCTTTTGATGAAAGTATTCCATGATGAAAAGAGAGCTTTAGAGGTAGAGCACTCGTAATAGTATAAAAACGTTCATACCTGGAACCTTGATTGTAGTTTGATACATTCTTGAAGCTCTTGTCTTATTGGAAATGATATATTAATTCAAACAAACTCTCCAATAACATAAAGTTTTTTATTTTTGTGAGGCCTTTCGTACTCAATGAGCACATCTTCGGACTCACATAACTGAATGAAAGTAATAATAACAATAGTAACATAAACAATTTTGTACTAAATAAAAACATATGTCATTAAAAATACAAAGAGGTAATATTCTATAACAGCACAGTATGTTTTATATATATATATATATATATATATATATATATATATATATATATATATAAATTTATATTTAGTTAAATCAAATAAAGTAACGGTGAATTTTGAAAATTGTAGTTTGATACTTGAGTTTCATTGGATTTAAAGCTGGAATTCTTTGTCATTTAATTTTTATTTAGCAAAATCCTTGCAGTACTGAGACATTACAGTCATAAAGTCTTGTGCTAATTGTCTCATGTTAAATGTAATGCTTGGTTGAATAATTATGTTAATAGCTTTAAGTATGTTTTAAATTTTACGCCTTAAGTTTAAAACCGAGACCGAATACGGTTTACATTTAGTAATTAAGTTATTATTTCTTATTAAAAATAAAATAGCTGCTATTAAATCCAAAGAATTGCATTAAATGCTAATAACAACAGTTCCATTCATCAATATCCCATTTAAAATACTAATCTTCAAAATTTAAAATTACGAAGATTATCCTTGGCAACTCTTGGAAACATACAGTATTAACTAATAAGCAAATCTGCGCCAAATGAGTTAACTTTCCATTACAATATGGCACATAAGCCAACGTTTTGTCAACTTTACTAACAGTACCGCTCAGGGAGTATATCTTTACACGATGTAATCAAAATAATTTCACTAATAACTTTATTATATTTTTATCTTTTAAATCATATGAATGAAGAAATTCCATAATATATTAAATGATTACGTATATGGTTCGTTTAAGGTAAATATTTATGCCATACAGATACTAAATTCTTTCTGAATTCAATTAGAGAAATAATGGATATAAAATTAATTTCATAAACTAAGATACAATACTCATATAAAATGCATTACGTTTATTTTTTTGACATGAACTGAGTTAAATAATTAAAAGTACTACTAAAGGACAACTATTCTAAACTTTAATTCACTACATATTCACTACCTTCAAGTTCAACAAATAGTTTTTTATAACGCCTCTCAACCAGACAGGGAATACAGGTAATTTTATTTCAAATATTTTATTTGAATAGCAAAGACGTACATGTTGTGTACAAATCTTTATAAGATAAGCAATATTCTGTGAAATGTACCAGTGTATCTGCTAAATCAGCATAACAAATACATCCAGTTGTACGTAATGGAATAAGCCTTTCACTCTGCACATCCTGAGAACCTGGTTATTCACAAAACGTTTACTTTGTGATATATTACTATAGCATTGATATATAATATAGCACTGTGAGATATTTCATGACGTTACAATAGATTTATTTCATAATTTTGGGAAAAAAACGACGTTTTTAGACACAAAGACCTTATACACAGTATTGATAGGTACCAAGATTTAGATTCTTAGAAAACCTGATTGTTGGACAGTATTTATATGCAAATATAGTTTAATCTTATAAGGATGGTGAAACATATTTAACATAAGCGTTAACAGTAGCATTGTTTTGAAGTAGGTTTTATGTATGACCACATTTATAAAAGGCAGAGTACAAACTATTTATAAAAATAATTCAATCAGGGTGTATGATTTTATGGTATATTGTCTTACTTTTTATAAGGTAAAACCATAGTATTATTATAATTAATAATAATAAGTCATAAATTATTTATTCAGCCAAATTAAGACATTATTGCACTCGATAATAATAATAATTATCAGAGTAACTTATAAATACAAATAATAGGCATTAAATATACACCAACCACCAAGTCTATGAACACCAGCCAGAAAATCATGAACAAATTACAAATTTCTCATTTTAAGACCTTTTAAGGATTTAGTAGTTTGAATTTAATTTAAGGCTGTCAAAAAGCCGTTAAAATTGTAAAACAGATGATTTTGAACAAGATTGTAGAATGGATATCAGTATTTCTATTGTTTATGTGTGTGAACTATAAGGTTGGGTTAATGGGATCGAGAATGTACTTCAATGTTGTTTCATAAAGATGATAGTTTTTAAAATCTAGGTGGAAGAAAATGTAAGAATTAATTGTATGAAGAACAGAATTTGTTACGCATAATTCATGTTTTCTTATACAGAAAAACTCCCGAATCGTCTTTTTTCATCATTAACCAGAAAAAGCGTGTGTACCAGATCTCTCCAGTCCAAACGTGAACTGCGTAAGTAATTTGGGGATAAAAAAGAATGTTGCAGGAAGTCAGAAAACGTCTTATCGTTGTGAAGCCTAGAAGTAAATAACGATTTTAATGTATTTTTAACGATTTTCTTTAACAGACAAGCAATTTACAACTGGACGCTTGTGTCCTCTGTAGTTAGTATATTGGGCCAACCGGAGGGAATCTGATGAGAGTGGGGTAACAAGAGGGTGGTCCGACGAGAGGCGGGTGGTTGTGGTTATCCACAGGGAACAGCCTTCGGTAGACAAACAATTAATGCTGACTGCGTTTTAGCTGAGTAAAAATACTATCTCACACTACATGATGTCTCGCTACATAAGTCTACTATCCAATTATTAGTCTAGTTATAGTAAAATATTTTAAAAGCATTTAAAATGGAATGAAAATCTTTATTCATTATCTGCAGAATAAGTCGGCTATATGAACAAATTATATGCTGTGAGTCTACAACGTACAATTTATTTACTTGTGACAAGCAGGTATGCTTTGGCTCAGACAAAATTCGTCTATACAACAGTTTTTTGTTCCTATCATAATTAACCACGATACTAATGATAATTTGTTCTGTAATACTCAGCCAAGTTTATAAATCAGTTCGTTCACAAGATATCGTACGGACAAACAGATACAAGAAATTTTGTCACCCCCTGAGTGATAGACTTTGCTAACACTCAGCCAATAATATTAGTAACAAATTATTAGTCGGAAATACACAGAGGATAAAGCTATTAAAACCAACAATGAAAAAAAAATACATTGTTACCAATGAATTGTTATTTGCAGATCAAAGGTATGAGGGCTGACTTTGCGTATATTTCACTTTATACAAACATATATCTTATTTAAAACACTAAATCTATTCCTATAAAGTTAAAAAACGTAATATTATGTGTTAGTATGAATAAATCTAACCCAATGATCAGGTTATAGCACATCGGTCCATATCAAGTGTTGTGTTGTCTAATCTGAGGACCTCAGAGCCTGATTGATCACGTAATGGATGGCTCTGACGTCACTGCACAGCTGATTATTTCAACAGTTCCAACTCTTCCATCTGACAAACAGTAGAGCAGCATAATAGTGCATTTACATGTTCATTAAATTAACTCAAAATATCTCGATTGTCATACAATTTGTATAACAATAATATTGAATCGATTAACAGACACTTACTTACTATCATACACTATTTACAATCTATGTCGTTAGTTCTCATATGGTATATCTTGTGTCCCTGAATGGTAAAATTTAATGCTTGTACGTTCTCATGATTATATATATTTTTTTATCTGAAGAGACAGATTTATAAGAAGTGGCCGCGGGCCACTACATGAGATGCAATCACTGCTATTGCAAAATAGATAAGTGATGGATTTACACAAAAATTCTTTTGAGTGGATATATTTCTATTAAAGAATATATCTATGTGATACTTATTAAAAGAAAACTTAATTATGACCAATACAACATTATGAACTATATTTCCGAGAGAAAAATAGGTGTTTTATTATAATGGAATGCTTAAAAAAACAAAAGGATAGTGGTTATTTGAAATTTACTATCTATCCGTTGCTAAGTAGCAAACTAAAAATATAAACGTATAAAAATTGAATAAACGAAAGTTGCCTTCATTGGATCAAAAAAAAACCCTGATTTGTCCATATATTCCCGCCTTTTTCAGATTTGTTTCTGTTCCTATGCACGGAAATTTCTTTTACTTTTGAGAAACAGGTTTTCTTTGTTCTTTTCATTACGTTTAAGCCTTGATGTGTTCTGAACTATCTTTTATTTGCAGAAGACTTCTGTCATAGTCGAATTTATGGCACAGTGTTTCCACTTTCTGACCCTCAGCCAGCGCCACCACCTTTACTACACCAGTCAACTGGACATTCAGTCCGTCTGCATTTTCAGGATTAAAACTCACATCAATACCCACCGTCTATCCCAAAACTTTCCATTCTATGCAAGAGTTTTGTCTACGTTAGGCTTTGCAAGAGTTTTAGGCAGGTTACTTTTTTCTAAATTCGACAGTTTAACTAAATAATTTAAATTCATTTTAAAAGTAAACAAGTGTAGTTTTTCAAATCCTGCCTCTCTAGGTAAATTACGTAATGAGGAGTGTTAATGTAACCCCACATCTTGGCATCATAGCATATAATAGATCTTTTAACTACAGCAAAGCGCGAGTACATTAAACTTATCTGCACATCATTATTGCTAATGACCAACGCGACAACGACAACGTCAAGTTGACGACAAGTTAACCTCCAAATATTTCTAACTATTTACCAATTCTATCTGTTCTCTTTTAAACAACCAAGGATGAATAACAAAGAACCAAGAATAACCAAATAGCCTTGTTATTCACCTTTTAATCATTATAGTGGCAACCACCCTCTAGTATCTCCGGATTGACATTTACAAATAGACTAAATAATACAGGGCTAAGTATACATCCTTGCTTAAGGCCCATATTAGTACTAAAACTATTGGAAAGTCAATCTTTGACCAGACTGAAACGCGAGTGTTACTCTATAAATCCTTTGTTGTCGTAAGAACACGGATGGAAACACCTAAACATGACAGCTTATATAGTAACGCTCCTATATTAATAGTCCTAGTCCTCGTAATATAGTCGAAGGCAGAAGGAAAGTCAATAAGGAAACAATACAACTTACCTCTTTTACCTTCCAACCTATAATTAGCTATACAAACCTAAATTAAATATGTTATGCATAGTTGAATAACCTTTTCGAAACTATGCTTGAAATTCAGTTATAATTTTGCGCTCGTTTAACAAATTTATTTGGCGATTATTTATTAAACTTGTAAACAGTTTAGCGATACAGTCAATACATGATAAACCCCTATAATTTGCTACATAATTTGTGTCTCTTTTTTATGCAATTGAAAACAATTGATTTTTTTAAAACTGTCATCTACCTTTCCTTCCTTATAGATTTTATCATATATACTAAGCAAATTCATTAAAATCAACTATGGTGCGTTCTTGTAAAATCCGTAATATATCCTGTACTGACCTGGTGCTTTGTTGTTCTTTGCCAAATTGGAGTATATCTACAGAGTTGAAAATATACAGTTTAATATATTTTCCCGTGTCATATTTTCCTTCCCTTGGAAAACATAAAGAACCAACAGCCACAATATAAATATACGTTAAAAAAGCGTTAACAAGCCATATTCAGACCAACATAAATGTTTGAAATAATCGTGTTATACTTACTTTACATTCAGAAATAAAATTAACACACTAGCGTAATATTGGATTTTGTGTGTTCTATAAATTTATTTAATCCAATATTGCGCGTCAGTTACATATCATTTTAATGCCATCACAGTACATAGGAAGTCCAGAGTTAGTACTATTGAACTGTTGAGTAAAACACATGTGTAATATTTGAATTTATCAAATCGTGTTGAACGGCGCAATAATGTAATGCTTGTTTCGTGTATGTATTACCGCATATACTATAATTTATTTTAGTTACAATTACAATTTTACTATCAATAATTGTCGTATGTTCATACAGGTTTTTTTATCATTAATTTATTTAATGCCTACTTAACATATACCCTGCTATTGGAAATGCTAATTGTTATATAAATAATTTGATATTGTATACTATTGTTTTACATACGTGTAATTACATTGTTTTGTATACTAAATATATAAAAGTTATAACTTTTAATATAAAAAACTTTTAAAATAAAGCTTTTTAAAAGTTCTCTCAGGTGTATTTTATTAGGGAGGCAATTATAAAAACAATAATTATCCGCGGTAAACTGAAATTTATATTTTCGTCCAGTATAGCCTCGTTGGGTAATATTTAATCGTACGAGACAAAATTCGACATGGATAGTCAAAAAGTTTCGTCAACTAGATTTGTTAGGTTATGATATATTAGAAGTGTTTTTCTTTCCAAAATTAATTGGAATATTTGATTAAAAATTATCATACATCATGGTCTATTGCAAACTCAAAATCACAAACCAAAATTATTATTAAAACATCATTGTTTTGATGTTAATAAATCAAATATTTTTAATTTCAATAACAATCTTGAAATTGTAAAAATGTTCTAAATCAAGTTCTATCCCTAAAATATTTTAAAGACTCTGAATCAAATTGTAAAATTATTGCTTTGAAAAAGACAAATTCATTTCGTAATTAAAACAAAAGTGCACAAAAAATAAAAAATTTATATGTCCTTTACATTATGGTATTTGTAAAGAATCTATGAAAGATTGGCTTGATTGGAAACCATTATCATATAGGTAGGAAAAAATTGCCATTGTTAGGATAATTTTTGTAGTTTGGTTTAGAATGCAATACAAAATACATAAAATATAAAATATATAAATATCTGCATTGTAAGTATTTGCATGAATAAATTTTATTTAATTAATTAATTAGTTGACTGAAATTAGTTTCATTTACTACCTCAAATATACTTTTGTAAGTTCTAATGCATTAACATGGATAAAAAACTGATCACCACCGAATAAGTGAATGAACACCTCCTTATTAACTAGTTATATGATCTCAAAATTTGTATTCGATTATTTGAAACTAGAATTAAAATTTGTAATTTCAGTTGGTAATGGATGTACAAGTATGCCTCATGTGTTACGGTATCTCATGTCACATATTTATTTTCATATAAACAAGTTCTAAAACAGGTGGTTATATAGGTTAAGTTACAATCATATATGGTTATAGTATCCGTATCAGGTTGTTAAATCACCTTGAGTTCGATATAAATAAGTGAGCAAGTGACAGGAGAAACATGACATCGCATGTCTGTCAGACGGTAGAACTGCCCCACGTCAATCTTTCACATTTACTATAAATCACTTACCGAGTGTCAATGCCGATATCATTCAGGCACGGAACAGCTCTTACATAAAATAATTCAAAAACATAAAAATTGTTTGTTAAATATAAATGCACGGGGAACAAAAGTTTCTTTTATTGTGATACTTGCAGTTTGTAGCGTTCCAACTAACCATCAAGTGTTTTAGTATCCGTAGAATATTTGTTCTTAATTTCTTAATGGTTTTAAAAAAGGTTTAACACTTTCAAAAAGTTGATCAAAATGCATTGTAATGGTTCTTGCGGATTAATCACTGCAAAAAGTGGTATGAATCACTTCTGGTTGTGGTCTCAAAGAGTAGACAACAGAAAATGTCTCATTCTACCGAGTTATTTCATTGGGCCAATTATTAGCGTATTTATTCTCACTTAAGAATATGCAGACTAGGGATGAACAATTAGTGTACTGTATTACTGATGTAGGACGTTTTAGTGTTGCACAGTAAGGGAAACTTGGAAGGGATGGAAAGTCTGTGTATGCTCACTGCATTGCTAAGTTGCGTATAAACTTTATCTTGTAAGGCAGACTGTGCAATCAGCTGGACAATCAACAGAAGTATATAATGCAAAGGAGAGTAATGGAAACAAGAATAATTGTCTTCTATACTTGTTTGTAACTTTATGTTAGAGAAAAAAAACTATTTCACCACTTACTGTAATATTTTGTCCGTCCTCGCGTTCTTTTATTTGTTTTAGTGGATTTAGGTAAATGTATAAGTGCAGTTTTGAGAAAATATTTTGGTCCAACATGAATATATTCACTAAAAAATTGGACTAACTTTAGCACATCATTAAGTAAATGGCTCACTGTTAATAGTTCATAACATTTTCTGTTGTATTTAAAAAATTTTAAACTTTGGAATTCGTAATGACCAGTTAGTTTATATATATATAACACGTCTTTCAAGGGTATTATTATTGCCTTGTTGATGTTGGGCTTTCATGAAATTATAGAATTCAACATTGTTACCAATATTTTTATATTCATCATCCAAAATATTATGTCAACCAGTCAGCACTTAGCTTAGCCATGTAAACTGAAGTGGTTTGGAACCCTGTTTGAATTTGCAGGTTCATAAGATATTTTGAGCATTAATATTGATATGACTACTCAGTGTGTCCTCTCCCATTCTACGCATTAGTCCGTCTTATATTTGTCCACGACTTGACGTCTGGCAATATAAATAAAGAAATAAATCAACGTAAGCCACGGTTATAATTTTAATATTAGGGAACACGATTAATACATGATATGCAATATTAAATATTCAAATATTTTTCTTCTTTATAAAAAACATACGTCCTAGATTGAAAACACAACATTTAAATTTGACCAGTACCCTCGCTAACTCCTGACTAACTAGGTACAGTTGAAAAAATACTGCACTATGATTTTCCATTGAATTTTAGTTAGGTATTCCTATTTAAATTTATTTTGTATTAGGAATCCAAAATGAAATAGTCACGAAACTTTCAGTGCGTGTGTTTTAAACCACGTGTCATATTATTAGCGTATAAATGTTGAAAATATTTACCCCAAAACATGTTATCTTTAAATAGTCGTTTATAATTCTACTCGTGTTTGTTTAAATAAGCACAGGTCACGTCACGTGTTGCAACTACGTACATAATGCCACACAGTCATGATACTTCGTTTTGAGAATTAAGTCACTTGTTTAGTAAAATGGCATGTACGGACAGCATTTGCGTGCCAGATGCCAGATCTATGTCTTTAAACGTCCTCGGGCTAGGTAGGAAAATAAGGATTTCCAACACAGTTGACTAAACAAACTTGAACATTTGTTTACCTATAACTCTTGTTTAACATTTACTTGATCGCATCAAAGATCCATGAGTATCCTCTTTCATTGTAGAAGGAAGGAATTTGACATACCACGTGGATGAATAATTTCTATGTTCAAGATTTTTTAATCAAAATTGTTTCCCAAAACAATACTTAATAATATTTCAGAACAAAAGTACATACAAAAGTACCAAGTGTAAAGTAGGTGCAAAGTTGCATATTACAACTCCGCAAATTTGTCAGGCCAACATATTTTTAAATAATCAGAATTTTTCGAAATTAAAGCTTTGTAGTTCAAAATATATCTACTAGCAAAATTTCAAAATTTTTGGATAAGGTTTGGAAAAATAATTATGAATTTTTTAAAATTTACAAACATATAAAATAGTTAATATACAGGTATATATCAGAACATTTCATGGTAGAAGCATAAAAAAATTCCAAAGTCTCTTTCAATCTAAATCATGGCATTTCGCTCTTACAAATTAATCTACAAACACGTTGTTTTCAACTTTCTCTGATATCACAATCAAATAACTTAATTATTTTCTTCCTTGAAAATATAAGAATTCAAAGGATTTTGAAATGAAAAACGTTTTTTTAGTTTTAATTTATCAGTATTGATAATGTTTGAAATGTTTTAAGGGAAAAATATGTTGACATAAAATATTTTATATTTAATATTTTGTGTTTGGAAACATGGTGTTAAGTGTTGAAATTTAGTAACTCAAAATATTTTAAATTGGAAAATTTGTGGGAGTTGGATTTTTCATAATGTTTTAAGTAACAATTTTTTAATTTCAAATATTTTGTCCTAGAACATTTTTGGAGTTAGAATTGTTTGTTCAAAATGTTTCGAGTTTTAAGTTAAAAATATGTAGACTTAGGGAATAATTTGTTAGGAATATTTGTTAGTAACATTTTGGGTAACATAGATTCAACGATAATTTTTAAGTAACAATCTTTTGTGTTTGGAAATATATTGGGGTTGAAATATTTAGTTCAGATGTTTTCGAATTTAAAATTTTGAATTCAAAGATTTTAACTTGTAAAAGTTTCATCGTTGGAATTTTTGTTTTAGAATGTTTCGCGTTTGAAATGTCGTAGTTAAAAATTATTTGATCTGGAAAACTTTCTATGTTAGAATTGACTGCTTGATTTGTTTGGTTGTAAATTTTTAATTCAAAATTGTTTGACTTAGAAAAAATTCCAACTCCAAAATTTGTTGGTACAAATATTTTGAATTAGAAACCATTAAATAAAAAAAAAACATTCTGAAAAAATGTGCAACACAAAAAAATTCCTAACAATAAATTCCCAATCTTACAAATTTTCTGTAAAAAACGTTCCCTCTAAAAACTACAACATTGACAAATTCCGAGTAAATAAATCCAAATTCTTACAAAAACATCCGGAAAGTTTCCTGGTCCTAATCTGTATGATTCTTAACTTTCCATGGAAACGAAGTTCTTAGATATTTTATGAGAATTTCATAGAATGATGAAAACAGTGTGTCAATTGAGAGATTTTTAAGAACTAATTACCATGATCCAGAGTTAGGAATTGTTCGGAGTTTTCTTTTTATTCTATGAGGAACTATTGTGTTATAACAGTGTGCACTACCTTTTTTTTCGTTGCTTCATAGTGAGAAAAGCACAAAATATGATACTAGAGTTATATAATATGCAGGCAAGTTTGGTATTATATTTTCCAGAGATGAGCGACCATTATCAATCTGTCTTGTATAATTCCATGAATATTGGGGATACAATTAAAATTATTTATGAGATTAAGGAACTGATCAGACTCGTTCGTGGATTTCGGAATGAAGATATTTAATTCCCCGGAAATGAAATAATGCTCTTTGTTTATAATGAAAAGCACAGCTTTGAGTTTTTTCCATAAAAAGCCATGAATCCATTCGAGGACCGATATAAACAATCATGCAGTGCTTTTCAACTTATAATCAAGGTCTCTGTCACTTCAAAGTCGAGCTCAAAACCACGTTACATGATGACATTATAGCGAGTTTAATAATCCATTTACTTTTATCAATCATGAATATCAGAACCATCTCAAACATTTGAGGAATTTAAAAAAGCATAAAAAGGAGGTGGTTTTTAAGGTTCACTTCATACAGCACGGACACAAGCTGACCAATTTGATTATTAATTCAGCGAATATTTTCAATTAAAAATCGTTGAATATTTATATTTATTTCAATACGGTAGGTTAATTCAGAAATATTATTTTTATTAGACAAAGGTACAACAACCAATTGGTTGTTGATGACTCTTCGTACACCTAAACCGTCGACAGTTGGACTAAAAAAAACTATTGTCGTAGTTATCCCAATAATTATTGAAGAAATAGGATTCGACAGTAGTGAATTTTGAGATTTAGATAATTAGATAGGGTGTCAGAATCAGCGTTTTGAATTGATTGAGAGGGAGACCTGTGATCTCGAATTAGGCCAAGATTGCTTGCTTCAAAGGAGGAGTTAATGGTATTGTCAGCAACAGCGATCATGGTCCGAGAACACGAAAGGACCTTCAGTCAACCACAGCTAGATTACATGCTTAAACTCTCGACAAATAATAATCTTTCCCCTTTTATGAAAGTTTACTACCCTTTTATATATCATATGAAATGTTTAGAGAGCAAATATAAAACTCATGTGTTTCTAAACAGTTGTGTTAGCTCCTTAATGTTACTATTTGGTTTCTTGTTCATTGGTTCTCTTCAGAAAGTTGACTGAGATCTTATTTAGGCGGTGCAGTCAAGATCAAGCATTTAGTGTTTGGTAATGATGCAAGGAAGTCCGCGCACACATATACTATTCCACTCTCACAAGTACTATTAATATAATTTACATCAACAATGACTATGATAAAACCACTGCTTTTAGAACCAAACGACTCCGCCTTCACGCCTCTTACAACATCCTGAAGTGTTGCACCAGGTTTTACCTACGTGAGTAGGTTTTAGAAAACATAGTTTCTGCCCGGATTCCTTTTCAAGTAGTTGTAAGCATATCCTTCGTATTGATATCAATGTATAGTGAAAGTGTGATGATGTTAACTGGTGCTTGGATGTGCTGGACTTGTACGCCATCTACTCTTTCATTAGATTAATTGTCAGAAACTATTAGTTTTTTGAGCTGTTCAGATTGAGGTTTTGATGCTTAATTATTACTTGGGAAAATCTCAAGATTATTATTATGAATGATTATACAAATGGCAACGTATGGCATGATCTTCAGACAATTTTGCATTATTTTCCCTAAAACCCTTAAAATTCATTGTTTTTTACATAAACATTATCATCAAGATGAAGAATGATCGCAGTCTTGTCGATATCTTGTGTATTCGATGACAACAATTAGACTATTGAACTTATGTGTATGCAAATAAGGCCGTATTGAAAGACATATGATTGAATTAAGAATCGTCAGAAGTATATTGTAAATATTCTATTTTAAAATTTTCTGAGGTAATCAGGCAATTCAAATTTAAATTATTAAAGTAAGGTACGTTAAAGGGCATTATCCTTAGCAAGTAAGTTTGAGAATCAGTCATTAATAATTTTAAAGAACATAATAAAAAGGAAAAACTTTGTTTTATTTTATGTCACAATCTTTTTTTTGGCATGAAAGAGTTTTAAAGAAATATAGCAGCTAGCAGTTTACAATGTGTGCAAGTATTAACGATTTAATTGCTATCAAAATAAATATATAACATCTTTGCCTACCTTACATAATCAGTTGAATCATAAAAAGACTTTACTACGAGTGGTAGCATCTGTAATTAAATCGCTATGAAAATCAGTATATCAATCTTCCATTTCTTACATACAGTTGGATTATAATATAACTCATGTTGTGAAGTTTATGTGGTCTATCTACACAATTTGCTCCCCCTCTGGCTTTCATGACTTCATCAGAGATTTAGTGTCAACTTCATTGAATAGCTACATTGTATTCGTTTCATAAGTAATCCATGCTATTATGAGAAGTTAAAAAAGGGCTCTAATGTATATGCACATAAAATAAATTGGATATTTATGTAAAAGCAATATCAACCCTGTTTAAAATGTGGGTGTTAGAGCCTCTTTACTAAATACTACATTTTGTTAGGTTGGGATTTTTAAACGCATAATGATGGCCTTTGAACAAAGGACATGACGTCTATTTTCAATTTGGAGATATTGAGGCACACAGTTTTAAAGTTTGGGCTTCATACAAAGCTAATCGGTGGAGTAGGTTTTACAGCAATTTCTACCTAGGTATTTAATTTTATTTTCAAATTGTGTGTTTGTGAAATTTTGACTGAATTTATTTGTAAAAACAGAGGATTTCAAAAATGTATAAGAACAGCCAATATTAAAATTTACAAAACGCTATCTGCAAGAATGTATATATTATAAAATAATTAGCTAATTTCCTTTCAATGAAAAATAACTCTTACAAACACATTCAAACAATCAATATAAATTTAGCTGAAACCATTAATAACCGAACAATGTCATAATCAACACTGTAGGACACTCTAGTAATGTGACAACGGAATTGCTTGCAAGCTGACAATATTAAAGCTGTCTGGGATTTAATTTCGTAATTTAACCCAAATTCCACTGTTTCAGCCATTCCCTTGAAGAGAAAAGATGGAATTACCGATTATTCATAAATTAGTGGTAGATAAATATTTCAGCACTTCATAAACCCTTCGATTTGTTTGAATCGACTTTTGTATTTGTTTGAAAAATTCAAAATACAAAAGAAGGTAGTTTTACAATTTTTTAAGTTGAACTGTAACTTATCATCTCAGTGTTATGTATATATCATCAAATGAATAAGCGTAAAAGAAACATTATTTCATTCCAGTCTTGAAGGATTCGATCCCTTCATCTTTGCACGGACACTAAGGTTTAAATATATACAAACATGACATTCTTCTATACATGAACGCATTCATTACGTTAAAATATTCACCATGTCTATACATTAGGATATGATTTAAAAGCTAACTGCGTTTGGGAATGGGTAGACTGGATATTGTACCATGTATAGTGCTCATATAGGGGTTTGAGAAATATCACACCTTTATTTGTGAATTGATCAAATTTATAACTGCGGAATAAAAAATATAAAGTTTAGGATTTGATATGTTTGTATACAGCAAACTGTCTTTACTTTAATATACGAAAATTAGTACTGGGACATTTAACATATACTGTATAGCCTGCATGTTAAAAATTCCCTTTTTACTTCATAAGATCAAAATAAATTTTAAAAATAATTGCTACTTTTTTATATCTAAAATTTGATCATTTTAAATACCGTTCAACTTGAGAGTAACTATCAGGGTATCAGAGTCATGGTGTTGTCAGGTGTTAATGAATGCTAAGCCTTCTACATTGAGCCAAGTCTGACTTGCGTGTCACCTTGTTTATTTTAAATCACAGGTATTCATAAAGGGAAATGAATCTTTACATGTCCATTGTGTGTTTGACAAATGAGAAATCAAAAGAATAAAGATATAAACTAATGAAAAGCTCGTGAAACACGTTTTTGGTTTTAGATCGCCTAAAAGTGATAACAGATAAGCCCTCGATACACAGATTATCATCTTAGAGGTTTACCTTCATTCTTTCATTAACAGTTTTGCGGCTAGCCATCTTCTTTGTATCATTAAGGCATTTTTCCAAGAAAAGTACTTAAAGATTAGATAATATATGATTTTTGGTGTTCACGGTATATTTTGTTTTATTCTGGCTTCGTGCAGAACTTATTCTGTAGTTAATTTGATAATAACACATCATTTTATTAAATAATATTTGTTTAAAGTATGTCAGAGTATCGAGACGTGTAGCTGCCGAATTGACGGAACTTTACTTTAATAATAATGACATACTTAGTGCTGAAACTATGTTGTATGACTTGGTGAAATTCCTAATTGCAAGAAACAAAG
This sequence comes from Homalodisca vitripennis, assembly GCF_021130785.1. NCBI lineage: Eukaryota > Metazoa > Arthropoda > Insecta > Hemiptera > Cicadellidae > Homalodisca > Homalodisca vitripennis. The sequence continues at coordinate 72,750,728 of NC_060214.1, read as the reverse complement.
TTTTCTGTCAATAAATATGTTTATATTATGAAACCAATGAAGATTCACTTAAGCCTAACGTTTTATCTGTTCATTATTTACAGGAAGTATTAGTTTATTTTACAGTTTATACAGCATAGTATAAACTCAAGGAAACTGCACGTGGCACCTGGCACAAAGTAATTAAACAGAAGAATCTCTTGGAAGATTCAGAACTCGTCTTGCTTCTCTATTATTCATTCAGTGTTTTCATTGTTGCAGTTCAAATCCCACTTTAACTTTCTTAAAAATAATTTAAATTCCTTTGTAAAATAAAAAAAAACTTTACATGGGTTTAAATACGTTTTACAATTATATTATGATGATAATTGATTAAATGACGAAAGACTTCATTTATAAATACACAATAAAAAAGTGGAGTTAAAACTATGCTGTGGATAGTTTATGAGGGTTAGCACTTAGGACTGTATAAATATGATTGTTACTTTATTGAAAGTAAGGAGACAAGGAATAATATGTACTAGAGTATTTTAAATATGGAAGATTATTATAAACTATTGTCAGTCTTATGAAGTATACAAGAGGTATGCACATACTACTTGATTTTAACAGTATATTTAAACACAATTTTGAAGAAAAATTTTCATTGAACAGTCTGTCATTTTGAAATAAAAATCCTTGAAAAATTATTAAACAACTAATATATTGAACGTTTAGACAAATTATTTTGAAAATATGGTAGAAACATTATTGAAGTTATCAGGTTCAGCCATGTTGTTGCTACTTTATTTTTAACATTTCTAAGGTTTGGTGATCACTATCTTGAAACTGTAAGAGGAATAACATTTAACAGTAATAATTTGTTTTAAATTGATTAAAGTTCACAGTATGTTAGTTTTTGTAATAGCAGAGATATTTTAAAATGCAACACAGGATGTTGCTAAAACATAAAATACCACCACCTTGAAATTAATGATTAAACGGATACATTAAGAGCTTATACGACTTTTTAATTTGAAGCACCTACAATAAAACCCCGCCACACCCATTGTTTGTAAAAATTGAATTATAAATTTATCCCACAGTTTCAAGACACCGAATTAAAACTAAACCATTATTTCGTAAATAAACTCGAAATCAAATAAATCATTATTTCGTAGCGAATCTCGAATTCAAATAAACCATTATTTTGTAGCGAATCTCGAATTCATATAAACCATTATTTCGTAGCTTATGTCATTCAATCTCACTGTATAAAAAGTCGTTGAAAATGTGGTTTAATTCCTTAACCCCGCCTCCTGTGGTGCCAAGTTGCAACCATAAAGAAAAGATGCATATTAGTGTTACAGTCTCTCTCTGATCGAAATGTCGAAGTTTCATTATGTATTTTAATTGTCTAAGAATAAATTGCAACAATATAACTTTATTCTCAAGCATACTCAATTAAAGTGAAATAAAAGTCATAGGCCTACTGATAACAGTAGATCGGTAACGAATCTCTCTCTCTCTCTCTCACACACTCTCTCTCTCACACACACACACACACACACACACACACACACACACACTTTTTAAAAACGACAAAAATCTCAAATCCGAATTTGTTATGACGCTTTATCTAACTCCTGGGTTTGAATTATGACAGAGTTTTTGGAGTAATAAAAGTCATCATACAAGTGGCGGGAAAATTGCCAACGAAACTAGAGCAGGAGAAAATTTGAAAGTATTCTGAGAAAAAAGTTAAGGCTTTTGTTCAAGAAATGAAGGTAGTTGAATCACATTACAATAGACATATAACGACTTACATATTATAATACCTTTCATCTGAAGGGTAAACAAAATTAAGAAGTCTCAAATGCACAACAATTCTGTTGACCTGGAATTAAAAGTAAAAGAATCTCATTTTCGAGAAGTAATCAATACGCACTTTAACTTTGGTTTTAGTTCACAAAAAATTGAGCACTTAAAAATAAAAAAGACATGGAGAAAAATGAATGCTGGAAACATACATAACATACACATGAGCACATTTTTGTGTTGTTGTTTTAACGTAAACTTGAGCAGCAGAGCTAATAATCTACTAATAGTCTTCTAGATTTACTAATAACCAGCTAAATCTAGTTGAGTAAGGCATCATCATCGAAATCATTATTTCTCATATATGTATACATGGAGTTTCATGCTAAATTTGAAGCCCATAGGTTTCTGAGATAGACATACAGTAAGTAAACTTTCCTTAACACACAGTCAATTAGCTATTATTAGTGTTCATAATACTATGCCAACTGACTTTCTACGTTTATCTGCCTCAGAAAATAAAAGATTTATGTGTGTTTACTATGACGCCATTTCAATTATAACCCTCTAAAATGTTTAAACAATTGTATTAAAACATAAATTAAAGAATAATCCAATATCTCAAATCGGCAGACAGATTTTATCTTAATTTTCAAATATTATGAGCACATTAAACACAATACCTAAAAAATCAGATTTGAAGAAATACTTGTTATTAATTTGTAGATTCAATAAAAGTAAATATTATTGTGGGCATCCTAGCGTCTATAATATATATGTAATGCAAACATGTTTACATGTATCTTTTTATAACTATTGACTCTCAAATATTACCCATGATAATCTGACTTTTTTAACATATTTTACTATGTTGGCTTTTGAAGTTAATATAAGATAACCTTATCCGTTTTCAACGGTTTCTGTTAACCTTCAACATCTAAATACATAACAAATACAATTTCGACATAAAGAAAGAAAAAATCTACATTAATAGAAGCTAAGCATCTTATACCACTCGTTATGTAGGGCAGATTTGTGTACAAGAAGTTAGCCTTTGTCCTATGTAGGTCATTATCATAAAGCGACGAAAGAAGTCTGACGCTACAGGATCTACGCTGAATAATACTACAAATGAGTCACTCCGTTCAAATGTTTATCATATTTTCAAAACTAAGCAACTGTTTAAACGGTTATAAAAAGTTACGTATGGTTCCTTTAAAAATGCTACTGGCCCGAACAACAGATAAATTGTACTAAAAAATTAAGCCGTGAAATAAAATTAAAATGTAAAAAAAATATAATTGTATAACAAAAAAAGTACTATGGAAAAAATAAAACTATACAGTTTTATTAAATAATGTTTTTGTACTTTCTAGTTTCCGTTGCTTTATAAATAATTAGAGACAGTACAAAACTCATTGTATGATTTACTGCTGTGATGGTACTGAAATTCAATTTTTGAGTTATTTCTGAGTAAAAATAAATTTAAGGAAATAGTCAATTAGTTATAGTCCTGAGTAATTTCACGAGTAATAAATAAATGATCTGTTACATTTAAGAAATGGTGTTCTTTTCTTTTAGATATGAATCTTTGTTATTAATTATCACAATTACCACTATTCATAAGACTCCTCTTTATAAGGATTGCAAAATTATATAGAATTGATACTATCGATTAAAATATATGTTAGTGTAATTAATTACGACAAAAGTCCAATCTAATTTCCACATCAATTATTTGGAAACACACACATTAAGGTCCAGTCCACACTATTTTACATAATTACAGGATATGAAGAAGAGTGATAAAATCATTTACCTCTCCAAAATAGTTAAGGTAAAGTTGAGCCCACCTTTTTTAAATAGCTTCATATCATCAGTACGTGAATCATAGTGATTATAAGGTTGCGCCTCCCTCCGTCCCCCGCTTTTTTCGGGACCTGTTTAAAGTCTTCGCAAGTTTGACGCGTTTTAAAAGGTCCTTTACCTTTCTGGTTCTTCAATCATATCTTTAAAATTATCTGAATATTTTTTGCAAACGATCTTTACCGTAGGGGTTTCGTAGCATTGTAGTTTTTATGGAACAGCTGTAGCATAGTTATTTAATTTATTTAAACTTTATATTTTAGTCATCTGTGTAATATTTACTTATGATAAAAACCTTAAATATTAATGTTATAGTAAATTTGAAGTTTGGAATATCAACTTATAAAGGTTTAATGTCAGTTTGTCCTTTAAAACGTATTCAAATATTTAATACATATTTTTAACTACTGCATTGTGATTCCTTTAAACAACATATTAAACTATCATGTTTGTAATGTCAAAATCATATTTTTAAAGGGATATGGATGTTTTGCTCCGTTAATCTAACTCATTACTATATATTAAGGATGTACATACTTGAAAACTCTTCCATTTGAAACTTTCCTCTTATATTGTACGGGGTGCCCCTCGTTACATACATATGCCAACCCCCAACTTTAAAGTTAACCTTTTTCCTGGGCCAATATCTGCTATGATAAATATAAAATGTATGGGTAGTTTCTGTCAGAGATACTTTTGGATGTATATTGAATAATTTTATTATTTCGTACTTATATTTTATTATAGGTAATAAATTGAGAAAATTTGTATTATTAGTATTAAAATTAAGTCTATTCTGCCTAAAGTTTAATGCTGCAAATTTTTTTTTTAAATTTTTCAAGAACTATTTCAAGATAATTAAATTTCTATAAACTGATTTATCTTTGTTAACGTATTATGCTCAATTAAAATAAAACACGTCATAGTTTTGGTTTCCTCATTACTTCCCCATTGAATAATATGACGGCCTTATTATGTGATGGGAAAAGTCGTGAAGAGCCGTACGTTTAGAAAAACATAACTCTATAGCCATGTTAATTTTAACGAATCTCAGCGCAAACTAACTATTTAGGGTTTAATCAAACGTAAATTTCAACCATTACTCCAATTGTAACGCGCAATCAATGTGATTCATTCAGAGGAACCCATTTAAAACTTTGTTGTAGTTAATTAGAGTAGCAACATTTATCAGCAGTCATTTTATTACTTTAATAACTGATGATTTCTCTCTGTGTATATTTCGGATAAAGATGCGTCATTCCAGGTGCATTATGCATTAACGAAATACCAATTAATGTTTTATGTATTTAAGTACTCTTAAAACATTTAAGTACTTCATATGATCAATAAGCGTTGCATTAAAAATAGAAACTTACGAGTCAATATAACCAGCGTAGTTGTTTTAGTTCTTTAAGTATCGCATTTGTCCAATCATTTATTAGATGAATTAATATTAATACTACTTATTATTTTTTTAATACTTATTATTTAAAATATATGATATTTTGAAATATTCCTTTTAGTAAATACAGTATATAAACAGAAGAGTTTATTACAAATACACGGGAAGAGAGGTGAATAATACCTGAAGGTTAAAGTTAAAGAAACCAACAATTACGTAATCCTTTTTTGGGTAATTATAAGGAAATGCAACTTTCATTTAACTTATGTAGGTCACAAATTCCTATGATTATTGTGAACTTTTGCAAAAACCACTTAGTGTAAACAAACGTTCGGAATTTACCGTGACCTTAATTATTTTACCTTACTGTTATTGAACTCATCATTACTGCGAAAAATACGATAATAAAGGAGACCCCAATTTAAGAGTATTTTTAATCGTTAATCGTATGATCTGCAATAGATACTGTGCATTCAATATTGGTTTAAGTTCATTCCATTTTTTGATGGTAATATATCATAGAATTGTGTTTTTACTACAATATTTTAATAAAGTGACCGTTTCGATTCTGTGCAAGTAAATTTTGTAAGAAATCAACATATAGCGCGTAGGAAGATTCGACGTCCACATATAGATATAGACTCTTCAGTTTTAAATTAATGCAGTGTCACGTATAATCGTGATGTTATAAAACAGTCTGGGATGTGAGTGAGTGTGTGTGTGTGTGTGTGTGTGTGTGTGTGTGTGTGTGTGCCCGGAAAAGTAGATTCTTTGCATGCAGCGGATTTATATAAGCCCACTAGCTATCACACATGTATTTTTAAGTGGCATAGTGAAATAAATATATTAATAAACATGCAGTTACCGCAGTTTCCCACGCAATTTCGTAAGATTTGTCCTTTATGAGCACTTCTGTTCGGGTGAATTATATTTCCGAAGTTAATGTTCAGTTTGCCTTCTTGCCACGATCACGAAAATATTTTTTTAATTTACTTCGATGTTAGTATTTTTCCATTGCTGATTTTGCCTCTTTCTGATCAGGAATATATAAATATATATATATTTAATTTATATATGAATTTATATATATATATATATATATATATATATATCTAAATCTAAATTTTTAAAGTTGCCATCCAATATATATAAAAAAGTCTATTCCAAAAAGTTTATCTATACGAGCCAAGAAGCTATGCAGCAATGATATAGACTTCTTAAATCACATTGAAAAATTAAGCAACACTTTTAAACATTTAAATTACCCAGATAGCATTTTTTTAAAATAAAATAAACAAACCTAAACATCCACCAATCTTCAATTATAAAACAAAACCAAAGTTTATTACACAGTTTTTCCTGGACTACACAAAATTAACAGTATTATGAAAATTGCCCACAACGTCCTACTTTCCTCTCTAGATACCCAAATTTTTATGGCTAAAGCACCTAGTGTAATATTTCTAAAACCTCCAAATTTCAAGAACAAACTTGTCCAATCTAAACTACCTAAATTACACCAAACCGTTACTAATGATTGTGAACCGTGCAACAAACCACATTGCGGTTCTTTCAAAATTATGAAAAATTCTAGGGAATTCAAAAGTAGCGTAACTGGTTTAACATATCCCATATTGGCAACGTAAACTGTGACTCTAAGAATGTAATTTACCAAATTAATTGTAAATTTAGTAACAAATAAATAGTACATTGGATAAACATCTAACCACCTTAGAGTCAGAATAACAGGGCACAGATTTGATATTTTCCATTAAGACTAGGAGAAGCCATGGGCCGAACATGCTGCTGAGCACGAAAAAGGCAACATTGAAGAGTGTTATGGCCTTAAAGGAATTAATAAGGTCTTCATTTTTCCTAAAGAAAATTTAAATAGATTACTATTAAAAAATATCAAACAAGCCCATCAGTTACTTTTAAAATCGAAATACCCAAATGGTTTAAATTCAAGATAAAATTAACTTTTCCAAATTTCCTTCTGTACCATTAGTGATATAACTGCTGGGTCTTTGAATGTTTTAGTTGCGTATTTACATTTTTGGTTATTTTCTTTTTATTTGCTGTGTTTCTTGTTCTCTTAAAATTTATATTTTGCTTCCTGAAGATCCCACGAAATATATAGAAGCTTTATATCTTTGTTTTTCATTTAAATAAGTGAAATAATATATATATATATATATATATATTTATATATATATATTTATATATATATATTTATATATATATTGTTTGTTATCGTACTATTACCGATATGAACTTTTAAGGTCGAAATTAATTAAAATATTTTCACATATGCCGTGTCGGGAAACTTAACCTATGATTAGATTCTTCCAAGTTTATTAACACTGTCTGACAAAAGCAGACGGGCGATTAAAAAGGAATTTTTCTGCGTTTTCAGAAATTAAGATGGTAATATAGTTATAAACTGCTGATTCTACTTATATTGTTAATATCACAATTTAAAAGTGTGATATAAAGCTTGACACGAGATGAAATCACTGCAAATAAAAATACATTATTAACTTGCTATGAGATCTAAAACATTTAGCAATTTGTAATTAAATACTAGAAATACTTTTTTTAAATTTAAATTGGTTGTAAATAACAAGCTTACAGTCAATTTAATTAAATTTCAATCTAAACAGGCAATGCCTTATGTCCTTTTGGTTAACCTTTTATAAGTTTCCAGCTTGCTTTACCAAAGAAGTTCTTTACAATGGTTGACGTGCCTAAAACAATAAACTTAACATTATTTTATGGTTAAAGAATTTACAATATGCAGTTATTAAGGACTATTTATTTTTTTATTACGGTGCAACATATTCCTCCGCCGCGAAAACAGGTTCAGGTAAAGTTTGGTTAATTTTCTTATGTTTTATCCAAAATTTAAATTTTTTAGTAGCAAAAAACTTAAATCTTATGCATAGATGAGTTTATTATTAGTGTATAAATTCTCTTGAGATTTGATCTTTTAAGTGGTAGTTACTATCCGGAGGTATAGATTTCGTTCCTTCCTTTCGGTTCTCGCCTGTACTGATTAACTTTAAGTTATACTTTTCTTAATAATCAAAATTTAAGTATTATTTTTATTTTCCCTATAAAAATACAATGCTTGATTCTATTATAGACAAAATGTTTGGCGCAGATAATTTAAAATTGTGCTACCACTTTTAACCATATTTTCCAATTATATTTCGTGTTGAACACCTACCAACGTATTGACAATTTCCAACTGCACACATTATGTTATGTAGATGAAGGTAATTTAATTTCTCCTTCACTTTTGTTGGTAATATTTCTGCAGTTGAAACAGGAACATAGCCGGGAGCGGTACAATGCTGTGCTCATTACAGGATACACCTCATTACAGTTAGTACCGACTTGAAGAACTTGTACAACTCTCACTTCTCATGGGTCGTTTCCCTCTCACATGATACATTCTCTTTTAATGTTAAGTGAATACTACTGAACACAGAATATTGTTGAATATTTATATTTAACCAAACATGTGGTATTCAAGTGTTGAAATAAAATACATATTATTTACAATCCAGGGGCCGAGAACCAATTTTCGATTGAAGTGGGGAAGATATCGAAAGAGTAAAATAATACGATGCTTTATATGTTTCTCAAGTGATATCTTCTGTAGCTTGAAAAACTTAAAATTGACTGTCACACACAGAAGCAACAGTTATATTACTGTCTGATATATAGGTAAAAATACTGATAGTAACTATTTTAAATGTCTCTATATAGCTAGCTCTCTAGCTAATCTTCAGTTGATATAAATTTACAACAACAAAGTGATAGAGTTTTCTGATGATTTGGTATCTAGAGGTCATTGAAGTTGAAACAATATGTAAGATTAAATAAAATTCCTATATACCCTGGTGTTTGTGTTAATGTTATTTTATTCATCATTGTAACCTCGTCTAATTCCTAATAGATGTTTTTGACTTATCAGTGTTACATTATTTAAATAAGTATGATTTCTATCCTTGTTTGGTGTAAGGCTAACACAGAAAAAAATGTAAAATCTCTTACTTAGAGGTAGATAATCCTTTAGGTAGAGTTATTAACTCAAAATCAAAGAAAAAATCTAATTTATATATTAACTAAGAGTAATGGAAATTTGTTTTATGTACATTATTAATCTTTGGATTATAAAGACCGAAAAGTTATACCTTTCACAAATCATCGGGATTAATTTCAGTTATTTTTTTCAATATTATCTAATATGTATATACGTATTGTGGATATACGTACGTATTTTATTGTATATATGAAAAAATAATTCATACGCTCATTCAATCAATCGTTTGAGTTTTTATAAATTCAAGAAAAAAGCCTTCAATAAATACAAAAATAATTTTTATTTACAATAAGATACATAAGTTAATTATTTAATACAATGTAGGAAAGAAATAAGAATTTTATTTAGATTGTTTTTAAATGAATCCAAGAAAGTAGTCTGGTTCTAAATTGGTGAAATTACAACTTCCAACTTTTACAACAAAAAGTGAATATTTCCCGCAGTTAATTCACTGATTAGCATTCCCATCGTACTTTCTATTAGGTGGAGTTGGGTCATTTGCATTCCTTTAATTAGAATTCATGAACTTCTGTCTTGATTCAGTGTTGCTAAATTTACTACAGTAATATCACTGGGATCTTTTTGCAATATCTATCGTAATGAACATAAATTTTGTTCTGCATATAAAAGTTTTGTGTTTTTACAAAAACAATTTATTTTAACAATACCTTAACTTTTGTGATAAACTAAATTAGCACTCATTTAACTCTGAAAATCGACTTTGGCAACTTTAAATTGATAAGTATATTTGAATAAGTAAATTAAAAAATGTGCATTGGTCTTAAAATACGTAAGCACTTTGCACCATCCCGCACTAAGGAATAAAATGTTTGTTAAACCAGTGGGGAAAATAAAATATTTCGTTATTTATCTGGTTTAACTTTAAACATGAGATACACGTTCGTTCTCCTTACTTCATTATCTAGGCCACGAACTAGACGTACTGAACAACAGAAAATGTGTTTGTTGAGTTTTTCCAATAAAAGCTTAGAAAGGATTCTATGGGATGGCGTATCGTCTATGTATTTATAATTACGATGGGCCGGTCCTATACCTCTCTGCATTGATTCATGTTTTCAGCTTTTGTTTCTTTTACTCAGAAAATAATGACTAGAATATTGATGAAATATTAAATAATTTTATAATCTCAGATAGTGTGGACGGACCTAAACGGGAAAAAGAAATGAAAATCCGTGATTCATTTTTAACTGAAAATATTATCTTTACAGAAATAGGATAAGAAATAATCAATAAATTAATCATTAAAACACAAAGTTCATATTGTTTTAGAAATAAATTGCTGTCCCTCAGACGAGAGGACTGTTATGACATGTGCCTATTATGATTCTTTGAGAGCTCTATTGCTTCGTCAGTTGTAGTACGGAAAGTGAAGTCGGGAATGGAATTCAATCAGTTGTTACTTGCAGGTTTTTGTGGAAATTCAAGATTATTGGTATACCCATTTTGTGACATTCAGTGGAATAATTTAGCATTTTCGTTTGTATTCAGTCGTATTGTCAAGCTCATTAATAATATTGATATACATTACAAATTTATAGCTGTACATAAATAAATATATTGTATCGATACTTAGTGACATCGAGTAGTAGCGTGTAAACTTTAAGTCGTGTCGTAAGCATTAAAGTTATATAAGAGAGAAAAAATACATTTATTTCCAACCATAAAAATATATGACCATCAATAATATTTACGTATAGAAAAAGATCCTCGCATGGGTTGTACGTAACCTGTACGCGAGAATCGAAACAGATCAGTCCACATTCAGTTAATTACTGATACTTTTGAAATTATTAATAATGAGTTAAACATTCTTTGTTTTAAAATAGGTTTCAAAGTAGCAATATCTTTTGCTGTACAGACTGTGGCTCTACCTTTAGTAAGTTTTAAATACGTAGTAAAATTATAATTAAATTGCGCCATATAGTAATCTTACCTCTCTTGTTTATCTTACTGTAATCATTTTATAATAATGTTTATAATAATCATTATGTTGCATTGGATTGAATTTTTTAGGAAGTTTTCACCAAAAGTATAACACCCTATTGATGAAGTTCAGTGAGATTGTGTAATAGTTTCAAACATAACGGTCACGTCATCTTGTCTAGTATATGATATATGATATTTTTTAAATCTTTAAATGTGCCATTCAATGGTTTCTTGAACATCGTTATGTAATCAAGGATAAAACTATCCTATCACAGTAGTAGTATCACAGTGACCAGTGCTTTTCGGCTGAAATCAAACAATACTGAACATTTATCGCTGCGCCTCCCCCATAAAATCCTTTATTTACATTTTCGTTTTTCCTTAAGTTTAATAAATTCTTTAAAATAATGATGCGCTCGAAATTCTTGTTTAAAAAAGCTTATGAAGGTCATCCATACATATTTTGTTCAAAGTGCTCATATAACATTAACTGACTTTTTCATCTCGTTATTCTATTGGCTGGGATTTGCTTATCAGATTGTAGCACAACTCATTGTGAGGCTGTAGATATTTAAGTGTTATAAAACGTTTCAACAGTTGATGGACTGTTAAATAGATTTTTTCCTTATATACAATTAAAATAACCATTACACCATAATATCCTTGAAATCAGGAATTACAAGTAATTGTACTATCCGTAAATAAATTATTTATTTGTTTTTAACTGTAAATCATTATATTATTGAATTGCTCAAGTTCAGTTAATATACTTATTTTTCATACTCCACGCTAATTTTGAAATATTGTATATCAGGTCTAGTAGGATTGTAATTTTCAATCTCATCCTTTTCAACAAAACTTAATGCTCTACTTGCCCCTGCTTAACATAGTTTCCTGGCATACTTAATATCTCGCTTGATGACTGGGAAACTTAATGACTATGGTAGTTATACTTCCTGGTAAAACTAACTTCCTGACGAACTTAACCTCCTGACTAAATCCTTGAGATAGTTACATTCCAATGGTAGCGTAGGCCGAGTTTCTGCAAGAATAATGTGATAGCTGAGGCCTATGCAGTATTTGAAAATGTACTATAGTTTATACCAGGAAACTTTATCATTAAATAGAGGCTATATTGGGTAGTAATTAATAGAATAAACTATGTTTTCAAAAAAGCTAATTTTTCGTTTCATCCTTGCAAAGTTTCATTCACAAACAAGTTGTTACTTCAATTTAAGAAGCAATTCCGTGCATAGACAATAAAATTATAGTTATGATGCTAAAGATAGTGATTGTGTTGTTCGTTGACGACTATTCTCAAGTTATTTATTTTAGTTATGCTATTGAATTGGTAAACTGTGTTCCTTCTTCTTTACATTGGTTGAGCGTTTAAACGGAATATCCCCTCCAGTTCATGAAAAAAAAACAAACTTTTGTCATGGTATGTGTTTATATGTATACACAAAATGTAAGATTTAACTCACAGAGTTTTGAAATTAAGTGTTAAACTAAACATTTAATACCTCTATATTGAAATTCAATATAGAAAGTACTCGTCTACTAGGAGTTGTTCCCTTAATCTGGATGTTGTCTGCTGACAGGAACGCGAAGCTCCACATACTGACCCGAAATATGCCATCGTTCAACATTGGATAAAAAGAATAGTTTATAACGTTCAAAAATGAAGCAAAGGTGTGGATTTTGTAGTTGGATGAGTTGGTGGCCGTTATATTATTTTTGAAGTGTGGGCAATTAATAATATTCACTGGTTTCAAACAAATTAAGGTACATTCAACAAGGAATTTGTAATACTTACTATAATCTGTAAACTGCTGTCACTCTACAAGTACAAATACAGGTTGCGTAACTATTTATATATCTAGTTATGGAAAGGTAAGATCCATAAAAGTAAGATGGAGGCTCTTAAGAATCTTTCGATATCCATAAGTGGTTGTCAACTTTTTTCTTACAAAGGATATAGTATGTGACTCTTTACCGTAAAAAAATTAAAAAATATTCAAATACAAGCATTTTATCATTCTATACCCTTTATCTTATATGATACCCGTTATGTCACATACAAGTTTGCAGTTAGAATTAAAAAGGCTTCTTCTTTTTTAAAGATACTCAATACAATATGGTAGGTTATCGTACTCTAGGCAATGTTCAAGGAAATTTATACTCTAATTAATATTTGAAATCTGCAATAATGTTTGCAGTATTATTCTCCAGGTATATATTTATATACCAGGAATATATATATGAGTTAAGGCGATAAAACTATATATATATATATATATATATATATATATATATATATATAAAAGCACTGAATTTAGTGAGAAATAGGTGATAAAAGTCTTGAACTTTATGTGTGGTGAACTGGGTAGCCTTAAGGTCTACAGAATAGTTTTGGTGAAGGTATATAAGGCAACCGACTATAAGGAGAGACAGGACAGAGCAGTAATAATGTTAACTACATTACTGCTTGTGTGCACCTGCCTTAGAGTATTGATGAGGTAATTCGCCGAGTTCCAATCTAAAGTTCTAACAATGCCGATGTTGCTTTACTAGACTAATGGGATTTAACACTGCCCACCAATGGACGAATTGTTAAACAATCTTCCACTGGCGTTGAAACGCTTCCACTATAAAAACGAAATAACTGATATTATTCGACTCTTCATTGCTTACGCCAATTGTAATTATTCAAAATCATGATTTACCATAAAACATTTTACTTTTGCAAGATTGCAAGAATTTATTAGATCTTTACCACTTTGGATGTGATTTATTTTGAACAGGTTTTGTTTGTCGGGGAAGCATGGTTCAAATATTAATTTGGTAATATAAAACTATGTAATGTATATAGTGGAACTATATTCATTAAAATGTAATGATCATAAGTGTTTATACTTAATGTACACAAATAATTTTGGGTTTATGGTAATTAAATCCAGCTCATGTTTTCAGAAAGAAATGTATATGCTTATAGCAATTATTTTATTGTAGGGTTTCAATATTATTGATTCTCTCAGTATTTTGAAATGTTACGATTATATTATAAATATGGAGTAAAATCTGATAGGCCTAATAGTATTGGTATTCGTGAGCCTCTAGTAATGAACGTATTTGCCAGTGTCAGATCGGCTTTCAGACGAGTTTTATTCAAAATCATATTTGTTTAGATAGTCACGCATGTATTTTTTCTTTTGAAATCTCGAGGGAACTTTTCAAGCTGTCTGAAAAATTACATACCGTCTACAATTTATAAGAGTAAATACAAAATGATTACAGTAATTACCGCCCTATTGCTATAACACCAGCTCTAGAGAGGGTAATAGAAAAGTTTTATATATATATATAATATATATATATTGGATATCCTGAATAAGTATTTTTTTTTAAATAATGTATTACTTAACAAGCAATTTGGATTTAGAAACAGCGCAGTACTTTCTACCTTACAAGGTGAAGGAGGATTTATTAAATATCATCTGGTCAGAAAGGGATGGTGGATTTTTGGATACGCCATACATATGGAAAATTTCGGACTTGCGAGGAGTTAATTTGGATCTTCATTTACCTGAGAAATGTGCTTTGTATTTTCTTAAGATGTTTGCTACTTTATTTTCAAAGAAATTAGTTGGATGTTTATTTTAAACTATATATTTTCCAATATAAGAGTCTAAACTTATTTATTTATATGCTACTAAGCGACGTAAAACGGTAGCGTTGCCTTTGTCAGCTGGCAAAAGTTTTAACGTGTCGTCTTTCCCAAGTACCGATATAACCTTTTTAAAAGGATATTATTTGTTTTTGCATTTTACATGTCTGTAATTCAAACCTTTTTCATCCCTCTTCAGACACATAAACGGCGGGGGGAAGGGGAAACGGAAATGAATAGGAAAGTTAAGATCGAATTTTGAGCTGAACATACATAATTTCCTGAATTATATCTTTAAAATCTGCATTCATTTAAATGTAGATCCCTTTAACTAAGATATTTTTAATTTCCCGTATGTTATTGTTCTATGACTTTTAAGTATCCTGAGGATTTTAGTTCAATAATTTTGGAAACTTTGTGACGTAAAGTCCTATACTGTAGTGAAAAGATTGGAGGAAATGTTTGTCATTGTTATACTGGAAGTAATAAATATTTGACATAGAGTTCGGACTTGAAAGAGGCTGTTTATTGAAATAGGTTTTAAAAGAACATTTTGTCAGATTTTTTAGTTGTAATACTTTTATACTGTAAATAAAATTTATTATATTCTAGACTTTCCCTGATGCAGTACACCAAAGACAACCCTCTTGAAGTGCCACATGTGCCAGAAGTGGAATATATTACATATGTATGAGAACTCAAGATTGCTAACGGAGAAACTAGAATATTGGTTGTGTTACATAGAGGCAAACTCAATTTACCAGTGCCGTCAATTCGTTCCAAGTACGTGATAAACTGAGCCGATAATCATTACTGAGTGCTGAACTTCATAACGTGCTATGTTTGCCATATAACAAACATTTTTTTGCAATTTTGTATTAAAGTAACTCATTGTTTGATTAACACTTATCTATTTCATAATTAATTATTATCTAATTATGACGGGTCCGAAAGGACGTAGGGTGAGGAAATATAATTACAACCAACGCCCTCCTGTATATGATTTCCGAGAGATCACGATTATAATTGTTGAGCACTTTAACAGAATGTGAAAAATGGAATATAAGTTATTGTCTCTCTGGCCAAAAAGACCTCTCAATTCCCTACAATCCCAAGTAAAAATGCCTTCGTTGGTGTTAATAAGTACTAGATCACATAACTTCATTATGTTTCTGATAATGCTTATTATAATCCAAGCTCCGAATTAAATTTTCATTCTATTACTGATATTTTGCAAAAGCAATGTGAAATAAGTTCCTTAAATTTAAATTATATTTTGAACGGATGACTCACTATTTAGTTATACTATGAGATTAACTTGTAAAGGGTATTTTAAAGAAATCAATTTGGACAGAATCTAGGTTTAAATAATCTACAGTTAAGACTAAGTACCTGTTATAGTACCAGGCCATCTTTATTTTATCACCACAAGAACAAATGCTAAACCTTTAATGGTTATGCACACTTAGTTTTTACGTATACCTTGGGGAAGGTCCGAGATGAAAGATTGAATTCTGACGATTTATCAAAGTTCTTTATTGCAGATTTTAAAAAAATCAAACGACAAAATGTTTTTAAAATATTAAATATAAAAACTCATAAACACATGATATGTATAAACAATATAATTTTAATAAATAAATCTCCACAATTCTACTTATAAACGTGATAAAAATGTATAAAATTATTTCCAATAGTTAGCCAACGAGATAAAATGAATGTGGCCAAAAACATTATTTTGTTGGATGACGCTAATGTAAACACTATTTATAAGCCTGGCTAATATTCTAAGTGTGATACGCTAAAGATACTTAACTTTATAAGAATTGTTTTTTTATTTCACTAAAGTTAACTAGCCAAGCGATCCAATGCTGTGATATGAGAAATATCTCTATCGATCCATAAAACAGATCAAATGGCAAATTGCCTGTCACATTCCGGAATGCCGTATAACTGACCCTTAAATTGTGGGTTCTGCTAACCGTCGATCTCTCTATTAATTTTGAAGCATAAGTTTATTATTTAACAATTGTGGTTATAATAAAATGAGTTTTATTGATATTTTGTAATTAAAATTGTAATACGACTTAGCTGAATCTCAATTAAAACAACAGTTATCTATATTATTGTGTAAAATTTTAATAGTATATATCTGTGTGCGTGTTCCTCAACCACCTGAGAAAGGCTTTTCTGAAACTTAAGGTTCCTGGTTTACATATACGTCTATTTTAATTTAAGAAATCTCTCCGTGATATTGGGTGGGGGGGGGGGGGGGTGGGGGGGGGGGGGGGTGGGGGGGGGGGGGGGTGGGGGGGGGGGGGGGTGGGGGGGGGGGGGGGTGGGGGGGGGGGGGGGCAAAGAATACAAACAATCTCTTAATTTTAACAACCAAACTCTCATTACATTAAATTTTTTGAACATTTGTTACAAACTAATCACAATTACTATGAATGAAAAAGAAAAAAAACTATTAGTTTTGAAAAAAATGTAAAATGTCATAATTACACTTCAAAGAAACAACATATCAGTTAAAATTATGTGGGAATCCTTAATGCAGGTCAAACACCTATCACGTTAATACATAATCAAAATTCCAATCCAAAAATATAATCACACAACTATTAATATTGCTAACAGCTTACTTATTTAATATGCTCAAAGATTGTTAAAGCATGAATTATATTTTTGCTGATACAGTTTTGTTGTGAGGTTAACCGTAACCATAGAAGAATAAACCGTCAACATTGGTTTCTCAGTTCATAAACATGTCAAAAATTATTTATATTTTTGCTTTCTACGGGGACAAAATTAAACATTATTAAATCGTCCTTGTATGGTATGAGTGTGAATTATTGAACGATGATTTCATGAAAGCCTACTGGCTATTGTTTACAAATCTACAGATATGTTTATTACAATAACGTTAAAATACCTGGAGGTTTCTCATTGTCCCGTTGCTTCAGGACAGTCGTAGACGTCGCCTGTGAGTTGTCCATTACACCACTGACTACTGACAGCTACAACAGCGACGTAGCACTGTGGTCAGTCACCGGATCAGCTGATCGCTACATTGCTGGAGGGGATTGTCTGGAAGGGGGAGGGGGCTACAGCCGCTATCCGTGTTTACTGGTTTACGTTACGATTCTTTGACGTTTGAAAAGCACATGTGCCAACAATGGAACGTAATTGCTAAGATTTACCACAGTTTACGTCCAAGATAACTACGTTATTTATGTTTCTTATCCACAACAAGAGCCTGTATGGATTTTCCCCAATCCAACTTTACAGTGGTGTAAACCATTTCAAATCTAGAGCTAATACTGCAAATTAATGCTCTTGACTTTATGAGAGAATAGACCTCGTGTACAAGAACGTAGCCAGGAAAAACTGCTGGGGTGGGTCCAGACAACTGATATTTTTCCGTAGTGGACAGAGAGTAAGGCCCCATTTTGTTCCTTAAAAGGTTCTTGACCCTTCCTTGTTGAGAACGATCTTTCAGCAGTACACGTCGGTAATGCTGAATTATTTCAAGAATAATAATCGTTTAGTAAAAAAGTAATTGAAAAAATTGAAAATTCGGGGGGCCCGGACCCCTTGGACCGCAATCGCTGGCTACGTCCTTGTTCATGTATATATGAGAGTTGTGTGGCAGATATTGAGTGCGATAATAGCAGTTCAGTGCGGAGATTTGTAGATAGCGCTATCACATTAAATATTTTGAATAGTGTTGTAATCGATTTGAATCTTCTAGCATTGACCTCATTTGTGATCAATTAAATTTAAATGCTGGTTATTATTTGTTATTGTCCGATTTTTATCAACATGTTAATACTTTGCAGTTTTATGCTATATTTATGTTCAAAGTCCAGTCATTCGCTAAATATCGTGTACAGAATGTTCAGGCGGCAGCTAGATTTAGTATTGGATGATTTAGACTAGGCTTTAGCCTTTTCGAAATGCTACAAAACAAAGCTAATGCAAATGAAAATAGCCAACGGCTAAACGAATGGGCAGACTTTGACGAGATGATTTCACTAAACATACATGAGTAGGGAAATCTCTTAATGTTTTAGTAAGAGAAACACAATTAAAATTAGTATACGACCATAAGACCATACACTTTTTGTAGTATTTCCTATTTTGCCAAGTCTCAGAATTGAGATAGATAACAAAATATTTAAATTTACAATGACACCCCTCATTCTGTCGGCCATGTCCTATTTTGGAGAAATCAAACCCTAAATCCAAACGCCATATACAAAAATATTTATATTGTAAATTCACAAAAGCATCTAATTAAAAATCTTAGTTTCATGTTGTTTTTACAAATATATGGTAGTCACTATCAGTTAAGTTCCAAATGTGAACATAAACACATCGGGTGAAAAGCGAAACATAAGGAACCAAAATTTGGTGAGAGAACGAACAAAATGCAAACTGATTCAATACATTTATATTCTCAGCTTTGCAATTTGATCTCAATTATAGGTGCCCGTAATGGTATATCTGATAAATTTTAAAATATCCATGCTCTGAATTAATAATGTTCAGTGAAAATGTCGGCCGTCATGTCCAAACATATAAAATAATAATAATAATAATATGTAGAACAGGTTTATCCGAGCTATATTACGGAAAATTTCTGAAAATAGTACATTTAATTGGGGAAAGAAAGCCATAACGAACATTTAATTCACATATTATACACAAATGAAATAAACCTATTATATATGTTTGAAATTCTCTATCTGTCCAATTGCTTCAGTTTAAAAGTTGTAATTACTTAAAAATAAACTTTAATAATATTGTTAAATCAAATAACCACTTTTTATACAGAGATGGCTTCAACATCAGTCCCATAAAATTTAAAAATTGCAAACCTTTTTACTCCATCATATAAAACTCTTTCTTTTTGGAGTGACTCATTTTTCCACACTATTGTACTGCTCTAACGTGTCATTATTGTCTCATTGAGAAATATAATCTGGAAGGTTCAAAATTCTGTCAAATGTTCGTTAAATTTTGACACTAGATGGACAATTTATTACCTATACAACGTTGGAAAATGTGGAAAAATCAGTATTCCGAACTTTTAAAATATTTTTCATTGTGAAAAACTAATCACCAATATATTCTCTGGACGATTTTGAATTTATTGCTACTGAAGAAGGGCAAGGGACACTCGTCTACTTTGAGAATTCGTCACCATAGAACAACTGTATTCAACAAATCGTTCAATCGTCATAATTGCATACTAAATGTGGAGTTCCAACCCTGCTTCCATAAAACCTAGGCTATGTACAGAGAACCGGACTCGGGTTACTTCGGCTGTTAACATTTACTTCTTGCGGCAAATGGCCCGAGGTCGTAGGGCTCGATTGACAAGAAAAAAAATCAAGATGGCTGATTTAAAAGCTTGTTGATATTTATGCTCCGTGTTTACTGTCATTCTGTGGTTTACTAATCTTTGCCGGTGGTTTTTGTGATCATCACTTTTCGTAAGTTCAGTGTGGATATTTGTTTTAATCACGCCAACCCGAAATTCTTCCTGACGAGCCGTTAACTTCTTCAACCCCCACAAACCAACTAACGTGATGCAGCATATTTACAAAACCTCATTACTGTTGTCATCTGTCAATAACACCTGTCTTTGATCATTGCTATACGTCATACATAGAGTAATCTGCGAAACTTTTTTTTTGCCACAGCCTTTTGGATCATCTACCATCCACTCTGTTTCTACAAGCTGTACCATAAGAAACTCTTCTACTCCGATCAATTCATCTGGCTGTTAATTCGAGTTGATTGTTTACTCGGGGTGAACTGAGTAGCCCTGATTTAAACAATATCTACAAATATGGATTCGGAATCGAAGTCAACATGCGTTTCCTTGTTGTAAAAAAGTTATAAATACCGATGAAGGGACTCCAATGTGATGGCCCCTGTGATCGGTGGTTTCATCGTACTTGCGTTGGGATTTCTAAGACTGAGTATCTGAAAATTGCAAGCGATAATTCAGTTAAATGGTTTTGTACACGCGTGGATTGTGTTACCGCTCCGTCTGTGTCTAGTTTGAATACAATTCTTTCAGCACTTGCTCAAAAGATCGACGACCTTTCAGCCAAAGTTGACTGCCTCAACGATTTACCGGAAAATGTTAAACTTATCCAGGATGATGTCAAGGCTATCCATGACAAATTTGAACAACTTGAGCCTCGTATTGAGCGTCTTGAACACACAGTCTCCGATATTGAGAGTAGAGTCGATGCAAGACTGGCTGACGGTAGTGGTTTTGAGGAAACCCTGATGGAGATCAATGATCGTAATAAACGTCTGTGTAATGTAATTCTTTACGGTATTGCTGAAAGCTCCCAATCAAACACTGAATCTAAAAGAAAACACGACAAACAGCAAATTAAACAGCTTTTGTCTGAAGTTTACCAGGAAGCTAACCTCGAATCTATTAAATTCTTTAGAATTGGAGTAAATAAGAAAAATAATTCCAGGCCGATAAAAGTCATTTTCCCTGATGCTGACCAAGCTCGAATTTTCGCCAAACGTTTCTCGGACAAATATGCAAATGGTGATGGTGGAATCAGCATCAGATGTCTAGAGATCGCACAGTTAAAGAGCGAAATCATCTTCAGAAACTCAGAGCAGACCTTGAAGCGAGGAGGAATGCTGGCGAGAATGACCTGACTATAAGGTACATTAACCCTCCATCTGTTAGACGACTAGTCACTAGTCGCCAAAAAATGTTTCTCCAATGTTGAACGACTAGTCACTAGTCGTTCATGCAGTCATCTTTTTAATCAAACTTTTCCTTTCGAAAATAAGATTTTCGTAAGACAAATATTATATCACATTAATTGGGAGGTTTCACAGAATAATTTGATGTATAGTTTATTGAATAATAATGCCTAATAAGTGTGTGCACTGAAATTATAAAGTTGCAATACCAAATGTTCGTTTGCCGTGTCTGCTCGCGCCCATCGAGAGAACGGAAAAAAACGGGATTTTTCCCTATACTCTTGACGAGGGAAATGTTGTGTGGGAATGAGCTTGGCTACATCACTGCGTTCGGAATTCCTTTCTTTACAAGAACATCTGCTTCAAACATCTATTTTTAGCTCCACATTGTGAAGAAAGACCTTCGAAGCGACCATTGTTTGTGACATTTCTGTAATGTTAGACGACTAGTTTGACTAGTCGCTAGTATTTTGGTGTATATAATACTATTATTAGTGATGTGTTTATATCAAAGTACATCAAATTTTTCGTTGTGAAATTTGCCACCTAGTGATATGAACATCTTCATGGAATTAATCAAGTGTGTGCGTGTATTTGATGAACAAACTTTATAAATTTCGAGGGGACTGTGACCGCCATATTGATTCACCGGCATCACTGACTGTGCATTTGAACTTGTGTTTTACGTTCTAGGATTTTATTTATACACAGTAAGGTGAAGAATGGTTTTTGTTTTTGTTTTATATATTGCATAATAATTTATTGACATACACAGGTGAGCCTGTAGGCTAAATTTTTAATTATAAACTTTTATACACAGGACTAGGCCTAGTTTACATATAGTGTTTATTTTATTTATTTTTATTTATTTATTTTTATTTATCGAACAATATGAGTGACCTAGTATTATATAGTATATAGTATATATTTTTTATTATTACAATAAATTTTACTTCATTTGAAGCATTTTCTGTCAGTATATTGTGTGTTTTTATCAACTTTTATTTCCTGGAAAAAAACAATTCTCAGAATTTACAACAAAATTTTTTACATAATAAACATAGAAAATAAGCTAAATAATATATTTTTCTGTTCTAAAATTTTATGCTCTACAACATAGAGAATGTCTAAAAATATAGTAAGCATACAGAAAATATCTAAAAATGTTGGAATGTGATTATGTAATTTTTTGTAAAAATACAACGATTCACAATTTACCAAAAATAATGTAAACACTTTTGGGAAAGTGTAATTTTTTTAATGTTTTGCATAAAGAACCTTTCTTAGAAGATTTTGTATATCTTGAAAAGTGATAAAAAATTATTAATATTTTTTATGAGGCTTTACTTTTGGATTTTTTTTTTATTTTTTTTTTTTTTTACTTATAATGAAAAAAAAAGTACTAAATAGAAATTAAAAAATTACTCCAACTGCATATACATGTTTCTGGTTTCATACTGAAAAAGAAAATATATAATAGTGTATACTTTACTTCAAAAATAAACATTCTACATAGGTTTGAATGAAGGTGTGCACAACTAGCAAAATAGTGCCTGCCATTATAGGAATTTGAACTGCCAGATCCAGGGTTAATGGAGTTCCCTCTATTTCCAAGTTGAAATCAAAAAAACGCTTAGACTCCAACGGTCAAAAGAAAATCAGTGTGTTTTTTCAAAACGTCAATGGACTGAGATCTAAACTTGTAACCCTGCGCCAATCTCTTAGCCATTCCGTATATGATGTGATTGTATTGGTGGAGACCAACCTTACAGGGGATATAAGTAATGTTGAACTTGGTTTCTTCAATTACAGGGTGTATAGATGTCATAGGACCTCTCTATCGAGCCAGAAAACCAGTGGTGGTGGGGTGATTGTGGCAATACGGGACCGGTTTGATTCCTGGGAACTCTCTCAGTCTTCTCTTTACATTGAATGTGTCTTTGCAGCCATGAAGCTAAAGAATTCTATTCTTGTCCTTGGTGGTGTATATCTGCCTCCTAATCAGAACTCTACCCAATACATGGAATTTGCATCTATTCTGGAGGAACTGTCAATTACCGTTCAAGACATACACCCATTATTGATTATTGGAGATTTTAACTTGCCGAACGTGGACTGGTCCAGTCTCTTTACCCACCTCAACACATCAGCCCAACATATTTATGATGTTATAAATTTCCTTGATCTTAAGCAGTACAATAATATCTACAATGATCGAGGTGTCCTTCTGGATTTGGTCTTTTCTTCTGTGAACTTGCAAGTCCTGAATGCCTCAGACCCTCTTCTTCCTGTGGAATGTCACCATCCTGCGCTGGAAATGGACCTGGATATTAATACTTCAGAAAACCTCTACTATAGTGCATTTGTTCCCAATCTAAGGAAATGTGATCTAGCCCATGTGTTTGACTGGGTTCAGCGTCTGAACTATCCTGTGTTCGATAACAGTGTTCCTGTCGAAGACTTATTTTCAGAATTTTGTTTCCAACTTAGCTGCAATATTAGGAGCGCATGTCCATCTAAATACGTTGGTAAACGAGCCTTTCTTGTTTGGTTCTCCCCTGAACTAAAAGCTGTGATCATCAGGAAGAAGATACTTCATAGGCGCTACAAACAAACTCTTGATAACCGTCTTTATTATCAATTTTGTGGTGTTCGTGCAACATGTAGTAGACTAACGAGGGAATTCTACTCAACATATATTCAGTCCATTGACTCATCTCTGAAAAGTAACGTTCGAGTCTTCTGGAGTTTTGTCAATTCTTCCAAGAGGACTCCATCACTTCCTTCTCGATTGCAGCTCGATCATGAATTTGCTGAAAATCCTCAAGACATCTCTAACATGTTCGCCAAGTTTTTTTCCTCTGTGTACAAGGCTCCATCTTCATCTCCACCTATATATGACCTCAAGGCATGTACCACTCTCTCTTCCTGCTGTGTAACCTGTGCTGAGGTGGAGGGTGTACTGAATTCGCTTGATGTGAACAAGGGAGCTGGCCCTGACGACATCTCTCCATTGATTATGAAATTCTGCAGTAGCGTCTTATCTCCTCACCTTACCATATACTTCAACATGCTCATGGCTGCCGGAATCTTTCCCTCTAATCTCAAATTGGGTTATATAGCACCTATCTTCAAGTCTGGTTCTCCCGCTGACGTCAAGAATTATCGCCCGGTAGTTGTTCAGTCATCAATTGCCAAGATCTTTGAATCCCTGGTTCTGAAGAGGTTGTCATTCCATCTGAAGGGTGTTATCTGTGCTGAACAACATGGCTTTATGAAAGGACGCTCGACTACTACTACTTCTCAGAATCTCATCAGGTGGACTCCATATACACAGACTTCTCTAAAGCTTTCGATCGTGTAAGCCATGAACACCTGGTGGCCAAGCTTGAAGCTATTGGACTCAGTGGAAGCCTCTTGATGTGGTTGAAGAGCTATCTTCGGGATTGTTATCTTCGGGTTCGGGTTGCTGGCTGTTTGTCGAAGCCTTTCTCTGCTATATCAGGTGTGCCTCAGGGATCGCTGTTGGGCCCTGTTCTCTTCTCAATATTTATCAATGACTTAGTCCAGTACACCCAAGGATCAAAAGTTTTACTCTTCGCCGATGATGCTAAATTCTTCAGAACAATAAAAACCCTCAACGATTGCCAGGCTTTACAGAACAGTATTGATCTGTTGATGAAGTGGTGTTATGATAATGACATGTCATTAAATATTTCCAAATGCTCTATGATATCTTTCTCCAGGTCTTTTTCCTAATTCTATTTACTTATCATGATCCTCAATATTTATTATAAATTATTGTTATTTATTTGTTATCGTTGTTAAAATTTGTTACGAATTCTATAGATTCTATTTTGTTACTCTAATACTGTTAATATTTATTACAATTATGTAGATTTTATTTACCTTTACTAGTATAGTTATATTTATTGTAAATCATATAGCTTTATTTATTGTTATTGTTGCATAGTGTTGGCTGTATTGTTCCCTGCATGTTTGGCTTGGTGCTTGAGCTAGGGCTTAAGCACCAATTAGTTTAAAGTCCAATTGCATGTTTGGCTTGTCCCTTCTCATACCTTAAGTTTTTTTTTTTTTAAGTTTTAAATTCCGTTGCATGTTTGGTTTGGCCCTTTGTGTTTATAAGTATTAGTCATCTTGAGAAACTATGTAAAACTGTAACACGTTGTAAATTGGTCTTTTGACCGTTGGAAGTTAAATAAATAAATAAGTAGCCTTGGTTAGTGACAGGTATACAGTATGAATGCGTGAGTCTATTATGAATATGGCTATTCTTCTCTTCTTCTCTGTTTCTTTTATTATTTTTTCACCTTTGTTTATATAACTCTTACTAGCAGTTACCCGGGGCTTCGCACGCAATTTCGTACGTTTTGCACCTGTATGAGTAATTTTGGTTTGAGTAAATTATATTTCCTGTGTTGAGTTTGCCTTGTGGCCATGATCATGAAAATACGTCAAAAAGTAGCCATTATAATTTACTTTGTTCTTAGTATGTTTTGTTCCATACATGATTTTGCCTTGTTCCCCGATCACGAAAATACATATCACAGATCAGTGAAGCCTACTTTTGTCAAAAGTTAATTAAATGGGCTAACTAAATTTAATTCATATTAAAAAATTGGATCGGTTTTTACATAGACCTAATACTTAATATTCAATAAAAGTGTACAGTTAAAAGTACATTAACAACGACAGTACGTTTTTGTTTCTTAATAAACTGAAAAATATTGTTAATATTTTAGAACATTTAGAGCTGGAATTGGTACATTAGTTTTAAAAGCACAGTCCAGCCAACTTTCATCTACCATAATTCTTTCTGACTGCTTCAGAGGGAGTCTTCGGAATCAAATTCTAACCGTCTTATATTTTAGAACATTTTGTAAGTTAGATGAGTACTTACCTACTCGCTGAAATCTACAATAGCGGAAACATTTACGGTCATTTGCACTCGCTATAAAATATGTAAATAAATTTTAAAATAAACAATGTTTACACAGAACAGTTGATTGTATTAGACATGCTCATTTAATTAATATTTCACAACTTTATAGACCAAGATGAGATTTTTCGCTACTGTAAAGACCAGTGGGGCGCAGCCCAGAAAAATTTTCGAAAAAGAATAGGCCTTTATTCATCCCAGGAACCGCATGAATGTCCATGTAAAATTGCACTCTCACATTTATAATATTATTAGGATTAGGATTTACATTATGTTATTTTTTATGAGCATTTGAAGTACCTATAGTTGAATTAAAGACAGAAGGGTATTGGGACGAGCTCGACTGAAGACAGCCGAACTGCCTCACGAAGGCTCGCCCTACCGCTCCACCAATCACAGCCGAGCACTTTCCTTTTCGACGGAGGCAGCGTTGTCACGTCTCCTCTGTTGTAGCTGTCATCCGGTAGGTATCAGCTGGGTGATGCGCAGTAGCAAACCGTGCTTCATTACATTATTGGTTGTTGGTTATGTATGTTGTTTCGTGTGGTGTTATTGCGCTTCTGTTTGTTCGTGGCCAAGTGTTTAAACAGTCTTTTTCAAGACTAAACCTTATTTGAAAGACAAGTGTACGCACGTACTTTCTAGTTTTACACTTTTGTGACAGACATTATTTAATTACTGTCAATTCCGTACCATGTCTCAGTGCACTGAAACAGTGATAAAAAAACGCGGTAGGCCCCGTACTCGCGTGATAAGTGTGCCTTACACCAAGGTTGGAGAAAAAGGCGTTCCATTGCGAAGCCAATCCCGTGAGTTGGTTTGTCGAGTGAGAGACTACTTCCAGCGAGAGAAAATTAACAAAGGACCGATACTTCCAGTAGAAAAAGTTATCGAAAGAACTGCTGCGGCTTTGGAGATAGGAAAAAATACAGATGTGAGAATTGGAAAGGAGAAAATACAAAGTGAACAGAGTGGCTTGAAACTGAACACTCCCGATAAGAAATATTCGAGGTTTAAGCCTGTTACGGAGCTGGACGCCTTTCAAAAAGATGCCATCCGCCGCCATGTCTACGGATTCTTCGTAAGAAGAGAGTATCCTACAGTAAGGAAGCTACAAGTAAGTCTTGCAGAAGCAGATCTTTTTCGTGGAAGCAAATCATCTGTTGCCATTATATTGAAGAGATTGGGTTTCAAACACAAGAAATTTGGTAGCCGTAAAATATTAATGGAAAGAGGAGACATCATTGCTTGGAGGTGCAGATTTCTTAGAGAAATAAAAGATTTAAATTTTGAGGAAATAGTTTGGCTTGATGAAACTTGGGTAAATTCTGGGCACTGTAAAAAAATTGGATGGACTGATGATTCTGTTGAAGGTACGTTTCCTGTTCCCGTTGGAAAAGGGGGGAGGATAATTGTGTTGCATGCTGGCAGCTCTGCTGGATTTATTCCTAACTGTGCATTACTTTTTACATCAAAGAAAACCAACGAGTATCATGAAGAGATGAACCACAAAGTATTTTCAAAATGGTTTCAAGATGCTTTACTTCCAAACCTAACGAGGCCCTCGCTCATTGTAATGGACAATGCAAAGTACCACTCAAAAGTAGTTGACAAACCACCTAACAGCAGTTCGAGAAAGGATGAAATAATAGAGTGGTTAAATAATCATGACATACAGTATGAAAAGGCGATGTTAAAAGCTGAATTGTTAGAACTTATTCAAAGAAACAAACCTCAGACAAAATATGAAGTCGACGAAATTGCGAAGAAACATGGTCACCGAGTACTTCGTCTGCCACCATACCACTGTCACTTCAATCCTATAGAATTAATCTGGGCTCAAGTAAAGGAATATGTTGCAAGAAGCAAAAGGAAATTTAATATATCTGAAATATTACAGTTGACGAAAGAGGGGTTGGAACGTGTAACAGAGTCTGATTGGAAGAAGGTAGTAGACCACACGAAGAATATAATCCTAGATGCTTGGAAAAATGAAGGGTTGATGGAAGACTCCGTTGAGCAGGTGGTAATAAACATCGGCAATGACAGCTCCAGTGAAGAGGATTCGGACAGTGACAGCAGCGACAATGAAGAGGAAGAACGCGGTAGTAACGTGAGTGGTATTTTCCCTCTCTCTCCGGTGGCAGAAAGAGTGTTGGACTTCGATGAACTGTAAAAAGCCGTATTGATTGATAGTTTGTAATGATTGGTAAATATTACACCTTACATGTTACTAATAAAATTTGTTAAATGCATTTTAATGGCACTACTTATTTCCCGGTTAAACTGTGCAGCAAAGTCAGTTGGCTTTTTGTATATGTACTGTTTAGTATTTAATTTACTCAGAAATAAAAGTAATTTCCAAAGAGGTTTTAGCCGATTATAAAATGGGCGCTATTGAAAAATAAATGAAAAAATTATAAGACAAATAAAAATAATCGACTCACTAAATCTTACCTTTTGTAAATAAATCCACGTTTTCTATATATCAAATTGATTTCCTAAATTGAATGATAAGAAAATTAAAAAAACATCCTTCATCACAAATCTGTGGTTAAAGTTAGTAACATTTAGTAATAAATTAAAAATATAACAAGTTTCTAAATATCTTCACAGATTTTTTGTCAAGTAATTAGATTACATTAAGTTGATCGATAAAAGTCACACTGAAGGAAATTTCATATCATAGTCGGATTGACGCCCTAGTCGCAAATTTTGCATTTTGGTCACTCTAGCAATTTAAGTTTAGACTCAACAATTAACAATTATTATACTATAACGGTTTTAACAGGATACCTTTTATTGGTTAAAAATACTATCCTAAACGAGCTTTATCAGGTTCAAACTACAGTATCTTTATTTGTTTTAAGTTGATTTTTGACCGCGGCACAGTGGTCATTTCAATGGATTTGCTAAGACTGAGTATATAATTATAACTTAGCAGACTTGCATTTACTTAACGTATATAATTTTAGTTCTTTTCAATATACTCCTTTGTGTTTTGAAGGTAACTATTAATAACAGTTAAATGTACCACATTCAAATTATTATTATTAGGCCTATGTATATATTTTCAATAATACACTCGTGGTTTCAGTAAAAATCCTTTACAAGGTTTTGATTCTGATTCAATTACTTATAAAATAACAATTCTCAAAACAACGAACGCTATTAATTTATCGCTTCGATAAATGTGTCCACATGTTTCCGCTGCGAACCACCCCTACCTAGAAGCGGTTGATGTGAACGCTGTGGATGATCGAGTCAGATAGAACAACTTGGCAACACTGTAGCCGACCGGTCCCGAAGAGCCCCGAACCTCGGCCATCGCTGCCGGGTCCCAATACCCTTCTGTCTTTAATTCAACTATAGTTATTGGTATTTTAATCAAGTAATTAAGTATAGTATTATATTATAATTTATATTTATGATTCTTAGTTTTAGTTTTGGTAATCAGTTTTGTATTATTTCTAAATATTCATGCATCAGATACATTTTATACAACAATTCAATTTTTTTCATTATTTTTAATTTTCTTACGTAAACCTTTATTTACGTATATGCTTTTTGGGAGGAATTGGTTTGATAATTACAAATAGTTGTGTATTTAAACTAACACAGTTAATTTTAAGAATTGTATATAATAAAATAAAGAACTGATTAATTCATTAATAATATAAAACCCGTGCATGCAGAAATTATTTCACGTCTTTCGAGTATTAAATCTTAACATTATTAAAAGTATGTGTATTTAACTAATAAAAAGAGACAGTGCAACAAACAATATTACAAAATCAATGCTCAGCAAAGCATAAGAAATAATAAAACAATACATTACTAAAAATAAAAATGGTAAAGTAAATTAATTTGACCCAAAAGAAAACTGCTTGAAACTCTTAAGGTTACATATGGACTCTCTTTTATTTATTTTATTTACAAATAATTAAAGTTCAATCACAAAATAAAAAATATGAATGTATTTTATATTATTTATATTATTAATTACTTGACATGAATGAAATAATTTTTTTTATAAACCTTTAATAGTTTTAAAACTACTCACATTATGATTGTTCTTATTATCTATCTAACATTTCATAATGAAAAACACTGGATATTTATAGAAGACAGAACTGATTGTTCTTTTGGAATTTAATGAGATTGGTGAAAGGTGTAGGAGTAGACTTCTCTTCTCCAAAGTCGTGCTGAATTTCAGTTATGAGATTGATCATTTTGAGGAGTTCCACAACGTTCTATCATCTTTTACTTGGTCATCTCAGAGCGATAAGGCACTAAGTTATGTCACGCCTCGGCTATCACAAAAAGGATCCGAGAGATTTTCGGATTTTTCTTGTTGGAAAAAGATGATCACCAGATTTGTGGGTCTTTAGGAGCACATCCCGAAGTGAGGAGTTGGCTGAACCTAGGTATGTCAGCATTGTAGTCTTCAGGGCAGCGCCCTATAATTATTTTCCCTTTATAGGTACTATTTTTCTTTTTTTTGTCGTTTTTCAATATTTCTATTGTATTTCTATTATATTTCAACTTTTTCCGTTTATATTGCTGACAATGAACAACATTGAATAGATAAACAACAGTAAATTAATAAAAAAAAATTAAATTAAATATTAATTATTAAATAATTTTCATTTGATGAATGAGTAATGATTTGCCTAACTAGCCCTATTTCTGATATGTTTATAAAGCGGGGATAATTGAAATAAGTAACACTTTTTCAAAGTAAAAATGCGTTTATTACATTAAATGCAACGATTACGACCGGATAACGTTAACTTTGGCGTCTTTGACATTCGTGTCAGTAATACTTAGGTTCTTAATTTCTACTACATCTGTTGTTGGATTGTTCCAAGGTTGTGTGTCTGTGGAGCCGAACACCACGAAGATCAAACTTCCGGTGAAAAATAACGCCGCAGATATGTGGAAAACAATAATCCATTGCTCTCTATCAGTCTGTGGATACAATTAAAAATAGTTTATATTTTATTTTAACAGCATAGGTATCTGCAGTAAACTTGAAAAATAGCGATAAATATAAAAGACTTACATCAGGAAAAGTATGATAAAAGTAATTGTATAATAATAAATAAACTCAAAAACAATATTGCGCTTACGTGTTTCAGTGTTAAATCGTTGTTAAAACCGTACAAAATGTTTTAAATGTTTCAGCACTGGGCGTCGTCAAAAGTTAAAACCACAAACACGAACACAGAATTACAATATTTTTAAAAACATCTCAAACTCGTTTGGCAGGATTACCGGTATATCTCGGCTATGGTTAGGTACGATTCATACCTGGAGAGTGTCATACAAGACGCCTAGTGCTGATATATTTAAAACAATTTTGTACGGCTTTGACAATGGCGTTTTAACCTCAAAATACTAAGCACAATATTTTTGGGTTCTTGACTAAATGTGTGTAAAACCTATTTAAATACTAATTATACTAATTATTGTAACCCAGGGGCTAAAACATGAATCTTGATTAAAATAATAAACTGATGTACTACTACGTAATTTTAACGAAAATCACGTTATTGAAGCAAAACATACATTTCAATATCCGATCTAATATGAAATAGCATGGCACGTTCAAATACTCGTTCCTTGTTAGAATATTAATTCTAATACTAGAACCTTGAATACTGATTGTAACTGGTATGCAAATTGAGCACGGTCAAAGCAATTAAATAGAAAAAGAACAATTGAGGATCTGCAAAAATATTTATACAGGTTGAGGCAGACCACCCGTTCAAGAGTCGAACTTCATTTTAAAACTGATTATTATTTTTCACTGATTATTTTAGAAAAAAGCTTTAAATTAATTGCGCTTGTTGTATACAGGCTGGTCTGAAATGTCTAAGTTATATGGTTTCACAGTTGTTTTACTGTTACCTCGGTAAAAATCCAAATTTTTATCCAAAGTTGCCAAAGAAATGCTCTTTCTAAAAATATGTTACAGTTGTCACTTTTTAGCACATTTCCAGTTTTTAATCGTTCAAATTTAGGATATTTCAAACTCGTAAAACCTAAAAGATTCAAATAGTAAGGTATGACTTTCGTTAGGTACAGCTCTCTTAGAAGTTATTGTTTTTTTTCTTTTTAATTTAAAGGTCTTTCTCTCGGATGATTGAGTAATAACGCCAAAAATACTAATTTCACGCTAGTTTTAGCTTCAACGTTAAATTTTCGTTATTTTTCCGAATTCTTTGGGGTTAAAATATGGGGGTTTTTGTTAAAATCAAGAATATAGCTTTCTCGTTTCAGCTGCTATACATCGCGTACGGGTGGTCTGCGTATGGACTGTAATACAGTTGGTTAGCAATGCAGCCCTAGATTGCAGGCCCTAGGTTGGGTGATTGAAACCCTCACCCAGTTGATCAATACATTTGCAGTTTGATACAACTGGTTGCAATGGTACCGGATCGATAAAATCTCTTATTTTAGCAGTAAACTAATAAATGAAGAGATTGGCTCCACCCACATTGCAATTTATCGATCTGATAGTCACCGACAGAACAGACGTATACGTCCTTAACTGACTATGCACAACACTGAGACAGTTATTATATCAATATTCTGACCTCGTCCGTCACGATGTACCCGGTTACAATGGGAGCAAGGATGGGAGACAGAGTGGACAGGCCATTGACGATCCCCATCAGCAACCCTGCAAAGTTGGGAGCCAGGTCCAGTGAGTTGGCGAAGAACCCAGGATACACACCAGCGTTGAGCGCTCCGGTGATCGTGATCAATATCACAGCTGCGAGCACATTGGTGGAAACGCAAGCGAGTCCCCACAGAGCAGCCGCCTCTCCCCAGTCACCTGGAAGTTATATCATTAGTTCTTTGTTTGAAATGTTTGGTTGGCGATGGAAGGATTGTGAAGGAAAAATCCAATGGCGGGAAGAGTTAGCCCTAACAGGACCTTCTCGAAATCGTGTCCTCTATTCGTCCATCTGGCTGTTCGATATCGCGATAAAAGATCCTAGAGACTTAACACTTAGTATACATCTCTCAGCTCAAGGAAAACCCTATTGATTGTAGAGCCAAAGGGTCCAACGGAGATCTTTGTTCTGTCTGTCTATCCGTACTCTTGTATGTGCGATGACTCTTGATGCAAAGGTCTTAAAGGTCAGAAACTTTTAACATGCATTCCTCTTGATTCAAGGAAGATCTTTATTAATTTTTAGGTCAATAGGTCAAAGCAGCCTTCTTTCTGCTCGTCTCGTTTGTGCAATAACACTCGATAGAGATTTAAATCTTGGCATATCTTCCTACTAATCCAAGGAATAACCATACTGATTTTAAATTCAAAAGGTCAAAATATAGTCCGCACGTCTGTCTGTACGGCTTTGTGATTAAGTGTTAGAGCTTTTAAAATGGGTATATAGTTTCCTCTTGGTTCAAGGACCTCTCTTGATTTAATGATCAAGAAGTCAACTAGAAATCCATTTGTCTGCCTATGCGTAAGTTGTTCTATCCATACGTTTTGTCCAGTCCTTCGAAACTTCGTTATATCGGTTATTAAAAAGTACATTTGCGTCAGGACTTAAATAAATCGTAACATTGTGAGGAAAGATAGTTCACACGGCACGTTCACACTACGTCGAAATGTTAACACAATTCAAACCAAAAATGTTTTGACATTGCTACGGAAAGCCAACAAATATTTATTCACCATTTGTTGAGCATTTACTCAAATATTTCACAGATAACTGAAAGTATGTCTGGATCGCTATTGGACCGTTTTGAATTTTCAAAAAGTTGGTAGTCCGTAATAAAGAAGCCATATTGATCACTGTTTTTTATGTTGTTTATATAACCAAGCACGTCACAGCTCGCCCTTTCAGTCATATGTATAAGCATATGTGTTTTACTGTCAGTTTCGGTTTAACATCTGTTTTTAATAAAAACTTAATTTTAACAATGGGGCAGAGATATTTCAAGAATTTCACTGTCCAACTATTTCTAAACCTTGATGACTCGTCCACAAAAGTCTACGAACTAAGGTTAAAACTATGTATGATTTTATGTTAGGAGGGATGATTTTAACGTGAAACTACCGGTAGGGATGAACCATTTTACTTATCCCCAGGGAGGTCCTCTGGCTGGTTACACTACCTGAACTACACCTACACTGGGTACAGCAAAGACGAGTCATTCAAATCTGGGCAACCAAGTGGATGACCAGAAACGGCATAGTACTAACCGTAAATGTCAAGATATTGGGGTGCAAGGGTAGATCGATAGGCCTAGCCAATTGCGAGAGATGATTGTTGGGGGTCCCTAAGTGTTAAGGGCTGCTGCTAGCCTAGATATAAGGGCGTGCCACTCCCAACATGCTTTGACTTGAGATGCTGGTTCAGAGCTGGCTTCCTATTTTTTTTTTCAAGAAGAACATGACTGAGATTAATATCCAAAATCTTTCCTCATGGATTTTGACAAGATATGGCCTCTACCCCAACCTTAACCATCTAGAATATCCTATCACTCCGAAAGCAGCGCAAAGGACTATATACAATTTAAGGTTCTTTTCTTAAAAGAACAAACAAATTTACTGTGGGATCACAATCAAATTTCAAAGGATCATGCTTAAAATATCTCTCTATTGCTTTATTAATGCCATTAATTTTTAGATTACAATTATTAAACTAACTGTTTAAGTATTAAAACCAACGTACCGATAACGCTCCACATCTTCCTGGAGACACTGAGAGAAAGAAGCCGTCTCTTGATGACGTAGTCTGCGATCCAAGAGAACACGATCATTAATAAGAACTTCATTATGTAGGGAAGAGACGATATTAGTCCATTCTGAAAAATTAGCTATGATCAAACACTTAAAATGAGAAGTCGAAGAAGAATATAATTGGGATTCTAAATACATAGTAAATATTAGAGGCATCAAAGTACATGGCATGCTTTAGTAGAAAAGCCTACACCGAATAAGAATATCAAAGTGTGAAAGATATAACAGTTAAGCTTTTTTAATTGTAATTTTACCATAGGCAATGTCAGTGTAATATAATATAGAGAAAAATCCCTGTTTTTAGAAGCCCTGACTGCAAAACTTCGTATTTCTAGTGATGCAATTATTACAACTTCTTTCTGGGATAAAAATTTATTAAAATAATCCATATTTTAATATAGTAGGGTAACAATTTTTAAAACCAACATTTTCGGAAGCATATTTAGTAATTTGTTCAATAAAGAATATATTATATAAAACTATGTCCCAGAAATACAATACAACAATATTCAGTTAAATGCTTGATTAAATTCAATGACATGTAAAAGTCGGTAAAATGTGTCAGCTCAAAATATTTTTATTGAATACTTACAATCAATTTTATTTACAAGATGCAATATACACATTATTAGATTCTCAGGTCAGTTATTGTGTAAAAGTTTTAAAATGATCTCCATTAGAAAACCAGAGTACAATACGTGTCATGTTAACCTTATATTCTAATTTATGTATAAAAATGCAACATTTTAGTCCTGTAAATGTATTAGCACGCATGCCTTTCGCGTTTTATTAACAAAATACAGGTGTTAACCAAGAAAGTTTAAACTACTATTTACAGGCACTTCTCATCTCCAAATTTGATCTGAAATCTAAAAACGTATAGCCAGTGCAGCAGCTCTTTGAGTTACCCTATGTGAGCGTAAAATGAGGATATATTAAAAACATAATTTGTCTACATAGGCTACACATAGACATCTAGCGCTCATAAAACTAACACCAATGGGGTTTGTAATAATGTTAATAACCAAAAAGACGTTTTATCTTTAACAGCGTACATGGTGTTACAGTAGGAAAACAATATTTTTAAAGTAACTGCAACAGATTTAACTAAATTATAGACAAGAGTGCAAAGCCTTTATTGAGTATCAAATCAGTATGTTCACTTGAAAACAAAACAAAAATCGGTGTTGTCAATTGGCGATGGTAACAAATTACATTTCGGTTACCGAAATTAATTAATTTAAAACGGTAATTTGGTATCAAACGCAGTCAAATACGTCACTATCTACTATTTTTATTAGGATATATAAGTAGATAAACACATACGTACGGATTATAAATAGTAAAGTTAACATTTACAGGCACTCACGTGATCTGAGCTTGAATTTAGTTACTTATTATTTTGAGGGAAGTTTTTCTTTTTTCATCATGAGGCGGCACCGAAGCTCGCACTGATGGCCAGGGACATTTCCGAGCGGTACTTTGACGACCTCAGATCACGTGCCAGATCGTCGAACGTAATTTGAAGTCGGAAGTTGAACGATCTGGCACGTGATATGAGAACGGGAAAACGCCGATCGGAAACGTCCCAGGCCATCAGTGCGAGTGCGAGCTTCGATGGCACCTTCGGCAACTTCTGCTGGATAAAAAGAAAAAAAAACAGCCCTCTTAATACTACATAAATTCAAGCTGAGGTCACGTGACCGCTCGTAAAGGTTTACGTTAACTTTGGTACTACTATTAACATATTTACGATAACCTAATCTAACAGGATTTCAGACATCTGCCATCGTTATGGATTGTAAAAGATAGAACACAACGTTTCGAGGATTGGAATCTATCATCTTCGTCAGGTTAATATCCCTGTAGCCGGTGGTAATGTGATGTGCGATTGTCATCATCGTACTTGTGATTTGTGCACGGGACTAGCATCCTGTGTAGTGACAACGCCTGGACTAGACTCCAAGCAGCTCCTTTACTTCTTTCTTTTCGTTATTTTTGTATGTATTAAAACCTCCCTCACCTGACGAAGAGGATAGATTCCAATCCTCGAAACGTTGTGTTATCCTTTTATAACCTATGACGATGGCAAATTTCCTAAATCCTGTTATCCTTTCAAACCTTCCATCGCCAATAACAAACTTTAAACAAAGAATCTAATCTAAACCTACTCATATAGCCTAATAAAAAATAGTAGATAGGAACAGAGTGGCCTCCGCATAATGCCAAAGTACCATTTAAACTTTGCCGAAGGAATTACAATTGCATCGTGAGCTTGGAACTAACTTGTTTGATGTCAAATCCGAAAACATGGCTGAGATAGCTCGGCACCTCTATGAGCAGCATTGAATATCCCCATTCATGACACAAGGACGCTATGAGCAAGGCCCACATAGGACCGGAAGTCAAGATCTGCCTCCAAGGAGTTGGCATTGTCTGTAACCAAATTGTCATTTCAGTTTAACCATCCTTCTGCAATGTCTCATGCACACATCCTGTACGCAGGAGTTTTATTGATAGTTTTAGTTTAACAGATAGTTCTCTCCTTCAAAAACAAAGTAGCGTCTCGACACGCTCGGAACCAAAAACTTAGTTGATAGTCAGAACTCGTCCAGGTAATATCATTCTAGGAAATCTTCGTATACTTATATTCTGATGCAAGCATACGTTTTTCTTACCTCGTAATATCCTTACGTAGCCTACTACACAACGCAAATTATGTACATTCCAGATGATTGGAGCAGAGACGTACACAGCTGTGGCTGGGCCCTCGGACAAAATGTTCGCACGGGCTTCCATAACTAATTATAACATTATTTTTTCAGATCAATATAAACAAACAAATCTTCATATTTTGGATACACCTCATTTACTGTATGTTATAGTCACAGCTGGCTGTTTTATTATTATTTTTTTTATAATACAATTAATGACCCCATAAATGTTCTTGTGAGCTTTATTTACTTATTATAACTACAT